>NC_067165.1:40032399-40679899 GCF_903995435.1 Acomys russatus
GCAACTTCACCCCAACCGTGCCTACAGGCCCACAGCAGTGTCTGTGTGTGTAGACCTCCTTCAGAGCTCCCCTCTTAGCAGAAGCCAGGGGACACTGAGTTTCTGAGTCCCACAAGAAAAAGTAGCTTAGGGACCCAGTTCACGTTAAGGTCTCATCCTGTGGACTCTGTGCAATGCAAAATCTTAACTTTGGCTTCTATGTCCCCAGGAAGGATGGACAGACAGACAGACAATGTACACACGCACACACTCACACATACACAGGAACCTAGAGCTTTCTTTTTCTTTCTTTCCCTTTCTTCAGGGTCAGTTTTCAAATGTTTTCCCCTCTGAGTATCGACTTTCAAGCTTTTCTGGAAAATTCCACAACTCTGCACTAGCACCCAGAGTGGACCTGAGGACCATTAACTTTCCCAGGCAGCAATGGGGCAAAATGCCTTGGAGTCGGCCTCTGCTCCTTTCCAGCCTGCTTCCCCAGGGATGGAGGGGTAAATAGTTAGCACTTCTCTGGGAGAGGGCCCAGGGCTTGCTGCAAGTTACACACTGGTGGCAGGACTCCCTGCCAGGCTCTAAATTCTTGGGTACCCTCCCCCATCACCAGCTCCTCTTCAGTCCTGTCAGGGCAGATGGGTCTACCCAGCTCCACCGTCCCCTGGGATACCAGACCGGATCAAACCAAGAGTGGACATGGCCCACTCTCCCAAGGTGATGTCTCTACTACTAGCCAGGACCATGGAGCATCTGACCTTTGCACTCCCCCAAGGTGGCCATCCTGTCAGGCGGTATAGGCTGAGCATCTGCAAAAATACTCTAAAACCTAAAACTTGACTGCGCCATGAGGCCCAAAGTAGAAAACTACCTGCCCCCTGACCTTATGCAGTTTGTCACAGTCGACGGTAGAAGCATTTAAAATATTGCTGGCTTATGTAGCCCAGTAGGTTAACCTGTTCACTCTGCATGTGTGGCGCCCTAGTCCTGGGCCCAACACTCCATACACTGGTTGTGATGATGCAGGCTTGTAATCCTGGTAGAGGCAGGAGGGTCAGAGTTCAAGGCTCATGCTCTGTAACATAATGAGTTTGAGGTTAGCCTAGGATACATGAGGTCTTGAAAAAGAGAAAAGGCAGAGGCATGCCCTCTGTGGCATGCGTATCCATGCAGAGGCTCACACAAGTTTTATTTTTAACTTAATTAGAAAAAAAATTTTTAATGGCAGGATCTAAGTAGTCCTGGCTGACCTGGAACCCTCTGTATAGCCCAAGCTGGCCTGGAGCTCACAGAGAGCTGCTTGACTCTGCCTCCTAAATGCTGGGAGAAAAAGTGTATGCCTGTGAAATAATAAGAATATTTTTTTTTCTTAGAAAATGCCAGGAGGGAAGGGAAGGAGGGAGAGAGGAAGGAAGGGAGGGAGAAAAGGCAGAAGGAGAAAGGGAGGGGACTGTGTATGTAAGTTATGTCTGAAAACAATGAATTTCACTTCTCTAGTACCTTCCCTTGAAGTATCTCAAGATATATGAAAATATTCCAAAGTCCAGACACATCAAAGATGCTGAGACATTTTTGGTTCCAAGGACTTCTGATAAGTTTTCCACCTGCATTTCTAGGAGATGGTGTTTTCCCAAGATGCCCCAGTGGCCTCAGCTAAGCAGGCCTTTGCCAACTGTGGAATGAGAAAATTGTCCCTGCTAGTGCCCCTTACAGTCCCATGGCATAAATTGGCCTGCCGTATTCCCAAATGTGTTGAACCCCTTTGAATTCTTTCTCTTCTGTTGGTGTGTTTTATTTGTTTGCTTTGTTTGTTTGTTTGTTTTCCTAGATAGGGTTTCTCTGTGTAGCCCTGGCTGTCCTGGAACTCACTCTATAGACCAGGCTGGCCTTGAACTCAGAGATCTACCTGCCTCTGCCTTCTGAGTGCTGGGATCAAAGGTGTGTGCTGCCACTGCCTGGCTTTTTTGTTCATCGTGTGGAGGGGGTTGAGACAGGGTCTTATCATGTAGCCCAGGCTGGCCTCAAACTTCTCCTATCTCAGGTTCCTGAATGCTGGTTTTACCATGTTTATAGCCATACTCCCTTATAGTACTAAAAAGTACTGAGCAGAAAATTTTAATTTGTATAAATTTAATCTATTAATACTTACTATCTTAGAAATTAACACTGAGATTTAAAAAAACATTTACTTAAAACCTTTAAAAGTAATCAATAAAAGTCCATTACATTACTAGGCAGTGGTGGCCCACGCCTTTAATCCCAGCACATGAGAGGTAGAGGCAAGGCAGGCAGATCATTGAGTTCCAGGACTACCTGGAGAAATCCTGACCCCAAAAACAAAGACAAAAAAATGTACATTATGTTAACATATGGGGTGCATTTTATAAGCATAATTATTTTTCAAAATAAAACATTAGTGAGAATATCATCATTGCCTTAAATATTGTGTGTGTATACATGTGTGTTATGTGTACTGTATGTGCAAACATGCGTTGTGTATGCATGTGTTATGTGTAGTGTATGTGCATGTGTGTATATGTTGTGTATGTGTGTTGTGTATAGTGTATGTGTGTATTTATCTATGTATGTATCTACATATGTATGTATGTATCTATCTATCTATCTGTCTGTCTATCTATCTATCTATCTGTCTGTCTATCTATCTATCTATCTATCTATATATCGGAAGACTCTCTCAGTAAGCTGAAGCTTGCTGTGTCAGCTAAACCAGCTGGCTAGCAAGTCCTCAGCAGGCACTGGGATTACAGTCACATGTGGCCATGCCTGGCTTTTACATGGTTGTTGCGCATTTGAACTCGGGTCTTCTTGCTTTCATAGCAGGTGCTCTTACCCAGTGAGCTATCTCCCAAGGCTCCACTTTATGTATTACATGTCTGACTTAGTAAAGGTGGTCGGGTTCTTGTATGCACTTCTGGGATTTATTGGTTTTTCCTGTGAAGTAAATGCTACTTCGTGCGGGAGGTGGGGCTGAGCAATGATGGCGCACGCCTCTAATCTCCACACTGGGCAGAGGCAGGTGGATCTCTGAGTTCAAGGCCAGCCAGGGCTACACAGAGAAACCCTGTCTCGAGCAACCAAAAAGAAAACGGAAAAGAGAGGCATGCTTCCATCCTTGTCGTCAAGTGCATTGCCTTTGCTGTTTCACCAAATGCAAATACTCCTTTCTCCAAAGGTTCTGAGCCAGTGCAAAATCTGAAAGCGCATCAGTGAGCTTGGGTGCACTATGCAGTAAAACCCACTGGTCTGTCTCACACTTGGAACGACTCATTTCCCAGGTCTGAGACTTCGTGACTTTACATTGGTCACTGAGGGATGCCGATCTTAATATTGACACATTTCATTGTGTGATATTAAAAAAAAAAATCACAGCTGTTAGTATCATCTCTGATCTCATCAGAAGAGCTATTAGGTATCAGGGCACTGCCAGCGTTACCAGAGGATACAAGCTTTCCACTGGACAGCTCTGTGTGACACTGGTGACAGTCATTGTCAGTCTTCCCCACTTGGACTGACAACTGCTTAAGAGAATGCAGCCACTCCTATGCTCTAACCTGACGAATCCTAGCATCCTTCAGTGGGGGAAATGGTGTCCCCCCCAAAACAGGTGGCTTGCTGTGCTTCTGGCTCTCTCACACTTTCGTCCACTCAGCCAGGCATTGGGTTTGGGTGCACAAGGGCCCTATGGGTTAGTCTCGTTCATTCCTGAGAATCTTAGGGAGAGAGCTGGGGATGCAGCTTGACTGGCTGAGCGCTTGCCTAGCACACAGGAAGCTCTGGGTTCAATCCCCAGCGCCACATATAGACTTGCGTGGTGGTTGCACATGCACTGGGGGAGGCGGAGACAGGAGGACCCAAAGTTCATGATCATTGGCTGCGTAGTGAGTTCGAGACCTGCCTGGCCTTTGTGAGACTCAAAAGAATCAAAGGGTCAAGATCTCATCAAGATTAGCACTATTTCTAGCTTGGGGCACGGGGGATGGGGGGTGTCGGGGTGGCACGTTTCAAGTGATTGTGGCATTGTTTTGTGAGATGAAAGGGAACAGGGCTGGGGGACGTGACGAATGCTGTGCCTGGGTCTCGCTGGAAGTCCTCATCCTCCCACCCCACTGTAAAGGCGCGTGGTCACTTCTAGTTATTATGAATGCAGTTTTGAACTCATGAGGCCTCCGAGAACTGCTCCTCTCAGCTGTCACAGTCTCTCTCTTGTCCAGGCATTAGCTTGGTTTCTGCTGTCTGGCGGGACACTGTTCTTGCTCTGACTCTGTAACCTACATATGGGTTTCTAAAGGGTTCTGCAGCCAAGGCTATGGACTCTGGCAGTAGACAAGCCATCTCCTGGCCCTCTATGGGTGTCTCGCCTCTCATTAGGGCTTAGACCTAACTTGAACTTAGGCTCCCACTACCTCCTGCTGCACAGAGGCCCAATTTCCCATCAAACACCTGCCTCTCACTCAGGGTCCTGGAGCCAACAGCAGACATCTTCCCTCCTCCTTCTCTTCCCTGCTGCTGGCCTCAGCCTCCCTCTCTTTCTATTCCCTTCCCCCCACCCACCTCCCCCAGCATGGCAGCTTGTCCAAGACACTGAGTTTTGTGCCTTCCATCAGGGCACCCTGAGAGTGAGAGAAAATAGCTGTACAGTGATGGGGGGAGGGGATGGGGAGGAGAGTCTCTTGTTTTCACCTCTCAGTAACTGGTTTTCCCAACTTTCCCATCCCAGCTCTTGCGGAACAAAGGGCCTCTGGCCCCGTGGTGCTGGGCCGGGCCCAGCAAGGGGACTCACCAGCGACTCTTTATTGAGTCTTCAAGCGCAGGCTAGGCACTCCATTAAAAAGCCATTCCCTTTTGTGCAGCCCGGCCCCCAGCTGTCCCCCCTCTCATGTGACGGTCGGTCACAGTTGTAAAACAACAACACACAGAGTTGGCAACTAACGAGGCTTTTTTTCAAGCCCAGGTCTCCATGGCAACCTCTGTCAATCACCCCTCTCAGGACTGCTTCAACCTGACCAAGAGAGGGAAATGATGATGATGATGATGATGAAGCCCAAGAAAGAATTGGAAAGAGAGCAAGAGAGGCCAGTAGACAACAGAGGAGGGAGTTCAGGAAGTTTCTAGAACACACATGAAAATGTAATCAATCAGGCAGGTCAGTGACAGGATGGGAAGAAACGGGAAGAGACACATCAGTTGGCACATACACTTTCTATGTGTCACCCTAACCTTGTGAAGTCTCCTAACATTGTTCTGTGAGCCATAAAATGATGGACCATGGGCAGAATGAGAGAAGGAAGGAAGCCCCATGGGCTGTTACAGGAGATAGATGGTACCCCGGGCCTAAACCCAGAGGTGCCCAGTTGATGGCCTCAAGCCAATGGGGACAGCCATTTGGCACTTGGCTGAAGTCTACCAGGGTGCCCGAGCCCTTCCATGTGCGGCCCAGTGCCAATGAGGATAGCCCCACGGTATGTGGTTGGCATTGTGCCAAAGAGACACTTGAGGGCCCCCATCCTCAGTGCCCTGTAGGGAAAAGGTTCAGACCTACCACTGTAATATGCTGCAGGGGAAAGCCCAGTGTGGTGGGCAGCGGCAGGACCCCTCACTCTTCGCATGCTGCTGTGCTAGCAGATGCCCAGTTCCTGGGCACGTGGCATCATGCCCAGGGTGAGTTCAACCTTCCGCATGTTGGCATGGTGCCGGGGCATGGGAAGTCTGAGTTCTCCCCACTCCACCCCACCCCCACCTTGCCCCCTGACACTCATACATGCTGTCTGGCAGCTAGCCAGGGACTCCACAGGTTCCCAGGTCTGCGCAGTCTGGGCACGGGCTGTGGGCAGCCTTGGCAGCTGCTGCCTGGCTCCTCTACTGCCTCTGATTGGGAAGAAGGCAAAGGCTGGTTTCTTGGGCCAGCCTTCCTTGCTCGGTATCCAGAAGTCTAGTGTGCAGACACTTTGTCTGCCTGGAAGTGGTGAGAGGGCACAAGTTCCTATCCTGGCTGTTGGCGCTTTGGGGGAAGGGTTTTTCTCATTCATGGAATCTAGAGACTCAATTTGAGGCCTGAGTAGAGCAAGGAGGGTGATCCTGGGGCACAGAAAACTTCCAGAAATAGAGAATCAAGGGGTATTGACTCAGAACACTGTTGGACAGTACTGGATTCCCAGAACCCTAAGGATAAAGAAACTAAGATACTTAAAGGGGCTAGACTTTTTTTTCCCCCTCAGACTTACAAATCTGGTATTCAAAATAGAAAACACAGTTATGATTGAATAGGTAGATGCTGACCCCAGCTAGAACACTGAGTTTCAGGGCGGTTTGCCCTTTGCATAAGGGCTATGAGCTAGGCTTCCGTGAGCTCATTGCTCTGCAGCCCCTGTTTGCCACCCTGCCCTGGCCTCTAGTCTGGACCCTGTAATGGAGTACTCCCTGCCGCTACCCAGCCCCCTTCTGCCTCTCTGTCCATACTCTCTCCCACGGCTTCCCTCTCCATCTTTATTCAGTCCTTAGCCCTCCTCAATCTGGTCCTCTGCTCACTTCCGAAACTTCTCTGACTGGCTCGTCTCATATCCCTCCCCTTTGTCCCAGCTTACAAGGTAGGGAAGCTGGCCAGGGACTTGACACAGTGCCACTTACATGACATCTCAGTGGGTTTACAGCCGTTGACTCATACCCCTGAGCTCTCTTCTCTAAGAGAGACCAAGAAAGATCCCTAGGGTCCTAGGCACCTCTGTGGTATCTCCCTCCATACTTTTGTGGGAGCCCCCCCCCCGTGCCTGTTTTTGGGAGCACCCTCCAGGGACTACAATGGCCTTGTCGAGGGGCCCCCATCTGTTTCTCTCCTTTCCTGGGTGCCCTGGGGAGCTCCTGCAAGAAAGGAATGCTAGCAATCTGCTGTTGTAGTGAGCTGGCACTGCACCCAGGCAGGGCCGCTGCGGTGCCAGAGCCTAGACGTTGGCGAGGGCTGCCTTCCCCATGCCTGGAGTTTCCTCAGGCCGGCTTGGCGTGCAGCCTTCAGCCCGGCCTGAGGCAGAACAAGGACAAGGTGGCCTCCTCATTAGGACCTGGAGGCCCGTGTCTCTTCCTCTGGCTCCAGAGAGGGAGAACATGAGAGAAATGAGGATTCTGAAACAGTCTGTGGAGAAAGAATAGAGCAGGTGTGAAGGAAAGTGTCTGGGATTCTCACGGCCAATCTGTGACTCCAAAACCTAGCGACCGGGCTATACCTTTCCCAGCCTCCGGTACTCTTCTGTAATCCAGGGTGTGAACTGTCTTCCCTGCCATTTAATCAGTCAAGATCTTAAAAGACTTCATTCTGCCTGGGACCTCATCAGCCTTTACTAGGCATGGCTTTTTAAATTTTATTTTATTTTATTTCTTCTTCTTTCAGTACTATTAAACCCAGGGCTTCTACATGTACTGTACCACTGAGCTACATTCCTGGATTTGCCTGGGTTTGTTTTGTCTTTTCAAATCTCCCTCTCTCTCTCTCTCCCGTGTGTGTGTGTGTGTGTGTGTGTGTGTGTGTGTGTGTGTGTGTGTGTGTGTGTGCAGGTATGCTTGCTTGTGTATGTGGAGACTAGTGTAGGCAATTGGGCAGTCCCTCTACCACTGTCTACCTTATATATTTAATGTGTATGGACATTTTTCTTGTGTGTGTGTCTGTGCACCACATGCGTGCCTGGTGTATGTAGAGGCCAGAGAGGCGCCTATAATCCTGAAACTAGAGTTCCAGACAGTGGTGAGTCACCACATGGGTGCTGGGAGTCAAACTTGGGTCCTCTAGAAGAGTAGCCAGTGCTCTTAACCACTGAGGCATCTCTCCAGCCCCTCCATCTTTTTTTTTTTTTTTTTTTTGAGACAAAATAGCTCATTGAAGTCAGAACTTGTCATTTTGGCTGGACTGGCTGGCCAGCAAGCCCCAGGAACCTGCCTGTTTCTACCTCACCAGCTGGGTGGCAGGTATGCACTACCACACCAAGCTTGTTTGTGGGTATTGGGGCTCTGAATTCAGGTCCCCATGTTTATATAGCAGGCACTTTACCACCAAGCAATCTCCCCAGCACTTGACTTCCAATTTTCGTTTGTACTTTTTCTTTTGAAACATGGTTCTTCTATTCAAGTTGCCCAGGCTGACCTTAAACTCACTCTTTAGCATTACGATCCTCCTGCCTCAGTTTCTTGAGGAGCCTGGAATGTAATTGTGTGCTGGGCTATGAGCAAGTAAAGTGGTTGTGAGAGCAAGAATGTGCCCACCCCAGGGTGGCTTGAGGTGTCCATGGGTTGGCAGATGTCAAGTATTTGACACGGATCTTGACCACAGGAAATGCCAGCTAGCATCAGTTTGATTACTGTTACTGTTGCTATTTCCCAGTACTCCCAAGTGAAGCTTCACTCTACTCTTGCTTCTAAGTGACTTGGGGACTATGGCTCCCTCCAGGGATCACCTGTCCTTCTAGAACATTCAGCAGCACCCCTGACCCCTGGGATTACACTTCAACACTTACCCTGCTGTTTTAAGGCCCCTCCACCCCCACCCACTTTATGGTCCCTGGCCATCACTTACCTATCCGAGATTTGTGCCCCCCCCCCCAGTGTTTCCTAGCAGAAAGGGCTTCCCAGGTTACCCCCACCACCACCAAAACCTCCCCCAGGCCTGGAGTCTAACTGTGTATTGTAACTTAGTAGCTGAATGAACTTCAGTTCCAAAGGTTAATATCAAAATCTGGAGTGGATTACCTAAAAATTACTTACAACACCATTAAAATTCTGAACTCTTTTTGTTGTGGCTGTAAATTAATTTAAAATGTCAGGTTTTTTGAGAAATCCAATAAGAAATTGAGCCAACAGAGCAATCTGCAAACTGTCTGGCAAAGAGGAAAGTGTGTCTCTTCAATCGACAAGGAAAAATATGGAGCTTAACTGGAACCATATGGCTGAGTACTTGAGAGAAGTCTGCGGAAAAGGGAGGGGGAGGGGGGCAGGAGCTCAGCTGACAGCCACACGCACACAGCAGGCTGGCTGTGGCCTTGGCATTGGCACAGGAGAGGGGCCTGGCGGACGCCTGGCACACAGCCTACTTGGCTGCCCAGTGTCCACAGTCACCGGGCAGCCCTAGGCTGTAGCTCAGTCAAGTCCCTGATCTTAATACTTTCTCTCTATGTCCGCCTGGGGTCCTCTGGCCATCTGGGAATCCTACCCACCACCTCTAAGGGGGTCTGAACCCCCTCCCTTGGGAGAGAGCCTGGGTATTCAGCGTCCCTGCCCTGGACAGCCACCTGCATGTCTCTGAGGGCCGCCTCCCCTCAGTTCTCCATGGGCTCCCACCAGGCCAACATGTGGTCCCCATTACTCCTGAATTCCCCCAGATTTACAACACATTAAGTAATTTGTAGGTTATTTCAACTTCAATCTGCTAAAGTTGAGAAAAATCAAAATTAAATTCAAACCACAAGGAAACTTCAAAGAAAGAGGAGGAAGAGCAAACTTGAGCGCCTTCGCTCCCCAGGTCCCCATATGTCCCCCTTCCGTCCCCCTACCAGGATTGCAGCCAGCTCCCACCCTTGTCTCCTTTCTTTGGGTCTCCCCTTTCCTGGCCTGTCTGTTGCCCCGGGGCAGGGGGGGGGGGGGCTTCCCCACAGCCTGTGGTAAGCAGCATCCAGGTGGCTCTTCAGGTGATTGTGCATAAAAGTCAAGGGGCAGCTCTGGAGCTCCTGTTGTGGCTAGAAGGGTGCTGCTGATTTGGCAGGGGCAGGAAGCCACTCTGTAGGGCCCAGCTCTGCCTGCCCCCCCCACACACACACACCCCCCATCCCCACCCCCAGAAGCCCTTACTGCTACTGGTGAGTCCATCCTGGCCTCCAAAGCCCATCTGCTCACTTTCCTGTCCTGTTTTTGGGATAAACTTCACCATGCTGTTCTAGCCCTGCAGTGCCTGGGACAGCCGGCAAGTTGGTGTGCACCCACCGGCCCCTCCATTTAGTAGCTCAGGTTGCTTTATTTTGTCTTCTACCCTTTAAAACAGCCTTGTAAATAAGCAAACACTCGGTGCCAAGCACCTTCGGCGTTTTGCCAGGCTGGTAAATATTTTAGTAGTGACTTGGTAACAGTTGTGTTCGCTTTGATTCCCTCAGAAAGCTTCTGGGTGCTGGGGAAGGGCTGGGGCTCTGGTTATTTATACTCGACTCTGACCACATGACCTTTGCTCTGTCCCGTGAACCAGGTGCTGGGGTATTCTTAAAGCTCGAGGGGGGCACTTGCCTTACACAGGTCATCAAGGATGTGGAGAATTCCTCTGCTCTCTCTAGAAGTGGCCCCATGGCAAAAGAACTCTGGGAGGGGGTGGGGGGGAGTCTGCAGTTTGGGAAATAGACTTGTTCCTACCCACAGCCCAAAGGGATCTGGGAAACATGGCAGATGTCAGAGTTTGGCTGTGCGCATGGCGTTGGTCTCCTGCTGATCTTCCTTGAGAAAACCCTACGGAGAAGGGGAAGGAGGTCGGTCTCTGGTCTGGGTCTGGGGACGTGCGATACCAAGAGGTATCAAATTAGAGTGCCCAGCTAGAGTGGCCACCTGAGATGACCCCAGAAGACAGTTGTGACCCCGGCCAGGGTGATTAAAAGAAGCCCAACAAATGGATGAATTTTCTAGGCCTCTAGTTTCAGAGGATCTGTTCTCACCATGGGGAGGGGAAAGTAAGAGACAGCCAAGGAAGGACGGCAGTGGGCAGGAATGAGCCTCTAGCCAGACTGCTAGCTAACGTGATGCCCTGGAGTCCATGCCTTCCCCCCAGGCTGGGGCAGGAACACCTGCAAAGCCCAGGGCCTTCCTGCCCATTGCCAGGAAGCTGGTCTATCCAGACTCAACTCTGCTGTGTCCGGTGAGGCCCATGCTGCCCGAGGCTGGGTACTAGGGAAGAACTGGGTGAGGCAGTGGGGTGGGCACGGGCGTCTGTCTTTAATAGACTGCTCCGAGCCACAGCCACTCACTCTTTTGTTTTATGAGTGGTTTTAATGTACAGATGGGTTTGTTTTAAAGGGGCTCTAAATCATGGCATAGCGAGAGCAAAGTATTGTGCCTCACACCCAGTGTCCCACCGGCTGTGTGGTGAACCGCCATGAGGTGGGCGCAAAGTAGGTATAGACCGGACTTCTCTCTCTCTCTTGGCTAATGTGGTAGACGGGCCAGGGGAAAGTGGTTGATCTGCGTTGGGTAAAATGGGCCCAATGTTGTATAGCGCGTCCTTTCTCTCATTCCCCTGCCAACCTGCCATCTACAAGGAAGGGTGGGGCCTTCCCACTTCAGCTTACAGCTAGGGCGCCATTCAACTGACCAGCTAGCCTACTGCCACTCCCAGCCGCCTGCCCTTCCTCCCTGGGCTCCTGGCGCCATGATGCGCGCCACCCGTCTGCACCCACGCACACCCTATTGGTGCTCAGCCGCCGTGGGCGCGAGTCAGGTGAGCAGCAGACATTGTAGCAGGGCCCAGCTCACCTCCTTCCCGGCGGGACTGGTGCCAGGGCTGTGCTCTTCCCGGAAGGCTTCCAAGCTCCCCCGCTCGGCATCTTGCTGAGCCTGTTCTCAGGGTGCGGGGGCAGACCTTTTGGGGGGGCAGAGTGTCTGCCCCATGCTGCCCTGGCGCCAGCTCTTCCTCAAGGCCCTGGTGGAGTCGCCTGAGGGAAGCAGCTGGGGCCGGAGGAGGAGCTGAGGTACACTTCTGAGATTAGAATCAAGAGGGAGGCCGCCATCTTCATTAGTAGCGAGCACACAGCCTTTGGACCAATCTATGTTGGTGCTTATTGCGTGGTTCTTGCTTGGTGGCCCCTCAATGTGTTGGGTTTTTTCTGTAACTTCCAGCAAGATGCAGAGTCCAACACTCAGGGCAAGCCTCAGGGACCTCCATGACTGCTCAGCCTTGCTCACTCTAAGTTTTCAAGCTATCTGGAAAGTTAGGAGATGTCTATGGAGGGGACAGGGAGGTGGAAGAGGCCTTCTCTTTGGTTTTCTGAAACAGGGTATGGGTTTGTTTGTAGTCCAGACTAACCTCAAACTTGCTTTGTAGCCCAGGCTGGCCTTGAACTCCTGATTCTCTTGTCACAGCCTCCTGAGTGCTGGCATGGTGAGTACTAGGGTTGTGAGTAAGAGACCAGTCCCCCAAGGTACTAGGCCCCAAATGTAGTATCCTTTGGTGTCCCTCGGTCCTGCCCCTGCCCTAGAGAATCTTTCACCATCTCTCTCTCTCTCTCTCTCTCTTTTTTTTTTTTAATTTTATTTTATGTGCATTGTATGTCTACGGGTGTCAGATTTTGGAGTTACAGACAGTTGTGAGCTGCCATGCTTTCACCATCTCTTAACCCTCGCGTTTGGAGCTAAGTGGCACCTAGAGTGTTCTTATCCTTTCATAAAGTCCCTCCAGCAAGGTGTGCCTTTTTCCTTTCCCTTTCCTGTGGCTTTTTGGGAATAGGAGTCCCTTCTGCCCTCAGTCCCTTCCCTGATGTACCTAGAGCACAGGAGGACGCAGAGGCCCCAGGTCCTTTGGGAAATGGTGTCACGGAACCACTCAAGGACGCTGGGAGCCAAGACCACCTACCCTCTCACTTTGTTGACCACATGGAGGTAGGGCCAGGGCACAGGTGTCTGCCCAGCTTAACTGGCATTTAGAAGTCTTGAGGAGTTTCTGTAGAGTCTCTATGTCTTCTGAAGGAGAGGATGAAATGGTGGGTGGAAACCTCAGTTTCCCCCGGTGGTGTAACTCAGTAGATTCTATGATGACCTTAAGGTTAAAAAAAAAAAAAAAAGGCAACATGAATGACAAAAAAGAGGCGCACACCTTTAATCCCAGCACTCGGGAGGCAGAGGCAGGCGGATCGCTGTGAGTTCGAGGCCAGCCTGGTCTACAAAGTGAATCCAGGATAGCCAAGGCCAAACAGAGAAGCCCTGTCTCGAAAAACCCAAGAGAGAGAGAGAGAGAGAGAGAAATAGAGAGAGAGAGAGAGAGAGGGAGAGAGGGAGAGAGAGAGAAACAGAGATTGGCGACTGAGAGAGGCCTCAGGGAACACCTGTATCCCATAAGGGAGGCCTGCCTCTTCTTCCACTGAGATTGAAGGTTGACTGGGCTGCGGCCATGTGGGGCTTCCACTTTCTAGACCTGTAGATTCTGAAGCCTGCCCTTCCCACTTTTGCCAATGGGCACCTAAAGGCATAAGGTGCAGCCTAGCGAGGGAGATGAACCAGCTAAGTGAGGCAGAAGGTCAGAGACAGACAAAGGGGGACCAGAGCCACATGGACCCTCTGCCTGGTCCAGCCCAGCAGGGGGTCTCATGATGAGGGGGACGCGCGCTGGCAGGTAGCCAGTTGTCCTGTTTCTCCTTGATGCCTGCGTGGAGTGAGTCCTGGTTTCAAGCTCCCTGCGAGCCGGGAATGGAGGAGACCCTATGAAAATGATGATATGTGACAATCAGTCACAGCAATTAGTGTTTTGGTTAACAGGCCTTTTTTGTTTTCTCTCACCCAGACAGAATGTCACAAATAAATCCTCTCCTGCATTTGCATATTAATTGGATCGGAGACGTCAAGCATCTTTCATTAAAGAAAATGATCTGCATATTTGGAGACATAAAATAGTTATTTTGATGGGTTTTTTTTCCCTAAGATCAGGGGGTGGGGGAGGTAGGTGATAGGAGTTCTAGAATGGAGGTAGAGTGAAGGCAAAGCCAGCCAGCCCTTCTGTCTAGTTAACCCTCTGCAGTCTGAATTCCGTGGGCCAAGGTTAAACAGAAAGATAATTAGTCTGTAAGGAAATCAAGGCTCCAAGGGGCCCCTGGGCCTGGCTTGGCTGTTAGGCTGAAGGGCCTCTCACTAAAGTTATGGGCAAGGAGATAGGCTTGGTGCTTGGTCTTGTTCTTAAATCCCTCCCTTGGGAGCTCCTAGGTGTCCTGCCCAGAGTGTTTGCTGACACAGCAAGCCTTAGGGCATGGCCAGGTGTCCACCTTGTAGCCCGTCTAGCTATGAGTCCCTCCCTCCTCACCTTGGCTTACTAGTCAAGCCCTGTTTCTTCCTCCTTCATAGCTCACCCATCTGTGCCCCCTCTTGCCATGCGCTGTGACCTTGCACTTCCTACGTCCCTCTCCCGCGCCTCTACCCAGATGCAAAGGCTTCTGGGAGCAGCAGAAGCAGAGAGCTCAGAGTCATTATCACACAGACCTGAAATAACCCAGAAAGCTACAGGGCCCATATTAGGGCATGTGTGCCCGGGAAAGAAGAATGAATGCACCGTTTTTGATAAGTGACTGTAACTGTCCACGTCATCCTTGTTTCTCCTTCCTGTCTACCAGAGCCATTTGTTTCAGGAAGGCAGCAGGTATGCCCTCCCTGAGACAGCCAGCCAGCTCTGAGCTCTCTCCCAGGTGAGCCAGCCCCAAAGGCAGATGATACCAGTCAGGAAGAGGTTTCAGTAATGATGATGATGGTGGTGGCGGCAGTGATGACCCGCCGTCACTTTCTGCACGCAGAATAATGCGTAGAAACTTCACTTAGGGCCCTGCATTCGCTGTCTGCCATTTCCATAGCCCTCTGAGACAGGCACTCTCGTCGTGTACACTTTACAGATAAGGAAACCCGACCTCAGAGGGGACAGATAACACGCCTAGAGGTGCCCATCAGAGTTCAGACCTTACAGCCAGGGTGGGGCTCTCCGTGGGCAGGTTGTGATGCAGTGGGGACTTTGTGGCAGCATAGCTCCCAGTCTGACCCAAGCCGGTTCCTGGGGCGTGAAGACACTCTGTTACAGGTTACAGTGACTATAGGCATGGTGGCCTCTTCACCCCATTGAGAAGACAAGAAGACCCGCCATGCCCTTGGAGACTAGAAATGGCATGGGTATCTTCTATGGGCTTTTGTTTTTTTTTTTTTTTTAATCTTCCACTCATACAATTTACAGACAGTTTTGCTTAGGATTCTGAAGTGCCTATCATGGCTGTTTTCACACTCCTCAGTCAGAACACACACACACACACACACACACACACACACACACACGGCATGGACCAGCCTCTCCTCATGTCCTGCGTAGAAGGACCTGGCTGTACCATGGAAACCTGTGATTTCATTCTGCCTCCCCATCTCCCAGACTCCAAAATAGCCCTCCCCGATGCCAGCTGTAGGGGTTTGAGCCAGGCACCCCCTCCCCCAGCCAGCGCTGGGTCAGGGCCCTAGAAGGTCTTCTGAGCCACGGGATGGGCCAGTTATATCCCAAAAGCCTCTGACAACTGTGTCCCAGCCTGTTCCCTGGTCACCCCCTGGCCCTCCATGCCTTCCAGCTGTATCTTCTTTTGGTAGGTGACCAACAGGTCAAATGTCCCTCACATTTGGGGATTTTGGATTAAGGTGCCCTCTAGAGGAGCAAGTGGACAGGCGGGTGTTTTCTGGAGGCTGGGGGGGAGTCTGGAGCAGCTGTTTCTGTTAAATGCCAAGAAGCCAAGTTGGTTTAATATGGTTGTAGCTGCTGGTTTGATAAATCAAAATAATTAAAAATAATAAATTTGATTCTTCAACCAGCAAGCTGTGTGTGGGCGCAAGGCCTGGGCTCTTGAGCTAGGATGGGGGAACGTGGGAGCGGACCCTGGGGCACAGGAATCATGGAATCGTAACTGAGGAAGTGGACAGAGCCTGACCTAGGGGTCAGCTCTCAGAATTGATTAAGGAGAAATGTCTTTTATGGTAAGAGAATCAGCCAGACAGGCCAGAGCCCCTGCTGGCTTTGCCCCTGGCTGTGTGGAATTGGGCCAACCTTGGTTTCCTCATCTGTCAAATGGCGTGATAGCCCTATCGGCCTGTGGGGCTGTGTCAGGAGTCAGGGCTTGGCTGAGCATATGGTGGAACAGTCAGGCCCTGTGGGCACACAGCCCTCATCCTCCCTGCATTAAAGGGACTTCAGTATCCCCTCGCGTCCCCTCTTTGTACCAGCTTTGACTACAAGCGCAAAATCCCAGTTCACAGTGCTGCTGGGCTGCTAACCAGGCCCGCAGCCTCACAGGTTCCAGGGGACTCTTCCTCCATCGTCTCCCGTCTGTTTATGAGGATATCCCCTAGTTCAGGGCGGTTCCCAACGACTGTATTCTCCTGGTTCCAATATGGGGTCAGGAAGCATAGTGCCACACCCTGGGGCCGGCTCTGGGTTCGAGGTGTCAGCAGCTCTGACTGGGAAAAGCAGGATCTAGAAAGAGTTTGCCTCTGCCCCCCATTCCCTGCCCCCACCTCATCCTCAGGAGCCGTATTTGGTGTCAGGGCAGCTGGAAATCTGAACTGAGTGGAGGGGGTGGGGACAGGGAGGGACAGGGTGTCTGTCTCTTTAAATGCACTTTGTGTCAGTGTGATAAGGAATTTGATGGCTTTATCAGAAATACCAAAGCTTTATTTAGCAGGGTGAGGCTCACACCACTCAGCCCCACACAATCTGTGATAAATAGCAAGGGGGGGGGGAAGCAGACAATAACTCACCAACACCCCAAGCTTAGCAACTAAGGAAAGATGAGGCAGAGAGAAAGGCGCAGAGGCAAAGGTGGAAGTTTGGGGGATTCAGGAACCCCACTGGGCAGAGAAGGGGAGTAGAGAAAGCTACTGTGGAGTTCTGGAAAGTGCTGGCAGGCAGACATTCATCTATCTGTTCTCCAGTGAGGGCCCTCATGGACTTTTCTGTTACTAGATAAAACAACTGTGATTCCAGAAAAAAAAAAAAAAAAAAGGATTCATTAAAGGGCCACACCCTCCCCCTCTGCCATTCCCATTGGCCAGTTTTATCTTCTGCCCATTGCTCCACCAGCCCAGCTTGTCATTCAAAGGAGGTGTCGAGGCCCTCCATAGTTGGGCTGGTGAAGGCTGGGCCCTGTCTCAGCCTGGCTCACATAGGGAAGCAAGGATGCTATGGCATGGCCCTACCTACTTGTGGCATTCTAGAACATTCTTCTCTTTCTCCTCCTCCTTCTTTTGAGACAGGATCTCCCTATGTAGCCCTGGCTGTCCTAGAACTCACTAAGTAGAGCAGGCTGGCCTCGAACTCAGACTTGTCTGCCTTGCCTCCTGAGTGCTGGGATTAAAAACGTGTTGCCACCACTCCTGGCCTTAGAACATTTCTTTGATATCTGCATCTGGCAGTTCTTGAGCAGTCCCTTCCCTATCCTGGCCATTCCAGATCTTTCCTGCCTTCAGTGGCATCTCTATTTCTTCTTCCTCAAATCCTCTCCTCCCAACCATACAATTATTTTCCCATTGGGAACCCCTTGCCACTGGCCAGCTTTGTGTCCAGCAGGAAGCTCAGGTAGTACACTCCTGGATGGCCTCTTGACTGTCTACACTCCTCCCTCTGCCTCCCCCCATGAAGATTTTGATGGACACAAAGCAAGTTTAATTTGTGGGTGCCACCCACATCCCTCTAGCTGTCCCCCAAAGGTTTTGCCTCTTACAACCAACCGTTTGTCAAGTATTCAGTGGGTACAGAGAGAAGCAGCTTTGAGTACCCCATGCCCAGCCATGAGCAACATGAACAGGGGATAGGAAGTAGTGAGAAGTGGGGAGGGTAGTGTTTACCCTTTCTCGTGGTACCCCCTTCCCCACCCCTTACCCCCCCCCCCAATCCAAGAGAGCCAAAAGCTTGAGTCCTGGCCACAGGCCCCGCCTACTCCAAGTTCAAAGCTGCTTCTGTTTATCATAGAAAATTGGTCACCTCTGAGTGACCAGCAACAGTTGGCTGAGAGAGAAATCTCTACCCCAAGAGCCTCCAAATGTGACAGATGGACCAAGGCATTCTAGAGCTTTCCAGCAGGATGTTTAAAGGCTGCTTTAGGAGCAATTACAGGAACCCAGGCTGGGCTGAAGACTGACTTTAGCCCCCCTCCCCAGACCTATGGAGGAGTATAGTAAGGCCTAAGATTTCCTTCTAGTAAGCTGACCACAGGGAGCCCGAGCAAGGCCTGGCCAACCGGCTGAGGGCCAGGCGGGTCGTTTTACAGGGATCCCTAGCCTGTGGATGGTGGGGCCATGGGATTAGCCCGGTTGCTTGGGTAAGGGAAGTTCTGGGCGGAGAAACAGGGGAGCTGGGGGAGGGGGAAGCTGGCCAGGGCAGAGGCTGGAGGAAGCTGCCGAAAGGCCGAGGCCCAGACAGACAGGAGGCATAAATGGAAGTGACAGGGTCAGGCCAGACCTTTGTCCTGCAGCCTGATTAGAAAGCCTGCCCTGGATTTCTGAAACTTTGGGATGTTGTTGGACAAACTGAAGCTTAATTCTGTCAGAGCGCTGGGGAGATTAGAATTGACATCCTGGGAGCACATTCCTGGCTGGGCAGAGATCCAGCCCCCGCTGGGAAAAACCTGTGAAAGCATGGCCAGCCTATGGTGGCGGCAGGGGTGCTGTCAGCACCGGTGGCCACTCCAGCTTTGGGAATTGGAGCCAGGAGTCTCTGGAAGGCTGGTCAATTTAGACAGGATGCAGGGAAAAGAACGGGGGGGGGGGGGGGTCGCTTGGCCAAGCCATCCTGGACACTGAGTGGGTTTTTTTGGTTTTGGTTTGGTTTGGTTTTGGGTTTTTGTTTTTTGTTTTGTTTTCTTGGTGGCACTGCCTGGACTGACATTTAAGTCTATAAAATGGGCCAAGTCTGCCTTCCAGACCCCTGGAGCTCTTCTTTCCTTCAAAGCAACCTTGGGAAGGCAAGAGGGATGCGTCCTGCTGAGCTGTAACAGCCGTGGCCTGGTGGAAAGCAGCATAGGTTGTCTGGCTCAGTTCCTCTGAGGAGGTGGCCAGCACTGGCCCACCAGCGGGAAGCCCAAGCAGAGTATTCAAAAGGCCTCTGACATTATATACCAAGTAGGTGTCTTCCACCAACAGCCCCATTAGTCTCAAGGAACCAGGACATGTCTTTCGAGATACACCCAACCCTCTCTCCGAGCTCCCAGGGACCCTCCACGGGCCTAATCAAGAAGAGAGGACAGTTAGGACCTGTACCAGGAGTCACCAGGCAGGGTGGCCACCCTCCCACCAAGAGATGGATCTGGAGGACAAGGCCCGTCAGCACCCAGTCAGCACCATAGCCCCAAATGAGGCCACTCCCAGTACCCCTCCCCACTTCCTTCCTGACTCTAATGACTTTTAAATATTGGTAAATATTTTGGCTAAAGCAGGCTCTTGTGGCAGAGAGCAAAGCTGTGTGCAGTTCAGGACCTACAAATTATTTATTAAAGATCTGAGATGTGGTGCAATTATGTGGAAAGAACCCCCCAAAAAATTAAATAAATAAGTAACAAAAATAAATAAATAACAGCCCCACTGGCCTCTTGAAGGCTTGGGGAGCTGCACACATGATTGCCGACTTGATGAAATCCCCCCGGATGTAATGAGCTGATTTTTCTGCTGTTAATATTGCATCTGCTGATGAAGGATTCGTTAGGATAATGGAACGAAGCTAAAATATAAATGACTCCCTGTCAAGATGCGGCTTTTGTTTGTTGATCTCCTGACAGTTCCCGGGCCAAGGCAGGGGTTTCTGTGTGCGCACGCATTCAGGAACAGGCAGGAGGGGTGGGGGATGAGAGCCCAGGGGAGCCCTCCCCCCAGAGTGCTTGGCTTTCCCCTACACCCCCAGCATCCTAGGCTCCTCCTTTGGGTTGGACTGCCCGACCTCGGGAAGCTCTAGAGTCCTGGGGGGAGGTGGGGGCGGCGGAGAAGTCATCAACTCAGAGCCCTGTGGAGGGAGTTTGTTGCACAGGGACCCTGGGTAGGAGTGGAAGTTTCTGCCTAGCTGGGCAGAGGGATATGAAGAGGCTGAGGCTGGGTGTACTGGGATTTGTAGAGGCACTGTTTGCTGTCTGTGCGTGCAGGCGACTGGTGCTGTGTGGGAGCTGGAGTCACAGCCACTGGAGGGATGGTATCCCAACGGGGAGGTCCATTATACTATGCCTTCCCTCCTCTCTCTCTCTCTTTTTTTTTTTTTCTCCTCTTTTTTTCCCTTTCTTCCTTTTGAGTCGAGCCCAGGATGTCCATGTAGCCAGTGATAGCCTGGAGCTTCTTCTCTTCCTATTTCTATCTCCCAAGTGCTGATCTTACAAGTGGACACCACCACCACCACCCCTCAGTTTCATGGGGTGATAGAGAACAAACTCAAGGCCACATGCACGCTAGACAAACATTCTACCGATTTAGCGGGCAGGATACCTCAGATGGTGGCTCAAATCTTGCCCAGGGCTGAGAAGAAAGAGGAGTCATTCGAAACACCTGTGTCACCCTCCAACCCCAGCCTCTGCTGAGTTCCCATGGCCAACACCTTCTCTTCTGAGCTCTTTTCTTTTCCCCTGCTGGGTGGGGTGTGTTTTATTATTGTCAATACACATGCCATAAAGTTTATCAGTGTGGCCATTTTAAGTGCGCACTCAGTGGCATTAGGTACACTCACAAGCCGTACAGCGGCTTCCAGTACCTAGTCCCAGGATGGATGGATGGATTCATGTATGCATGTATGCATGTATGCATGTGTGCATGCGTGTATGTATGTCTGTTGATTTTCAAGACAGGGTTTCTCTGTGTAGGCTGTCCTGTAGGCCAAGCTGGCTTCGAACTCACAGAGATCCACTTGCCTCTGCCTCCCCAGCACTGGGATTAAAGGCAAATTCCTTAATTTTTTTAATCCCCCCGTACAGAAATGAGTAGACAGTCACCCCTCAACTCTTCCTTTCCCCAGCCCTTTGACAGTCACTTATCTTTTCTCCACCATCTACTCACTATAGTCTAGATCTTTTTTCTTTTCGTGTAGCTGGAATCATAGACTTCATGACCTCCCCTGGTCTGGTTCTATGCATTCGAGTGTATTCACGACGTAGCATGTGGCAAGCCTTTATTACTTTTTATAGCTGTATACTAGTCCATAGTACCTATAGGCCGTGTGTCACTTATTTCTCAATTGCTGGGAACTCAGACTGTGTCCCTGCCTCTTGCTTGTCCTGAGTAGCGCTGCTATGAACATTTGCGTTCAAGTGTTTTTAGTCCCTAGGGCCCAACTTTGAGCCCTATACCTTACAGTGTGTATCTGTGAGAGCTCTGCCACAAAAGACCTTAGACGCTAACGTCAAAGGATACTTTCTTCTTATGACAGAACTGTGCTAAACAGGGTTATACAGGTCCCGACAGCACCTGTGTCACACACACACCGAGTCCTGAGTAGAGACGGAGTCGATGGGTACCGCCGAGCTGTTCCCAGCACACAGAACAACCTTCTGGCTGACTCCGTGCCCAGCACTACCAGTCACCTTGATCTTTGAAGTCCTTAGAAAAAAAGGGAGCATCACGGGCCATCACCTTGGACCCTTCTTCCTAGAGAAAGCATAGGTCTTGTCTAGAGATAATTGAAGATAGTTGTGGTGGTCAGACAGGGACACTAGGAAACGGTGATGTTTCTTTCTCTAGAGGAAGTCCCAGGAACAGGAGGAGCAGGCTTTTCTCCTTGAGAAACCAAGGCAGGACCCCCTCCCCCCATCACCTTCAAAGCCCCTGGCTGTGTGAGGAAGCATCCACACAGGGCCTATGGGACTGGATAGGGAAGGTTCAGGACAGAGAAGGTGAAGGAAGCCAATACCAGCACTGACCTACACAGGCTCTACCAACTTCAGGACAGAGGGGCCAAGTTCGGCCCTTCCTGCTCTTCTGTTATATTACTGTTCCTGTTAGTAATAACACTCCCTGGGGCCAGGGGAGGGGGAAGGGAGGAGAGCTTAGGTTCAGATCTTCAGCACACAGGTAAAAAGCTGGGTGTAGTGGTACATGCCTTTGATTCCAGCACTGGGGAGGTAGGGATGAGAGGATCTCTGGGTTTGCTGTGCTACCTGTCTAGCCAATGGGCTCCAGGTTTGGTGAGAAACCCTATCTCAAAAAAATGAGACGAGGGTCTGGAGAGTTGGCTCCGTGGTTAAGAGCACTCATTGTTCTTGCAAAGGACCCAGGTTCGAGTCCCAGCTCCCACATTTAGGTTATACCTTTTCCTTGGGCACCAGGCATGCATGTGACATACAGGCATACATGGAGGCCAGACACTCTATACATAATAATAATTAATAACAATAACAAGCTGGAAAGCGATAGGGAAACCGTCGACCAGCTCCCGGCCTCCATGTACACGCAGGCATCTGAAAGAGAAAGCTGGGGAATCCCTTCCCTGCCTCAGGAAGATTAGTCCCGCCTTCTTGGCCCCGTATAGACTTTTCAGGATTCTGGCCGACTTCCAATCAAGACTATTTTGGGAGAGACCACAGAGCCAACCTGGAGCCCACTCTTAACTTGATGCTGGGCAGCAGAGCCACCTTCCTCTCCTGGCTGGAGGTCTTAGCCTCCTGTCCCTGTGCAGGGACACGCAGCCTACTCTGGCTGCCACCTCTGTGCAGATCCAGCCCCTGTGGCTGGCACGCATGGAGATGCTATGGGGCCCCTGGTTGCCCTGCTGCTAAACTCTACATAAAAGTTCCCGGCTTTATTTGGGCTTTCTGTTTTGCCTGGTTACGCTGCTGCGGCTGTGCCTCTGATAAACACACCCTGGGGTGTGCAGGGGACGGCTGGCCCCTGGATGTAGCCTTTCTCTTCCAGCCCTCCTTCCCTGTAGCAATTTTTATTCTTTCTTTCCCCTTCTATCTCTCCCTCCCTCTCTATCTTTTTTCTTCTTCTTCTCTCTCCACTCTTTCAACATGGTTTTCCTAAAAAAGTTTTTTAATCAATCAAATTTGAGGCAGAAAATAGGTTTTGTCACGCCTGGTCCCGGGATAGTGTGACTCTCACTCAGGCTCCTGACAGGTCCTCAATGCAGGAAGGAGGCCAAACAGAATATTTCTCCTGGAAAGTGCCCGTTTCCATGACATTGCCCCTTGTTGTCTGTGCCGCCCCCTCCTCAAGCTGCCTGGCTGACATGGCCCCAGCCCTTGTGAAAGGCCCAGCCGGGGGAGGGTGTATAAGGATGGGGAGGTGGGCTGGGTTAGCAGGGGGTGGGGAGCCGGGCAGCCTGACAGCTGTCCTGAATCTCCATGGCCTGGGAGAAGTCTGGGGAGCAGGTCGAAAACCTCAGACAGGAGGCTGCCCTAAGGCTTCATGCATATGGAGCCAGGCGGCCTTTGGGAGAGTCTGTGGGACCAGGTGCTAGAGAAGTTTCGCCTCTAGACTTCACAAGAGTCAGCCTCCTTCAGGCCTTGGTACCCTGCTTCTGCATCTCTTCCCTAGCCTTGCTTTTTCCTGGTCCCTCCATCCTAGCATCTTTGGTTTCTGCCAATCTCCCAGGTCCCTAGTCTCCCCAAATCCGAGCCCTGTGAAAGCCCTCTGAGTCTTTTCTTTCTAGCCCAATTCCTTCCTCCTTATTCCTGTCCCCTTCTTTCACCCTCTCCTCTCTCCTCTTCTCGTTCTCTTTTATAATTAATGATTAGTTTTAATTGGTTTGCTTAGGCAGCCTGACAGCAAATTAACAGAAGCCAGTCCAAGGCTGCAAGGCTCGGGTAGAGACCACTGTACTTCAGACCTGGCCAGGGAGAGGGAGGACGTGGCTGCCCAACGTGAACATTTCCTGCCTAGTGGGCTGTGTGTACTCAGGCCTCCTGTGGACAAGTGCAGCAGCCAACAGGAAGAAGGCAGCAGCAGACGCTCTGCAAGATGGATGGCTCACTCTGTCAGCTCTCTGTGCTTTCGCCTTCATTCTCCTTATATGCCCGCCGTGCCCTGATCAGAATTTAGGGTCAGGTCAAAGATAGGCGGGGCTGATAGCTTTCAACTGGACAGGGCTTGCTTTTGGTGCCACAGTCCTTGCCTGTGTTGTAGATGATGATGGGGTTGGCCGGTTGGCACCTCCGGGCCTGGGAGCTTACTCCATTCACCTGGACAGGAAGGGAATGCCACTGTCACTGAGATCAGCTTCCCCTAGGGAATGGCTGCCACCATGGCCTACGAACTGCAGGGCCCAGTCAGCTTTCTTCCGGTTGTCACGCCCTCAACAGAGCTCTCAACCGTTCCCGTTCTCAGAGAAGTCAGGGTTAACCCTGGACAGACAGAGAGAAGAGGGACAGAAAACGGATGTATGGATTGGTGAAGGAAGAATGGATAGATGGGATTGATTCATGGAAGGCAGAAGGATGGGTAGAAAACTGGCAGGGGCTGGGCAGTGGTGGCACGCGTCTTTAATCCCAGCACTTGGGAGGCAGTGAGTTCTCTGTGAGTTCGAGGCGAGTTACAGGACAGCCAGGGCTACACAGAGAAACCCTGTCTCAAAAAACAGAGGGTGAGAGCAAGAGCGAGAGCAAGAGCAAAAGAGAGAGACAGAGACAGACAGAGACAGAGAGACAGACAGAGACAGAGAGACAGACAGAGAAAGTCAGAGACAGAGAGAACTGGCAGAGAGGGTACTCCTAAACATACATTGGTTTTCTCACTTAGCCTTGAGGTGTTTCTCCTGACCTTAGCCTCCCTGAAGATAGGGCTGTGTTCTCTCTGCTGTTTGTCCTCTCTCTCCACCCTTGCAGAGCCCTTCCTTAACTATGCCAGCTTTCTCATTCACTCCCATTACTGTTGTGCCAACCACTTGTTCCCAGAGGTCAAACTAAAGCATCAGCATTAGGAGGGGCAGAGGCAGAAAAAGCCAGAATAAATCATGAAAATGGCCTGCTGGATACTTGCTCAGTTCCTCACTGGGAATCTAGAATCTAGCCAGTGCCCCAGGTCCAGCTGAGAGATAGTGATTGCCCCCCCCCCCCCCCCCCGCCCCACCGCTGCTGCTGTCAGCCAGGCTACCTGCCCTGGACAGGCAAGGATGGGACTATAGGGTTGGCTCATCTTGGTGCGCGCCCCTCCCCCTCCCGCCTCCAACCCCAACCAACTCCTAGAAAGTTTCCTCCCCCAGATTGCTCTGTGTGATCAGATCTGCAAGTTGCTCTCTCTAAGCTTCTTGTCACATTTTGACTTAATGAAGTGCAACTGCTGAGGGATTTGGGTTCAGCACTCCGGTCTCCCCGCGCTCCCTTGTTGTCAGAAAACAGGGGTGGTTGGGGACGGCAACACTGTGCTGTAAGTCGTTATCATTCCGGTCAGTCTGTTTAACACAAAATTAAACAAAGAACTAATTAGTGCCTCATGAATTAATAAATGCACAGTTGCCGGGGAGGAGGGAAGGGGAGAAAAAGGTGGTGGAAGGGAGATACTGGAGTTGCAGAGTTGGGGGGCTTTGGGGGTTCAAGGGAGGCTGGCTAGGGCGTCTTGGCAGATCTCAAGAAGGAGAGCTTGGCATGGACAGGATGGTGGTGATGTCCGTGCTGGGGGTTAAGATCCATTGGCCGCAATGTTCACTTTGCCAGGCGAGCCCCACCTAGCTCCCCAGCATTGGCCTTGGGGTCTCCATGCCGGTTCCCCTGGGCTAGCCCGTAGTCTCTCCACTTAATTCAACTTGCCTCTCCTCTCCAACTCCTCGGTTTTTCACCCTCGAGGCTCCCATCAGCCCCTTCCACCTCTGCCTGGTACCCACATTCTCTCTATTGGTCCCCTACCTTGGTTGTCCGCTCCCTTCTCTGCACACCCCTCAGCTCTCGCCTCCTAGACCGATGAGTATCCTGGGTCCACAGAGAAGCCCTCCCAAACCACGTGATGATCCCCCAGGCTCTCAAGCCCTTTATGTAGCCCAGTTGGCTTTGCCCCACTGAGTACCCTCTCACCTAGCAGCCCGGCATAAACTGTGGCACTGGCCTAGCAGAGAGTGGAGCCCTCCTTAAGAGGACACGTCAAGTACAATTAGCTTTATCTGTCTAAATATGTCCTGGGAATGAGAGAGAGGATGGTGGGCCTAGGTGGCATTCTGGGAGCCCAGGACAAGGTCACCTCATCTCCTGCAATCCCCCAATCTGATTTGGGGATTACAGAGCCTAAGGAAATTGGTGTTGCTCTTCTTGCATCATTGATAAGCCACAAATGAGGGAGAGGGAAGAGCAAGGCAACAAACTGAAACCCTTTGGTAGGGCAGGTGCTAAGGCTGGGGGCACAGGGCCTGTCCCAGGCAAGGGCAGATGGGGCCAGGTGGGCAGGCACAGGGTTCTTCCGGTCTTCCCTCCGCAAGTAGAGTCCGCCCCGTTTGAACCTGGAACCCCATGTTCCTGCTCTAGGCTGCAGAGGATTTGAGCCTGCAGTCATGATGAGCTACACTCTTTATTAGTTAAAAAGCCTCCAGTGTGCCCGGCCGTAGTGGCGCATGCCTTTAATCCCAGCCCTCAAGGAGGCAGAGGCAGAGGCAGGTGGGTCACGATGAGTTCGAGGCCAGCCTGGTCTACAAAGTGAGTCCAGGACAGCCAAGGTTACACAGAGAAACCCTGTCTGGAGGTAGTAAGGCAGCAGGGGAGGGGGGGTCCTCCAGTGTTATTCCTTGCCCAGTCTGAACCTTCTGTGGGGGTTGGTTTGATTCATCAGGCTGGAAGGTACTGTCCACAGCCTGTTGCTATGGGATTGTACCTTCCTGATGGCTGACCTTGACCTCCCCTCCCCGCTTCAGCCACCCCAGACACTCACACAGTCACTTGGAAATATCTTGTCATTTTTGTTTCCAGGGCCCAGGAGAAAAGAACCAAGGAGCAGTTGGTTTATTGACTGTCTCCAGGAATACCTACTTAGCCTGAGGGCCTATAACCACCATACACGTGTGTGCACGCGTACACATATGTACACACACACATACACACACTTCTCGGCTCTGCCTCCACTGGGCAGTGTGCAAAGCTGTCTGTCTTTGGGTATCAGTATCCTAGGAGTCATATTTCCCATGGAACAGCTACTGCTGCTTCCTGAGATTTCTGCCTTTGGTTGCCACTTAAGGTAGGCCCAAAGCAAAGCCCACTGAGCACATCTGAATCACTGACCCTTCTGGCTAACCCCCACAGGTGACACGTAGGGGTCATGACAGCAAGCTTGGGGCAGGAAGAAGAAGTTATATGTTTCCTCCTGCAAAGACTAACAGGCTCTTTCTTCTTTCTCCCCAGGATGAAGTGACACCCCAACTGTGTTTGAGGAATCTTAGGACCCACTGAGGTAAGGCCCAAGCTCCTTCCCTATCCTGGGTGTTGTGCTATTGCTGGTGTGAGGTATGACACCCTGGGCTGAGTTCAGTTCTTCATCCAACACTGATGGTGTGGGGTGTCGGAGACAGGCAATGCGAGCGGCGTGGCTGCTGGAACCCTTCAGGAGCAATGGTGGCCCAGCAAGAACTGTTTGACTTATATGCTGGGGACGGATAGGGTTGCCAATTTGGAGCAAGGAATGAGCTCCAGGCAGTAGGAACGGCAGGACACCGGGTTCTGTGCTTGAGCTGTCCGTAGGACTGGTGTGCCCCTGCAGCCCCACTATATGCACACTGTAGCAGCTGCCTCTGGCTCTCCCCGGAAGTGCTGCTTCTAGCCATGCCTGGAGATCCAACTGTCCTGGACCCCCAGGTCTGCCTCTCTTTCTCTGAGGTTGAGCGACCTCAATGAAGAGCAGGCTGCCATATACTACCTTACCCTAAACTCAGGGTTCCCTGGAAGCCAGGGCTGCCCTGGTCTTCGCAGGCTGTCACAGTCCCCTGGTGGCTCGAGGAACTGCGGGGCCACCAGGCCTTGGCCCCGGGCAGTGCAGTGTCAGAGGTGACCGGTGGAACGCCAGTGTTATGTAAATAGCGGGGCCTGCCCGGCGGGCGCGCTGGCTGGCTGCAGCCATCCATCATCCCGGCTCGGCGGGGCGGGGGACAGACACAGCACCGTACGCTTGGCTCCAAACCTGTTTGTTTTCCCTTTGTCTCTCGCATTTCGGGGGCCCGGCTGCGACCCGCTCCAGTTTTGTCCCGCTGGCCTCCTCCCCATAGGGAGCACGGGGGAAGGGAGGAGAGTCCCCTGGCTCCCACCGCGGCATCCCTTTCGGACTTCAAAGGCTCCCTCAGCATTGTCTGCGCCTGCGGGCAGTGGCCCTGAAAACGTGATCAGAGGCGGCCCGGTGTAGGGCAGGCCCGGCCCGCGCCCTGCGCTCTCGCTGGGGCCGGTGGATTCCTCCCTTTGCCGCCAGCACCACCCTGGTTACAGCGCAGCTCCGGGGCGCTCACTGGTCTTTCTCTCCCCGCGCCCCTTCTGGCTCCCTCCGGTTGCTCCGTCTTGCTCTCTAGCCTCAGCTAGAGAGCGGGCGCGCATTGAGACTCTGGAAATGAACAGGGCGGCATGCAGCCTTCCACTCTTTCCTCGCCTCTTTAAGAATTTCAAGCCCTTCAAAGGGTTTCCCAGGATGCTGTGAGGCACAAATAGGCTTCTCATGCCAGATCTGATTCACTGAGCACCAACCACCCCCACCCGCGTGCGTGTAAACACACAGACACACACACACACACACACACACACACACTGCACAGGACATAGGAGAACCTTGCTTCCTTTGGGGACTTCTCCCAAGTTGGACACATTGTCCCCAGGACTCACCTAAAACTTGAAAGGTAGGATTTGTCCATTTTGGAGGACAAATCCCAGGCACACTACAGTTCCTAGGTCACTTTTGGCCCATATCCTGTGTTTTGTAAATAAAGTTTTATTGGAAAGTGATGCCCATTCGTTTTCATATTGTCTGTGGCTGCTTTCACTCTCTAATGGCAGAGCAGAGTGACTACAGCAGAAACTGTTTAGCCTATGAAACATAAGATTATTTGCAAGGCATGGTGGCACACACCTTTAATCTCAGCACTAAGGAGGCAGAGGCAGGCGGATCGCTATGAGTTCAAAGCCAGACTGGTCTACAAAGTCCAGGACAGCCAGGACTACAGAGAAACCCTGTCTCAATAAATAAATAAATAAATAAATAAAATTTAAAAAAATTTTTTTTTTACTGCCTGGCCCTTTTACAAAGAAGGGTTTGCTGGTCCAGATTATGGTCCCTGATTTCCATCCCCTCTCTGGTAAAATACACATTGCGTGATATTTGCCATTGTAACCTGCCTAAGTGTGTTCACCCCTGGTGTTACGTGAATCTTCAGTGTTGTGTGGTCACCATAGTGAGGCTGGGATTGCATAGGAACCCTATGCCGGGCGTTGGTTTCAGACT
Source organism: Acomys russatus (assembly GCF_903995435.1). Classification (NCBI taxonomy): domain Eukaryota; kingdom Metazoa; phylum Chordata; class Mammalia; order Rodentia; family Muridae; genus Acomys; species Acomys russatus. Next base: position 40,061,488 of record NC_067165.1, read on the forward strand.
GCTTAAAGTCCTGCTCTGTTGGGGCATCTCCTTTGCCAAGTGACTCCAGTGTCCCTCTTGTAGCTTTTACCAAGCATTTTAACCTCAGATCTGTAGTCATCATCATCACACCCTCCACCCCTGCCCCAGCCCACTCTGCAAGGGAGAAGGTGTGTACTTTGCTGGGCTGTTGGGGTAAGGGAATGCAGCCAGCCCAGAACCGAACAGGAAGGGCAAAGGACTTCCTCTCAGCCAAAGTCCCCTATAGGCACAAGATGCAGCCTCCAGCCCCAGGACAGTACTATGGAACTTTCCCTGACCCTGTCTGCAAAACCTCTGAGTCTGAGCCCTTGGAGCCGGCAAAGCTTCTGAGCCCAGGGGACCTTTGGAAAAAGAATGTCCCCTTCCCCCACCAGGTGTGCCCTGGGCAGTCCTGGGCCCCTCATACTTGTTGCTGGACCCTGGAATGTGACCCATCCTCTCTGATCATCCACTTCTATAAAATAGGGGTCCTACCCGCCAGGCTGTGCTCCACAAGCCTAGGCTAGGAGGAAGCAAGCCAAGAGGACAGTCTGGGTTCATGCGTAAGCCCCATGAGGGTGCAAGCCAGGCTGTCGTTCTGCTGAGAAGGGGGTCATTTGAATGGGTGCTTTTCCTGCCCAGGGCCAGTGATCAAAGCTGCCCTGGTGTGACACCATGGCTGTGGAGTAAACCTGGGTGCCGCCAGGCTTCAAGTGGCCTGGGGGATGTTTGGAGCTCTGGGATGAGAGCTGTACAACCCAGTTCTCTGGGTGTCTCTTTGGTTGGCTCTGCTGCAGTCCCTGGTGTCTACATCTCTCCTCCTCCCCAAGCCTTCTCTGTGTGCCCCATAAGTTTCTCCCTTCTTGCTTCCCACCACTCATGCTGCCCCCCCCCACTTCAACTCATGGCTTGCTCTCCCTCTCTCTCTCTCCTTTTCATCTACTCGGAAGGCTTTACTTTACTTCCTTGTCACCCTAATTGATTGCATTAACCTTTCAGCGTATTGGATTTCCCCGGCATCGTGCAGAGAGCCCTGTGCAATATGCTTATAATCTGAGCCATAATGGACAGTTTGCAGTCAACAAGCCCCTTCTCCCATCGGCCCCGTTGACATCTCTCTCTCTTGCCCAGGCCACCATGGCCACTTCTCTGGCTGGCAGGGGTGGAGCTCTAGGAAGGGACTTAGGAGGAAGTGGACACAGGATTGCTTCTGCCGGTGCATTTCCCTGCCTCTCCTGTCCCCCTGGCTGACCTCCTTTTCCAATCTCCAGCTTCTGGACTTTGCGAGTCCTTTTGGCTTGGCTTTCTGCTTCTGAGACCTGCCTGAAGAGTGGCTGCACTTTGGATTTTGTCAATGAGAGAGTCTCCTGTTGTACCCAGACACCTGGTTATGGCTTTATCTCCTACATTGGTCTCAGGCTTGTGTGATTTGGGTAGGTGTCAGGAGACGTCTTGAGGTCTCAATTGACCACCTGTCTTTGTCAAGGGAAGAGAAGAGACCCAGGCACCAGGGGGCAGTGAGCCTGGAAAAGCCCTTAGGATGGACCGCTGTGGCCTGATAGGAGAGGTGGTGGAGTTGGGGGGAAGAGGAGGAGTTTGTAGGATGGACTCCATCACGTTGGTTTCTTGAAAGGCACCTGCTAATCTAGCAGCAGGTAGAGGAGCCAGCCCCAGGCCAGCTGCCCGACCTTAGGAGCCCAGCCCCAGACTGAGTTCTCATCCCCTGTGGGTTCTAGCCAGGCCCTCGGCTCAGCAGCCTGATGGGTAAGTCGTCACTCATGACAGGATGGCTGTCAGGTTGCATACATTAGTGTCAGCCGCAGGAGCAGGACGGAAGGCTCCCATTAGCCCCCGTGGTACTTCCTTCTCTCCCAGACCTTCCCTCTCCAGCCCTTTGCCCAGCGTCTTCTCCTGCTGACCATCCCCACCTCCTGCCATCACTCTATCACTCCAAAGGGCAAGCTTTGGCAAGAGAGGGCTGGACCTCAAGTCTTTCTTATCCTCTCCCAAGGATTTGGGGGTGGGCAGAGGGCACAGCAGGGAGAAACCAAGCAGCGAATTAAAGTTTGTGATTGTCAGTGTCAGGACAAGCTAAATAGTATGAAGGTGAATTCACGGTCTGCTGCACTTGGTGAATATGAGTGTCTGCAAGACAGCCAGTGTAGCTCGGGAGCCTGCCCGCCACGGTGGGCAGCCCTCTCTCCAGGGACCCGAAGGCGGAGGCGGAAGGAGGCCACGCACTTCCCACCCCCTGGCAGGGAGCAGCTGCCCAGGATCTCCCACCAGGCATGGAGTGGGGGCGCAGCTCAGTTTCTTGACAACATGCTGGCCAGCGACCCAGAGGTGCATTTATAAGCACCAGCAGTATACACTCACAGACACCAGTCTAGGCCGGTGCCATGCCAGGTTGAATGTTTTCTTCCAACCGCTGTTCAAAAACAGGGCAGTATATTCTCATTAGCCTTCCACATCTCCCACACTATTTTGTGACCACTTTTTTGAAATACCCTCAAATCTACCTTTTTTTTTTTTTAATGTACAGTCTAGTGATTTTTGGCGTATTCACAAGGGTGTTCAGTACAACCATCACCACTACTGGCTGTAGAACTTGCTCATTTCCCAGGAAGACACCCCTATACTTATTGGCAATCACTCTCCTCCCCTCCCCCCAACCACAGACCTAAACAACTGCTAATAGTCCCCTTTAGATATGAGGAATTGCAGCCGCAGAGAGGGCAGGGGGACCGGGTTAGCATTACCCAGCCAAATGGAGCTTGCATTTGAACCCAGGCAGAAGAATCCCAAAGCCAGCATTCCGTGTCCTGGTGGCTGCCCCCCCCCCCCCCACCACCACCACCATGCCCTACCTTGTGTTTCTGACAGTTTGGACTCAGGCATGTACATGCACCATCTGAACATGTAGGCCCAGGCAGCAACATGAAACTCTCTTCTCTCCAGGCAAGCTCATGACTCCATGAAGGAAAGATACACACACACACACACACACACACACTCCCACAGCAGCCAGCAATTCTATCCTCCCCTTATTCCTTTCCCTGCTTGTCTTTCCTGGCCCTGCTCCTGGAAGGGAGGCCTGGAATGGAAACAGGGCAGCAACAGGGCAGCTGGAGTGGCCAGTGTGGCCTAGGTGGCTCTGGTGGTGGCTCGGGGAGTGGCCAGTGTGGCCTAGGTGGCTTTGGTCGTGGCTCGGGGAGTGGCCAGTGTGGCCTAGGTGGCTTTGGTGGTGGCTCAGGGGGTTTTAATGTGAGAAATCCCAGTGCCTCTTGAAAGTGCCAACATAGCATTGGAGAGCAGGGCCCTGCCAGGAAGGGGGACTGCCAGCAGTGCTGTGGCTACAAGGCACCCCTTAGCTGGTTTCCTAGCCTTATTCCGTCTTTCTGCTGTTTCCCACCATTTTCTTCCCACCTGCCTCTCTTTTCTCACCACCCCCCTCATTTTCCCACTTTAAAAAACTTAAAAAAAAAAAAAAAAAAACCAAACAACAACAAAAACTGCTTTTGTAGCCAGTCTCTTCACATTTGCAAAGGGGAAAACAGAAGCTCAGAGGGAAGGAGTCTGTTGGATTGGGTTTGGGGTTTTTTTTTGTTGTTGTTGTTTTTTGGGGTTTTTTTTTTTTTTTTTTTTTTTCCTCCTTCTTTCTCCCTCTAAAGTGGAGGATCCGGCCGGGCCAGTTTGGATATTTATTAAGAAAAAGCCAAAGATAATTAACTTTTTTGTTTTTGTTTTGTTTGCGGGTGCCTCCCCTGCTGGCACTCCAGGCTGCCTGGCAGATCAGACCTGCTCTCTGTTCCTGGGTGCCAGGCTGTTGGCAGGGCTCCGCTGACTCCCCTAAGCCTGCCGGGGCTACCAGCTGCCTACCCAGCCACCTAGCTTGGGTTTTAGGCAGGGCAGACCTGATGCTGCCACCAATGCCACCTCCCCGGGCTCTCCTGAAGCACAGATCACCCTTTAGACACAGGTAAGTGCTGTGGAGGAGGGACTGCTGCTGGCTTTCACAGCCAGTGTATCCTTTGAAGGGGGCAGGAGAGGAAGAGAATCCATCCATGAGGCAAGTGTGTTCTTTCTGGCTTGTTGAAGGCTGCTGGCTTCTCCAGGGAGGGAAAAGAGAGCAGAAAAAGCCCAAAGTACAGCAAGAGGTCAGATTTGGGCCAAACCGATCTCTCTCTTGTCCCAGGAAGCTGGTACTCTGCCAGGACCCATAGACTCTGGGAATGCCTGTTAAGAAGTCTCTGGGACACATCCTGCACTATCTGCCATTCTGTTCCCATCTCTGACCCAGCTTCAGCCATCAGGAGGCCCACTGGAGTGGTTCCAGGGACCAAACTTAAGTGAAGGCTGCCCCCCCTGCCCCCGCAAGCCCCACTAGTTGTGGCCCAGCTCACCAACCAAGAAGGTAGCACTGAGATTTTGAGGCCTCACTGTGAGAGACAGAGCCGAGGCGATCTTGGGAGCCAAGGCTGCCAGGACAGTGAAGATGGCTACCGGTCTAGCTGGGCTTAGGGGTGTGGTTAGCTCCTCTGTTAGTGGATCTGTCTGGGCCTCTCCCCCCCCCCCTCCCCGTGGTGGCATTCCTGCCAAGCCAAGAGGTGGAAGCGATCACAAAGTCCCTCCAGGTAGGGACACTGCTCTGGAACTGGACGGAATAGAACATTTTTGAAGGATTTTGCTGGCCTTTTTTTTTTCTCTGAAATATAAGGATGTGCAATTTTTTTGGTTTCAATTTAGCATTGGAGAATTTTATAATTTAGTAATTAAAATCTCTGATAGGCTTTAGAAATTGCGGCTAATTGAATTTAATGGGAAGATGATTTTCAATTTTATTTGATTACCGGGACCCCTGGCATCGGTATTTATGGGAAAAAAATGGGAAATGTGCTGTGTGGGCTAAGATGGCATAATTGAATTAGGGATAATCGGATTTCTCCGTCATGAATTTCACTATAATTTTCCTATAATTTTCCATTAGATATCTAGTTTACAAATATTCACAAAGAAATGAAGCTCTTTCGGAATGGAGATTGCTGGCTAACAGGATTACAGGCCGAGCGTGCGGCTGTGCCAGCCCCTACCCTGCCATAATGTGATCCCTGTGTCTGCCTTACACTTAGCGTGGCCTTAGTATCTTGCTCCGCCACCCACTATACCACTCCATCCGCCCCTTTGTTTCCTCTTCAGCTGTGTTTGTCCCTTGGCCCAACACTCATCTGTCTAGGGCCCACACTCTCTGCTACCTTGCTCACTGGGTCCAGTCCTAACTGAGGCCCAGGACTTTTGGAAATGGCCCCACCCTTCTTCTGTGTCCTCTAATGCTTCCTGTCCACAGTCTCTTGGCTCTCTGTGTGCTACCCTCTCCCCTCCCCCCCCCCCACACACTTTCCCTCCATCCCTTCAGAGTGCTCTCAAATACACGGGCGCCCTCGCAGGTGCGAGCATGCTTGTTCACATGCATAGACAGTCCTCTGGCCAAGGCTTCTGTGCCCTGGCCCAGTCGCCTCAGAGGGAACCAGTTTATTGGGATCCTGGGGTGGGGTGCAAGAACAAAAGGAGCTTTGTTCGAGTTTATGTGAAAGTTACAAATTCAAAACGAGAGCAGATAAACCATGAGATACCTGATGTATAAACAGGTTGGTGAGTGAGAAGGCCCCAGGCTCAGGAGGGAGGGAGAACCAACGAGTGGGCACGCTGCGGGGTGCGAGAGGATGCGAGCCAGCATGGCAACCTGACTGGGGTGAGTGGGGGCTGGTGTGGGCCACTTGACTGGATGAGGTTGCTAAAGTTTCCATTCTGCTTAGTCGGGGGGGGGGGGGGCGGTTGGGGGGGGGGGGTGGGGGGAGGGAGATGTCCTAAAAAGACCTGGAGGCTCTGAGCCCCAGGTCCTGGGGACCAGCGGAAATCGTGGACCGTTCCCATGGTGACTGTTCTCAGGGTCTCAGGGGGTGTCACCACACCAGAGAATAAGGAAGCCCTAAAAGATGCCAGATCTCTAGGCTTCTCCCATTGGTGAGGTCACATGCTTAGGAGCAGAGAGCAGAAGAGATCTGGAGACAGCCTTTGACTCACGGCCCACAACCTCGATGCTTCAGCCGGCCGCCCTGTCCTGAAACCCTTACATGCCAGGTTGGCCTCAGTTTCTTTCTTCTTCTCACTTCTTTCTTACTTCTGTTCACCTCTGCTACACATGGCTCCTTTTTCTGGAGTCTAACCAACTTCACTTCTGGCGGCCCACTGTGATCCACTGCCTCAGAGTAGAGGCTGCTTTCCAGGCAGCCAGGAGCTCTTCCGCACGCACTGCGGGTCACATGGTGTGGCAACCCCTCTTGCTGGCCCTGACCTGTGGCCTCTTCCTAGCTCTCTTGGTCTTGCCCTGTCAGCCATTTCCTGTCAGCCTTTGCCCTTCAGAGGGCAGAAAGCTATTATTCTTACCTAGGTTAAGTGGGAAGGAGAGTGCTTACTGTTCGTCCAGGCCTTCCTGGGGGGTCAGCCCTGATCATCATCAGCTGGAAACCAGGATGCTCACAACAGCCCGGACTCTTCGTAGGTCCCCTCTGCACCCCTTCCATGCCTGGCGCCAGGTTTCCTTCTTCACCTGGTTGCCCACACCAGGCTGGGGTGTGGGACTAATTGCCTGTTGTTACAAGCCAAAGCTACAAGGGGGCAGAATCCTTGTTGGTTTGGGGGGGGTGGTGGTGAGGGAGGCTTGGGGTGGCATCACCCACAGAGGTTTCTCGGGACAGACCTGGACATGGAGATCCCACAGGGAAACTGGCTTGCCTGGGCACAGCTGTTGCGGGGGGAGGGAGGGATGTGGCTTGTTTCCTTACTCTGGGTTTTAGGGCAGGGTACAACCTGGTTAAAGTTAGATACACAGGGACGGGGTGGATCTGAAGCATGTGTGACAACCTAGTCTGAAGTTGCCAAGAAGGCCATGGGGAGAATGGCAGAACAAGAGAGGGGTGCTGTATTCTCTGTGGAGCCATTTAGAAGCAAAGAACAGTCAGAGGAGGAGGAGGAGAAGAAGAAGAAAAGTGGGAGAAAGAGTAGATTGTTAACTCCCTTGACGTCTTTGCCTCAAGGCCTCCGTGGGCCCCTCCCTTTGCAAAATAGAAATATTGCAAAAATAGGCCAGCGCCATTTTGCTGAATGCTGCCCAGGCCAGAGAGAGCCTAGGCCCCTTCTCCTCCCCTCATGGAAGGCTGTGTGGCCCACCCTGCAACAGGAGAGAGAACAGTAGATGATCCAGCAGGGCATGATGGGAACAGGCCTTGGCTTAGCAAACCTACCTGGGATCTGCTCCCTGCAGGGTGCTTTCCTTGAGTATCTCTAAGCCAGAGGCAGATGGTCCCTAAAACCTGTGGCTACAGCATGGACCATCTGGGGTTGGATGGGGCGTGGCTGAGAGATCTTACAAACCCAGGGAGAAAGGGAGTAGAGAAAAACAAGTGCTTGGTCCAGCCCTAAAAGACATCAGACTGGGCCGGGTGTGGTCCACAGGGAACAGGTGTCAGTACCCTGGCCGACTTGGTTGAGGGGTGCCTGTGTTCAGGGATGGAAGGGAAGCCCAAGTGATGACGTGGATAAACTGAGGAGATTGCCTAGAGACTGTGAGGGAAGAAGGAAAGGGGTGGAAAGAAAGGAGAAAGGCCCGGGGACTGGAACATGCGTGACCTTACACAGAGGGACTCCCGGGCCATTTTCAAGGCAAAAGCAAAGCGAAGCTGGGAAAACTTCAGACTGTGCGCCTGCGGGAGCGCGGTGGCCAGCGCGCGGGAGTGCGCACGTGGGTGGGGGCGGGGAGGGGAGCGCGAGTTTCCCCCGACACACCCAGCCGCGCCGCCCCGCGTCGCCTTTCTTCTTCGAACTCCAATAGCCACAACAAAATGAGGGAAGTACGGTGAACCCAGGAAACAAAACCCCTTCCACACCCGCCCCACCCGCAGCCCAAGGGCACCTCGGAAGGGCGCGCGCGCTCCTGCCGCAAAAGCAAAAATCGCACCTGCGCTCGCTCCCGCGCGGAAAAGTTTAATGCGTGCGCGCACAGGGTGGCCGACCGCTCGAGCGGCGGGGGAGAGCAAGCGGGTGAGCGCGCGCCCGCGCCGAGAGTAGGCTCCCGTGCACGAGTGCCGTCTTCTCGCTTCGCTAGGGAGCACGACTTCTCCACAGAACCACGCACATCACACAGACACACCAGCCTCTCCCTCCCTCGCACGCGACCCCACGAGCGCCGGCCCCGCCTCCCTCCTCCCTGAGCTCTGGGGACTCACAGCCCTGCCCTCGGTCGGGCCCAGCCTGAGCGCGCTGGGGTCGCGGGCGCGCGCGCGGAGGGGGGGGGGGGCAGACGGGCGCGCGTGCGAGAAAGCGGGCGCGCGCGCCCATTCACCTTAGCGCCACCGAGAGGCGTGCGCGCGGGCGGGCGAGTCTGATCTTTCACCTGCCGGAGCCGCGCGCGCTCCCGGCGAGGGGCGGTGCCATGCCACCCTGCCAATCACCTCGGCTCCTGGCAGCGCCCGGCCGCTCCCGCCCGCCCCGCTCCCTCCTGCCAAACTGTTACCCTGAGTGTTACCGTCAGGAGCAATGACATCAGGATTTTAAAACAACTTGTTATTCGGGGAGTAATCAGTTGCAATTAGGCATTAATTAAGTATTATGAAAGTTGATTATTTAAGTGAATTCGGCTTTCGACTCTCCGACTATGGTGAGTACCAGGAGCGGGAGGGGGAGGGCAGGGCCGGAGCGGCGACCCCTGAGCGCTCGGGACGGGGCGTGGGGGTGGGGGGCCCTCCGCCTGGCCGGCAGGATCCCCAGCAAAGCGACGGCCACCGGCAGTTTCTGTTATAGTTGAGGGAACTCGGAGCTGCCGGGAGCGTGCGGGCCGGAGCGTGCGAGCGAGCGTGAGGCGCGGAGCAAACTTTCCCCGCCGCCGCCCTCCCGACCCGGCTCGGCCCGGCGCGCGTCCCCCAGCCTGGGATGCGCTCGGCCCGGCGGGGAGGGACAGCGGGCGAGCGGGGACAGGGGGCCCGCGAGACACTAAACATTCTTTTCTCTCTTCTTCTTTTCATGGCGTTTCTCGAAGAGTTTGGGACCAAGGAGCGGAGAATGGATCTTGGAACAGGTACGCGCGGTGGGAACCCACGGGGAGGCTCTTTCACTTTTCTTTCGCTTCTTTGACGGAAGTTAGTATTTTTAGCCCAATGAGCTAGCAGCTGAGCTGAGGGTACCGGACAGACGCCAAGGGTCTGTGCCCATGGGCCCTGCTAGCCCTGCTTTCTAGATGGTGATATTGTTATTTGTTACTTGCTTGGTGACTGTGACTAATTTGATGCTTGTCATTATGAAAGAACCGAGGGGACAGGGAGCTGGGGGGCACCCAGAAAGAGAGGATTTAGGGGTTTTTTGTGGGGGATTTTGTTCTCCGTGTTTTTTCTCTTGTGTTTCTTAGACACACTTTTCCCTTAGCAAAGATCTCTCTGTGTGTGGCTTCTGGGGTGTGTGTTTTTATTTTTTTAGTGGGGGGTGGTTTAGTTTTTGAAAGCAGCGTCCTGTTGGGAAAGGTGGTTAGTCTGGTTTCGGGGCGACTGTCTCAAGGTAAAGGAATTTAATTTATTTGGGACAAGGCTGTGTCGGATGATCAAGCTGCTTATTATGGCTAATGAGTGTTTTTCACCTGAGAATCTGTGGGCTGAGGTGGCTGTTATCAGTTCAAAGTAAGGGGCCCGGGACATACACACACATACACACAGACACACACAGACACACACACACACACAGTCTCTCTCTCTCTCTCTCTCCTCTCTCTCCTCCCTCTCCCTCCCCTCTCTCCTCGCCCCTCTCTCTCTCCTCCTCATCTCCGCTCTCTCCCTCTCCTCTCTCTCTCTCCTCTCTCTCTCTCTCTCTCTCCCTCTCATCTCTCTCTCTCTCTCTCTCTCTCTCTCTCTCTCTCTCTCTCTCTCTCTCTCTCTCTCTCTCTCTCTCTCGGAGCTGATGGTAGGCCAGACCAAAGACAACATTTGGGTAGCTGGGGTCTGGGGAGGCTGGTGTGGGGCTAAGGTCAGGCTTCGGCTAGTGCCCCATTGGCCTGGGCAGAGTTTAACCTGTGAATTTTTTTGTATCTTTCTAGTTTTGATTTAATTGTATTCGGTAGTTCTTGCCTGCCCAAGTCCAGCCAGGCTTGGTTTAGTTCTTTGGTCTTCCCACCAGCCTCCTCTATCAAAACCGACTTTGAGGCAGGACCCTCACATCCTAGGTTGTCAAAAGTGGCGTTCTTCTTTAGTGTCTTAAGATAAAATCAGGTTAGTAATTCCTCAGAACTTGTCCCTGACCACTTCTGTTTCATTTGGGGAAGGAAAGGTGGTATTAGGTTGTTGGTGTTAGATTTGTCCAAGTTCATGGCATAGTCCCATGGAATCCATACGGTGACAGCTGCCTCTCTGAGGCAGAGGGGCAGGAGGCAGGAGAAGGCATCAGGGGTGTGTGTTGTGGGGGCCAGGCAACCTTTACAGAGTTGTTGGACTGTATGTAGGGACAGGTGTGTTCTTGGGCTGTGGAGGTCCTTGGGACATCTGTGCCCAGGAAGGGCACAACGCCCCCTGCCGGGAAAATTGGGAAAGATGTCTTGAAGCTGCCACCCTGCCCCTCCCTGTCCTCCACCCCACAGAGAACCAGCCCGCCTCCACCTCTAATCAGGTGTCTCATCACCACCCTCTCAGGACCCGCCCCCTTTTCTTCAGAAATGGGGCCCCCACCCGTCCCAGCCAAGAAGCAGACCTCAGAGACAGGCCCACTGTTTGGCACCACCCCCTACCTGGCACAGGAGATCCTGTTTATGGGCCAGCACAAGGGACTCAGGCATTACTCAGCTGGAAGGCGGGCCCTCCTCTCTTCCTTCTGACCTAAGTGCCAACTGGAGCTGGCTCCCATCCTGCCAATGCCAGCCTCTCCCAGGCTGCCATGGAGGCACGATTCCATATCCCTTCTGGGGACTGTCATGATGGCACAGCAGGAGGCAAGTGGCAGAGCCTCCTGTGGCACCTTAGGGGCTCTGAGGACATTCGCTGCTCTCCACACTCCAGAGACAGGCTCTGGAAACTTTTCCTAGAAGCCAGAAGGGCCAGGAAGTCAGCTGAAGCCGGGCACTCCCAGTGGGACCCAAGTCTGGACTCTGGCCACACAGAGAAGGAAGGTCCATCGTATTGAAGTTCTGTTTTCCTGGAGGAGTTGTCTAGCGATGCCTCCTGCCTCTTCTCTGAGCTTGGGAGTTTCACTTAATCTCAGAACTTCAGAAGAAAAACACTTTGCCCTCACTTCACACAAAAGGGGAAGCAGACCCAGGCTCAGTCAGATCTGTTCTCCCCGAGCCCATCTCTGAGGCAACTCCGTTCTCATCTTCAGGAGCTGAGAGCAACTCCCTTGACCCTCCTCATGCACAGGGACATGCCAAGGCTTACTGCTGGTACAGTGCGGTGCGGAGCTTCTTTCCTTTGGAAGGAGCTCTGATTGCTCCAGCTAAGGGCCTCAGCATGGTGTAAGGGAGCCAAAACCCCCCAAAGAGTTGCTAGGACCAGAGACCTCCAACAAGTCCTAGAAGGTGGGTCAAGTGTCCCCTCCAGCCTTGGCTACCTCTAAGTCCTGAAGCTCTCTGGCTATAAGTAATTCAGCAGCTGGGGACAACTGAGGTTTCTCAGGAGGGGACAGGAGGATCTCAAGACCCTCAAGGGCCATGTGGACCCCTTTTCCCCATCATAGTTCAGCCAAGGGCTGGATCAGTCTGGACGTCTTTAGCAATAAAAAATGCCGATGTCGTCCTAATTCACCAGGCCCCCGAGATGACAGCAAATTTACATTTTTTAATTAAACTAGCAGCCAGTTTTTATGAGAGGGGGTTGGGTTATGCAAATCAAATGGTTGTGTACGGAAGATTAGGAGAGTTTGGGAATAAATTCCACAAATGCTAATAAAAAAAAAAGGGGGAAGAGAGAGAGGGAGAGGGAGGGAGGGAGGGAGGAGAGAGGAAGAGAGGAGGACATGGTTCCATTAGGCCCTTTTAGAGTGATTTCCCTGGGGGGAGGGCTCTGGAGGGGGAGGGGGAGCAGAGAGGAAGCTTTCAGACACAGGTAGATCCTTCCTGTAGTTGGGAAGCTCCTCTGGATTAGCCCCCCCCCCCCCCCCCCATTCTACCCTTACCCCCCCCCCCCCCCCCCCCCGGCTGCTTTCTGGGCCTCAACACAACTGCAACCTAGATAAAAATGGCTACGTAAAAGCAATAAGAGCCGCAAACTTTTATCTGGAATCTGTTCGTAATGCTCCTCTTGAGAAGAGGGAGAGCTCTCCTGTAGAGAGGATCCAAGGTGGACTGTTCTGGATAAAGGGCCAAAGAGGCAAGAGAGCAAGTTGAAAGGGATGGCCACTGAACACAGAGAGAGCTGGTGAGGGGCTGCAGCAGCCACCAGAGCATTATGCTTGCAGCCCTGTCATCCAGACATGTCATTGAGAGGTCTTACTGAGCCAGGATTGTTTCTCTGTGGCTTCCTCTTAGGCAGATCCTCTCCTCCCACCTCACTTTGCCTTCGATGATAGGGAGATCAGCAAAGAGGAGGCCAAGAGAGCTGGCCAGGAAACAGCCTAAGGCGGGAGATCGGCAGCAGACTCCCACTAGATGATGTGTCTTACCCTCAAAGAGCAAAGAACTTGGATTTCCACACTCAGTCCCTGCAGCCAGGCTATCATCACACAGAATTTCTGCAAGCCAAAGGTTCAAAGCCAGATATTGCCCTAAGTGGACGCGTCTACGAGAACCCTCGTAGCTCTGAGTACACTTAACTCAGCGGGCACCGGGGAACAGGAATGGTCTTGTGCTGCCTTTGGAAGGATCTCATGTTGGGTTGAGGAAAGTAGAGCGCCCTCACTGCTTCTTCTTCCAGGTTATAGTTGGCCAGATACACCCACTCAACCAGTCTAAGCTGGGGCCAGGCTGGGCACCGGTTTTGCTAGTCTGCAGGGGGGCGGGTGTTCTGGTGCCATCTTGGCAGGAAGGAGCCATCAGAGCCAAGGACAGCATGGGCTGTCTTGGAAGTGGTGTGTTTCCTGGTACCATTCAGACAGACTGGCTGTGTACCCAGCAGTGACAGTGGGAGGGACTTGAGCATCAGATGACCTTTAAGGTCTTTGACTAGCAACTTGATTTTGCTCAGTGGGGCAGGCGTCCAGGGAGGGATCACGTGGGCCTCATCTTAGTAGAAAGCATTCGAGACACCAGCAGCTCAGGGCTGTGAACCAGCGCTGATACTAGTTGCAGTGCAGCAAAATGCAGGATAGCAGACCTAGTGAGGAGGTCTTTCTACAATGGAAGCAGGCGTACAAGGATCCCCTAGCTCAGACCCTCTCCCCTGGTAGAGACCAGAGAAGGGAATCCACAGACTCCTAAGAGAAACTTGAGCAGTGCATGGGGCTCTGGGGACAGTATCAGACATCGCTCCCTGCATCCCTGGCACTGCCGATACTCCCCCACCCCCACAGCCAGGGAATCTGGCTGAGTTGCAGCTTGAGTTTTTATGATGGAAAATAAAATAAATGGAGGCACCTTTGCAGGGCTGAGTCACTGCAGCAGCATCTCCTCATTAAAGCTGCTGCCCCTGGCTCAAGTCCCTGCCCACTTTCCCAGGCAGGGAATGGGGTGGGGCTCTTAGACTTCTCTCTCTGGACCCTGCCAGCTCGTCCCTCCCCTTCCATCAGCTACCTTGGGCTAGCCCATCCTTCTTAGAGAATCAGGTCTTCTTCAACTCACTGCCAGCTCCAGGACCCAAGGTTTAGATCTCCTGAGCTTATATTTGAATCTTGGTCAACCCCCACTGCTACCCCTTACACGGCTCTTCCCCACCTTTCTTTCTCCTGGTCCTCGTGTTCAGAGAGAGAGAGGGAAGGAAGTTGCTCCAAAGTAATTACCAGAAATGCGTCCCCAAGGCAAGCATTGGCCATTGGGGTGGCCAGACAAGGTGTCTAGTAAGAGTCAAAAAGGGGTGGAGGCCAGGGCCCAGCCATGGAGAATCTGTTGGTCAGACCACCTCCCTGGGTGGGTTGCACAAGGTGGCAGGCTGGTGAGCTGCTGTGTGCCTCTCTGGATGACTGTACCGTACACCTGAGGCTCTCAGGTCACGTGTCCATGTCAGAGAAGAACCTCCATGGGTGGTGAGGCTGCAGTTCAGTGAGCCCTAAGGAACTTTGCAGAAACAGGGTACCCCCGTTCCCCGGTTTGCAGGCATGCACAATGTCAGAGAGAGGCGGCATCTTCTCATACTAAGAGGGGATGAAGATGAGGACCAGGCTGTCCATGAAAGAGTGGCCTTAGGGACACACACCCACCATCCACGTCTTCTAGACTTCTCCCAGGCCTCTCCCCTCCATTGTGCAACCACATTTTCCTGCCTTTTTGCCAGGCCACCCGGCTCTGGCAGGCAGGCCCTTCCTACTCACCTTGCTCCCCCACGCCCCTTACCAGCCTCATACCCAGTTGGCCCTAGAAAGAGATAAGAGATAAGAGACTGGCTGGGGCCTGCTGCTCCGAGGAGCCAGTTATGCCCGTGACATTGGTGTGCCAGGACAGCATTCATGTTTATGTGTCTTGGTCCCCTGGAGGCCAAGACCAGGACCTTGTTTTCTTCTACCGCTACAGCTCTTAATGCTGACCATTAGACATGACCATTAGCTGCTGTGTTGACATCTCCTCCCAGGGCTTGGGATAGAGCTGGGGGCCTATGCCTTCCCACTGTAAGTGCTGGACAATTGATTGATGGAGATTCCTCTTCCCCCAAGTGCCTGCCCAGCTCCTGAGTGGGGCAGAAGGAGGGAGGCAGGAAATGTTGTCTGATTCCCTTAGGAGCTGGGTTTTAGCTCCTCAAGAGCTTCTAGGGCCTGCTTTGGAGGGAGGAATAGGTTGGAGTCGTGGACGATGTGAGGGAGCAAGGGGACAGTAAAACAGCTGCTACTAGCCACAACTATGGTATGTAACGGGGGAGGGGGAGGGGAGTGGGACGGAGAGGCTCCCAGAGGATAAGGTCTAGTTGCTGTTAGCCAAAGTAGTTTGGGCTCCTCCTCTCTTTCTTCTGTGGTCCATCCACCCTGTTTCCCCTCCTGCCAAGCAGACTTCACTGTGGGATGTCTGTTCCCTAGGTCAGGATCCCTGTTCTCTAGGCCAGCATCCCTCCAGTGTCTGGCCAGTATAGGCAGGAAAGCTACAGAATGAGGGACCAGCCCAGATTGCCAAAGCTTCAGAGCTCTGCCTTATGGTAGAATGGAACTACACCAGAAGAGATGGTTCATAAAGCTGTCTCCCAGGCCTGCCCTCTGGGGTATCTGGTATCTGGTCCCACAGGCCCTGCCAGAGGAGGGAGGCCCAGGTGCTTCGCTGTCACGACCCTTTCCTAAAGCGTGTCCTGCAGCCTGGAACAGCACAGAGGAAAAGCATGTTTTTAGTCACTCCAGATACCAGGGAATCCCATTAGGGTACATTCCAGGGTTGAGCTTTTCTTACGGGACTCTGTCCTTGACTTAAGGGGACCCCTGGGAGGGAACAGGAAACTGGCGGATCCAGGCAGAGCCACTTACATAGGGATCCCACCTGGGTTCGAGGCTTTGCAAAGCTGAAATTCTGTATTTCCAGCCTTCATTTCCCTTCCGCGGGCCTCTCACTCCCCTGCTGCCCGAGAGCCCAAAGCCACCCAAGCCATAAGGCTTGGTCAACTGAGGATTGAGGGTTTTTTTTTTTTTTTGCTGACCAGCAGGGGGCGCCCTGCTGAATCTGCCCCAGTCCTTTCAGGGATCTGGGCCTGTGGGCAGCCCTGGTCTAGGCCTTCTGGCTCTGCAATGGGGGGAGGGGTAGCCTACCTTCCCCACCCCCCAGAGGTTCCTTAGCTGAGTTTGTTTTGCCAGGGTGACCTGTTTAATCATCTCATTTTCTGGTGGCCGTTTATTCCTCGTTTCCACGGTTACGGCCCCATTAAGGGGAGAAGCAATAAGGCAGCGAGTCAAACAGGTAATAAAAACATTAAAGCCCATGTGCACAGAGGGAGGACGTGGTGGGGGGAGGGGGCTCAGTGAGGTGAGACCGGTCCAGGGAGCAGCCAAGGTGGAGGCTGCCTGGCCTGGTCCTGTTGAGGAGAGGCTGTGGGAAGACTGCTCCCCGAGACCCAGCTTTAGCCCCCAGTCCTCAATGCCCAGGCAACAGGCTGTACATTGGAGGTAAAGCAGGAAAGAACGAAACAACAAAAGCTCCCCGGAGTGGCGTGACCTGTTCCAGGCCTCACCTCACCCTTGCTGGCCCTGGGGGTGGGGGCTAATTTCTGACATTGTTTTGAGCTCTAGATTTTTTTTTTCTTTCTGCCAACTTTATCAGAAAGCATATTTGTGGTGAGTGCCGCTAACAGGGCCAGTCTGGTGAGTAAATATTCCTGGTGCTGGACGGCCCTGTGACCTTGAGAGGAACAAGCACAGCAGTGGGAACCAAGGGCATATGGAAAGAGCCGGGCCTGAGAGGACAGGAGCCCCTGTGCTGGCTTAGGAGCGCTTTCCTAAGAAGGGGTCAGGTGAAGGTGACAAGGCCAGGTTTGTGCTCAGCGGACTCTCTCAGCAGTGGCCTATCCCAACCTCAAGTACCAACCACACTGTTCAGCTGGATATGTGACTTGCCCTTGGTAGATGGGTCAGTCCTTGTGGTGGCCAGAGAAGAGCTGCTGGTTGATTCTCTCCCAAGGGTTCCCTTCCTCTAAGTGGACACTGAAAAGCTACAACGAAAGCCAGCCTTTTGTCCAGCTGGTCTGGACCCTGGGCAAAAGAGCTTGTGCCGGACAGGGGGAAAGGCCCGGAAGTATGAGGATGATACCAGAGCGGCTGCGTCAGTCAGTGCTGGGGCAGCTGCTGTTGCCCTGGAGCCCGAGGTCAATGCTCAGAGAGCACAGAAGGCCAGGACCAGCACTGAGCGTCTCTGGGTTATGGAAGAAGCTGCCTTCTTTTTTAAAATTTTTTTTTTTTTTTTATCTTCTATCTTCTGATCTCTTGCAAATACACAGAGGCCTGTGTGTCTCTGATTATTAATTTCAACGTTGATTCTGACTAGAGAGGGGAGAAGGAAGGTGTGGGAAATGAGGGAAACCCTTTAGCTGGGAACCGTGCCTTGGGAACGGGCCTAGATGAGTTAATATTCCGATCAAACAATTAAAAATAGAAAATGCTCCCGCGGCACCAGCTGCTGGAGCTTTCGGCAACTGTCACCAGCGGGTTCAGGGGGCAGGTGGTACTGGAGGGAGCCTCTCCACAAATGGCAGAGTTCGGAGAGGATGGCATGTCCACTGCTCTCGTAGGACCAGGGAAGAGGAGGGTGGGGCTCTGAGTCCATGCAGTTCCCTTTAGGGGCTGGAGCAGGGTCTGTGCAGCCTCAGGGCTGCCCTTCTCCCCTGCAGGGCCCCAGTAGTGTGGTGAAGTCATCGCCAGATGCCCTGGTAATTGTTTTAAGAATCCAACTTAAAATAAGATGAAAACTTATATTCCTGGGTGAGGAGCAATTTCCCATCTAGTCATAAATTAATGAAAGGCTTATAGCAGGCGGCCTGGCCTTGAGGCATGGGTAGCTGATAAAGCCGATGAGCCCACTAACTCTAGACCTGGAAGTGCCCACCACCCTAGGCCAAGCCCCACTTCCGATGTCCTCTTGGGATGCGCCATGGTCTGCTCAGGTAGAAGACACATCCTACATGTGTTTATAGAAGCTGCCAATGATAAGGCACAGCTTTCAAAAACTCCAGTGGGAGAGGCTGGGGTCTCATCCTTGGGCCCCTGAAAAGGCCCCAAGTCATCAGTTCCCCCGAGAAGAGGGAACTTTGGGACAGGTACCTCACAGACTCTGGGTGGAGTATCCACCCTTCAGAACCCTCCAGTCTACCTGGGACAAGAAAGATAGGTCAACGTTCTATGAATCCCGGGTTTCACATCAGCTAGGACAAGCTGATCAGCTTTGATTGGAGGCTATGGTGGAGGCTGCTCAGTACAGTCCTTCCTTGGGGTGCTGGAGAGGCTAGGGACCTCCAGAGCTAATTATGTCCTATGCAGGAGGGGTGACCCACAGCAAACTCCACGGATGCCACTCAGCCTTGACCAAGGCTCGCTGTGTGGTCTGCTGCATTCAGCTAGGCGTGTGTGTCCCCAAACGCATCTGTAGATGACACCCAGGCAGGACAAGGCATTGCCCGGAGGCCTGGGGGCTAGAGAAGGATTTGTAGCTGTAACTCTCTACTCCTTTAGCACTGAGGCCTCTCTCCCTGTGGATCCCAGATGGACTGGGGCATGTGAAGAGGACATGAGCCACGTGACCTCATGCGTCCTCTGAGTCTCTACCCAGCACCTTCCTTCTGAGAGACCCAGAGGACTAGTGACCTAACACCCACCCATCTTAGAAGAAGACAAGGCTGGGTGTGTTTCGGCTTGTTTCACTGGTGTGAGGGGATGTAGCTTAGTGGTTCTAAGCCACTTGCTTAGAACATGTTCTGAGCATGATTCCATCTTCAGCACTGAAGGGAGGAAAAAAAAAAAAAACAGAAAACACAGGTGGAGAAACAGGAGGCCCATAGTCACTGCCAGACTTGTTCCTAAAAGCCAGGAGACAGACACAGTACGGAGCTTCCTTGCCAGGGGGAAGCAGGTTTCCCTGAGGACTGTTCCTCATGGCAATGTCGAGGGGAAATTACAAAGCTTACATCTCTGGGTATTGACTGTTATTCAGCCTGAGTCCCTGAAGGGCTCCAGATCCCGTTTAAGTCCACTTGTCCCCTTGGACTCCTCCCTGGGCCCACCCTACTGTGTGGTGGCTGATGCAAATGCCTGCTAAGGTTTACAGGAGAGCTTGCTTTGCTACAGGCCTTTACCCTTAGCAGCTCCTGCCTGGAGGGAGCTCTGCCAGGGTGGGACACTCTGACTTGGTCCTGGTGAAATGTAGGTGAGCAGAGAAGAGCAGACCAGAGCACTTGTGGAAGCAGTCTAGATGAGCTTTGTTCTCCTAGGAGACAAGCCTTCAGGGTTGTGTTGTACAATGTGCTTCCGCGAAGGCAGAAAAGGGACAGTCGGGGTGCGTTCCCCGGCCGCTGGGAGGTCACTTCAGCCATTTCAGGAGCAGCGTCCCACAGCTCTCTGCTGCTGCTAGAACTCACAGGGTTGCCTTGGGAACTACAGAGAGCAAAGCGGCCGCTTTGCAAACAGCTGTCTGATGGAGTGGGGCTCAGCCTGAACCCCAAACTAGGTTTGCCCTCCTCTTTGCTTCTATGAGTTTGAGGGGACCTGAGTTCTTTGCCAGATTTGACCATATTATGAGTTGGGAGGCGGGGTGCATCCTAGTGTTCTTAGGGAGACTTGGGGGGTACTTGGGGCATATCCACCGTGGCACCCTACATCTATCTACCCCACCCCAGAGGAAGAAGTTATGAAGCAGCAGGGATGGGAATTCCTAGTGTTCGGAGAGAGCCGAGCCACAACCACAGCCGGTGTGCTTGAATCAGAGGAGGAAGTAATCCTGTAGATGTTCTGTGGCCATCAATGTTCAAGCTGACACCAGCGAATTCCAGGCCCAGCTTCAGGCTGGGGCAGCAGGTGGGATGTGCTGGAGGGCCGGGGATGGCCAACCTGGAAGCGCCTGCCTCTTCCTTCCACACCTAGCTTACGCTTCACACCAGTGGGGTCGTGACCCTCTTGATAATCAGGGGGATCATTCTGGGGCTCCTTGGAAGTCTGCAGATGGCAGCAGGAGGTAGCTCCTGAGGAGCCTGTGGCACGGCTAAGAGCCCCTGAGAAGGAGACTGGATGTTTTCAGTTTCCAGGTCCCTTGGGGGCCCAGGGGCAGATTGAGACAGGCTCCTTGCAGGGGAGGTGTTAACAAACAGCAGGTGATTAAACATGACAAGCAGTGACATTTCTGTTCAGGGTTCTCAGTCCCGGCAAAGCCAAGAATGAAGCTATAAACCCTGACATTTTGTGTTATGCACTGAGAGGATTTTAATAGACCTCGCTCCAGTCCTCTTCTCTCCCTCTTCACCACCCCCATCACATCCAGTGTCCCACGGAGTGCCCCACCATTCCATTTCGCCCGGCCTCCAGGAGCCTTCTGGGCTGGCAGAGTCTCTCTCTGCCTTGGGCCCTCACAACTCTCTGTGCCTGCCACTCCTGGCCACGTTACACTGTCCACCTTCTCTGGCTTTGATCTTTCCTGTTGTCCCTCTGCAAACCGCCCCCCCCCCCCCCCGCTTGCCTTCCTCCATCCTTCACTTTCTCACCTCCTTTTTTTGGGTCCTGATCTCACAGCCTGTCCCTTAGCTGCGGCTGCCCCAGTTGTCAGGGACAGCAGGTGGCTGTCCTTGTGCCCTCTTTGTGCTCATAACATTTCCAGACAGACTTGAGAGCGGGTGTAGGGAGATTGTGGGGCTTGGTGTGGGCTCTTCCCCCATCTTTTTTTTTTTTTTTTTTTTTTAAATCTCCTTTTCTCCTTTTTGGGACAAGGACAGAAGGCGGAGGGAGAAAATTGCCCTACACTGCAAACAGTTGCTGAGTTTATTCAGAAAAGGACTGACCGGCAACAGTTGTTCCTCTTACAGAGAAATGCTGGGACAACTGGGGCCTTCTTTGTTCTCTGGGCAGAGTCCTGTGAAGGGCATTTGGAGGTGAGCCTGGGGCTGAAGAGGGCAAGGTACTCACAGTGTCAATTCAATCCCACCCGGCAGAGTCACCACCCCAGCGGACAGGGCAGGTTCCTTGAGCTATGCAGGGTCTGGTTCAGAAGTCAGGCCACACCCTGGGTCCCCAGCTCTTCCCTAGTCAACGCAAGATGCACTTAGCTTTCTGTGTTCCTTTTAGTAAATATTTACTGGGCCAGACGCTGCTGTGCTGAACGGTGGTTCTGTCCTGTGGATCTCTTGATCTAATGAGGTGGATGGATGAATTGTCAGTGCAGAGGGGCTACAAATAAGAGCTGGTCTCAGAGAAAAGGACAGAGGGGGGGGGTGATGTGGAGACCTTCTCAGACGGTCGCTAGGACCCCCAAAAGATGCCTAGGAGAAGGGAAGCCAGGTTCAGAGTTGAGGGTGGTACCTCTGCCTAGGGCTAAGTGTACTCAAAGCCTTGGGCAGAAGGCTGTGCTGCCTCACAAGCCCTGCCTGGCAGGGAGGAGATTAGGGGCTGTGTCATCCTACAGTAAGTGTCCTTTGGTCTCTGGGACCCTGACCTTACATCCACCTCTACCCACCTGGGCCAGGCATGGTGGTCTGGGTAAGATGGGAGTGAGGCTCACCCCAGTTCAGCACTCAGAGAGCATCAAGAAGTGGGCCAGTGTCCATAGGCTGGGGCCACTGCAGCCTCTCCTACCTCCTACTCCCTGAGGTGATGAGTCACAGGCAAAGAGGCAAGAGAGAGGGTACAGGCCCATGTGACAGGCATGGTGCAGGAGCCAGGAGAGCCTCAGGCCTCCTTCCTTGACTCTTCACCTGCTGATCTTAGGGCTCAGTGAGGCCAGGGAGACTCCGGGGAGCCCCCTGAGCTCACTGTTGCTGCCCCTCTGCTCACTTGGCAGTTGTGAAGTGCTAGGTATGTTAGTCTTCCTAGTCCCCAAGCTTCCTGAGACTTCGGGCTACCCTCTAGGATCCCGAGGGCCAGCGTGTGAGCGGGCCAGTAGGGATTCGAGATGCAGCCAAGAAGCTCCGGAAAACCAGGACACGAGCCGGGGTGTGTGTGTGTGTGTGTGTGTGTGTGTGGATGGGTATCCCAGAACAGGACCAGAGGGAAGCCAACCGATGTGTCTCAAAATGTAGGTTCCAAGTTCAGCTCCTCCTCATCAGGGGCTGGCCGCACATCCCAGTGCTAAGCAGCCATAGCCATGGGCAGCTGGAGGTCCCATTGCCCGGAAGGGTTACTTTTTCTTTACCGATTTGCTGTTACCCAGGCGCCATGCTGAGCACACCCTACCAACACATCCGGTTCCCTAAGGGAGACCAGGCTGGCTTCCCATAGCGGACCATAGAGGTACAAGGCCAGACTTCACCCCACCCCACCCTGTCTTTCTGACCAGCTTAGTCCGTGTCCCTTGATGCCACCTCTGTTGCTCACTTCCCAGAGTCTAGCTGGAACTGTGTGGACCTTCTAAAGGGTTTTCGCTTGACAACTTGTCTGGGGTGGGGGGGGGGGGGGGGGGGGGGGAGGGAAGAGGAGTCCTAGAGCTCAGACTTGGCCTCCTGCCCTTGAAGGTCCAGAGCCAGGTTTTATTCTAATCCCTACATCCTGTTGCAGATCCTTAATCAGCTGGATCCCAGGTTGGACTAGACCCTGTGGTGACACTCAGGGCTGTAGCATAGAAAACCTGAAGTGGAGTTTTCCGGAGCTGGGGTTGGGGCTATGAGGATAAGGCAGGTGGTGGGGAGGAAAAGGGAGCCAGCACAGCACAGGATGTGGACAGAGCCCAGACCCACCCACCCACCCACCAACCAGGCTGGGGGGGGAGGAGCAGCTGCTGCAGACTTGGGAACCGTGGCTATTTGGGGGGGGGGGGGGGGCAAAGAGAACGCTAGTCTGTGGGGGCTGCTGCGTTGCCTTGTGCAACCAAGACAGCTGGCCTGACAGTGGGCAACATCTCTAGTCAGGAGTCAGTAGAGGGAACCCTGGGTGATGCTGGTTCGGGGCCTATACAGACATCACTAAACTCCAAAACCTGGAGTGTTACCTGCTCTGCTAAGAGCCCCTGGGTAGGCGGAGGGCCCAAAGGCCTGTCTCCTGTGAGTAGCCAGGGCCAGAAGCTCTGCTGGGAGGCAGCTAGCTGGTAAGGGCAGCCAACCTAGCATTTTAGCTCAGCCTAGCCCTGATGCCTCTGCACGAAGTCTGGGCAAGATCTAGGGGGTGGTGGGAAGGACACCCCATCTGAACCCTCAGTCTAAGGTATCGTGGTAGGAAAGATGAAGAGAGTACATGCAGGAGGCAGGGACAGCCAGGGAGCGAAAGCCAGAGTGGGCTGGCTGGCAGCGGTGGGCAGACGGGTGTCTGTCCTGCCAGGGGCCCAGGCTGGCTCTGTAGACAGCCTCTTTTCTATATGGAAATGAAGAATTTAGGCTAATGGAGCTCAACCATCTCTAATTTTGCGATGGCAGGAGGATTTTGATTGAAAGTAATTAAGCAAGCTAGCTGTAAAATTAATTAAAGCAAAAGGGGGGGATTTTTTATTGGATTGGATAGCGATATAGCGTCTGTCAGGCGGGGGACGGATGGGGGTGACCTGAATCCTCTGCCCTCCCCCCTCCCACTCGGGACGTTTATGTCACTTTAATCTCCTTACAGCGGCTGCTGTGCATTTGTTTGAAATAATCAAGGAAATATGGTCAGAAATTGTCAGCTTTCAGATCTAATTTACCTGACGGCCCCTGCGCAAGCCAGCGAGGCCTGGGGAGTGAGCAAGCGTGAGCAGTGGGGGAGCTGAGTGGGCTCCTAGCAGACTGGGCTCCTCAGCCTACACCCTAGGCCCAGGCACCCTCCAAGTATGTGTGTGTGGGGGGGGGGGTACTACTAGGCCTGGGGGCACTTCTCTGAGCTTTGCCTCTTTCTGGAGCAGACACTCCCACCCCCCACCCACCTGCTGCCTCGTCCCAGCACTAACCAGCTTTAGGGTTTAGGGAATACAGGATTAGGGGGTGATTGTAATTCCTTATTCCAGATGGCTGACAACTGCTAAACCCCTCCACAAGGGCCACAGTTTTAAAAATACTCCTAAATTAGTCCCCTCATGTCCTCCTCACTGTTGGCCTCAGCAAAGGGATTGAGGCAACAGAGATGGCCAGGGTGAGGGTTGGGGTGTGGAGGGGGGGTGCTATGGATTGTAGCAAGCTGCCTCCCCACCTCCTCTGAGGCCATGATTACTGCTACCCAGGGCCTGTGTGTCCCAGGGCCCAAAAGGACTGCAACAGGAAGGCGCCTCTCCATTTCCAGTGGATAAAACAGGACAGAGGCCCTGTAGAACTGGGGTGCCGGACTTCCCTGTATCCTGTACCCCAGAAGCTCTGCCTAGAGGTTTCTCAGAGGGGTGGAGCAATGTAGCCTGAATCCTCCCAAGAAGAGTTCCCTATGGGGACCAAGGAGACGTTCTGGAAGAGTCAGTCTCCAAAGTTGGCGAAGGGCAGAAAGGGGCCTGATGATCTGGGCCTCTGAGGACTCAGGATAGGAACTGGGTTCCTTGCTCTGTCTGGTCCTGGGGAGGGAGTGACCCCGGCTTTCGGCCAATTCTCTTAGGCCTTGGCCCCCTTGTACTTCTGAAATCTGATCTAAAACAGCCTCCATCTGTTCTCTAGGTGGGAAGGTGCAGGCTTCTCCAGCCTGGACTCCTTGCCTGTGCCCCTGGGACAGGCAGCAGGTTCCGGAACTGCTTCCCACCTGTCCACGCCAGAGCATCCATTAAAGGGGCTCTTTTCCCACCTGCCCTCCTTGGTGCCACTCTGTCTTGTCCTCTCACCAGTGTTCCCCCTAGCCTGGAGGGTGCCTCCCACCCCCAGCACAGCTCTGGGGCAGGGTGACTCAGGCCACCTCCTCCAGCAGTGAGGGAGGGAGGGTGAGGTGCCTTCCCAGCGCTACTGCCTACTGCCAATAGAGCATGGCAGCTGGAGGCTGGGGAAATATCACCTGCCCCCTTTGAGGTCTTTCTGCTCCAGCCTCCACTCTCCCCC
The DNA here is from genome assembly GCF_903995435.1 of Acomys russatus. Taxonomy (NCBI): domain Eukaryota; kingdom Metazoa; phylum Chordata; class Mammalia; order Rodentia; family Muridae; genus Acomys; species Acomys russatus. The sequence continues at coordinate 40,086,225 of NC_067165.1, forward strand.
ATCATGAGTCACTGGGAGTCAGGGTGTGGGGAATGAAGCCCCATTGAGCTCTCTCCAGAAAGAGGGAGGGAAAAGCTGTTGGCTTAAGACGCTGCAGGTCCTAGGGCACAGCAGTACAGGCCTGACATCCAAGTGGCAAGGAGGTCTTCGGAGCCCCATACTCCCTTTCTACCTGCGCCCAAGACAGATCCCTTGCATTTTGTGTCTCTCAGCTTCCCAGCACCCAGCCCTTGTGAGACAGGTTAGAATGAGTTTGGCTGCAGCCTCACCTCTTACCTGTGCACATAGCTCACAAACTAACTACTCCTGCTAGCTCTTGTCCTTTTGATGTGGAGGGACCAGCCCAGGGACCTGCAGCAGATCTGGGAGGGCCTCTGGCCTTAAGCTAGGGCTTGTTTCTATTGGTCTAGAGGTGCTGATGGCAGGTGCCAAGATAGAGGGAGGGAGGCTCTTGAGGAAAGGCTAGTCAGGCTGGCTCCTTGAGGTGTAGACACCTAGACAAAGATAGGCAAGCACGGGAGGGGAAGCGGGGCAAAGGGTGGGGTGAGACCTCTTTCCGGTCTCCTGGCATCCTGGGGGGGCGAGACCTCTTTATGGTCCCCTGGCATCCTGGGGGGGGGTGAGACCTCTTTATGGTCCCCTGGCATCCTGGGGAGGGTGAGACCTCATTGTGGTCCCCTGGCATCCTGGGGGGGGGCGAGACCTCGTTGTGGTCCCCTGGCATCCTGGGGCGGGGTGAGACCTCTTTATGGTCCCCTGGCATCCTGGGGGGGGTGAGACCTCGTTGTGGTCCCCTGGCATCCTGGGGGGGGGGTGAGACCTCGTTGTGGTCCCCTGGCATCCTGGGGGGGGTGAGACCTCGTTGTGGTCCCCTGGCATCCTGGGGGGGTGAGACCTCTTTATGGTCCCCTGGCATCCTGGGGGGGGCGAGACCTCGTTGTGGTCCCCTGGCATCCTGGGTGGGAGACCTCATTATGGTCCCCTGGCATCCTGGGGAGGGTGAGACCTCGTTGTGGTCCCCTGGCATCCTGGGGGGGGGGGCGAGACCTCGTTGTGGTCCCCTGGCATCCTGGGGGGGGTGAGACCTCGTTGTGGTCCCCTGGCATCCTGGGGGGGGTGAGACCTCGTTGTGGTCCCCTGGCATCCTGGGGGCGGGGGTGAGACCTCGTTGTGGTCCCCTGGCATCCTGGGGGGGGTGAGACCTCGTTGTGGTCCCCTGGCATCCTGGAGATCACTCTGTCTGAGTGGGAAATGAGGATGCTGTGCTGAGAATCCACTTTTAGGATAAATTCTGTATGGTGAGAGAACCTTGAGTCTACAGTGGCTCTCCTTGAAGAGGAAGGGCAGTGCTGGACATTGGCAGACAGGCCACAGGATAGGCTGTGGCCACTGGGATGTGGAGAGTGGAGAATGGCCTGGGTGAGCGCATGCTGCCCCTCAATGGGACCTCCTGCAGTGAGTGTTCAGGAAGTCTGGGGAAGGGAAGAAGCAGAGAGGAGCTTAGGTTTGGAGGTCAAGGACGAGCTCAGCAGTACTTTGATGCCTGTCACCTGGCCAGCTTGGATTCCAGTTTTCTCCTTTTCTCTGGCGCCCAAGGCTTTGGAGGAAAGCACACTGAGGTACTGGCCTCATCTCCCTAGTACCTTGCCCAGGCCAGGCTTGCTGTGACTCTGCCCTCCGCTACAGCCCTGGGTCTGAGCCTCTCGTGTGGAGCTTGTGGCGGAGAGAAAAGGCCAAGTGAAGGGTGGTAAAGAGGCCCTAGAGGTCCCTGCACATCTTGGCGTGAGGACTTGGCAGTGGGGGTCTGCCTGACCAAGCATTCGGGATAGTTTCTTGCTTTAGGTGGGGCTTGGCACAAGTTAGGATAGAGCAGACTGAGGAAGGCTCTCCCCCACAGAATCCTTACTCACACATTTAGGAGAGTTCCCAGGGTGCCCTGCCACAGGAGCTAGCCATAGAGTAAGCCATAGAGTAAGAAAGGTACCTGCTTGACTGGGCGAAAAGTGTGGCAGGGGTTCAGTTCCAGAAATCATTAACTTCAGGGTCTCCTAGTGCCAGGTCCTTGCTGGAATTAGCTAGATAGGACCAGGCATTGGGTTCCCGGAAGTGCTTAAGGCCAGGCAGGGCCACGCCATCAACCCTCCCGGCCTTACAGAAGCCCCCTCTCCCCAGTTCTCGGCTGTCATACCTTGTACCCACGTGCCCATCCTGTTACACCACACCATCATTCTTTCCAGTCTGGCCTCAGTTTCTCACCCATCAGGCCTTAAGTCTCCCTGGCTCATCCCTGGCCTGTCCTCCGTCCCCCCTGGCTTCACAGTCACATTTTGCTGCCAGCGCAGGGCACTGAAAAACTGCTGGCACTGCCAAAAACCCTGTGTGCGCTATGACTCCCCAAACATCCCTTTATTTTTATTGTTCTGTTAATTACTGTTTAAACTTTAATAAGTCACTTCGTCAGGAGGGGGGACCTGCCGTGAGCTTTTCTGTGCAAACATGGGCCGGGAGTGACTCGGGTGTAATATAACCCTTTATGCGATGTGGGAATGTTTAGATTGTAACAGAAACTTGTTATTTTAATGACAGTTGGGGGGAATCTGAGCACAGAAAAGGAGAGAGGTGGGCACTGCCCTCCATTCCCACCGAGGGCTTGGAGTGGCCAGACCTCTCAAAGGCAGCTCACTCTCTGCCACAGCACAGGGTCCAGAGAGCGGTGAGCCCCTGTGGGCAGCTACTGATGGAACTGGACAGGCAGACTTACTCAGAAGGTACCTTCAGAGGGAGCCTGGTGCTCTGGGGTGTGAGGGCCAGGCCAGGTGAGGCTTCTGCAGATGTGGTGTAGGGTCCATGGCAGTCACTGGTTCTCTGGGCAGAGACTGACAGGGCCACGTGAGGTCCGACTCTGTACCTTCGAAGGCTACAAAGAAGGGGTCTCTCTTTGAGGTCAGCACTGAGTGTGATAGAAACGGCTCATCACCTCTGTCCCAGACAGTAGCGCTGCCTCCCCCCAACACCCCCACCCCCAGACACAAGGACACTCTATTACAGATGTAGACACTGGGGCCCAGATGGAGGAGGAGTTGAGCTTAAAGCGGCAACTTTTTGAGAGGAGTAAAGTATCTACTTCCGGTTTTTTTGGGTTTTTTGTTTTGTTTTGTTTTAAAGATTTATTTATTATCATTTATACAGCATTCTGCCCCCATGTGTGCCTGCAGGCCAGAAGAGGGCACCAGATCTCATTATAGATGGTTGTGAGCCACCATGTGGATGCTGGGAATTGAACCCAGGACCTTTGGAAGAACAGCCAGTGCTCTTAACCCCTGAGCCATCTCTCCAACCCTTTTTTTTTTTTTTTTTTTTTTTTTTGAGAGGAGTGAAGTATCTACTCCGGCTGAGTACACCAGGAGGGTGGAGATGGAGGCAGTGAGGCCTTACTCTGGGGGTCTGAGATGTTTCTCATCAGTAGTGGAAGAACTTGGGCAAGACTCACCCTCAGACCCCTCCTTCCATCATGAGCAGCTAGGAGGCGAGGTCAGGGTCACCCAGAATTCTGCTGATGGGGACTACCTGCCATTGTCCTTTCATTCTCAAGACCAAGAGTGAAGACAAACAGCAGCTGCTGCCCCAGGTCCCCCAGGGTCACTTCTGCCACACACCTGCTTCCAAAGTAGGGACACCTAGGGAAGGCATTTTATCCTAAATCTATGTGGCTCCTTCTAAGACTCCAAGATGGCTTGGGATAGGTTTCCCCACTTTTTGTCTTTGACCCATCTGTCTGTCCATGACTGCATGTAGCCATCCCTTGCTGTCTTTGGAGCAGCAGAAATGAAAGAGTCTAGCACTCACCATCAAGGGCTTGCTCCTGACTGCTGGTGATGAAGGGGTTCAGGGTGAAGTTTAAGGGGGGACAGCTTTCATACAAGGCAAGACTAGCTGAGGAGGTTGACGCTTGCATTCTGGGCTCACTAGTCTGGCTCTGACTGCTTGCCTCTCCTAGAAGGCACCACGGGGGCGGGGGCGGGTAAGCAGGGAGGGCTGGCTCTGCCCTTCTCCCTTCCTCCTCCTGCAGGGCAGGACAGAGCCAGAGGTTCAGGTCCCAGGTGCCCTCAGGCTAAATGGACAGCCCCCAGATGGTGGCCACGGCATGGACCACGAATCGCTGAGGTTTTCCTTTTCTGAGCAGCGCGTTTCCCTAAATTGTCTTTGACTGCGTGCATGGGTAATGAAAGTTTATGCCCTTGTTAGAAGGACAGGCAGCCAGTTCCAGTTAGAACTGGGGCCGTCTCCCTGCCAGCCCCCTCAGCCCCCTCAGCCCCCTCCCCAGCAGGAGAGAGAGAGAGCGCGCACTAGGGGTGTGTGTGTGTGTGTGTGTGTGCGCGCGCGTGCACACTCACAAGAACAGCCCCTCCTTCCCTGGTGAATAAAGAAGGCTGTTAGGGGAAGGGAGAGGGGACAAAAAAAAAAAAAAAAAAAAAAGAAAGAAAGAAAGAAAGAAAGAAAAAAATTTCCATATTTGTGTAAGTTGCTTTAAAAGCATTTTATCATGTCATAAAAAAGGGAAAGTACTCTCAGAAATTGATCCTCTCTGCCAGCCCATTGGACAGAAGGACGTTGGGATGTTAATGGCCATCCTGCTCCAGGGTGGCTTATTAAAAAATTTATACATAAATGCTTAAAATTGCATAAATTATTTAAAAAAAAAACCAACAAAGTAAGCAATTTGAATTCCCTCTTTTCCACCCCTCACTTGGTCCCCCCTTTCCCAGCCCCTCCTCGGGGCCCTCCTGGTCCCCAGGCTCTTGTGCCCTCCTTGGAGTGTCCCCCTGTTTTCTCCACTTCCCGCCACACCCCAGACACAGTCTGCCCTGCCTTCCTTAGGGGTTTCCCTGCCTCACCCACAAATGAATGAAACAGCCAGCCCACCACCAAACACTCACATGCACACGCGCTAATAAAAACACCACTAATAATGCCCCAAATCGCAAAATTAAATATTAAGGCCAAAGGAGGCGGGCGTGGAGTGGAGTGGGGCTGCCGCCACCGTCGCTGAAGTTGCAGCTGATGAGTGTGTCTCTCGCAGGCGTGGAATGTCACCCACACATCCTGGAGACTGGAGTGGGGAGTTTTATGATGGTTTTTCATTGATTTGTTTCCCCAGCGCAGCTGCCGACCTCTATTGAGGGACAAACATAATCAGCACTGACGCAAATTAGATGGTTATTCGTTTTGAAAATTGACAGAAAAACAATAAAAAAGATGAAATGCTCCCAAATCAATAGATATAATGAAATTCAAATAATCCGAGAGATGAGGTCTCCATGGCAACTGATAATGTGGAAAAGAAAACAATTTAATAAAGGACAGACACACTTTGAAAACAGATTGGGCCCGGGGAGGGGGGCGGGCTGGCGGGCGGAGGGCTGGAGCGCTGGCGAGTGAAGGATCACTGTCCGTCCCAAGGACACCCGCCATAATTAAGCGAGGCTTTCGGCCCCAGAAAGTGCAGATTCAGGTTTTAATACACAAAATTATTTCAGGAGCAGTGAATCGGAAAGTCGTTTGTAATGACCTTCCTGAGAGGCCCGGGCGCGGGGCATGTTGGAGGCTGGGCGGCCAGGCCGGCTGAGTTATGGCATATTTGTGTTTTTATAGTGCAGAGGGGAGGGGGTGGTGGTGGGGAGGGGGGGGGAGAAGGTTAAACAGTATTTACAGCTCAGTTGTTTTCAGAGAGGAAAGAGAAATAGAGTTCATGGAAAGATGCAGCGGGCAGGCAGGCAGGCGGGTGAGCCAGGGAGGCCTCCGGGCTGCAGGGAGGGGAGATGGGCCCAGCAGGTCTCCCTCTTAGGCTGCCTGACCTGCGGCTGTTTCTCAACCCTAGAGGGTACTCAGAGCTGCCACCCTGTTCCAGTTTCCGGTACAGCTCACATGGTAGTATCTTCGAGGTCTGGGGCCTCACTGAAGATGGATGGCAGCGTGTGTCCTGGCTGCATGGATGCCCAAGTGTGCCTACTGAGTGAAAGGGTGGGGCATTGCTGTGGCTGCTACCAGGAGTCGCCTTGCTGAGTCTTGTATTCTTCAGGTGACTCTTTCCTTTTGGGGCCTGGTCTTGGCTGGGGCTCAGTGGGTAAGAACCCAGATGACCTTGTGAGGACCACCTAGCCTTCTCTTTGGTTCTGCCCGCTCTTACAAGTGCCTGCCTTGAGCTCAGTTTCATTGTTTTGAAGAGCTGAGGGCCACAGATAGGAAAGGGACCGAGCTGATCCTTCCTACAGTACCCGTCCCCAGAGCCACTTGCCTGCAGCAGGGTAGTTCAAGGGTTGAGAAGCCATCCTGGGGCAGGCGGGGGGGCGGGGTGCCGGGGCATCCCCTCACGTTGTCTCCCCTCTGGTATTGGGTCTACCATGACCACAGAGCACGTCCAGAGCCTGGGCCTCTCTGTGGGCTCATGTGTGCACATAATGTAAGTACACAACCATAGAGACACGCACACGTGTACATGTGAACGTGTGTGTGTGTGTGTGTGTGTGTGTGTGTGTGTGTGTGTGCAGCCATGCACACGAACACAAGTAGGCAGTCACAAGTCTGTGTGTATTTGCTCAGTGTGTGTTTTAAATCTCCCCTGGGTGGCAACTCTCTTTTTTCTCTCCTTCCTGTTTGGCTGTGACCTGGGGGAGATTGATAGCCAGCCTGTGCCGTGGATGCTAACAGTTCCCTTGATTTATAGAGTTACTTACGCTAAGTGAGGCCACTTAGACGCGTCTGGATAGTAAACCTTTTAACTGAACTAAAAAAAAAAAAAAAAAAAAAGAAAGAAAGAAAAGAAAAAAATCATAATAAATAAATAAACAAAGGGGGGCAAGCTAGAGCCCGGTGACCAAGCCCCGCCCATTCCCCCAGCTTGCATCTGTTGAGGGCCAAGAATCCTAGGGTAGCAGCAACTACTCCTTCCTCCCACGAACACTCAGAAGCCCTTGTGTCCCCAGCCAAGGTTGGGATCAGGCCCAAGAAGGGACATCCCTCTCCTAGGGGACAGTTCCTGGCTAGGAGAGCCAGGGGAGGGAGCTGTTCCTATGGCGATAATGAGTAGTGGGGGGGGGGGCGAGGGAAATGAGGGGGTCTGTGCCCAGCACCCTTTCTTTGCTCAATGCTTTCACGTCACACCCTGTGCCCTTTGCCACCGTGATGGCTCTTGTCATCATTTTTAAAGTTTGTCCCCACATCTGTACAGAACAAGCTACTATGTAGGAGGAGCCAGGGTGATGCAGGAAGCCAACTGCCTGTCTTATTTTCACAACACAGCCTCCTGCTTCAGCCCAGCTTCTGGCCTGTAGACAGTGCTCTCAAGTGGTGCTGAGGCCAAGGCACAACACTACCAAATGGGGGCTTGTGGCCCGTGAAGCGTAAGCTCCTCATGGGTAGCCAGGGTAGAAAGTCCAACAGTATGGCACCTCTGAGACTCCAGGACAGCTGGTGGAAGGCATGTATAGGGGTTAGGCCTGTGGCCTTGGACATCTGAGCCTGGTGGGAGGTGTGTTCTAGTGCTGACTGGGTGACAGTAAGCAATTACCAATCTCATTGCTTCTGCTGTCTCATCTGGAAATGGGGACCACACAGCTGACACAGTGGGATATGAGGGGATCACCAAGGTATGAGCCCAGGCAAGGTGTTCTGGAGGTGTCATCTGCTACATGACCATAGACACTGTGGGCTAGGACAGTCACCAGAGAGGCATGTGCTCATGGCCTCTGAGCGTCTGGCCAAAGGCAGGCAAAGCCCCATGCACCCCCACCCCAGGGGACTGGCTGCTGGCCCCTGCCTCCCCACCTCCTGATATACAGCAGGCATTAGGCCGCCCAAAGGGGATACTGCATCCTTAGGAAGAAATATGTCCTCATTTTTCTTAAACACCGTTTCCACTGAGTGAAATGTTTAGAAGGGACGCGCAGGGAGAACTTTATTTCCTACCAGGGAGTTCAGAGCCACCAAGCAGAGGCCATAAAGCACTGGAGCCCGGTGGCTGACAGGCAGCCTGGCCACGAAATACATTACTCATGGGGGGTGGAGGTAGGGGGTTGCCAGGCCTGCCCAGCCCCATGAGACTGACTGCCTCCACCCCAACAGGATCAGCAACTCCGGGAGCCAAGGCTCCAAGGCAGTGGGCGTCAAGCGTCCTCTGCTGTGCTCAGGCTGCCTGTGAGAGAGGGTCTGGCTGTGAGGAGGGAGCTGTCCTTCCAGCTATGCCTTGTCTTTACTTCATGGTCAAGGAGTAGGGGACACGGGGCCCAGGTGCAGCCCTATGAGCCCCCCACCCCCACCCTTGCTCACCAGAGCTGGCAGGAGCTCTGGCCTTCCCAGCCTTCAGAGGGAGTGATGAGATTCATGCCATCTCGGGCCCTTCTCCCGAGGCCCTCCCTTCATTCGATTTCTGAAGCTGGCTGATTTGAATATTTATAAATATCAGTAAATTATTTATTGTAGCAATCTGCTGCACCATTTTATCCATCGCAGTTAACACTTTAGGGGGCTCCAAGTTATGGGAACAGGAAGTGAGGTTGAAGAAGAAATGGGACAAGGGACGGAAGAAGCCCGTGTAGGAAGCCGGGGGTGTTTCAAGCCCAGCCTCGGTGGCTCTTATGAGCATGTCCTCATGCTCTGGGGCGGGAGGGGGGGGAGTGTCTACAGCTCCGGGATCAGCTTCCTTCTCTGACAAATGGGATTATCATGGTGCCTGCTCAGCTGCCCTTAGGAGTCTCCAATGAGTCCCTGCTGGAATGGCGGGCAATTGTGCCTCTCTTCACCAACTCCGACAGGCTCGCGCTTTACTTGGATGCCCGCTGGGGGCTTATTGAGTTTCAAGCTTCATAAGAACAGAGACCTGGGGAGCTAAGAAGTGGCTGATGAGGAGCCTGAAGGGATAGCCTCTGTCTTCCTGTCTCTCTTTTCCTCTACTTTCCTGTGTCAGATGCGCTTTCCCTGTCTTAGTTTCTTGATTGAGATGTGACATCCACCTGCCTGTTGCCCCTTTCAGCGTACTTCTTCCAGCCCTTGCTTCCCAGGCCCTGTGCTTGGCACAGACAGACCTCACCTTGCACTTCTGCAGTGCTGCTCCAGGGAGAAATCTGGTCCAGGCTTGGAGCTCACAACGGGGCAGAGCCAGGCCAGGCCAGGCCATGTGCTCAGGGCTCCAAGACTCTAATCCACACTGAACACTTCCTAGTGTTTACCCTGCTGGTGCACAGCCTCTGGGGTCAGGAACAGACCGCCAGGAATGGGATGCACACTTCCTCCGCTACCCTCTCCTCTGCCTACCTTCACTGACACCACTGAGTCTGCCCGTCTTTGGGTGAGCAGACTGGGAGCCCCCCCTGAGCTTCCTACCCTCCAGCCCAAGCCTGCCTCCTGGGCAGTATTGTTCCCAGAGGAAGTGTCCAGTGTAAATAGAGCAGCGGGCAGGCTAGTGGCGGGAAGGAGATGAAAGGGGCAGTGACAGGGCCGGGGACGGATGGCTTCCTTCCATTGAGGCCTGGCCATGGCGTTTATATTGTAGGGAAGAGAGTCAGAGGAATGTTTACATGGACAGGAGTCTGGGGTCAGACCAGTGGGGGGATGCTAATCTGTAGGTAGATCCCAGGGCCTTGAGGGAGGGGCCGGTTTAAGTTTATTGGGGGCCCGGAAAGTAGGCAGGCGGCTCAGCTCTCAGCTCTCATACATAAGCCCCTTCCTGTCACCCCAGCCTCGCACTCGTGCACGTGGACACTTATGACTGTAAGCCTGTTTTTGCCTGTGCCTTTCTGTCCCTGTGTCCTGGTCCCAGACACCTCCTCCTTCTCCACCTCCACCCTTGGGACCCTCAGTAGAGTCAGGGGGAGGGCAACATCTGGATGACAGGTGGTCTGGGGCAGAGCAGCAGCTGGAGGGCAGGTGTAGAGGGAGTTGGCTCCGAGCAAAGGGAGTTGGGGCTGGGGGTGGGCCCTGGGTGCACAGCTGCATCGCAGCTGGTGGGGTCCCCGGGCAGAGACTCGGCATAGAGCCGAGATGGAGAGCGGGTGGGTTGTGCTGGGTGGGCCGAGGTTCAGGGAGGCTCCAGGATGGGTGGGGACCAGAGGAGGGGGTGTTGCCAGAAGCAAGTGCAGCCCTGAGAGCTTGTGCTTCCCTCTTCCTTGGGATAAATATTTATAGATTCATTTGCCGTCTGCCATACACACTTGGCTGCTTACCTCCTGGTAAAAATAGTGCAGGCTCCTCCACTCCTGCCTGCCTCTTCCCATCCAAGACAGAGACAAAGGGGCCCAGGTGAGGCCCGCTACCCTGTTAGAAGTCATGCCCAGAGGCTGTGTGGGATGGGGTGTGACCGTGAGCCCCGTCACTGAGTTTCAAGACTTATCCACATGTGAGTGCTCAGAGATTTGTGTTGGACAGCACAGACCTGGTGCCGTGGGCAGACACGAATACAGTGGGCACTGGTTTGGACAAAACCATGACCTCTGGACTAAGAATATGGGAACAGGACTGAGCAGATCTTTCTGTGGCAGAGGATTAGGCTGGCATTACCCGGTCCCTTCTGGGCCAGGCAGAGCCTCACGTATGAACAGCTTGTGACAAGGCAGGGATCTGGGGCCACTGGGCATTGTATATTTGAAGGGTGGTTAGTCTGCATGTGCAAGTTAAGGCTGTTATCTTTGTGTGGCATGGCCCTCTAGGCAGACACATATCTAGCTACAGGTGGGCCGCCCCCAGGAGATGGTCTTTCATGGTATTTGGCCATCATAGGTCATAGCCCCTGAACAGAACCCCCCATATAGACTTCTGACCCATATGGGTCATGGCATTTTCCCTGGCAAGAGCTATGGAAAGTAGATGGGGCCCCTATATGCAAAGGTATTGTGAGCAGAGACCTCCCATGTGGCCACTACCCTGTGTCTGGCTACACTACAAGGTCTGGCACACAGCAAGACCTCACTAAGTGGATGGGAGGACACCTGACGAGAGATCGCTGTATGGGAGTACAGCTGTATGTGTGTCTACCCTTGTTAGTCTTCCTGGCCAATGTGCCTCTGAGACCCTACAGGCCTCATGAGGGTGGAGGCCAGGCTAAGCAGTGTGAGGGGATGGCTTCCGGCTCCTCAGTGGCTGTCTCCAGAGGTTAAACGCAGGATCTGTAACTTCAGCTAGTCCCACCCTGTCCTCACTGAGGGTCCTCTGGGTTAGGAAGGAGACTTCTCAGGCCCAGCCAGATCTTCCATGGCTACAGGAGCTAAAGGGAGACAGCAAGAGTGGCCATAGGACGGTTATGAGGAGCTCAGTGTTTGGGTAGCCCGTACTGTTTGTGGAAAAGAAGCAGCCCTAGGAAATGGCCAGACTTCAAGCGGAGGTGGGAAGGGAGGCTTTAGAGAGGACCTGAATGACCAATGAGCAGAAATAGGAACTAGGGGCAGGGGGCAGAGCCAGAGACCTGGCCTAGCAAAAGAGCTAGCTGCCAGAGAACAAGGTGCTCAGGTGGGGAAGGTGCCAGCCAAGAGCTGCAGGGTCGGTAAGGCAGGAGGTTGGCACAGACTGGGAGCTGGCTGTGGCTGACTCTTCCCCGGGGACCTGTGGTGAGGTGGAACATTCAGAAGCAGAGCCAAGCTGTCAGCAGTGCAGCACCGTCACTTGCCAGCCTTACCTCACACCAGCCCCTTCACCTGCTTGTGTCTTCATTTCCTGTGTTAAATGGACGTGTCACCTCACAGAGGGGCTATTTCAGGCAAGGCAAGCCTAGGAAATGCTTTCAGGAATCCCGCACCAGAGTGCTTGCTTCCAAGAATCATTCGTTCCCATGCCTCGTGTCAGGTTCTGTGTTGGGTTCTTGGGGAAGAGCAAGTGTGAGCCCAGCCTGGTGCATCCAGGCCGATACAGGAGATGGACACCTGCCAGGTGGACTCAGGGCAGCTTGACAAAACTGTGGTCAATCAAGGGGGGTGGAGAGCTTCTCGGTGTGCAGGCCTCTCACCTCCATGCCCCCCTCCATCCCCGCAGCTGAAGGCACCCGGTGCACTGACCCACCTGCAGGCAAGCCTCCGATGGCAGCCAAGCGCAAAGGCGGCCTGAAGCTCAACGCCATCTGTGCCAAGCTGAGCCGACAGGTGGTCGTGGAGAAGGGAGCAGAGACTGGTCCCCAAGCTGAAGGCAGCCCACTACGTCCCCGGGACAAAGAGCGCAGTGGCCCTGAGTCTGGGGTGACCCGGGCTCCCCGAAGTGAAGAAGACAAGAGGCGGGCAGTGATCGAGAAATGGGTCAATGGGGAATACAGTGAGGAGCCTGCACCGACACCAGTGTTGGGGCGCATTGCCCGTGAGGGCCTGGAGCTGCCCCCAGAGGGCGTCTACATGGTCCAGCCACAGGGCTGCAGCGATGAAGAAGACCATGCAGAAGAGCCCTCAAAAGACAGCAGTATCCTGGAAGAGAAGGACTCAGACGGTACGGCTTCAAAAGATGACAGCGGCCCCAGTGCCAAGCAGGCTTCAGGTGTGTGTATGGCCGTGGAGTGGCGGGGGAGTCGGGGGGAGGGGGTTGGGAAAGGGCACAGTACTCTGGAGTGGCCCAGCAAGCAAGGGTGGTAATCCAGAGTATTCCTCCTTTTTTTTTTTCCTCCAAACACTGATACCTCATCCATCCCAGCCAGGACTGGAGAGATGGGGTGGGGGTGAGGCAGGACAGCAATGGCAGCTTCCTGAGTATCAGCTTGGGGAGCTGCTAGTGGTGGAGCTTTGAGAGGATGAGGGAGTCAGATGGACATGTGCACAGGTGGATGGGACGTGGGTGACCGCACGCACCTGCAGAGCGGTGAATCTGTTTGGGGCCATGGTACCTGGCTGCGGTATGGGGACCAATGGGGTTGTGTCCGTGGTGGCACAAATAGCATGAGTCCTCATCTCTAGGTCCTTTCGTGGTGGCCTGAGAAGTCTTGAAAGGGTTTTATGCCTCCACTCCACCCTGTCTCCTTCCCTGTGTCCCGTCCTGCCCTCTGAAGCCACAAGCCTGGCTTGGCCCAGCCCGCAGATTCCCCTCAACATGCAGCTGCCCTGGACGTGTTCCTCTGGTTGACCTGTTTGCCACAAAACGGCAGAGGCCTGACTTCCTCGGTGTCTCCTTGTCCTTAGGACACAGCAGTCTTCACTCCAGGGCAGGGCTGGCCTGGCATTTCAGACAGGAGAAGGGGTCTCCTCTCGGACTGGAGCCCTGGGATCTGGGGTCCGCTTCCTAGGCTTATTCTTGGAGCCCTGCGCCTCCTCTGTCTGCTCCCCTGTCCCCTTCCCCCTGCAGCGAGGGGCGCATCTCCTCCCTGTGCGGGGAGCCCTGCGCAGCCACATAATTATGCATATAAGATATAAACAGAGCTGTTTAATTATCCTTCGCCACATCAGTGACAGAGTAATTAACAAACATTGCAAGATCAATGAGGAGAAGTGTGACCTTCAGTTTCCTCTGATAGGAAAAGCCCTTGCTGTTGCCAGACACAAGGTGATTGTGCTGGGCCTGAGGAGAGGAGAGGGCTAGGGGACACCCTCATCCCACACCCAGCTCCACCATGGCCAGGGCATCAGGTCGTCTCTCCTCCGGTCTTCTCCCCCCTCCTCCCAAGAATTGGGAGCTGGGAAGCCAGGAGCAGGGCATGGACTATTGTGGCTGCCACCATCCGCCCCCCCCCCCCCCCCCCGGCTCTGGCCTGGCCCCCTCAGCCCTGAGCACTAGGTCTCTAGCCCAAGCCCCACCTGCCCACTATAGGTTTGGCTCCCCAGGACTCTGGCTGCCTGTGGGACCCCTGCTGGTCCCCTCCCTGTTCGATGCTGCCTGCCCTTCGGAGCCTTCTGTTTCTCTGCCATATATAGTGAGGACTCAGCTGCCTCTACCTATTTTTAGCCCGTTTCCCCGGTCCCTGAACCACTTCACCCAGCATTCAGAGCCCACTCCCAGGCCAGCCCCCAACCTGCGTGTCTGGGTCTCAGGCTTGCGCTGATCCTCCGTCAGCTCGCCAAGCCAACTGTCCGTAAGCTCCTTGAGCCATCTGGGTGTCAGGGGGATGTCTGACTGTCCTCTGTCTAGTGGGGTCCCACTGCCCCCCCCATGATGGCCCAGAGACTCTCCTTCCACATCCTGCTGGGCTTTCTCTCCTGCTAGGGTACCCTGCTCCATAGGCTCCCCTTGTGGTACGCTCTGAGACTCCTAAAGCTGGCAGGATTGGTTGGAGTCAAGAGTCCCCTCTGACCATGCTCTTAGAGCCTCTAGCCTAGAGCCTGGCTGCTTTGCGCGTGCCCAGGTGGAGAGAGCGCGGAGGCAGGTAAAGCATGGAGCCCTGGGCTGTTGCATCTCGCTTGCCTGTGTGCGCCTGACCTGGATGCTGGGAATAGCCCACAGGAGATGTAGCACAGGAATGAGTATGTTGGGGACTGTCCGTCTGCTGTGGTGACACATTGCATGTGGAAGAGGCAATATGATGGGTTCCCTTTGCTCTAGCCCTGCCGAGGCTTGTCCTGGAGCATGGGTATTGGGGCTTGGGGTAGTGTGTGTGTGTGTGTGTGTGTGTGTGTGTGTGTGTGTGTGTGTAGAATTGGGGGATAGGGGTATGGATGCAGTGTGCATATATAACATACGTAAATTATTATGGGTATGCATGTAGTGGAGTATGGGAGAGTGTGTCTGTGACAATGTATATGAGAATATGTGTGTTGCATATGAATATGTATGTGTGTCCTTATGGGACAGAGGGAGGGAAGGGGAGGTGGGGAGAGAGGGAGGGAGGGAGGGAGGGAAGGAGGGACGGAGGGACAGAGAGAGAGAGAGAGAGAAGCGGGGAGAGAACAAGTCTCATAGTGTTGGGTATGGACGATGGGGAAGCTGGACGCCCTGCCCTCAGGCCTGTTACCCTAGAACGGCTCCACCCTTCACTCTCCCAGGTAACCTACCCTTCTATGTGAGCAGAGGGGCTGCAAGGTGACCAGGAGGCCTGAAGAGCGTGTCCACCATACACACCGTGGCTCCAGTGGTGGTTGTGGCCACTGACAAAGTCTGAGCAGGCACACTGACATAGTCCCTGCCTCCACTCAGCTCTGTTACTGGGGGAAGTTTGAGGAGGTTGGCCAAGAGGGTCAGTCAGATCCTGAGGCATCATAGGCCAGTCCTTCATCGGCCCAGGGTGGCCATGTAGCCGAGCAGACCCCAGACTCACAGTGGAGTCCCTCCTGACAGTCTCGTCAGTGATCCCCAACACTACCTGTTCTGCTCCTTAGGACCCCTGTCCCCACCTCAGGAGGCAGGTTGGGTTCTTGCCTTAGTTCCAGTAAAATGGCTTCTCTTTCATATTAGGCCAAGGCGAGAGAGCGGAGACATTTATGAAACTTTGTTTAATGTACTGAAAAGCCATCGGCCAGAACATTTAGGAAATTGATTTTCCTGGCATTGATGAACTCGTTTTATTTTACCCCAGTATTAATTACTTTTTTTTAAAACAAATTAATTTAAGAGTCGTAAAACCTAACAAGTGAGCCAAATGTCCATAGATCATGTCCTGCTCCGCCCCTCCCCACATGGGTCCCCTCCCTCCATGGGTGGGGGCTCAAGGTAGAGGGGCTTCTCCGGTTCCTTCTCCCCTGCTCCCTCCCAGGAATGACCCGCCCCTCTTTCCCCTGTAGGAGAAGCCTCCTCTCTGAGGGACTACGCTGCCTCCACCATGACGGAGTTCCTCGGCATGTTCGGCTATGACGACCAGAACACCAGGGATGAGCTGGCTAGAAAGATCAGTTTCGAGAAGCTGCACGCAGGCTCCACCCCCGAGGTGGCCGCCTCTTCCGTGTTGCCCACCTCTGAGGACGCCCTCAGCAAGCGGGCACGATTCTCCAAATATGAGGAATACATCCGTAAACTCAAGGCCGGCGAGCAGCTTCCCTGGCCGGCCCATGGCAGCAAGGCTGAGGACCGGGCAGGCAAGGAGGTGGTAGGCCCCTTGCCCAGCCTACGGCTACCCAGCAACACTGCCCACCTAGAAACCAAGGCCACTATCTTGCCGTTGCCGTCACACAGCAGTGTCCAGATGCAGAGCCTGGTAGCCCGTGCTTCCAAGTATGACTTCTTCATCCACAAACTGAAGACGGGTGAGAGCCCGAGGCCCCAGAACGGAAGCACTTACAAGAAGCCGTCCAAGTATGACTTGGAGAACGTCAAATACTTGCACCTCTTCAAACCCGGGGAGGGTAGCCCTGACATGGGCGGGGCCATTGCCTTCAAGACAGGCAAGGTGGGGCGCCCCTCCAAGTACGACGTTCGGGGCATCCAGAAGCCAGGCCCTACCAAGGTTCCGCCCACCCCCAGCCTGGTTCCTACACCCCTCACCAGTGTGCCCAGTGGTCCCAATGCCCCTGGGCCGG
Source organism: Acomys russatus (assembly GCF_903995435.1). Lineage (NCBI taxonomy): Eukaryota > Metazoa > Chordata > Mammalia > Rodentia > Muridae > Acomys > Acomys russatus. The sequence goes on from NC_067165.1 coordinate 40,102,625, forward strand.
GACCTGAGCCACCCGCCTCCCTGTCCTTCAACACTCCTGAGTACCTGAAGTCAACCTTTTCCAAAACAGACTCCATCACCACGGGAACTGTCTCCACTGTCAAGTAAGGAGCTCCCCCTGCCTCTTCCCCCCCTTCTCCCCACCCCAACCACAAGCCCTGGGTCCAGACTGGCTAGGGAGACCTTCCTTCATACCTGCAAGGCTTACTGAGTTGGACACAGCCACTTGTGCAACTCAGCTTGCCATGCATGTGCTTGCTCCTGGTTCACAGCCTGGTCCATTGAAAAGGCAGGAAGAAGATAGGCAATTAGGTGAGGGTGCCTTCTATGAACTATAATCCAGGGCAGAGGACTGGCCGGGATGTTAAAACAATGGATCTGGTAAAGCCAGACAACATCCTTTCCTCTGCAACAGCCATGTGGGGCCTACAGGTCCTGGAGGCTGTGAGCCAGGCAGATCCAGCTGAAACTCTTTGGTATGAGGATGGGAGGTGACTGCCCACACCCTCCACATGTATCCAGTACTGCCGTCCTCTCCTGTCTCCTCTCTGGCTGCCTGGTGTTTCTCCTCAGCCATCAGCCTGCTTATCTGCATTACATGCTGGGGACCTCAGGCCCTGGCTGCCACCCAGGCTACCTGTAGGCCTGGCTGGGCCCTCCAGCCCTACCTGCTCAGGGTAGCACACTCCTGTCAGAGGTGCGTTAACAGAGCTCCTCTGGGCTTCTGCCAACAAGCTTTTTCAGTACCACCCTGAGTGCCTCAGAGTGATTCAGGGCTCAGGGAGAGGAGCCATGGCCCAGGGCAGGGAGCTGCCCATCGGATGCTCCTGGGGCCTGAGGCCACCCCCGTCCGCTAATCGGCTGTGCCCTGTGTGTCTCACCAGGAACGGATTGCCCACAGATAAACCAGCTGTCACCGAAGATGTAAACATTTACCAGAAATATATTGCCAGGTAGGCCCCTGGGGAGGAGCCTGTGGACAGAGGTGGGGGGAAGCCAGGAATGCCCAAGCACTGTGGACCCACCTGTGCGTTAGCTCGTCCATAGGGCTGAGAGGCCGCCTTCTCTGCGTCTCCCATCTCTCTGTCTTTAATCTCCCCCAGAGAAGCTGCTCCTGTGTCCATGTCAGACCCTCCCTTTTTGGGCTAGTGCAGGCAACACAGTCCTTAGGCAGCTTATAACCTAAGTAGAGCCAGGATGCAGGGAAAAGGCTTGGTACCAGGCCTGCCACAGGTGAGCGCATGGGGCCCCTCTGCGGCTGACCTGGATCCTGCCTTCACGTGGAGCCTTAGAGCGCAGGCCACAGTAGAGCGGTTGGGGTCAAGGGAAATAGACAGTCATTCTCCTTCTGCCATGGCCTGCTGGGATCCCACAGGGGAAACCTTGATGAAGCCAGACTTGAGGTCCATCCTGAAGGAGCCAGGATTGGCAGGTGAAGATCTGTCTCCATGCGTTCCCCAAATCGAGCCTCTCGAGGAACATGTGGCAGGGGTCACGCCCTGGCGGCATCTGTCTGTCTTCCTGTGGTCTTCCATGTTCTTCCTCGCCCTCCGTCTTCTCTTTATTGTTATCGTCATCATTACTATTAGCGCCTCGGCAGATGGCCCTTTTGGCAGCTTCCATTGAAATACTGATTGCTGGTGGCTTTCCCCATACAGTGGGGCTCGTGTCCCCACCCCCATACAATGCGTCATGCACGGAAGGGAACAGGCTGGCTGAGTACAAGTGCCTCCCCAGGGCCGTCGTCGTGGCTGGCTTTTCCCAGAGTGGCTAGCAGCATCTGGCCATCACTAAGGCTGTGAGAGCCACGCCCTAGCACATCTAGGCCGGGAGAGGGGCCATTCAGCGGCCAGCAGTGCAGGGCTCTTGGCCGTGCACTTGGCTAGAAAGTGAGCTCCCTGCCCACGGGAAGCCAACCAGATGCTGTGCTTTAAAAATTCATAACTCTGGACTGTTTCAAGTGTCAGGAAAAGCCCAGAACAGAGAGAGAGAGCCTCTAACACTTCTCCGCAACAGCCCAGGGTTGGCCTGGCCAGGGGCCCCTCCCTGAGTTGAGCTACCGGGATGGCTGGTGGAAGGTGGTCAGGCCACTACCTGCTGAAAAGGCCTTTGGGTTGTGTGGGGCTCTAGGTCTCCTCTCTGGTCCATCCCTTACTCTGACTGGATGCTGTGGCTCCTCCCAGCTGCTTCTTCCCCACCTGAGCCCCGACCTCTGCTCCATCTGGCACTGCCTTCCAGGCAAGTGCTGCAGGCAGGCCTGGGATCCCTGACAGCTCTAAGCACTGGCTTCGGCTTTCCCAGCCTCTGCTGTTTCACCCTGGTCCCCTCTGTATTTCCACCCAGGCCCACCAAACCCCAGAAGTACATCTTTGGGGCCGGGGTAGAAATAGCTGTTCGGGCCTGGGCTCTCACAGAGTCCTTTCGAGGACTGGCGTCCTGAGATGGCTCTGACCCTCCACTCCATCTCCAGGTTCTCCGGAAGTCAGCACTGCGGCCACATCCATTGCGCCTACCAGTACCGAGAACACTACCACTGCCTGGACCCAGAGTGCAACTACCAGGTACAGGCCACACTGCAGTGACCAGCCAGCTCAGACTCGTGCTGGAAGTAGGTGGGGCGGGGCGCGGGGGAGCCCTCCAGTTGCCACCTGAATTTCACATGGATAGGCAGAGGGCCCAGTCTAAGCTGTCTGCAGTCCCAGTAGGGCCTACAGCAGCCATTGGTGTCTCAGTGGTGTGAATCCCAGGCCCCTTTCACTGTGTCTAGCATGGACCAAGGCTGGACTTACCAGTCTGAACCGCTTAGCTGGCTGTCTTTCCGGGACCTTCAGAAGGTGGCCTTACTGCCTCATTTTCCAGATGAAACACATGCTGAGATCACATGTTTATTGTCCCTACTGGCAAGAGCTGGGCCGGTGAGGAGGTAGCTCTGGGCCAGCTGTACATGCCCACCCCCTCTGTCTTACATGCTCAGCCTGTGCACTGAGCACTAACTAGGTAGAGGGTGTTGTCACCCATCAGAGCCCTTCAAGGCTAGCCCAGTGCACCTTCCGTGCTCATGGGCGTGGCTTCTAAGTCTTTGGAATCATGCCCACCCAAGGCCGGTGTGCTGAGAACTGGCTGGGCAGCCGTGGCTGTCTTGACCCCTAAGCAGGGTTATTTTTAGGGTGACCAAAAGGCCTTGGGGGCCCAGCCCTGGTCCAAGCACTCTTGGCACAAGGACTGGGGTTTCCGGGCGTCTGCCAACTTGGTGCTCTCTCCTGGCAGAGGTTCACAAGTAAGCAGGACGTGATCCGACACTACAACATGCACAAGAAGCGAGACAACTCCCTGCAGCACGGCTTCATGCGCTTCAGCCCGCTGGACGACTGCAGTGTCTACTACCACGGCTGCCACCTCAACGGGAAGAGCACCCACTACCACTGCATGCAGGTGCCTGCTGCGCTGGCAGCCTTGGGGCGGGGAGGCGGCTCTGGAACCTTCCCGCTAGCCCTCTACTCCAGCAGTCAGGGCCTGATTAGCCAGGACCCTCCTTTTTCTCCTGACCCAGGCTAGGGGTGGCTGGCGAGTAGAGTCCCAGAAGCTCAGATGTTGGCAGTGTCTGGTGGCCAGGGTGGGGCCTTCCCTGTTGCCATACTTGGTGTGGGGGAAATTCAGTGAGCTGTTTATATAGACCGACATTTTTCGGGCTTTAACACCAAGAGCAGCATTGCAAATGATTCCTGCAGAGGTTTTTTGTTTAATTCTTTGTTTTAATGCCACACCGAGTCTGGGCTTTTTCAAGGTGTCAAGCCCAGGAGGAGCAACTTTGGGTTGCAAATAGCAGCCTGCATGCCTCCCCCGAACTTGTCCAGGGGGGGTTGTTATGGCCTCTCTGAAACAGACCGGTGTGAGGAGGGGGGGCACCCTCAGGGCCTGAGATGGTGCAGACACTGGCACAGCCCAGTCTTTGAGGGTGCTTTTTACTCAATATGGCAACATTGCCTGCCTGGCCCAGCTACAGTGGGTGGGAGGGCCCCATGCCCACGAGCCATCCACTGTGGAAGTCCTGGAAATAATGGTGACCTCCAGGGTCCAGCCGATGTCCAATCCTAAGGCTTTAGCAATTGAGTCACCAGCTAGGACCCCCAAACCCAACTTCTCCAGAAGGTGGGTATCTCGCCCGGGCCTAAAAGTATATGGGGTGCGAAGACAGTCCAGTACTCTGCAGACTGATCACAGACAGCCACACCCTGGGAAGGTTGCAGGGTCACAGCTGGGGTTAGCCTGAGGAGTGTGAGGTTTGAAGGTGCCGGGCTTCCCTGAACAGAACCCCCATGGCCCTGGCTCCAAGCCCACAGTGCTGAGCTTGGTTGGCCCGGGAGAACCAGACTTGCACCCTTAACCCACCATCCTGGCCTGTGCAGGTGGGGTGTAACAAGGTGTACACGAGTACCTCAGACGTGATGACCCACGAGAACTTCCACAAGAAGAACACCCAGCTCATCAACGATGGCTTCCAGCGCTTCCGAGCCACCGAGGACTGCGGCACAGCCGACTGTCAATTCTACGGACAGAAGACCACGCACTTCCACTGCAGGTGAGTGACTGGAGGCTGGAGGAGGGGCCGGCAGGGGACCGTGCATCACCAGGGCCCTGCCCCTTCTGGGGAATAGAGGCAGGCGGGCAGGACCGCTTAATGGCCCTGCCTTGGTGTCCAGCCCGAGTCACCGGGCCCCGCCCCCAAGGGACCACTCCTCCCGTGAGCCCCGTGTGCCAGTCTCCTCGTGTCCCGCGCAGGCGCCCTGGTTGCACATTCACCTTCAAGAACAAGTGTGACATCGAGAAGCACAAGAGCTACCACATCAAGGACGACGCCTACGCCAAGGACGGCTTCAAGAAGTTTTACAAATACGAGGAGTGCAAGTACGAGGGCTGCGTGTACAGCAAGGCCACCAACCACTTCCACTGCATCCGCGCCGGCTGCGGCTTCACCTTCACCTCCACCAGCCAGATGACCTCACACAAGCGCAAGCACGAGCGCCGGCACATCCGCTCCTCCGGCGCCCTGGGGCTGCCGGCCTCGCTGCTGGGCACCAAGGACACGGAACACGAGGAGTCCAGCAATGACGACCTCGTGGACTTTTCTGCCTTGAGCAGCAAGAACTCCAGCCTCAGCGCCTCCCCCACCAGCCAGCAATCTTCCGCGTCCCTGGCCGCTGCGGCTTCTGCTACCACTGCCGCCGCCGCCGCCGCCGAGGCTGTACCTGGTGCCACCAAGCCTCCCAGTAGCAAGATGGCAAGCCTGCTGCCCCAGAGCCTGTCTGGTTCCATCCCCCTAGCACTGGCCCTCTCCAACTCAGGCCTGCCCACCACCGCACCCTACTTCCCTCTCCTTCCTGGCCGTGGGAGTACCTCACTGGCCGTGGGCTCTCCGGGGCTCCTGGGCCCCATGCCCTCTGGGGCCACATCCTCGGCGACCCCTGACATGCCAGCTCTGGTGGCCTCCGGAGCTGGAGACTCAGCCCCCGCAGCTGCCACCTCTCTCCCGGTGCCCCCTGCCTCTATAATGGAGAGGATCTCTGCAAGCAAAGGCCTCATCTCGCCCATGATGGCCAGACTGGCTGCGGCCGCCCTCAAGCCCTCTGCCACCTTTGACCCAGGTGAGCAGGCTGGGCCCTGCCCAGTAAGCAAGCACACTTGGAAACTGGCAACTCCCAGTACTCAGACTGGAGCACGGTGTGCCTGGTCCACGCACCCACATCTCCCCCCACCACCACCACCACCAGCAGCTCCTTCTCTTTGCTTTTTCTCTGTCACCATCCTGTTGGCTTTTCTCTTCGGGGGCCCTCACTTTGGCCACACACCCAGGGACTTTGTGATTCTCTGTATGCGGAGCGGGTCGGTAGTCCCTGTCTCTGAGCACTTGGGTGTTCTAGTGGCACCAGGCCTTGCTGGCCCGGTCACCAGTGAGTCCCTCAGCAGAGCTATCCCAGGCCACCTCTTCTCTTGGCTTTTCTCTAGCTGACATGGAGTGGGACGTAAGCCTAGGGAATGGGTATTTGCATCCTACCCCCTGGACAGCACTACCAGGCCAAGAGGTGACGCGCGGGGCTTTCCCCGTTGTCTCCTTTTCTTTCTCTTCTCTTTTTCCTTATTCTTTGGAAGGTTCTTTCTTTTTCTTTTCTTTTCTTTATTTATTTATTTTATTTTGGTTTTTCGAGTCAGGGTTTCTCTGTGTAGCCTTGGCTGTCCTGGACTCACTTTGTAGACCATGCTGGCCTCAAACTCACAGCGATCCACCTGCCTCTGCCTCCCAAGTGCTGGGATTAAAGGCATGAGCCACAACGCCCAGCTGGAAGGTTTCTTTCTTTCTCTTTCTTTCTTTCTTCCTTTCTTCCTTCCTCTCTTTCTTTCTCTCTTTCTTTCTTTCTTGTTTTCCCTGCCCCTCTTCCTCAGAGGGTAACCAGTGCTATTTGCAATCCTGGAAAGAGTTCAGCTCACACCTGGGATGTGGCTCCTTTCATTCCTTCACTGGCGCTTACCCAGACTACCTTGCTCAGCTGGATGCTGAGGACAGAGATAGGATCCCCGCCCTGTGGAGCTGTGGGACTGGGAGAGAGATCTACTCCCAGGCCTGTCCTCAGCAGCCTGGCTGCCTAGCCTTCGTGCTCCGCTCCTGTCCAAAACCCTCTCAGAAACAGCCAAGACTAAGGGCCCCTTGCACTCACTTGCGGCTGTGACCCCACCTCTTGAGGCTCTTAGGTGGACATTTTCCTCTGGAGCCTAGAATAGGTAACTTTGGGAGCTACAGTAGTGTGGACCCTCCCCAGGGCGAGAAGTTCTTTAGGTTCCTGAAAGGGTCACGGCCCAGTGTGAACCCCTGTCTTCCACTCCAAGTGTGGGCGGAGTCTCTCTGTAGCTACACTCCTCCAGCCAGGGGCCTGCAGTAGGGCCACTGAAGACTTCACAGAGGCTACCAGACTGTCAGGTTATTTTCCCTGGACAGATCTCTCCCCCTCGTGTCCCCAAAATGAAAGGTCAGGTGAAGGGGAGGGGAGAGGTTTCCCTTTGTTTTTAATAAAATGTAACCTGCATCTTTGGAGCAGCTCTCTGTAAGCTGTAGTGCCTTGGGGGCAAATTCATATTTCAATCACTTGGGGATTGTGGGAGCAAGGCTCATGGATGCCACCCTGTCAGCAACTCCTTTGCCCCTGCCCCTTCAGCCTCCGTGGCCTCTTCCTAGCAAGCTCCCCCTGTACCCAGTCAGGCATCCAGGGCGGGCCTGCAGTCTCTGCCCTGGACAGCTTGAGAGACTGTCGAGGTCACATAGGTTGAACCACCCTGATTGGCCGTCAGCCTCGATAGCCCTGACACAGCAGACGCCCTCCTCAGGCATGCTCAGTGTGGACAGGGCTGTCGCCTCAGAAACAGTGGGCAGGGACTACGGAGGGGCCGCTCCCAGTCCGGATCTGCCACTTTCCCTCAGCGTTAACAGAGTCTTTAATAAAAGCATAAGCGGCAGCCCCACAAATCGACTCTGACAGTTGGTGGAGGAAACGAAGGGCCCCTGTCCCCGCCCAGACCCCCTCCCCAGCCTCCCCCCTCTCCTCCTCCAGGAGGCCCTAAGCCAGGACAACTTTGACATAATTTTGCAATAATTATCACTTGAAGAATTGCCACACAGGGGTACACGTCACAAGTGATCTCGTCAGCAGGAAGAAAATCGCTGGCCAGCAGCCAGTCCTCCTGGGACCCCCCCCCTGCCTATTCGGCCCACTGCCCTCCCTTTGGGTGGGGAGGGGGGTCACTAGATTTTGTGCCTGAGCCCCTCTGACCCCATCTTCCCTCCCCTCCCCTCCCCTCCCCCCCCTGCAGGAAGCGGGCAGCAGCCCACCCCCAACAAGTTCCCCCAGGCCCAGGCGAAGCAGGAGCCTGACAGTGCTGGCACCCCAGGCCCCCACGAGGCCTCCCAAGACCGCAGTCTAGACCTGACTGTGAAGGAACTCAGGTGAGGCGAGGCCAGAGAAGCTGCCCTGGGCCCCAGAGAGGTGGTCTGGGCCTGTAATTCTCAGCTAGCCCTGGGGAACCAAGCTGAGCCCACCCTCCCGTCCAGGGTTCACTCTACCACCAAGCAGGTGCAGCATAGAGTGGACACCTCAGAGGCCTAGGCTGGCTGGGAGGGAAGGGCCTCTGGGCCTGGCCCCACGGATGTCTGAGTTGAAGCCCCTTGGTTTGTGTGTTCTAGTAATGAATCAAATGGCCACGCAGTCCCGGCAAATTCATCTCTTTTATCCTCGCTTATGAATAAGGTAAGAGCCATCCATCACCACCCTCCCATTTCCCCCACCCAGAGAAATTAAAGCTGGGCTGGGGGGCTGGGGGGGATGTGTTTGTTTTTTAATGTTTTCCCTCTAATAAGATGAGTTTGTACCATTTAAATTTTGAGGCCATTTTTCATCGAATATAATTTCAGAGCCACTGCTTACAAATTAATTTAATGAACTGGCTGAAGAAATATATTTCAGCCCCTGACACCTTTTTTTCCCTTCGGATAGAGGGCTCCAAAAGCTTCTCCAGAACCTTCTAACTTCTCTGGCCCTCAGTTATTAATGTTATTTATTTATTTTATATATTTTTTGTTTGTTTAAAAGGGAGTGGGGAGGGGGAGGCTAAATTGGGAGCAAAGCATCAATTTCCACTTTTCGGCTTGAGTAATGGTCGTGGACGCCATCCGGAGAGGTCGCTCCAGAACATTTATTTTAAATAATGCAGGGTCTTTGTAAATTATACATCATCTCAAATATATTTCCCCTTCACATGATAAATTTGACTGCAGCAAGATTAATTTGGTTACTGTACACAAGTGACTGGGTTGAAGAGGGAGTTGGGTCTGGGCTGGACCTCGTGTAGTGGTTCCAGCAGGGCACCGTAGGGCAGCGCCTCCACCTGCTGAGGCCCCCTGCCTGTCCTCTCCAGGCTGCTCACTTGCTGTCCTCTGCCCTCCTCTGGCCACTGCTTCCTGTTCCCCTCACATTCCCTTCACCTGCATTAGCAGCAGTGAACCTGTTTGCTCTTACGCTGTGAGACCGTCTTACTGACCTTTCTGTGGCTTCTATTCTCAAGGAGTTCATAGGGGTTCACACACATACATGTGTGCGCACGCGCACACGCACGCATACACACACACACACACACACACACACACACACACACACACACACACACACCATCCCTCCTCATGCATTTCTTTTGAATACCTTCTGGCAGGAGACTAACCAGGAAGTAGCAAAGTCTAGGGAAAGATTGGGCTGCAGTGTGTGGCCCGAGTAGCGGCCTCAACTTGAACGATGGCTCCACAGCAGGCCACAGTCTTTCAGCTGGGCCTCCTCTCTCTAGTCAAAGCTAAAGGGGCATGTGTGTTCTCTGCTCCCCAGCACCACAGGGCTCAGGCATTGTCCTTCCTGAGGTTCCCCAGCTCCAAGCTCACCTCTGTCCTTGCAGATGTCTCAGGGCAACCCCAGCCTCGGAAACTTGCTGAATATCAAGACGGAAGTGGAGGGGAGCCCCGCCGGGGAGACCTCACCTTTCCTGGGCAAGGCTGTGAAGGCGATAGTTCAAGAGAAGCTGTCGGAGCCCTGGAAGGTGTATCTCCGCAGGTGAGGGCTTTTTTTTTTTTACAAAGAATGGCGTGTGTGTGTGTGTGTGTGTGTGTGTGTGTGTGTGTGTGTGTGTGTGTGTGTGTGTGGGGCCAGGGCACTGTTTCTGACTGAGACCCTCTAACTGGTGAGCTCCTCTGACTAGGTTTGGTACCAAGGACTTCTGCGACGCCCAGTGTGACTTCCTCCACAAGGCCCATTTCCACTGTGTGGTGGAGGAGTGTGGTGCCCTTTTCAGCACCCTGGACGGGGCCATCAAGCATGCAAAGTGAGTGAGGGTCGAGGGGTGGAGAGGGTGGGGGGGGTCCTTACAACAGCCTCATCCATGCTAGGCCCTGGGCCTGGTGGAGGGATGGAGGTAGCGCAAGGCCTCTAGCCACTCTCCAAGAGATACCTCACCCTGCCCCACCCCCATGCAGTTGTTATCAGGCCACACACCTGAGTTCTTTATAGGCGCTACCCCAGGAAGGGGGCAGACTTCCCTCAGTGCGGGACACCAGGCCTGCTACCTGCCAGACCTAGTGGACCAGCTGCCCCCGCATAGTTCCCTGAAGAGTGTTTGGAAAGGCCCAGAGCACAGTGGGAAATTCAGGGATCCTGGATGCAGGCCTTTCTAGCAGCATGTTAGGCCTCTATCTTTCCTTTGACCTGATGACCTGCAGCAACTTTATGGTTTCTGTAGAGCTATAAGGCAGTGGCGACCAGAGCTCCTCTAGGCTCCGTGCCAGGCTTTCCTCCCCAGCTGCTGCACCAGGGCCTACAGCCCCTCCTCCCTGTGACTCTTGAAAAGGCGGGCGGGGGGGGGGGGGGGGGGGGGAGACCCTGAGGAAACAGGCCTACTCTCTCTCTCTCACACACACACATTCCAGGTCTACACAGGAGCTCAGGAACCAAGCCCATCAGTAGATGGAGTTAGGCTCTAGGCCAGGTTGACAGTGGCACCAGCAGTTTGTTCTCAAGTCCCTCTGCTCGGATAGGGTCAGGGGACCATGCTGGGAGCGAGGTAGGGACACTAGGCTCCTGAGTTGCTATCAGAGACAGGGAAGGGCAGTGGGTCCTCTGGGTTGACATCCTGAGACGCCCTCTTCTGCCTCTCACAGCTTCCACTTCCGGACGGAGGGAGGAGGAGCAAAGGGAACTACAGAGGCATCCTTCCCAGCCTCTGCTGCCGAGACCAAACCTCCCTTGGCACCCTCGTCCCCACCAGCACCTCCTGGCACCGTGGTCCCCGGATCTCTGGAGGGGCCCACTCCCAGCCCAGTCTCCGTGCCCTCCACCCCAACCCTGCTCGCCTGGAAGCAGCTGGCTTCCACCATACCCCAGATGCCTCAGATTCCCTCTTCAGTGCCTCACCTGCCCACTTCGCCCCTGGCGACGACGTCTCTAGAGAGCGCCAAGCCTCAGGTCAAACCCGGCTTCCTCCAGTTCCAGGACAAGTGAGTCCCTCCATGAGCCGGCACCTGTCCCTGTGTCTCGGGAGTGGGTGTAGCCGGGGCGGCAAGCAGGCCCTGCTCCTCACCCTCCAGTTACACTGGCCTCTGGGACTCAGCCTTTCAGCTGTCCACTGTACTGAGCAGCCAGTGGGTGGGGGAATGAGGGTACAAGTGACCTTAGCCCCAGTGGTCCATGAGACCCTGCAAGGACTGGCTGTGGTGAGCTAGGTATGGAAGTTCCATAGGAAACTTCCTGCTCCTACAAAAAGCCTATGTTCCCTCTGGGCCACCTTGCTGGCCAACTCTGTGGCACATACCCAGGCTGAGTCGATAGGCCATGGAAGTCATGGTGGGAGCAGGGCTTAGGCCCTTCAAGGCCCACACAGTGGTCAGGGGTGGAAGGGACCTTCTTCACTTACTGGTGGTGGTTTCTTGCGGCGAGAACGGTGACTTTGTATCATAAAGTGTGTGGCTTCCTGTTCTCAATAAAAAGTAATAAATTGGATTATTTATACCACCTGAGTAACAGCTGTCCTCCCTCTCTGAGCACCTGGGGCTGGGCCTATGGCATGGAAGGGTACAGTGATCTTTTGTCTCTTTCCTGTTTCCTATTACTCCCCTCCATTCCCCGACATGGTAGCCTCCTTAGCTTCCTGAACCTGGCGAGCGCTCCCACCTAGGGTCCAGTCTTTGGAGACCACATCTTTCCACAGCCTTCTGTAGTCTAGGGGCTTCTAGCCATGGCTGCAGCTGCCTGGCGCTCAACCCTCATAGACGCTAGTGGGTGGCCCAGCTCTTCCCTACTCACCAGCACCTCCACCGGCCCCCACCGCCCCCCAGGCTCCTAGGTTCTCTGGGTAGGTGGGCACTGTAGGCCCCGGTTGACTCTGGGACGTCCCAGCAGCTGTGAGCTCTAGCAGGAATGAACACCACGTGCGTGTTACCACTGGTTCACACCCCACAGTAGTGGCACTTCCTGGTAGGACTGCCTACCCATCTGCAATGTCAGTCAGTCACATCCACGCAGTGCCATGTCTTGCCAGCCAAGCCCTTGCTGGCACCTAGCCAGGACTGGCAGCACTATCCATTATTTTTATGCCCAAGAAGTTACTGCAGTCATCTTATCTCTAATCCTGAGGTGTGGCCTTGGAAACTACATGTCCCAGCATGCACTGCTCTGAGCACCCTATATATGGCAATCCCCATGTACCAGGCAAGAGTTCCCAAAAGGAGACAGGGATGCATGCTGGGATCTGTAGTCTCTACCTGAATCTTCCCAATGAGCAGGAAGGTGACCCCCTGCATTCCCCTTGATTACACACCCCTGGTGACTGAGAAGGGAACCCTAACACAAACCAAGTGAGGACACTTGAGGGAGGGCTTGGGATGCCAATGACCTTCTGGGCTGTGGTTTCTTTCTAGTGATCCATGCCTGGCGACGGACTGCAAGTATGCCAGCAAGTTCCACTTCCACTGTCTCTTCGGGAACTGCAAGTATGTCTGCAAGACCTCGGGCAAGGCTGAGTCCCACTGCTTGGACCACATCAACCCCAGCAACAGCCTGGTGAACGTGCGGGACCAGTTTGCCTACTACTCTCTGCAGTGTCTGTGTCCCAACCAGGTCAGTGAGGCAGAGCGGGGGAGGCCCGAGGCCCAAGGCGAGTGCCTTCTGGCAAGGACTCCACTTTTCACACCATTTTTAAGTTGGCATGCGCCAGACACTGGAAAGGACACTCACTATCTGTCCCTGGAGCCCCTGGAGGCCCTTGGGCAGGGGTCCAGACTGATGCTCAGTGGGGGAGGGCTGTCATTTCAGCCCTAACTCCCAATGGTGACTAAATGCTGTCTCAGCTACTGTGTGTTTGACATCATCCGTGCCCATCCTGGAAATAGCTATATGCCTCCTTTCCCCAGAGGCTTAGAATTTTAAAATAGGCTCATTACAATAAAGAAATAGAATAGTCCATGCCTAGGCAGAAAGGACAGATCAGGTTCACTTCAAAGGCCTAGTCCCGAGTCCCAAGTAAGGTCTAAGTGTGCAGAAAAAGATTAGTGATTAGCGATGTCTACCAAGGTTTAGGCCTGTTCAGGGTGAAGAGTGCTGGGGTAGATTAGTGATGTCTGTCCAGGTCTGGTCATCCAGGGACAAACTTGAAAATAGAAAAGTGATGTCTGCTCCGGGTGTGGCATTAGCAAGGAGTCACCAGATTGCCAGGTAGGATGTTTTAATGAAGTGACAATACTACTTTCATGCAGTTGTGTTTCCTAACCCTGAGCATGGGAGAACACAGGTGCAAAGAGCCTTCCACGGCCCAGAGACAGGAGCTCCCAGATGCTACTGTCTGTCCTGACGTTTACCTCTTGCCTCCCTGAAGCACTGTGAGTTCCGGATGCGTGGACACTACCACTGCCTGCGGACGGGCTGCTACTTTGTCACCAACATCACCACCAAGCTTCCATGGCATATAAAGAAGCACGAGAAAGCAGAGCGGCGGGCAGCAAATGGGTTCAAATACTTCACCAAGCGTGAGGAGTGCGGAAGGCTAGGTACCCCAGGCCAAGCGTGGGCAGGGACTTCCAGTAAAGTTTGCACTGTGGCTCTGATCCCTGGGGTTCTGGTGGCCTAGGGTACCTTTCCGGGTACTGCCGTCACTACCCCCAGCCCCATAATCTGTGAAATATATGACAGATGTCATTTTCCGAGTGTTGTCCAATAGGCTGTAAGGTGTTCTGGTGTTGAGCAGCTCTTCCTGCCCAGACATCCCAGTAAGATGGTGAGGGTGGCCCTAAGTATTGGCCCCACCCCAGGACAGCACTTGAGTAGACACTAGTGGGTGGCCCAGCTCTTCCCCACTCACCAGCACCTCCACCAGCCCCTATCACCCCCCAGGCTCCTCGGTTCTCTGGGTAGGTGGGCACTGTAGGCCCCAGGTGACCCTGGGATGTCCCAGCGGCTGTGAGCACCCAGGCATCCCGGGCTCGGCTACTCTTGATCTCCTTTTCTTTGAAAAGGAAAGAAACAAGACTTAACAGTCCTGGGAGCTCTGTAATCTTGAGGGTCTTGCCCAAAACGAGCCGAGTTTGTTCATCCGTCTCGGTTATTTATTTACCTTTTTAAGCATTTAGCATATGCTTGCAAGTAAGCTCGGTGCCAGAAACCTGTAGTCAAGCACATTATGGGATCTGCGGAAGTACACTGAACAGGAGACAGAGGCTGCTGGTGATTCTGAGCTTGGTGGCAGGTGTCTCCTGATGCCTCTCCGGGCCAAGGCACTGGGGGTGCCTGTAGGGAGGAGCCCCAGTCCTGCCCTCTAGCCTCGGGATGAGGCAAACTTCTATGGACCTGCAGATGAGGGCAAGAACCTTCTAGGAATAGCCTGGAAACTGGAAGCCAGGCAGCAGCAGGTTGACAGACGCAGTGTCCTCAGGCCAGGCCTCTGCTGTCCTGTGTGACGTCAGGGTGCAAGGGCCTTGGGGGAGTCCATGGAGGCTGCTGCCAGCTGCTTCTGACTCCTCTGTAGGTGAAGGGTGAGGCACTCCAAGTTAACTGCCAGAAGAGAAAGAAAACAAGCCTTTCCTTCAAGTATTAGTTCAGAAAGGACCTATGGCCTGAGGAGGGCTAGTAGCCACAGCAACAGTGTCCACACCTGGTGGCCTCTGCTGTACCAGGCTCGACTTACAGCTGTCAGGGGATTGTGGAATTGTCCTTACTTACTCAACTTTTGGTGGTTTTGGTAGTCGCTGGGGCCAAACAAAGCTGGGAGATGACATAAGACACCTGGCCAGCCCGGTACCATGGCAACGGGCAGGCCCTCGCCTGCCCTTAGCTGATGCCATTTCGGTCCTGCCTGCTCTATTTGTTCTTAGCCTGGAGCAAAACACAAGTGGGGGTTGGAGGCAGGGTGGAGGCCAGCTGACCAGTGATCTAACCGAAGTGGCTTGCTGAGAAGTCCCTGAGGGTCCTTTGCCCCGAGCGGTAGCTTCTCAGTCAGTGAATGGTGCTTTTAGAAGTAGGGCAAGCCTGCCACCTGTCCCCGTGTGAGCCAGAAGGGAGGCCAGGGGTTAGACAGCCAGGCAGCCCTGGGCTTCCTGGGATGGATTGGCTATAGGTATTTCCATAGAGAAAGCACATCTCCCCCAAACGCCATCTGCCTACACACTACCTGGGGAAGCTTATGCTGACATGGTCACATCTGCAGGCTGCAAGTACAACCAGGTGAACAGCCACTTCCACTGCATCCGAGAAGGCTGCCAGTTCTCCTTTCTCCTCAAGCACCAGATGACCTCACATGCCCGGAAGCATATGCGGAGGATGCTGGGGAAGAACTTTGACCGAGTGCCCCCATCCCAGGTGAGAGCCGAGGCCGTGGGACTCAACTATCAGGTGTATAGGCCGTGCTGTCCATAATACCCAAGGAACCCGTGGGACACCCCCTTAGGGCCCCTCTCCTTTCTTTCAGGGTCCCCCAAGCCTGATGGATGCCGAGACAGACGAAGGCATGGATTACACTGGCTGCAGCCCTGGGGCCGCGTCCTCCGAGTCATCCACCATGGACCGCAGCTGCTCCAGCACCCCTGTGGGCAACGAGAGCACCGCAGCAGGTGAGGGTCCCTGCCGTGTGAGCCGTTCTTGGGACAGAAGGCTGGTAGGCAAGTGGCGTCCAAGGAGGGTTAGACGGTGTGCAGCAAACCAACTGACCTGTAACAACACTGGTCACAGAGGCCCCTCCTGCCATCCTGCCTAGATCGCTGCTGCCCTCACTCTAGGGCACTTCAGTTTCCCCAGAGAGGGACCAGGGCTTGTCCCATTAGCCCCCAGAGAAAACAGCATAGCCCCTGTGCCAGCCCTCCACCCAGAACCCGGGGACCCTGAGAGGCTCCTGCCTCCCGGCACTGTCCTCAGCAAGGTCCTCCCTGGACGTCTGGTGCCCACCGTGACCTCTGCCCACACTGCACTGACCAGTCTCTCTCCTCTGGCCCTCCCTCCCATCTTCGTTGTCCTCCTCTGCTCATCTGTCCACGCATTTCCATACTGCACTTGCTGTTGCCATTGGGTTTCTCATTTGCGCTCTTTTCGTTTGTTCTTTTGTTTTGTTTTTGTTTTTTCTGCTTCTCTCCACCCTCTCCAGGCTGCCCGGTTCCTCCTCCTCCTCCTCCTCCTCTTCCTCCTCCTGCCACGGCTGGTGACGAGGCTGCTCGAGGGGCCGCAGCAGCGCCCACCCTGACTCCACCCTTCCCCCCGGCTGTGCTCCAGCCACCCCTCCCTCCCCTCCCATGCCTCTTCTCTCCGTCCTGTCTCTCATACTCTCTGCTCGGTGCTACTCTGGGAGCCAGCCGGGGCCTGGCGCACCCCATCAGCAGCCCGCCCATCACCGCCACTCCAACTCCAGTAAAAAGGGACGCCCCCCTAGTTCAGGACGCTGCAGGTAACTCATACATGCCTCCTTGCCAGTGTCTGTCACCCTGACTGATCCTCAAGGCTATGGTCCAGGACTGGACCCTTTTCTGTAGCCAGCAGAGCCAAGGACAGGGCTACTCCACACCCCTGGCAGCCAAAAACCGTAGAGAGCAGATTGCCACGGCCAGAGTCCTGCCGGGTGACCTGTGAGGTCCTTCTCCTCCTAGGCCCTGTGAGGACGGAGCCCGCTGCTGTCCGCAGTTCCCTTGGGCGCTGCCCAGGTTCAGAGGGTTCTGATACTGGTGTGAGCCTCCTCCCTCCTCCAAAGCTGGACAGGGAGAGGAAACCGATGGGACCTAAAGACTCGCCAGTGCTCAGTGGTAGACAGCCCTCGCCGTCCCAGCCCCATGGCCAGTGCCCTTGTGGGGATGCTGTACTTGCCCTGTTCTTTGGGTAGACCTCACCCAGGTCTCTAACGAGCCACTCCCGTGTCACGTGATGCCTCAACCCAGGTGCTGTGTCATCACCACGGTAGTGGCCCTGAAGAGGGCACAATGGGTCCATGAACTGACAGCTCTGTTGCTGCATAATCGGTCAGAGCCCCATGACTTCAAACTGCAGTGCTCTGTCCCCCCTACCGGTTTCCAGGCCTGAGCTGCCCTTTGCCCTCTGCCTGGATGCCCCTTTGCCATCCTAGCCCTCGGTTCCTCTTCATCTGCTGAGCATGGGTCATTCGGTGTTCTTTTCAATATACTATTGCAGAATTTTGAAGGCAGGAGTGATAGGTAGCCAGGCACCCTGGGAAGGCTGAGGGAGGAAGATGCCTCCATCTACCCTGGGCAGGGTCAGGCCTGGGATCTTCTGTTCTTCGGGAACGAGTGATGGAATGCCAGGGCAGGCTGCCTCTTCCCCAGTGCCTGTGTAGCCAGCTGGAGGTGTCTTCGGGTGCTTCCCGGGAAGGCACAGAGAGGCCTGTGGCCACAGTCTTCCTCATCCTTGAGAAGCAGGCTAGGACCAGGGTGGCCAGCAGAGAGCCTGGATCCCTGCTGAGCTGAGCAGGAGACACTGCTTTGTATTTCCTGGGTCCCTTAGGCCAGGCAGAAAACTCCAAAACCTTAAAGAAACTTCTAGTATCAAGGAGAAGATACTTCTAGGGGCAAGGATTTACAACCCCACACGGCTGTAGGGCGTCAGCACCCCTGCTCTCAGGAGGCAAGTCCCCTGCACAGACAAACAGGCAGCCGGAGACTGGATAGCTGGCAGGAAGGGAGCCGGCCTGTCCCTCATTAGAGGCAGGCGTGATGGCGTCCTGGCCTGGGTCCAACTTGGGTAATTAGACTCAGCCGACCTAGATTCCCAGCTTCCCCTTTCAGCTTCAATTAGCGCTGGGCTGTATCCTCACTTCCCACCCAAACTGGGCAGGAAGCAGCCACCACATCCCGGCAGAGCTGCCACCGGGATGCATCTGTGGTCATCCTACAGACCGAGAAGGCAGGGGAAGCCTGGGACTCCCTGCTGCTCCCAAGGGGCCAGTGGGAGAGGTTCCCAGCCTGTGGGGAAGCCAGGGTGTTGTTCCTAAGGGGTGTGTGTCTGCTGGCCACCATGCCAAGCTCAGTGGCCCTGTGTGGGTGTGACCCTGGGAATGAAGCCCGTGTGGTGGGCTCTGCTGCCAAAAGGGCACCCCTTCCAAGCTGACCTCTCTCTGCCCCCTCCCTAGGGAACACCATCTCCATGCCGACAGCCTCAGGGGCCAAAAAGCGCTTTTGGATCATCGAGGACATGTCTCCCTTTGGCAAGCGAAGGAAGACAGCGTCCTCTCGGAAGATGTTGGATGAGGGCATGATGCTGGAGGGTTTCCGGCGCTTTGACCTCTACGAGGACTGCAAGGACACGGCCTGCCAGTTCTCGCTCAAGGTCACCCACTACCATTGCACGCGGGAAAACTGCGGCTACAAGTTCTGCGGGCGCACGCACATGTACAAGCACGCACAGCACCACGACCGCGTGGACAACCTGGTGCTGGACGACTTCAAGCGCTTCAAGGCCTCGCTCAGCTGCCACTTCGCGGACTGCCCGTTCTCGGGCACCAGCACGCACTTCCACTGCCTGCGCTGCCGCTTCCGCTGCACTGACAGCACCAAGGTCACTGCGCACCGCAAGCACCACGGCAAGCAGGACGTGATCAGCGCCGCTGGCTTCTGCCAGTTCAGCTCGAGCGCCGACTGCGCCGTGCCCGACTGCAAGTACAAGCTCAAGTGCTCGCACTTCCACTGCACCTACCCGGGCTGCCGCCACACGGTGGTGGGCATGTCGCAGATGGACTCGCACAAGCGCAAGCACGAGAAGCAGGAGCGAGGGGAGCCTCCCGCAGCCTCTCCGAGTGCGCCCGTCAGCCTGGACGGCTCGCTCACGCTGGCCGCCGAGCAGGGCTCGCTGCTCTTCCTGCAGACCGCGGCCGCAGGACTGGGCCTGCTTGGGGACACGGGGGACCCCGGCCCACCTGCCATCGCCCCTGGACCTCGCGACGGCCCTGCTGCTCCCGCCCCCGCTGCGGCTGCCGCCGCCGCCGCCGCCGCCGGGGAGTCCTCCCAAGAGGACGAGGAGGAAGAGCTGGAACTGCCAGAGGAGGCCGAGGACGACGACGAGGATGACGACGAAGAGGACGACGACGACGACGAGGAGGATGATGATGAGGACGACGACGAGGACCTGCGCACTGACTCGGAGGAGTCGCTGCCCGAGGCTGCGGGGGAGGCGGGCACGCGGACCCCGTTGACGGCCTTGGGTGGCCCAGGCCCCGCGCCCACCGCCGCGTCACCCTAGCCGCCGCGTCACTCCAGTCCCCTCTAGAACTGCTCTGTATGTGAACCCCTGTGTACAGACTCCGCTGGGCCGCCCCAGGGAGGGAGGCGCCCTGGCCCCGCCGGTGCTTCCGGACCCCGAGTCCGTCTCAGGGCAGAGGCGGGGACCCTTCTGGTGCTCCGGGCCGCCCGCGCCCTCCCAGCCCGCCCGAGCGGGTGTTCAGGGAATAGCAGGTGCTGTGTCCTGGTGGCTTCGCTGGCCTGCGTTCCTCTCCGTGCCCACATTCGAGGTCCGCCCTCAGAATAGGACCCCTGCTCAGGGGCTCCCCCCGGGGGGTCAATGGGTTGTGGGGACGGCAGGCACCTGTGGCATCTGGCTGGGCCCTCCTAATGCAGCTAAGACCTCCCCCTGACTCGGGGGAGGGCCGGCCGAAGACGGTCAGCACGGGTGACACTACAGGGATATGGAGGGAATGTCGTGGAATCAGCAGCGAGTCGGCATCCCCGCCCCCAAGCTGTGGTCCGGGTCTGGTAGCACTCAGGCCCCGACCCACCCTCCAGTGAATCGAGCGAGGCTGTGGCCCAAAGTAGGCACAGCTGTTGGGGGCCTGGAGGCGAGGGTCTCAAACAGGAAGTATGCGACTGTTTTTGGCTTTAATAATCAAGTGGGGGGGGGGAACCCAAGAAAGTTGTACAGTATTTTTCCTGTAAAGGTTATTATTCTACATAGAACAAAAAAAGGTGGGAAAAAGAAAAAAGAAAAAGAAAAAAAAAAAGCAGGTGCGAGGGAGCTGAGCCCCGCCTCCAGACCAGCCCTGGGATTGAGGACCTGAGTGCAATTTCTCCTGTGGAATTGTTTAGCATTTATTTTAAGAGGCCTCCGTTTGAGGCTTGTCTTCACACTAGCACTGATGGGGGCTGCGTGATTCCAACTTTTAACTTGAATTTTGTAGAGACAAGGAAAAAAAGGACTATTCTCTTGATACAAGTTTGTAGCTAATTTATCATTTGAGGGGTTTTTCTGTTGGTTATGCGTGTGGCTTTATAGGGCTTTCTTTCTTCTTCTTCTTCTTCTTCTTCTTCTTCTTCTTCTTCTTCTTCTTCTTCTTCTCCTCCTCCTCCTCCTCCTCCTCCTCCTCCTCCTCCTCCTCCTTCTTCTTCTTCTTCTTCTTCTTCTTCTTCTTCTTCTTTCTTCTTCTTCTCCTTGGTCCAGTTTTGTTTGATAATTTTGTTTGGGATGCTTTTGTGCTGGTGCAGCCCACCCAGATTTGGTTCTTTTTCCAAAATTCCCCCTTCCTGGAGGCAGTGAGGCCACCTAGACACAGCACAGGTCTCACCTGCAGGCACGAGGCCAGAGGCCGCTCCAGTCTCTCTAGGGGCAGGCTGCCTGAGGCCAGGCTTGTGGTATAAACCTCTGCACTCCAGGCACTGGCTAGTGTCAGGCTGGAAGCCAACAGGCCAATCCAGCAAGCAGCAGAGGAACTGCCACCAGGAAGCCCTCTCCCACAGGGGGAGCCTGCCGAAATGGGACAGTGGTTTTATCAGTGAGAGAGAGTGTGTGAGTGTGTGTGTGTGTATGTGTGTGTGTGTCCGTCCTCTTGGCAGCCAGAAAGCCAGGATCATCTGAACTGGAGAGGGAGCAGGGAGGGCACAGCAGTTGAGATGAGAGTGGCCAATTCAACAGGGTTCCCAAACAGCCCGGGCCAGAGCCTCCATGCTGCGGAGCATTCGCCCAGATTCTGACCTACCACAGGACTCTGCCTCTGTGGAAGGAGTTTTGTAAAGGAAAAAACAATTAAAAGCAAACAAAGAAAAACATTTTTCAATGTAGCAAAATCAAACAAAAAATTTTTAAAAGAAAAAAAAAAGAAAGAAAGAAAAGAAGACGCGGAGAGTGCGAAGTCTAGCCTTTTGTAAGCTTCATATTGCACATTAGGACTATAAGCCATTGCTAGCTCATTTTGAATTTTAATGTGTAATTTTTTTGTTTTATTTTCTTTCTGTGAGGAAAATGATGCCTGATCCACCAATGCTCTTTTTAATGTTTTATAACTATGTATGTGTATATATATAAATATAAAAGTAATATGTATGCACATATGTGTGTATATATCTATATGTATATACATATATAGATATATAGAGATATATAGAGAGGTTTTGAGACAAAAACAAAAACAAAAACAAACTTCAGACCGTGAAAGCGAACTGAACAGCGCGTGCTCTGATTACTTGAATCTGGTCTCCTCGGCACCTGGTTATTAAGAACTGAATATTTTTCCACTTGAATTTAGTGCTATTAGAAATTTAATATATGTGTTTTATTTATTTGATTTTTTTTTTGCATGACTGATGCAAGGTTTGACATTTTCACTCAATAAAAACTGGAAAAAAAAAAAAACCTACCGCGTTATCTTTTATTTTTAAAACTATCCCCAAGTGTTTGGCCATGGCCCAGTGTGTAGGGTGGCCCAAACACAGCCAGGATCTAAATGCCAGCACAGTAGGGCAGGGGTGTGGGGTTCGGCTAGTTTTGTGTCTAGGCTTAAGGCCAGGTTCTCCCACTATTTGCTAGAGAGAGGTGATGCGGCTCTCCTCTCCTCAGCGCCATCTGAACCCCACTTGAGGCTCAGGAACCACCCCTAGGACCTGGCAGTAAAGCCTCAAGCCTCCCCAGGCCCCACGCTCGGGCCAGCACCTCCTGCGTGTTCTCCAGACTACAGGACTGCTGCTTGGCAAGGCGAACCCTCAGCGCCTTCCTTCTTCCTGCGGGGACCTGCCCAGTCTGGGAACAGCACGTACCCGGATCCAATCCGGATGCTGGCGAGGCTCCTGCTCAGAGCATAAGGTGGCAGATCCAGAGGTATAGAGGGCCATGGGTCTACAGCCTTCACACTAGACCTAAGCCGCTGGCCTTGGTGGCACTAGGGCCGAGGACAGCTTTCTGCCAGTCTAGATGAAAGTGCAGGTGCCACGCACATCCCAGAGTTCATGTTGTTTCTATTTACCCCAACACTTGGCAACTGGCGACCTGCCTCAGCCTTGTCATCATCTGCATCATGCCTGCCCGACTCTGAGCAGTCTCCGAGTGGCCAGAGGTGTCCACGGCCTCTAGGAAGATACAGGCAGAGCCCACTCTGGTCTTCCCCAGTGATCGACGTCACACTGACTTGTCACATTCCTGCCACAGAGGACATCATGTCCCTTTTCCAAGGGACTCAAGAAAGCTGTGTCCTTGCAGTGCACTCACCCTACGCGCTGAGCCCGGCACACTCAAAGCTCTGGCTGACCAGTGTGGGTGCGTACAGGGAGCAGAGAGTGAGCAGCCTCGCCCGCTGCTGCCAGGCTGGGTGTGTGTCTTACCACAGAGCCTCTCCTCCAGCCCAGCTCAGAGCATCCCTTCCCTTTCTGCTTTGCTCCTGGAACTCGGCCCACAGGCTATTTACATAAATATGTTTGTAACAGACATGAAAATAGAGACTTTTTTTGGTCTTATTAAAATGTTCAAGTTGGAACTCGCCTGTTGTTTGTGGATAGCTCCATTCTGTTAAATAAAACAGTGACTAATTTATGGGATAAAACACAAGTTCAACAAATTAAAGCCATTATTGGAGCTTCGCAGGCCCTGGTGGGCTGTGTGGCCTCCCGTGGGGCCTGAGGGGAGGCAGGGAGCCAAGTCCCAAGCTCAGCTGGTGATAGGCTGTGGGTGGTGTGGCCACGGGGCTCCCTCTGGGCACAGCACAGTAGTCAACAGGGCAGGGCCTGAGGAGTGAAGGCCATTTTCAGGGTAGACTCAGGGGGCCCACAGAGTGGGGTAGTTAGGCAGTTTACTAATCTTGAGTAGCCTCCCAAAACACACCCTCATCTTCCGTCTCTGGGCTTTCTGGGCAGACCCATACCCAGGAGATGGTGGAACCAGCTTCCTAGCAACCTTTGGACAGTACCCAGGGAAAGGCAGTAGATGTCCCTTCAGAGAATTGGTTGCTGCCCATGAAGAGTCAAGAAGGGCACACACCCCTGCATTATTAGGTACACGAGCCCATGTACATGGTGATCTAGTCCTACCCCTAGATCGGGGGGGTGGGGGCGAAGCTAGCTGCTGTGGGTGGCACCTCACCCCAGGGCCCAGGCCCTATGATTGTTCCCTGTGGCCTGTTGGACTTGGTACAAAATGCTGTAAAACATTTTTGTTCTGGGGTTTAATTAGCTGTGGTGGTGTGACACTTCAACACCCAAACTGGGACATATTCAAGAGTTGTTTTTTTTTAACATCGAGGAATGAGTTAGAAACAGCTGTGCAGGCTTGCAGCTGGTCTCAGTGGCCAGCCTTCTTCCCAGACAGGGGGCCAGCTGCTGGAACAGGCCTTGGCCACAGCTCAGGGTGGTGGGAGGATACACAGTACTAAGACAGTGTCTTCCCTGGGCAATATACCCAGGCCACTGGGCAATACGGGTATCCATTCACAGGCGTGAGAGGTGGCCACAGCTCCACAGGTGGCTTTGGCCTAGAGCCAGGACACAGGGATGGGCATTCTGCTGCCTAAGGACAGGTCAGGTCTCCGAGAAGAAGGCTCCTAGAGTGCTGGAATCTGAAGACTTTGCAGCTCCAAGTGGAGCCACCTGTGCCGTCCGTTCTGACAAGAGCCGCCTCAACCTAGGGGCAAGCTGACAGAAAGTGGCTTCCAGGTGAGGGCAGCTGCTTGGCTTCGGTGGGATCACACCACTTCTACACCAAAGAAGCTTACCCAGCCTGCCTCAAAACCTCTAGCCCTTAGCTTTGCCTGAGCCTTCGGAGGCCAACTGCCATACCCTACATCTGAACAGGTCCCTTGCAATGGCTGTGCCTGGAGATGCTGCCAGAGCCAGGGTGACAGGCTAGCCAGACATGAAGCTGCACACATGCCCAGCTTACTTAGGGTCCAAGGGGGGCTGGAGGGACCGCTGTGCTGCTAAAGCATTTCCCCTGCAAGAACTGCGACCCAAGTTTGGTTCCCAGAACCACATAATGTTGGGCATGGTGGCACACACAGGTAATCCCAGTGCTAGGAGGCAGAAGCTGGCAGGCCATTGAGAGATGCATCTCTCAGAGGGGGTGGACAGGGTTCTGGATGGCACCGGAGGCTCTCTGGCCTCCATGTGCACATTTACAATGTAACCAGAAGCAGCCATAGCTCCCAGTCCACCAGCCATGGCAAGGGAAATGATCTCATGACAGTATGCCTGTGTACCACGCTGCTGGGTGGGGGAGTTCGGACACTTGTGTGCCATGTGAATTTCCCACTTAACTTTCATCTCAGGATGGGCTTGGTGGCTGTACGGTCAGTCGAGGAGCAGCTGCATCTGAAACCACGGCCCCGTTGCTCCACTTACTTGGGTTTTCTTTTCTGTTTTTTGAGGGTCTCACCAAAGCTGGCTCAAGCAGTCCTTGCTGCTGTAGCTCCTCAGGTAGCTGGGACTGAAGGCAGATGCCACTGGACCTAACATCCCTGTCCCTTTAAAGTCTTCCCAGGTCTCACCAGGCAGCAAGGAAAGACTCTAGGCATCTCCTTATAACGCCTTCTGGAAGGCTGCAGGCTGCAAAGCCCTCAAAGAAAGGGAATAATGAAGCCTGGCCCATCTTTCAGGTAAAGGCACCCCCAAATGCAGGCTGAACTCTCAAACTCATTTCGATGACCTGAGAGCTGGGCTGTGCAGGCAGGGGTGTGGAAACAGCAGGCCCCTGTGGCCACATGTAATGTGTGCAACAGCACAGGCGTGTCACCCTGAGTAAAGACCCTGAGGTCTTTACTTTTTAATAATGCGACCCTCTGCTAAGGGTGAGCCAGCTACAGCTAAGATCCTTCTCTTAGCCACTTGGCCAGACAGGGTGGGTCTGGACGAGAAAAGCATGTGCTAAGGTCAGAAGCCGGTTGAGGACAGTAGCCAGGACCCACCTGCCAAAAGGCCAGTGAGGCCTGGCCCCCTGCCCAGGGACTTCACACGAGTGGGTCCTCCCCGGTGCCTTCCACTGGAGCCGGGGACTCTTCTCTGGCATCCCACGGAAGTGATCAGTATAGAGCAACACTGGGGTCAGCGTGTTCCTGAGAACGGCTATAGCCTGCCTCCTCCTTCCCTGGGCTCTGAGGCAGCAGTGGAGGACAGCCTCCAGAGGAGAGGCCTGGCCAAGACACCTCCTCCCTGCCCCCCCCCCAAGAGCCTGTGTCTTCTCAAGCCCGGTTGGGTCCCACAGTAAGTAGTGGGTATGAGGGCCCCGAAGAACAGTCACAGACCATTCTTCTATCAATGGGCAAGTCACTCATCACGAGGAGGGAGGAGGGTTGGATTATTAAAAAACAGGGAGGGAGGGAGACAGAATCCTATAAACACAAGCCATAACTCAGTCATCCAGGGAGAATATTCCCTCTATTCCCAAGTTTTTCCTAAATATATGTATTTACACACACAAATACACACACACAAACAGAGAAGTCCAGTATTTGGGGTACAAACTTAGTAGTCCCTGGGCATTCCATTTGTCCACCAACAGTGCCTGGGAGGCCTGATGCAGGCCTCCCACAAATCCCAGTGATGTCCTGTGTCTGCTCTCCCACCCCCTCCCAGCCCCCTCCTCCTTAGGTGACACTCCCCACCCTGTCCTTTCTGTTCTGCCCAAGGTAGCTCCAATGAGTCACCGGCTCTGGGGGAGGCCAGAGTCTGAGGGGAGCTCACGCGCTGGGTGGGGGGTGGTTCAAGACAGCTGGGCACGGTCTCCAAGCACTGGGGTTCGTCCTCTCCCAAACGACACTTTATAAAAAGACATCGTAATTGAGTTTAATAATGTACTCCCTTCCAGAAAGGGCCTGACAGGCGCTGCCTGCTGCTCACTTCTGCCCCATTCCAAATATTTTTACCTTATTTGGATGAAATGCATTATTTTTCTAATGAAAGGCTTTTTTTTTTCCAAAGGGCCGTTTCCCCTGTCCAGCAGCCGCCTTTATTAGGCAGCCCTCACGCAGTTTTGGGGAGGGGCGTTTCTCTCCCTGAAGTCAGGCCAGACTGTCCTCAGAAGCTGAACCAGGTTCCTGTCCCTTTTCTTCTGAGCTTGAGCCCAGAACTTCCAAGCTGGTAATGGCCCAGGTGGGGAGAGCTCAGGCCCAGACCTCCTTTCAGGCCCAGCTTTCATGGCCCTAGCAAGTAGAGCATTATGGGATGGGGAGGCTGCCATGCCCACACATTTAGCACTCACTTCCCCTGCCCCCCCACTCTGGCTTCATTTCTGACCCAGGGCATCTGCCCTTCTAGACTTTTCTGGCTCCCTTTAGAAGGAACCTCAGGAGTCACAAAGGGTTACTGAACCAAAGGGGGCTGTGGTCCTTGGATCCAGGTGTTCCATTCAGGAAAGGGGCATGGCCAGCCCTCTGACAGCCCACCTCAGGTCCACTCCCCTGCCTCCTGACAATGAGACTCCTTGGAGCTCCTGGGAGAGCAACGTCCCCCAGGCATGCAGGCTGGTCATCCCCAGGAGTGAAGAAACATGGCTTCTGCACAGGGACACGAGGAGAGTACAGGGAAAGCTCTCCTGCGCCTCTCTAGGGACCACATGGCTAAAGATCCAGTCCTGGGGATTCATGTGAGGTGTTAAAGGGAAGATGTGAGACAGAAACAAGGGTGGGAGGTAGGCATCTTCCTGGACAACACTGAGCAAGGCCCCAGCCCTCAGCCATGCTGGTGTGTCCTTCCCGCCTGTCCCCCTGCAAGGCCACTGCAGGGGCATGTGTCATGTCATACTGCATGGCTCCACTTGCAGTAGTGGCCACTACAAGGCACTCTCCACTTCACAGTGCCACACCCACATGAGGCACATGACAGGACACTCTCCACTTCACAGGACCACACCCACGTGAGGCACATAATAGGACACTCTCCATGGCTCCAGGCATGACCAGCCCTGGGTGGAAGGAGCGTGTCCCTTGGAAGGCACTCTTCCTGCCCCAGCTCTCTGGTCACAGCTCAACACACTGTGAAGGTTAAAGGGAGACAGGGAGGGCTTGAGCGAGCGAGCGAGGAGCGAGGGACTAGCAGTGCACAGACAGGCTCCTGGGGAATGTGCATCCATTTAAGGAAGGCAGCTCATCCCGCAGCGCCAGGTCTATATACAGTAACGAGTGAGTCCCTTCCTTCCTTCCTGCTCTCAAGGGAATGTCGCCCTCCACAGACACCAGCGCAAGGAAGGAGCCCCTCCAGTCTGGGTGAGTGCCTCTGACAGGTCCCTCAGGGCCCTGCTCTGGTGGTCACCTGGTGGAGCTTTAGCTGAAACCCACCTCAGAGGCACAGGCGCTAGCAGATGAGGTCAGAGTCAGGAATTAAATATGGCAACTCATATTTATTACAATTATGTACAGTCATATCTTATATTCTGAAATCTATACATGATCACATAAATGAACATGTGTTTCTCAGTGGGAAGGACAGATGTGGCTGTTCGTCAGGAAGGCCCTGCTGCCTGGTTCCACAGCAAGAGGAAGAAGCACGCCTCAGCACCAGGACACAGCAAGCGAGGATGGTCTAGTGTGGTGTAGAGGACAACAGAGCAGGTGGCCTGGGAACAGGTCCCCAAGGGCAGCATCTGTCAGCCAGGACCTGGCTGTGGGGAGGCTGGGTCCTGGCAGGCCCACAAGATGTAGGACCAGGGCCCTGACTTTTGGAACAGGCAGAGAAGAAGCCACAGGCCAGGCCAGGCCAGGGCACAGTGAGAGACAGCAAGACCAAGGCGGCTGCAGTTCCTCCCACACTGAGGTGACAGGAGGCAGAAGATGACATGAGCTCTGGCCATGCATGGTGTCAGGTAGTCAAGATACTCAGAGGACACACCTGGACAAGACACCTGTCCAAGGACGGGGCTCGGCGGGGGCTTGAGTACAGAGCTCCTGAGTCCTGACCTAGCCAGAGCCACTGGGGTGGGGGGGGGGGGCTGGGGAGGTGTTTGGGAAGCTGGTGAACAGAAGTGCAACCCCACACTGCTGCATCAGAGGACAGCCCCGCCCCTACCTGGGTTGCCGGCCCCCCTCATGGAGGCAGGGCCACACTCACACCCCCAGCCACTGGTGCTCTGGGGTGCTGGAGGGCAGGCCAGGCCCTAATCTCTCTCACTTTCATTGCTGGCGCCCTCTGGCCGCCGGAGCTTCTCCACCTGCTCATTGATCTGCCCGTCCCCGCCGCCCCGTCTGTCCTCCCTCTGTCCCCCAAGGACATCCTCCTCATCCACATGGCTCAGATCATCCTCCTCATCCTCTTCATCCTCCTTGTCCTCCCTCTTCTCCTCCTCACCCTGGACCTCCATCCTCACCTGGCCCTTGACATCCAGCACCCCCTCACCCTCCTCCTGGGGACCCAGCAGGTGGTACGTTGCTGTGGAGCCCTCAGGGCTGTGGCTCTCCTTCCCAGGAGAGGAGGATGTGGATTCATTGCTGACAGGCGAGATGTCGCTGCTGCTGTGGTGGTTCACGGCTGCAGGGCTTGAGGGTGATGGAGACTTCACTGGGATCTGCCAGGAGGGGATCTTCGGGGCTGATGGAGAGGGAGGGAACTGCCTCCTGGTGGTGGAAGAGGAAAAACAGAAGTAGGTAGAGGCTGGTGACCACATCCGGCTCCAATGTCATGCACTGCCTTGGTCCCTAATCCCTGAAGGCTCAGTGATGGCAGCAATTTCTTCAGGACCATGAGGCAGGGGACTGCAGAGTCCCTTTCCTTTTAAGAGTAAAGCCTCTGCGCCCACCAGAGGTCTCATCAGCCAAGCTGGACACTACAAGTGTCCTGTGCTGCCCAACACTGCCCTAATGTAGACTTGCCCCACACCAGACAGCTGTGGTCTGCTATCTGGGGGCCCGATACACTCTGCTTTTTTTTTTTTTTTTTTTTTAACATTTTATTTAATTTTAATTTATGTGCATTGGTGTAGCGGTGCCAGATCTTAGAGTTACAGACAGTTGCGAGCTGCCATGTGGGTGCTGGGAATTGAACCCGGGTCCTTTGGAAGAACAGGCAATGCTCTTAACCACTGAGCCATCTCTCCAGCCCCCCGATACACTCTGGAGCATACCCCACCCCCATTCAACACTGTCCCTGCTCCACTACTGTGGCCACAAAGGGAAACGAAAGGAAGCAAAAGGGACCAAAGCTGGGAGCCCAAGAGCCCCTGCCTAATGTTTCCATCATCTCAAGAAAAGCAGACATGGGGAATCTGGCTACTGTTCAGGGGTCAGAGACATTCAGACCAAAAGAGTGATGTTAGGACCCTTCGCTGGAGACCTCTGAGCCCAAGCTTTGACCAAGGAAAAGCCAGCTCTCCTTCTAAGCCCTGGGCCAGCAGCCAGCCCAGACTGAAGGCCTTTCCAGGAGAGACTTGGGAAGTTGGGTCAGCGTGGTCATGGCTCAGAAATGCAGCTCCTGTCCAGGGCTATGCTGCCGACCAGCAACGGCCAAAGTCTCCAAGCCTAGAGCCCTCTTGGTGGAGTTTGCCCCACACCCTGCACTGCACTACCACTCATTAGCAACCTAAACACAAGATCTCAGTTTGTTGTCTGCTTGGCTTCAGGGTCACCTGGTGGTCTGCATCTGTCCCCTAGCCACAGAGACACTCATCTTCTAAGTTTGGAAGGCCAAAGACTTCTAAGAACAATCTGCACGCCCTGCCTGGATTGGCCACATCTTTTGTAGAGGTATGCCGCCACACCCCACCCCGAGGTTGTGAAGTGGGAGGCTTTAGGAAGTGTGGTCCTCCAGCCTGGGCTCCTCATAGCATCCCTGACCCCAGCCTTGCTCCCCTCATAAAGCCCATCTTGGATGGCTTTGTCTTGCCTTACAGCTCCTAAGCCCTTGGCCAGGCAGACACACACGCATCCAGGCACAGGCTGTTAGGCCACACTCAGGCTTCCAGGATACCACATTCTCAGCTTTACAGCCTGGTTGTTCCCCAATCAGGGCTGCCCTGGGAACAATGTGCTGCTACTACAGGGGTCACGAGGTAGCTTCCAAGGGCCCAGGGCTGGTTCTGCTGAGGCAGTTCTCACAGCTTGCAGCCCTCAGTGAGACGACACCTGAGACAAGGCCATCTGGAGAGGTCACTAGGCTCTGGAAGGAGTGGCCACTTCCAGGTGCCCTGTGTCAGTCAGTAAATGTCATGTACCAGAGTGCCCTGCTCTCTGCCTCAACACTGTCCCTCTTGGGGACAGTTAATACTACACTCACAGGCACTATTCCCCTGATGTGGGAAGGTCCCTTGGGAAGTGCAGCTCAAGATCTTCACCTTCCAGCTCAGGGAGGGGTCCTGTCCCTCCCATGCCCGCTGGCCAGCCCACAAGCTTCCCACAGCACCAGGATGACCTTGGACAAGGCAGAGCCTCAACCTTCATCTCCTACCGATTCAAAAGAAGCCCTTTCAGGGAGTTGATTTCCGACTTGAGCTCATTAATATTCTGGGACTCCAGGATCCAGTTGGTTGATGTGGTGGCCTGAAAGTCAGAACACAGGTAACACGGGTCACAGTGGTGTCTGCTGTTCGTTTGGGTCAGGGCTGAAGCATCTGCAAGCCATTCCGGGTCCCACTCTGCCAGTGTCACACCTACTTGTGACAACACCCTACAACAGTCCTCAACCCCTGACTCAGTATACAATGATGCTAGAAAGCCATAATATGTTCTTAGATGGTGCTACAGTATTCATGTCTAAAAGTAAAATAACAAAAAGAGCCCTTGTCTATCCCACAGACACCAGTTTGTCATGGTGAGTGATGTATCTGGGGACAGTGGGAGGGGCTGCTGCAGGCAAGAGAATCATTCACTTCTGTTGAATACTTGAAAATTCTATTAAAACAAGCACAAATACAAGCCACCTCACAACAAGCCCTGGGTGAAACCACGCCCACCCTGAGGAATCAGCACAGTCCAGAAGCCACTGGGGGGGGGGGTGTTAGTGGGGGGAGCGGCAGACAAGGAGGCCTGAGCACCCATGCGTCACAGCACTGCCTAGAAGCAGGCCAAGATGTCAGCCTACCCTAACACAATCTTCACACTGCTTGGGATCTCTGGCTCCTGGCTAGGACCTTAGGTCTCCTGAAGCTTCCCAGAGTCAGGGAGAATGCTCCTAGGCAAACCCCACGTCAGCCAAACCCCCTGAGGACCACTCCACTTGATATTCACTCTATGGGACAAGTCAAGGCTGAGTGAAGAGAAGGGCTCAACCTAGTCCTCAAAGGGCAGGGGCAGAACATTTTCCTAACACTAAGCCTTGAACTACCCTGCTGAGTGAAGGGGAAAGGCTAAGTGGCTGTCCACAAGTTGAGACTGTGGTTAGCCACCGGGAGGGTGGGTCTGTGATGTTGAGTGTGTGCGGGCAGGAGAGGCAGGAGGCTCTCACTTCACTAGGCTCATCCCAGATGTCCCCTATGTGCCGTGGTTTCTGACACAGGTGGGGGCACTACAGGCTTGCCTACACACCCACTAGGCACACCCCTGCAGAAAGAAACCTCTCAGCTGTGAGTCTGACGAAAGAAAGACCTGAGCAGGCTGGGAGGGAGCAGGGAACAGACCAATGCCCTCACACACAAGCCCACAGGGTCCCTACCCCAGACCACCAGACAGCAAGGCCCGGGAGCCACTGTTCTGGCTTCTCTGAGACCTTGAAAGCTACAGCAGCCCATTAACAAGGGAGCAATTTCCACTCACTGGCCACAAAGGACTCAGATTTCCAAACGCACATGGTGCCAGATGCCAGGATTTAGAAATAAAATCTGACATCTGGGGCTTTTTAGCCAGTCTCTTTAAAAAACAGTTGTAGCAAACTCACAGGCTTCAGTTTTATGTAGGTTTTTAATTACTTAAAGCTCTTCTTTTCATTTTTTACAGTGCTCCAGTAGGAGTTTGGGAGGCAGATATAAAAACTTACATTACAGCTGAGAAAACATAGCTCGAGTCTTTGGTTTATGGGGTAACAGGAGTCCTCACACACCGTAGGCCTGGGTGCCAGGCTGGAGCCCCACTTGAGCAGGGAGGGCAGGGCAAGGCCCTGTGGGGCAGGAGCTGTGACACTGTGACTCTTCTAGACCTCAGCAGGCCCCAGGCCAGCCAGCCCCACCATACTTAGGAGCTCAGCACGTGCTCTTCATCTTAGCTTAGGGCCTAAAACAGTTTTCCAATTTCCAGAATAGCTGCTGACCACTGGCAGGCCACAGATCTGAGTGACAGGAGTCAGGTGGAAGCCACACTGCCCTACCAACTGCTTTACGACTGTCTGTAAAGGACACACAGTCCAGCAGTGGTAGCACCCAGCCACCTGAGCAGGAAGTGAAATGGAGTGGACACTGGGAGGGGGCTCTTGGGGACCTTCCTTGCAACAGGGATCCCAAGCTTTACCAGAAATGTAAAGATATTCTGTTTCCTGGATCTGCAGTCCAGCTGTGCAGAAGATCAGCATCCCCAGGAGCAGCTCAGGTGGGACCCTTCAGAGGATCCCATGGAGGTGACAGATGTCTAAGATTACGCCCTGGGGATGATGCTTGACACCCAAAGCTGAGGAGGACATGAACCCTGGGCTCTGGCTGGTATCAGGCACTACTCTTAAGCCCTTAAGCAGTGCAACAGGTGGACACTGGTCTCAGCTCCATCTACATACAAAGGCTCAGAAAGATGTAAATAACCCGCCTGCGGGCCAATAGCGAGTGAACGGGAAAGCCAGCGTTTTACCCCAGATAGACTGACCCTTCAGCCTGCTGCTGAGCAGACTGCTTCCGATCTGGGCAGCGAGGCATGGAAAGCACTTTAGTCAACCCTAGCTGGCTCTACTTCCTTTCAGATCATCTGAGCCTGTGGATTCTGGATCTAGAGAACTGGCCTCTGCAAGGCAAGCCCAGCACCTTAGGCAGATTGGAAACTAGAAAACTGCCCACAGTGCACTTCTCCTCCGTTGCCTGAACTCCTCCTACAACCCAGTCTGCAGGGGCATGCCTGCCATCAACGATCCACCAGCAGAAGGTGGGTTTTCCTCCCTGCTGTCAGGAGGTGGCACAGAAACAGGCAGGTTGTCCTTGGTAAGTCATATGCTACACCAATGCAGTAGTGACTCCCTTTTTCAATAAGATGGATAGTGTCAACCCTTGAGGTATCACGCTATGACAGAAGATACTAAGTAGAGGACACAGAAGTCAGGCACATAAAAGACAGTATAGAGGTCATGGAGGGCCAGGACTTAAGAGCTAAAAGGAACAGGGTACCCAAAGGCCCAAAGATAAGTACCTTGGCAGTGGCCAGCTCATGGGCCAGCTCCTGGACCTTCTGCTGTTGCTGTCTCAGTAGCTCTTGGACAGAGGCCAGTGTTGTCTGTACCTGAGTCACTAGGGAAGAAAGCGTCATATCTGGTAAGTCAGTGTCCAAGGTTCCTTCCCTGCCCACACACCTGCTAACAGCTCACCTCCCTGCTACATGTAATTTATCTGCAGGCCCCTGCCCCCATACCCAGATAATTTATCTGTGCCTGGGGCGATCCACCCGCACTGTGTGTAACCTCTGGTGTTTCTACTTCATCTTTCCATTGTGTGCCTGTCTGTGGTCAACAGCATATCCCTCTGAACCTCTCCCCTCTAATTATGCCTGGCTGTGACGTGTCTGGCTCTCCAGCTCCCAGCGTGCTCTAATCACTCATCTCACTGGCCTCACCGTGTCCTTGGGTGCCCTAGAAGGGTGCCCTTCTGGGTGTTCCAGAAGGGCTGAGGCTCAGGTCTCTGCTGTATCCAGGGATGGGACAGTCCAAGTCCCATCTGTGCTGGTTTCTCCCGTTCTCTACCCCACCTCCATGTGACCTGGTGAGGCTATAACTACTAGGAGTCCCTGGCAGAAGACCTAAGAGGATTCCAGGCAGCTCTGCACAAGTGCCAGCGAGGGACAGAGACTCCTGCCTGGGACAGGTGCCTCTCTCTCTTGTGCCTCAAGGTTTAGATTCACAGCTTCCACTTAGTAAACAAGTTCATAAGGAGAAGAGCCACCTCTGCCACAACAGGTCCCAGCTAATCTGGGCCATCGCTGGGGCAGCAGGTACCGAGTGCCATCCTTGTGGAGTCGATAACAGAGGAGGTGGCCAGGGTCCCAGGAGCCACAGTAATTACAGACTCTCTTGACCCTGCATTGGATTCTTCGAGGGAAGGGGGAAAATCACTGAAAACCCCCCTGAAAACCTCATAGAAGCAGAAATTAAAAATGAACTTTACAGCCCTTAGAAAGGCTGTCATTTTATTCCCCTTATTAATATTCTGAGGTTGGGAGCCTTTCCGTAAAAACATAATTAATTGAGGCCGCGCCGACAGTAAACAAGCAATTTCAAATTAAACCGAAATGACGGCGGCTTCATTTGCAAATGTGAACAGATTCT
Source organism: Acomys russatus (assembly GCF_903995435.1). Classification (NCBI taxonomy): domain Eukaryota; kingdom Metazoa; phylum Chordata; class Mammalia; order Rodentia; family Muridae; genus Acomys; species Acomys russatus. The sequence continues at coordinate 40,137,290 of NC_067165.1, forward strand.
CAGAGCAGATAAATGAAGTCACCACAGAGTGGAGACGGAGGGAGAGGGAGGGGCCGAAAAGGGGCTGCATGAGGACGCTTTGAGGGGTGACTTGATGGAGTCATTAATCTTTACCTGTCTGGGCCACGCTGCCACTCAGCTCGGAGAGACTTGCCGCCATCCTCTCCAGCTGTTTCCTGTCCTCCCGTCCTCCCAGGATGAGGGGCAGCAGGTACTTCTGCAAGAAGGAGCCAGGTGAGTGGAGTCTCTCAGATCCCACCCTCCAACTTGCCCTGATCTTCTGCAGGGTACTTGACAGAAGATCCGCACACTCCTTACTAGAAAAAAGTGCTTGAAAAAGTTACAAGACTGAGACTGTGGCCTCAGAAGGTCTACCTGAACAAGGGCAGAGACCAAAAAGAAGTGAGTGAGTCTCCAGGCAGCTGGGGCTGCACCCCAGGGCCCAGCCAGACCAGGCCAGGTCTCTGAGTCTCTCCTCAAGCAACAGAAAGGCGTCTCTTTGTGAGGGAGACCTTACTCCTTTCATTTAAGTTTCTTAGATATAAATTTCTAGGGTGCTTTCAAATTCCATTTGAAAAGTTCTAAGGAGAGACTGCAGAAGGAAATGCCAGAAACTGGCCCTCCTGGTGGCTTTTGGGGAGGAGAGCAAGGCAGCTCTTTACTGTGCCCTTTCTGAATCCTTCACACTTCACCTCTGTGAAGGAAGTGAACTGCCTCACTGTCCAGACACATTACTAGAGCTGAGCAGACACTGTATTGCTGGAGAAACTGGAGGAAAATCATCAGACTTCTGGGCTCGCTGATCTTCCGTGGTGGGCCTAAGGCATGCACATAAGAAGCCCACTAAAGAGGTCACCTTGGAGTCTTAAACATCAGAAGGGGCTTCCTTCCTCTAGATCCTTCCAGAACTGAAAGACAGGGCAGAGGAGAAACTGCCCCAGGGGACACCGAAAGCCAAGGCTGGTGACTGCAGGACCACCAAACAAGGGCACCTAGAACCAGCCTCCCCATCACTTAGGAAGGCAGGGGCACAGCTGGTGACCACCTGTAGGGCTTGGGACAAGGATGTACAACTGGGATTAGAGGTAACAGGTGTTAGGAGAAAAGGGACAAGAGAAGCTATGGTTTGCCGCCATGCAGTTTGGGACCTGGAGACCTTCTAGGTCGCCAATCTAGGAGGGCAAGCCTGGCAGGTGATACCCAGAGAGAACTTAGGCTCTAAGTCCACTTGGGTCCCAGGCAGGTAAAAAAAAAGGGGCTGTTCTCTATTACGGGAAGAAAAGCAGATCTCACGAGGCGTGTGGAGAACTCATTTCGAGAGGCTCGGAGTGGAGCTCATCATTTAGCATATGCACAGAAGCCGTTTCTATTTTGCAAAGTGCTTTGCAGCCAGTGTGAGTTATTACCCACAACTGAACAAAACTCATCAACTGCAGCCTGACGTTTCCTAAGTACAAAAGTCAAGAAATTCTCAGCTGCATAACCAACTACCCCATTCCTGAGGCCAGAGCCCATGAGCGGGGAGTGCTGCTGCCACTCCAGCTAAATCGTTGTGTCTGTATAAAACAAGACAGCCCCCACTTTTTCTAAACTTAAACTACTAACAGATGTTGAAGACATGCTTGTGTCACCATTGTGACCAACATTTCAGTGCTTCCTTTCTTATTAAAACAGAGGCTGGTAGCCAGAGCCCCATGGAAACAGATGACAATCTCTCTGTCACATCTGAACCAAGGTGCCACACCTCCTGTTCTCTGGGGGTGGGGAGGTGGGCTGTCACTGACGATGAGACGATCACGTGCTGCTCACAGGACCTTGGTACTTGTGAACTCTGTGTTGATGCCTGTCTGCAGCTAGTGACCTGAGGGAGGCCGCCCCACACAAGGCTCCACAGCAGCTCAGAGCGGGAAGTCCCATGCCCGAGACACTCTGCTTCTGAATTTCTACACAAGAATGTCTTATCCTGGCAACAGACACTCTACTGAACAGTTGTATTCTGCCACAACTCTGTCATTAGCTCTTGTATGAGGTCAAAAACTAAAAATCCAAGAATGCAAGGTCTGACCACATTTCATGTGCTGAAAGTGACACTGCAAGCCTGGGAATTCAACAGTCCTTTAGAAAGAGCTAGCGGATGCAGCTGGAGTTGTGCGAGGCCTCAGAAGAGCTCATGCTCCTCTCAGGGTGAGTCGCCTGGCTGAGGGCCATCCTGGCTGTGCATCTTGTAGACTAGTCTCCGCAGCAAGGCCGGGCCTTTCTACTGGTGTCAGGAGAGGACACGTTTGTTCAGTGGCTTCAGCTCGGCTGTGAGCATCCACTCTGCTTTAGAGGGCTGGCTGCGTCACAATGCCCAGGGAAACCCCACATGTATACAGATGCTACCACAATCCACTGAAAACAAGAACTGGGCTCCCCGAGCTAGTTGTAAATACCAGAGTGGAACAAGGGCATCTACGGGGCTTCCCACATGCCAGCAGGCAGGGAGCCAGCACTGCCTCAGCGCTATTCCAGGATGGACTCCTGGCTGTCACTGCATGCCCAAGGCCAGCTATGCAGATGCCGTGAGCCATCATACCCAAAAATGGTTAATACACCTGACCTACTGAGCAACACAGCACTCCTGCCCCGCCTTCATTGTGTTCACAATGCTTGCTGGAGCAGTTGAGACAAATCAACAAAACCAAGGCCTCTCTCAGTGTTCATGGTCTCAGTTCCCTCACTGACTACTGTACCCAAAGTGAGGCCCGACAGCGTGGGTAGGCACAGTCTCATACCACTGCAGTCAGACCGTCTGTCTCAGCCCCATCTTATGGAGGCAACTGTGCTCTGGGACAGAGTCAGGTTCAACACACGTAGCTATGTTCCAGTGTCCAAGCTCGTAACCACTAGGTTGTCTGTCTCTCTAATTTACATACTTCTCGATGGGACTAGGCCCTGCTCTAAATTCCAGAGGCAGCCTTTGGATCATGCAGTGGGTGGTAGTCCAGGGTGGAGAGGAGAAGCCGCAGTGCTATGTGCCCGCATGTCTCTCCTGCTGTGCTCCCTTCTTCCACCACAGTCCCTGTGCTTGGGGCCAGGCACGCACTGGGTGTAGTGCCTCTGTTAAGTAGGCAGGGGCCAGGAGAGAGGGCTGGACACCACAGGGTGGCAGGGCGTACCACTGTGGGCCCTGGGAAGCAACTTACCTTGTAGAGCTGGTGAAAGCCAAATGCAATTCCTGCCATGATGATGGCCAAGGCACCGTAATCTCGCCATCGGGAACCTCCGGAGCCTGCAGGTAGGGAAAGAGGAGGAGAGCTAGGACAGGTCTTCAGCACGCCTCCCCAGGTGTCTCAGTGAGGCACACCGCTGCAGAAAGCATCGTGTGGTCATCAGAACATCGGCTCGGCTCTGCCCTCTCTTCTTCCCAGGCTCCCAGAACCATCTGCCTCACTTGAAATGGAAGTGACCTGAGAGCATGAGATGCTGGGCAGAGGTGGCCAGCCGTGAGCTGAGTGTCCAGCCATGCAGGTCAGAAGGCAGAGGTGAAGTGAGGACCGTTGGCCTATGAGGTCAAGGAACAAAGGACTGTTCTAGGGGCTAGTGTGTGCATACCACACAGAGCGATAACGCAGGCCCCTATGGCCTAGGCTGCCCTGCTCTGCTCAGACCTCAGGCTCTGAAGACGCAAATCAGCAAAGGACTAACAAGGCAACTTCTGAGGGTGCCGAGGGACAAGGCCTGTGTCCTGTGTCCAGAGTGGGTGGCTTGGGGAAGGCAGCCAGGGCCCAAACACTAGTCCCCAGCAGCGGGTAGCAGGAAGTGCCGCAATCAGAACTCTGTGTTTTAGAAGAAGTAAACTACCTCTGGCTACCTCTGGAGTAAGCCAGAAGTGGGGGACACTCTTGCAAGGGACACAAAGGCAAATTGAGCTGGGCTGGATCAGCGGGCAAGGCAGTCGTAGAAGGAGAATTCGGGGGCTGGAGTGATGGCTCAGAGGTTAAGAACGTTGTCTGCTCTTCCAAAGGTCCTGAGTTCAATTTCCATCAACCACCTGGTGGCTCACAACCATCTATAATGAAATCTGGTGCCCTCTTCTAACATGCAGGTATACATGCAGGCAGAACACTGTATACATAATAAGTAAATAGATCTTTAAAAAAATAAATAAAGGAGAAATTCTTCTCAGCTTGCCATGTTGTTGAGGACTCGAATGAGCACCCAGTGCTCACCACAGAGCAGGCCGTGGCCAGTTCACACTGACCAGCACAGACAGGCCCACTTAACCTTTATTGTGTTTTTCCTTTCTGTAACAGTAAATGGAAAATTCCAAAAAGAAACAACCCACAGGCTTTAAGGTGTTCACCATTCGAAGCAGCATGATGGAATCTGAGCCAGCCTGCTCTGACCTTCCCAGGCATGGCTTACCTCTGCGCAGTGTATCCACGCTGTGTAGGCTACTTGCCTGCCGCACACTGGTTACCATCTTGGCTGTCAGCCTGACTTTCTCAGTATCTCATCATAGAATCTAAGTGACCCTTATTTCACTTAACAATGGCCTCAAGACATAACAAACAGACAGAGACGCTGATAATTTAAATATGCCTAAGAAAAGCCCAAGTATTCCCTTAAGAGAAAAAAGTAAAAGTTCTCAATAAGAAAAAAAATGTGTGTGTGTATGCGGGGCTGCCCAGATCAAGGATGCAACGTGGGGAGGAGGTACATGCGTTTCATGATAGCACACTGTCACAGTTACACTTTATCACTGTCAATCTTACTGTGCCTAGTCTGTAAGTTAAGCCTTGTCACAGCCATGTATGTACACAGGGCCCAGTCTCGGGCTTCCTGGGGTCCTGGACCATGCCCCCTAAGGGCAAAGTCCCCACAGTTCCAGATGAGGTTTTACTTGCACAAGAGAGGTGGGTTTTCTACCCTTCCACGGAGGGTTCTGGTGTACAATCTGGCCTGCTCTCGCCAGGCCTCCTGAACACAAGTCAGTTGGCCTCCTCTCATGGGGTCTGCCAAGAGGAAGGACAGAGACCATGGTGGGCACACTTGGCAGTCACGGATGAAACAAGGTACTGAGTCACAGGAAAACTGCCCACAAAATGTCCAACAGGCTCTGCTGAGAGGAAAGCTCTCCTCCAAAGGTGAGTCTGGGAGAAAGGGACAGGAGCATTGTGGGAACCCTCAGAGGAGGACTGTAAACACTGAGCCAGGATCCAGCTTTGGCGCTTCGGGGTTCTCCTGCAGCTCCCTTCTCTGCCTGTGTCTACAAGCTCACAGAGGTGCTGGGCACCATCTGCCATCTCACGACCCAAGGAGAGGGGCAGGGCCTCATGCAGGCTTAGTGCTGGGAGGTGGGCACGGAGGAGGGGCTGTGGGGCTACAGCCCAGCCAGGGAAGCCAAGTCCCCATGACCTCCACAGGGGCAAGGGGCACACCCCTCCTATCTGGGCTACTAAACAGTGCTCTCAAGAGGCAAGACGGGTCTCCAAGAATGCCTCCCTTACTACCATAGTCCCCTGTACGTGGCCATAAAGCTGCAATCAACATAATGCCTTCCCCCAGCCTTCAACTCCCATTTTGTTGCTGTTGTTGTTTTTAAAGATTTATTTATGTATACAGTGCTCTGCCTGCTTGTACCCCTGCAGGCAAGAAGAAGGCATGAGATCTCACCATAGATGGTTGTGAGCCACCATGTGGGTGCTGGGAATTGAACTTAGGACCTCTGGAAGAGCAGTCAGTGCTCTTAACTGCTGAGCCATCTCTCCAGCCCCACTTCCATTGTTGTACACATTCTGATGGGACTCAGTTTAAGCATGAAGTAGCAGAAGTCAGGCTACTGTAAAGAGGCATTCTGTGCTACAGCAGTGCTGTCCACAGCTCCACGTTACTCTTCCCAAGAATGTTACACGTATGTAAAACATGAGCTGTGTGTCTGAGTTTCCTCTTTTCTCCCATCTCTCAAAGTCTTTCCCACAGCTGTCCATGTAAGCTCCCTGCTGACAGGCACTGAGCACCACATACATACTGCAGACCTGTGTCGGCTTCCATACCAGACACTTGAAAACCAGAAACTTCACAAGGACATGGTCAGAAGGGCGGCATGGTTGTGACTCTGAGGTATTGCTAGAGTTGCCCACTCCAGCGCGTATAGCACATGTAGATTCTGCCAGTTCAGGGGCAGCAGCCTGGGGCTCCTGCCTGCTTCTATGGGCACCCAGCTCCCTTTGTCTGCATTTCCTTTTTGGCATAGTTGTCTTTTCTGTTTTTCTGCTTCATTTCTTCCCCTTCTCACTTTTGAGAGACTTTATGCTGCACAGATACTAGTCCTTTGTGACTAGTCCTCATAAACACTTTACTTCTTTTCTTTACTTTCTACTTATAGTTTTGTTTTTGCTTTTTGAGACAGGATTTCTCTGGCTGTCCTGGACTCGCTTTGTAGACCAGGCTGGCCTCGAACTCACAGAGGTCTGCCTGCCTCTGCCTCCCTGAGTGCTGGGATTACAGGTGTGGGCCACTGGCTTCTACTTATGTCTCAAGTGGCGTGCAGATGTTTCTGTGTGCGTTCACAGGTGTTTGTCAATGTGTCCTTTTGTGGTTCTGGGGTTTGTGTAATGGTTAACAACAATGCCCCTCCCCATCTCCATGTGGACTGCCCAGGGACGCCCAGGGAGATACTCATATCTGAAAAGGCCATCCCTTGAAGGCAAGGACTTCCTTGCCTGCTGTGGGCATCCCTGGGTGCTGCCAATTCCCTCTAGTTCCATAGGAGGCTCTGAGACTCATGAGGTGGGTGAACCTCTCAGCTGGACCCTGGAACTCAAGGCCTCTGAGTCCTGTGTGGGCCTTTCCATCGCTCCACCTTTCTCTTCTAGTCAGCTTTGCTCTTCACGCCAGATGTAAAACACAACCTCTAGTGAGTGCAAGTCCATTTTTAGGAGAAAAATGTGGTGGGAGAGTGACCTTCCCACACTTGGAGAGTCCCTTGTTCCAGAGGGGCATCTGTCTATGTGACTCAAATCCCCAGAGAACACCTTCATGTGGTGCTGCCATCAGCAAACCACATTCACCATTAACTCTCAAGTGGCCACTGGCCACTGACTATCCTACAGGAAGGCAACTGTACTAGGCAGAAAACTCAAGCAGACTCCAAGCCTGCCGAGTCAGCTGTCCCCACCCCCCCCCCCGACACCTCCTCTGTCTTTCTGCTGACATGGAGACCCTGAAGCCAAGCAGCCCCCAGAGCATGCGATCTGGGGGCTCAGATCCTGCACAGCTGGCCACCAAGCAGGAGCTCTGCCCTCCCCAGGCCCGAGAAACACCTGTGGTTTCTTGCCAGCTCACCCTTCACCCTCACTGCTGCTGCGTTCCTGCAAGGCTCGCGTTAAGAACATTTTATTGCCCCCTGGTTTTCATTATTAATGAAAAGGGACCAGAATGATCTTTCCTAAAGTTCAGAGAGTCTATAAAGACTAGGGGCTGAAATGCCATTTTACTCGTTTTAGAGATGTGTGATACAATTCTGTCTGTGGCAAAATGAGGAGAGGAAAACGCAGACGCAAAAGCCTTTTCCCCCCCGCACGGCTTCAAGGGTAAAAGGCTCCGTTCAGGTAGCACGCATGGCTCACGCCTTTAGCCTCACCATCTGCCTCCTACCCACTGCCCACTCTGAGGAAGGTTCTCCTGAGTGCAGAAGGCTCTCCCATCACTGACTCCCCAGTGTACGAGAGCAAAGCACAGAGCCAGTAGCTTCAAAACGCAGGGTCAGCAACTTCAAGATACAAGGCCAGTAACTTGATGGCTCCATCTGGGAAGAAATTGGAGATGAAAAAAATATTTTCCCAAGACAGGGTTTCTCTGTTCTCTGTTACACAGAACCCTGGCTATCCCAGACTCTCTTTGTAGGCCAAGCTGGCCTCGAACTCACATCAATCCACCTGCCTCTGCCTCCTGAGTGCTGGGATTAAAGGCGTGCGCCACAATGCCCGGCTGAAAAAGCTTTTTTAAATATTACTGCGTTTCCTTATTTACGTATCTGTGACTATGGGATGAAGGCACACACGTGTGGGTGCCAGGGAACAACTTCTGTGAGTGTGTTTTCTGCTTTCACCGCATGGGTCCTAAGGATCAAAGCTCAGGTGGGCAGGCTTAGTGGCAAGAGGCTGCATCCATTGCGCCAGCTTCTCAGCCTGAGCGAGCTGTACAGCTGGGACTGGGAGATGGCTCCGCACTTACAAGTACCTGCTGCTCTTCCTGAGGACATGAATCTGGTTCCCAGCATCCTTGTGATGGCTTACACCTGTCTGTAACTCTAGTTCCAGGGAATCTGATGCCTCTGAGGGCACTGCACTATTACACATCACACATATCTCTCTCTCTCTCTCTCTCTCTCTCTCTCTCTCTCTCTCTCTCTCTCTCTCACACACACACACACACACACACACACTGAAAATTAATTTTTACAAAAATCTGTTTTTAAAGACTGCACAACTACCAGGTAGCCAGATAGTCATACCTATAATCCCAGTATTTATGGGACTAAGTCAAGAGGATCACAAGTTGGAAGATGGCCTGGGCTACATGACAAAAGTGAGCAGGAGGAAGCTGGAGAGAGCAAGAGCAGCTGCTTCTCTCAGATCCTGACCACTGGTGGCTCTTCCCTGAAGGAGCCATCACCCAAATGGCAGAATAGAGAGCTCCACCAACAGCACAGCCCTGGTGGCTTTGTGAAGGACAAGGGACAACGATGACTACCCTACACACTTGAGCAGCTCTGGAACTGTGATCTAAGACACAACAGGGGCCAGGTGGTGGTGGTGCACACCTTTAATTCCAGTACTTGGGAGGCAGAAGTAGGTGGGTCTCTGAGTTTGAGGCTAGCCTGGTCTGCAGATCAAGCTCTAGGACAGCCAGGACTACACAGAGACACCAGACTTTGAATTCCCCCAACAAAAGAAAACCAAAAAAAGACATGATGGGACAAACAGCCTTGGCAAGAAATTCAACAACCCTGACAAAACCTTCCAAGCACCTTGAGACAGCCTAGGCACTGATGGCTGCATAGAGGTCTCTGGCCCAGAGGCTCAGAATTGGTGCAGTTGTGGGGACAGTGGCCATGGTGGCAGGGGAGCATCTCCAAGACTCTGTTAAGTCTCTGAACACCAACAAAGCCAACACTGCTGTCTCTTTTCACTGTATCTCCATTAATGGAGGAACCTCTTAGCACACGAGAATAGACAAAGCAGGCAGCAGTGAGTATAGGGCTGCAGGTACAACAGACCATCTGAGCTGAGAGTATGGTCTCATCGGCCCCAGCAAAGGCTCATTGGCAACAGCCCTGCAATGTGGCTTGTGGCCATCCTGCTGAGACAGTGCCCTTGGAAGGCTGGTGGCTCAAGCACAGGGCAGGGCGGCAGCAGACATCAATAAGACAGATGCACTCCCTTCCTTGGGCATCAAGGCTAGAGCGGTAACTCCATAGTAGTGGGCCCAGCTCCTCAAAGCAGCCCTCCAGCTCCACTCAGAAGCCACCCTGAAAATTAAATGACAAGACAGGCTCACTCAGTAGGGTCCTGGACAAAAGCCAGTCCACAAATCAGCACGTGCGACATTGTGGAGGGTCTTGACACAGACAGTAGCTGAAGGCCTGCAGGCCAAGCTCAGCCAGGCTGGCTACGGCATGAGGCACACGAGGCACTGTGGCAATGCGGGCAGAGGGAGAACTGAAGCTAGAGACCAGCATCTAGAAGCAGGAAAGCGAGGCTCTGTGCACAAGAAGTGAGCTGCTCAGACAGTTCAATTTTAGCTCTTCCACATCGTGTTGATCTCTGTCTGGCGGCTTGTTATACACTGTGCATGTTATGTCATATATAAGGCAAAGAAGCTTAATACTAAGTTGCCAAGCAGCAGTCACGGCCAAGAGACTGCAGGCCTGGTCCTACATGGACTTCCAGCCAGACATGGTCTTTTCCAGTTTTCACAGGGCTGGGAAGTAATGTCCTCTTTAGGCAGGAAAAAGAGTGGGCAGTGTATGCACATCCCAGCATCACAGCCGAAGAACTGTGAACCCTGCAATCAGCTGAGAGTGGTCCAAGATGCCCAGGGCTCAGCCCAGGAGCTGAGGACGAACTCAGGCAACACAGGGAGGGTCTCAACAGGCAAACCCAGGCTAGGGGTATACATAGCTCAAGGCAGAACACGTGCCCAGCATGTTTCCAGACCCTGGGTTTAACCCTTGACACCTTAAAAAAAAGAAAAGAAAAGAAAAGAAAAGCCAATTAGTTGAGGTGGCTCATGCTTGTAGTTCTAATACTTGGAAGGCTGAGGCTTGGCTTGAGTTTGAGGCTAGTCTGAACTACAGGATGAGGCCTTTTATTCATTCATTCATTCATTCATTCATTCATATATATTCATTCATTTATCCTTATTATATTATTCACACACACACACACACACACACACACACACGATTATTGATATATATATACCAGCACTAATTAAAAAGAAATCAGCTGGGCACACACCTTTAAATCCAGACTCAGAAGGCAGAGGCAAAGGCAGAAGGTTCTCTGTTAGTTTGAAGCCAACCTGGTTTACAAAGAGTCTAGGACAGCCAAGGCTACACAGAGAAACCCTGTCTCAAAAAAACAAAAAGAATCTAGAAGAGTTCAAAAATAGACATGTTGATGACCAACTGATTTTTAACAAGGGAGTCAAGGTCATCCCAGTGGGAAAAGGGACAACCAGTGTGACAATGGCACTGGAACAAGTGAAAATCCACATGAAAAAGTAATGTGTTTAAACTGTATGCAAAAATTAATGGGCCACACATGCAAAGAACAAAAACCACACAACCATAAGAAAAAGAAAACGCAGAAGTCTTAGAGAGCTGGGATGGACAAAGGCATAAAAGTGAGAGCCACAGAAAGCAGAACAACTGAAGAAATGGGATGTTAACAAAAAGCACTATCACAAAAACGGAAGGCAGATCACAGGCTGAACACCAAACTCCAGCAAGGAGATGTGGAATGGCCAAACAGCACCAATACCCCAAAACTCTCACAAAGGAGCCAATGAAGATGGCATAGTGGGTAGACACTTGCCACAAGTCCTATGTCCTGGGTTCAATCCCCAGAACATATATGTGCATATACACTCTCTCACACACATATACACACACTCACACACACATACTCTCACATACACATACATGTACGTATGTACACACACACACACACACACACACACACACACATGAATGAAATATGTATGCCAGCATGGATCAACTCCAAAAGCATTAGGTAAGACACTGAGCACAGAAACTACGTGCCACCTAACTGAACATAAATGGTATCTGTGAGAGGGCGGAGCTGTGGTGACAAGGCACAGCCTGGCTGTAAGCAGAATGAAGCATGGAGAAAGGAACTTTTTAGGATAACAGAAACCACACACACACCCCTTTTGGGATGTTCTACTTTGTGGTTGTAGTGATGGCCACACCATTTATCAAATGGGATACTGAAAAACCAGGACTCTTACTGCATGTACATTATTCTTCTGAAAACTGATTAGGAAGAAAATAATTAAGATCCAGAAACCAGAAACTTGGTATCCAGCAATTCCATGCTAGACACCATCCAAGCAAGTGTCCACGTAAGATCTGCACACCGGTGTTCTCAGTAGCATTGGTCATGCCAGCGGAAACTGGAGTTGGGGCCAATGGCAGTGCTCAGCAGTAGAGTACCTGCCTAGCATGTTCAATTCACAGCACACAAAAGAACCCAAAGCATACCAGGAGATCACCTAACTGTCCATCAACCAGGGAGACAAAATGAGGACCATTCAAACAATGGACCAGCAGTAGGCAGGATGCTGCAGTGTGGGTGAACCTCAAAATCATTATGTTAAGAACAGAAGCCAGCACAGAAATCACTCACTCTATGATTGCATTTACCTAAAATGCCCAGAAGAGGTGAGTTTATCGAGATGGTTGCCTGGGGGTAGCAGCAGGAACAAGGGTTGGTAGTGAATGGGTCCAAAGGGTCCTGCAAGAGCGTAAGAATCCTCTAAAGCCCGTCTATGACGATGATTGTACCTCTTAGTTGATTTATTAAAAAAAAAAAAAAAAAATCACTGACCTGTACACTTGACATGGATGAGTTTTGAGATACATAAAATATACTCCAATAGTTCTAAAAAACTGTTTGAGAAGCTGGTGAAACGGCTCAACAGGTAAAGGTGCTTGCTGCCAAGACTGGAGCTGAGGTCAATCTCCAGAACCTCATGACAGAGGACAACCCACTTCTACAAGCTGTCCTCTGACCTCCACACATGCGCTTACACTCTCTCTCCCTCCCCCCCCCGCCACGCACACTTTAAAAATTAATGAAAATGAAAGAAAATGAAACTGAGCTCAGAACCAACTGCAGACCTATAGACCTACAACACAGGGCCGGGGCTTCGTGTCCAGCAGTATATATAAAGCAAACACCATGAAACATCTTTCTAGGGAAAAAAGACAGGCAAAGGCCATGGATGGGAAAGGGGGTAGGTGTACGCCATCAAAACTACAGTCTTTTTCTTTTCAAATGGTAACTGTCAAAAGGCCTCCCTACCCCCACCTGATGACGCACCAGCTTCAGCTCCTTCCCACTGTACGTGGAAGGCAAAGAGCAGAGACTGACACTCCAGCTATCTGACAGAGGACACACAGAACTCCTCTAATTTAATAATACGATGAGTAACAGCCAGGAGACCAGAACAGACATGTCCCCAGAGGAGATGTGCAGGTGACCAATAGGTACTGTCCTGACCATGCACCTCAGGAAGGGAAAGCCAGCCTTGGGGAGTTAGCGTCACGGAAGTGCCAGTCTGAGAACACAGCTGCTGCCCAGGCTGAGGCTGCTAGTGGGAAGCTGACTCGGGGCAAGAGCATAGAAAAACAGTTTACAAGTTTCTTATGAGGTTAAAGCTACACTTAACATACAAACCAGCAATTCTCCCCCTCGGCATTTGCCCAAGAGAGATAAAAGCGCACAGAGACTTGTATATGAACGCTCACAAGAGTTTTATTCACAATGGCTAAACACTGGAAAGAGCCCAAAGTCTATCAGCTGCTGAGTGGGTAAACAAGCAGCAAACCTCCTTCCATACGGTGGGGTATGCCTCAGTAATAAGACGAAGCAACTTCTGACATGCACAGCAACTCGGATGCATCTCGGCACTATGCTGGGCAGAGAAACCAGCCGCTAAAGTGTACACGCCATATGATTCCATTTATACAAAGCCCAGGGAAAGAAAGACCTAACAGGCCCCGAGAAAAAGCAGAGCTGCGGTTGCCCTAGAGGCAGGATGGTGGTGGACTGACTGGAAACGGGGCACAAGGGAACCTTTTGGGGTACTGGAAATGCTCTGCAATGTTATGACGGCTACATGAAGTGCATGCACACTTAAAACTCAAGTGGTGCAATTACAGTGGGTGCATATTATTCCACGTAAACTGCCCTCATAAAGATCACATGCACACACCCCTGTCCAATGTTTTTTTCTAGGAAGTTAGTGGCTGAGTTAGAGCACAACCCAAAAATGCAGGTGCTAAAAGTTTTCCCCAACCTGTTAGCGGCTGAAACCAAGGGACAAAAACGATCTAGGGACTCTAACAGAGCCGGAAAACCCCACACCTGGTAATGCTTGACTCTTAGAAAACAATCTAACATTTAGATGTCATAAGGAGAGATAATAAAGTAGCAAGTCTTACCCTCCTAATATGCCAGCTGAACCTTTCTAAATACCACAGCGAACCTACCACTGCAACCTGCATAGGCCGGGAAACATCACCCTGAGTGTAAGTGTTCACATCCGCTCCAATACCACCTTGCTGGGCCTGGATGATACGGGGGGCAAGAGTGACTTGGACAGGCTTCCCCAGAGTGTGCCCCACCATTTATTTGTCAGCCTCCCTTGTAGATGAGGAAGATTGTGCAACCACACGCCAGTCAGCAAGGAGGCGATGAAGAGGATATGACAATTTCCAGGTGTCCTCAGGGGGCAGCTGGTCCTTTTCCTTCCTGTAGGTTGTTGGATGGCAGATGGGACAGGTGGGGCTGGAGCAGGTGGGCAGGACAAAATGGATGCCAGTAAGCTGTCAGAAATACAGACCAGGGTCTCTGAAGACTGCCAAGCCTCCGCGGTGGGCTAGATGGCAGAGAAAAGCTTCTTTCTGAGATGGAGCCCTGACTTAGTAACGTGCGAAGGCAGCAGAAGCCTCACCCTTCCAAGGCTCTGGAGATCCCAAATGTCTTTCCTACACACTGAACGGACACTCAAGGCCATCGCCACCCAGCATAGCAGTGGCTAGTCATCTCTGTCCTCCAAATGCTGGGCTTCCATCTGCATTAAACGGTGACCTTCTGAAAGCAAGCCGGGCCTTTACTGTTTCCATAACCTGCCCAGAGCAGCATACATGGACCAAACATGAGAAAGGTCTGGCTGCTGGGCAGGTGACCAAATGGTCATCGTCACCAGGCCTGGCTCACCCAGGCAACAAACATTTCTAAATACCTGCTAAATCAGAGCCTTAGGCCATCAGAGTTGTTGTTGTTTTTTTAAGCCTCAATACTCACAGATTAATAGGGAAGACACTGAAGCAAACACGTAAATGCAGTGTGGTAGGGAGCAGCGGGCTGCGAGAGCCACAGGACACCTCTATCAGAGCAGAATGGAGCACTGGAAAGACGCCCTGAAGGAGTGGACAGTTAGCTCCAGCCGTGGAGAAAAGCAATGTGTTGCTGGGCAAAGACAACAGGCGGGTGAGAGGCTCAGGCAGGCGCACCCCATAACAAACGACTTCAACATTGGTCTAAGGACAACTTTGTCAAATAGACAATGCAACTTCAAAAATGATGCTATCACATGTCGCTGGCTGTCCTGTCAGTGTGACGGCTTAGCTGTCAGTTTTTGCCTCTCCTCAACATGCCCCAGCTTCTCAGATCACTCAGAGGTCCTTAAGGTCATCACGTAGTTTCCTGCTTTCACACTCTTGTCCACCCTGACAGATCACTGAACCAACCCATCACCCATGGGGTCAGCGAGGCATCTCCTCTCAGGAGCGCCCCACACCCCCTCCCTGTCCTCTGCACCAGCTTCCTCCCTGGTCCGGACTCCCGGGCATTGGTATGCTGCCTTAACCGTCTTCCCCACTAGATGGGAGCAACTGGAGAGAGCGGTCAGGCTTGTGCTACGGTTTGGAGCTTGTTCCCCAGGTGTGCTCAGGAGGCAGGGAGAGCTTCAAAGTCTAGAGGGACACAGACCTTCAGCCACCATGGAGTAAAGTAGGACCCCAGAGCCTTCCTCTCTTTCATCTCTGACCACGACACTAACAGTTTCTCTATCATATGCTCCCTGCCACTGTCACCCAACACCCACGACCAGAGAACCCAACCCAACAGGTACCAATCACAGATGAAACACTATGCCCAAAATAGCCTTTTTCTCTTTCTGAGTTGACTCTCTCAAGTCTTAGCAATGGAAAACTGACTAATGGATTTTGTTACTGACCTTTCTGTCCCTGGGGTCTAGCACAGGGCTTGGTATCTAGGAGTCACTCAATAGTGAGTGCTTGCTCAGTGAGTTAAGATGAGCAGGATAAGCACATGTTACTAAGTAGAGCTGTAACAGAAGCAAACTGAGAAGAGCTCTCTTAGGACTCCTAATCAAATGACTCAGAGCTTTTCACCAGCCCCAGGTATCTCTGGTCTATTTTAAGAAGAGGCAGCGAAAGCCTAGGCCAGCCTTTGCAGGGGCTATTCTGTCCATCAAAGATAAATGCTGGCATCCAATATTGCCCACAAAATTTGCACTGGCCCTGCCCATACTCCAGAGCCCCATGGTGCTCATCTCTCTGGGTGAAAGAAGACAGATCAGCTCTGCACAGACAAAGACCCAGAGCCTCGCTCACAGGGATGGTGGGTGCACACACAGAGTCCCGGTTCAAAGTCAAACAGAATGAAACCAAAAGGAGAAACAGGGTATCAGGTTTCTTCCTGGAAGCTAGCCTGGCTTTTCTTTAGCTCTGCCTGACATTCTCTGAAGCCCTAGGAACACTGGCTTATTCTCACACTACCTGACACCAAGTTTCCCCAAGTGTCACCTCCTGCCATGTTCACAAAGCCTACTGACTTCCTTAGCCCACATTAATTTTTCTCTTTTTTGTAATCTTACAGAATTTTTTTGTCAGTATAATTAATTTTGGCATTGAATCATAATGTCTGATATTACTCTCTTTTTCTTAAGAGCCTGTAAGGTTCTGAAAGATTCTGCTTTGAAACTCTCACATAACACACTGAGCTGGGAATCCGGTAGGTGTTTACACACGGAACTGAACGAGCACGGCTCTGGGGGTCTCCACATGTTCTCCTCACCACAGGCATTCACTAACTTTCAAGGTCAAGCACGTGACAAGTGAGCAGAGGCAGCAGAGGAGGCACCCAGCAGCTCCATGGCCACCAAGCCAGGGGTGGTCAGGGAATAAACGTCTGCATGTGCTGGCTTCTCCGGGTATGTTCAAAAAAGAGACCCTACGCCCGACACAAGAACATCTGGGGCTAGGCCGGGAGAATCTGTTCTCTAGACTTGGGCTTAGAGATGCAATGTCCTTAAACAGCTGAGACATGGGAAGGAAAGGGCTGTTGTGGTTCTGGGCACACACTCAGCAGGAACACACGTGAGCGGAGGCCATAAATCCCTCCCAGACGCAGACAATACCTCGGTGATAAGCATGCAGATTGCACACCTAGTTCAGAAACTCCCCTGAGTTTGCTTGTAATTAAGGGGGTTAGAGAGGTAAAAAAAATATATAAACCCAATTAATCATTTAAATATTTAAAGTCAGGTTTTTTTCCTCACTCCTGGATTAGTATATTTCATAACGGCAGCAGCCGACAGCCCTGGTTTTTACTGGGGTTCATTTTAGAGCATGTTTAAACTAGTCAGATTGAGTGATGCTTCCAGCAACTAATCGCATGTCAAATAAAAGATATTTTATGTAATAAATTACCGCTACAAGTAATTCAAATGTCATTTATCAGTTTTATTATCAGTCAGGCAAAGTCTTGTTTCTCTATATTAATCAAAATCAAGATTTTTTTTCCCTTTTTTTTTTTTTTTTCCTTTTTGAGCAGTTTTGACACCTCTTGGCAAAAGCACAGAAGTGCAGAGCAGAGTCACTCGGGAGCTGAATGGAGCAAGGTGACAGTTTAAGAAGAACGAAGCTTGACGGTGACAACAGAAAACTCCAGTAGTAAAAATTAGCATGCCCACTGCTCCTATGCTAGTGTCGAAGAGGGAAGGCGCCTGTCTCTAAGAAGCTGTGTGTTACTGTTAGGCCTGGGAGACTGAGAGAACCTAAGCCTGCAATCCCGAAGGAGACTGCACACACCACTGCTAGTGCCCAGCCCAGAAAACCTCAGTTAAGTCTGCACTCCCAGAAGGCAGGCAAGCGCGTCGTGTTTGATGCCAACTCTGTGACCAACCACAACAATTTGTTCCGAGCAGGAAGTTTTCAAGTAACGGAGAGACCTGTTTGGTATTAAGCCATGGGAGGAAACAGCTGGAACAGAACAGATGTGCATCTTAGAAAATTCTGCACCCCAGCTGCCATTGCCTGTCCTCAACAAATCCCATTAAATGGCTGGGCTCAGGAACACAACTCAGCGAAGTGTGGACATTTACTTAGCCTTTGGTTAGAAAGTACGTTTAGAGCCAGAAGCCTACACAACAGACTGAGAGGATTTGGTCTGGGAAAAAGAAATGAGTCCTGGAACCAGTTGCCCAGGCCAGGCACAGAAGGACAAGACAAGTGGGCGTGTGTACTCGGGCTTTGCCCCTCACCTGTACCTAGAAAGCAAAAGGACTCCCCAAATACAACCTAGGATGCACACAGCAGCCAAGCCTCTGCCTAGCCCCCACCTGACCACAGAGAGCACCCTGCTGGCTGTGTCTGCTGGGGAGTGATTCCCTGCCGAGCTGCAGGTAAGCCTGGCGGAAATGTTGATAAGGAAAGAGGTCTTCAGACCATGTGTTCTGGGACCAAAGTGAATCTGACATTTTAAAATACATCCTTTAAAATCTGGCCTTGAACTCTCTTTTAAATCACTTTTTGAAAAAAACTAAAGCCTCTAGACAATTAAAATGAAGACAATTTTAGAAGAGATGTTTAGAAAGACAATAGAGCCTATGCTGAGTTATATAAAAGAAACAAATGTAAGCTATTTCCCATACCTTTGGAGACACTTTTTAGCATTTTAGACTCTCTAATTGACCTGAAGAGGAGGTGACGCTCTTATCTGAATGGATGCATCGCACTGTGTCTCTTACTACAGCGGCCTCCACTTAAAACTACAAACTCCCCACCGCCCAGGATTCCAGGTGATCATTAAAGGACCTCTGAATTTAATCTGAAGCCCCTGAGAACCTGCCACTATACAATGGATCAGGACAAGGGAGTGTAGGCTGACCTAACCCTATAAATACTAAGTTTAAAAAATAAAGTCAAGAGACAAGCGACTTCCGTGGGTAAGGGAGAGTCCACTCCCAACCCCATGCCATGTCAGGAAACTGACTCTCACACTCACTGGATAAGAAGGCGGCAGCAGAACCGACTGTTCATGTGCTCAAAGTTCCCAATACAACACAAACGGCTGCTGGTTCTCCCCTGCCACCTTTGTCACATACTTAACACTGTCTCTAGACAACTTTGGGTGTGCCAATTTTTGCTCCTAGAGAAACTCTCAAGCTTTCTGACTCAAATGGAAAACCCGAGCTCTTCCGGTTGCTGGGGAGGGAGGGGCACAGGGTCCTGACTCCCAGTCCCGGTTAAACAGGACTTGGAGCAGGTGACTTACTGTATGGCTGTGAAATGAGGTGAGGGGGCTGGACAGGAGCCACTGGGGCAGCTGGGCCCAAGGGTGAAGGCTCATCGGTAGCAGTGCCTGACTGCTGGAAAGCCAGGTCAATCTCTTCATCTGTCAGCCCTGGGGAGAAGAAGAGAGGACACAGGTGAGTGGGTCCCTTTCGTCATCCCCCACCCTCAGCAAAGCCTTCCTCTGCACGAAGGCCCCCCGCACTCAAGTGCACCGCCTCCTCTATTCAGATTCTTGGGAACCTCTCTCAGTTGCAATTTAACCTTAAGCGACAGAATATTAGCCTCAACACTGCTTCCAAATGTGGCTCATTCAATTTCCTTAATTTATCCTTGAGTTTATTGCTGCTTTTGAAGTCGCTCCGTACTGCAATTCTCCATTCTTCCCCCGAAAACAGATACCATCAACTGCAAATGTGGCTCATTTTAATCTGTAATGGTGTTAAAAAAAAGAGGGGAAAAAACTAACAATAATGCATGAAAACAGACAGGGAAACAAAAAACTAATTATTGGGTGAGACGACTAATTAGTCTAGATCGTTTCCGAAGACGGGAATAATTTGCTTTATTTTATGACAAATGCAGAAATAAAAAGAAAAATCAGGACTGACTGTGATTAGTATGAATGGGATATAGGATGTAAAGAAGAAAATAAAACAAGAAAACAGATCAGAGTGAGCCCAGGCCCACGCTTCCAGATGACTATTGCCCCAGCCTATCACAGGCTGCCTGGATCGCCTTTGGCTAGTTTCTCTCCCCTCCTTTTTAATCTTCCAACACTCCAAACTACACTGCACACGGGGCATCAGGAAATCGCAGGGCGCCATCTGCAGTAGTTATAGCATGTAGAAAGGTTTTTCCAAAAATGAATGGAGGGCAAGTGAAAGCCCACCAAGATCCTAGCCCCAGCAGGCTCGGAGCCGAGATTTCCGGAGGGCCCAAGGCCGACTGCGTGACCACTGGTGAAGGATGAAGGCACCGCTAAGAGTGAAGGGTAGAGCCCAGGTTTGTAACAAGATTCCCACAGGGCCTAGTCGGGAAATAATGGTGTGTACAAAGGCTGAGGATGGAAAAGCAGGTGAGAGGTCACTGCTAGTGTGCAGAGACCGCTCAAGCTGGTCCAGGCTGTTCCGGGAATCCCAATATCCAGTGGAGCCGCAACACAGAGCTTTTAAAGCAGGGCCAAGAGCTTTTCCACATCTGGTCGGCAGCTCTCCATTAGAGGCCACAGCATGGTATACTTGCCCCTAGGGGTGGATGAAGTACAAGGCGGTTCTGAGGATCAGCATCTTCAAAGTGTGGTGGCTCGTACTCTGTGCCTGGGGGCTAATACATGGTGCACATTAATGCTTTAGAGCACAGCTCTGCCCTGCATCACACCGACACTAGCCGTTCCGCAGACTTTTCATGCCCTACCGCAAACGGTCAAGGGAGTGTCTCAACTATTCAAAATGGCCTTTGACCTTTTTTCTTTGGTGCTGCAGCAGCACTTCCCCTCTTCACACACATAGGAGCTAGACAGAAGCAAGCACCACTGCTGTCAGCCCAGCACGCTGGAGCACCCCACAGCATTCACCTAGGCAGGTGATAAAGCAACAGAGCATCTCAGACTGGGCTGGTCACGGGCATTCTCACTTCCTGTATCCACAGCTTGCCACAAACGCCTTGCTTTTCTCATCATTTCTCCTCCCCAGACCAGGGATAGGACAGACAGACACGTCAGGCAAAACTGGAAAACACAGCTCCCTGGAGCCTGTGCCTCTTGGGCTATGTCACCTGTCAGTGACTGCTGACTGCTCTTCCTGAACAGGAAGGGGCACTCCTCCCCAAGAGCTGGGAGGACCGCTCTGCTCTAACCAGTTCCCAGTCTGCTGCTGGAGAAGGAAGCAGCATCTGCGACGTCAGCACAGGCTGCTGGTCACTGGTACACCACGGAATTCTATAAACCTGGTGGATCGTGTGCCTTGTCAGCTGCTGGCTGCAAATGAAGATAATTTTCCCAAAAGGAGCATTCAGTTGCACTCTCATTTTCCCTTTTGGCTCTTTCAAATATAAACAAGTACGGTAATGTTTAACGCTGGGGAAATATACAGCAAGTTACAGGCTGTGCCTCAGCCTTGCGAGCTGGAGCTGGTTAAAGGAACAGGACTTTCTGCCTGTTGTTCTGCCCTCTGGCCCTAAGCTTTTACGAACATTTCTCTCCTAATAAAACACACTTTGCATTACTTCGGCAGGCCCCGCCAGTGAGGCGATGGTTTAAATGCCATCGGCACTTCCTTCCAGGCTCTTGCTTCTCACACCTTATCATTTAAGGCTCTAAATCTACACTGGCTAAAATTCTGATATACCCAGTTCTCCAGGAAAGTCGGGGATTTGATTTATTTTCAATAAATGAGTCATTTCCTTTTAAAAGGGAGCGTGAGGGGGAGGAAAGGAAAGGGAGAGGAGGGGAGGGGAGGGGAGGGGAGGGGAGGGGAGGGAAGGGAAGGGTTAGGGTTAGGAGGGAAGGAAAGGGGAGCGTAATTTTGGAGCTGGAATGCTATCTTAGCCACTGCCTCTACTGAGCAGATGAAAAGCCTGAGGTAGGAGGTAAGGACTGCCGAGATCAAAGTTGTCCTGGAGAATGGTGACAACCAGAGTTACAAACATCAGCTGGCAGACTCAGAACTTCAGTCTTACGCCTGCCAAGGTTTAGAGAAGGATGAAGCTCGCTCCTTTCTCCTGTGCCACCCTGGACCCCACCTGCAGGTACAAGGCAGAAACTAGTTCATGGAGATGTAGAAACATCGGCTGTCGACAGCCTGGGTCAGACCTGCAAGTGTTAACTAGACAGTATCAACACCGCCAGAGTGACAAGCACAGTGCATCCTCACCCTCACCTCACTCCAGACGGTCCTCACAGGCTGGCACTGTGCTTCCCTGCCCATCCTCAGCTCAGGCAGCACTGGCCGGTTGTAGGACTCTATTTTGAGCTAGGTGGCCCACCTGAGATGCAGGGAGTCCAAGTGGAGTTCACTCCCCTCTCCCTGATCAAGACTAGCTATCTAATCAGCCACTGGCCCCTGGGTCAGAGATGACCCTACCTTTGTGATAAGCTGTTGCCACAGGACCCATGCATAAACATCCAGACGCCCTAGCCCACCCCACAAGATAAACAATGCAGATCTTTGATTGAGACCTTGCAGAATCCAAAAGGTTAAAAGGAATAATAGAGGAAACTGCCGATTGTAAGTGAATTATATTTGGCTCTGAAAGCCAAGGCACAGGCTAGATTATAAAAGGCATCTCTGTGCGTTGTTTACCATCACCCTGACTAATGCAGACCTTTTTTGTTGTTGTTGTTTTAAATAATCTCATGCAAATTAGACACACACACTTCCTTCCAGTTGATTGCTATCTGTGAGGAATAATCTAACGCATGGGACTGAGCCATGGCTCAACAGAACAGAGCAAAGGACTTCACCATCCTGCAAGCGGCAAGTAAGCCTCCTGATCCCTCTCTGCTTTTGGAGGGGCTAGTTCACCCTGCTAAGGCTTACACTTTCCTCTTGGTTGAGGTTGATGGCACCACTAGGTCTTGGCATTTTATCTTCTTCCAGTAACTTCCCTTCTACCACGGGTGATTTTTCTTGAGTTCCCATCCTACCACCTATTACTGGTAACTAATAACTCTAAGAAAGACCTGCTCACTCACTCTCTCTCACTGGACGTAGGAACAAGAGAGCCTGTCCAGGAGGGGAAGAGGGAAAGTGACAGGAGGCTGTCACTAGGCACAAGAATGGTGCCTCCCATCGAATAAGGTCCTCAGCATCTTTCCTGCTTCCTTAGTTCCCTCCAAACATTCAAAGTACCACTGTTGCCCCTGGGCAGATACAGGGCCAAGGATTTATTCTCCAACACTTCTCCACAGAAGGAAACAAGTGAGCAGTTTCCCTCCCAGCAACCACAAAGGCAGGCTCTCCTGCCACTGAACTGACTCAGGACAGTCACACCTGCCTATTTCTATCTCCTAGCAGATAAGCAATCTGTTTTCCTCAGGGTTTCTCTTAGAATGCAAACCAGGCCAAGCCCACTGGGGTGAACATGATGCCCACCATCTAGCCAAGTACCCAGCTGGCTGACTGTTTTCCATGGGACTGGCAGCACAAGGGCTTCGCAGATCAAGCAACTCCACACTGACTCCAGTGCCTGCTGGGCACAGCTCTGGGCCTGATTCCGTGGAGGTAAAACAGAAACATGACAGGCGACCCTAACCCTCTGCATCGCACAGAGCAACCAACCAAGACAGAAGGGTTAAGGGCGGCTTGAAACTACGCAAGGTAACGAACCCCAGCAGCACCTTCCAGTCTGGACCGAGCTGTATGATCAAACTGTAGAGAACGGAAGGGGCATGGGGGCGGGGTGGGGGCGGGGGGCGGGGTGGGGTGGGGGTGGGGGGGGGGGTGGGGGGCAAGCCCCAGGCCCACAGCCAAGGGCGGTGGCAGCCAAGGGCCCAGAATTCAGATCACCGTCCTCCATTTCCGATTCGCCTGAGACTCTGGAGACTGAGGAGGGTCACCTCGCTCAGAACACAACTAGTTATCTGCCTGGCACATTCCAGGAGGAGGTGACAAAGGCAGGGAAGACAGCTGGCTAAAGATATTCCCCAAATTAAAAGAAAAATCAACTCCCTCAGAATGAGTTCAGGGAGGGGAAAGGGAAAAAGTATTTTTTTATTAACATTTTGTTGGCACAGTAGAGTACAATAAGGACTCTTGGAGCCTCTAAAAGTCGTTGGATGACCTGTGGACCCCTATTTCCCGGTGCCTTGTATAAAATTGAATTTTTTAAACATAAATTACACGTAATGACGACACTGTAAAAACTAACAGTAATGGAAAGCTGTGCTGTATTTCATTAGCCTGTATTATTCCGTGCCACCTGATCCAGCCGGGCCTTGTTTATGAGTTAGTGTGCTAGCAGATGCCGATGGAAGCATTTGCTTCGACCTTGCTCTTCTCATTGGGGCATGAAATTACGACGGCAGCACCTTGATATTACAGCCATAAATACAGTAAACTGCAAATTTAAGCCAACGGCTCCTATTGTCTCTGAACATAAAGCTGATCGGTATTTATTTAAAAGGAGAACAAAAAAAATATTATATATCACCTTGTTTATGGGGCTGCCCCACCCACTCTCTTATCCCCTCCCCCAAGTTCCCAACCTGTCTAATCCACTAGGTTAAAATATTAAGCAAATAAGCCAAACACTTTCTTCTGGATGATAACCATTCCCTAAGCAGCAAAAAAGAAAAGAGTTTTTGAGAAAACCAGTTCTAAATGTTACTGGCCTGAATGAAAGTTTTTTATGCAAATGGAGCTGGAGGTGGGCTGGCTCCTACCATCTTGATCCTGATGTATAATTTCAAGAACAGGACCAGAGCTTATCCCCTCTCCTTAAGTGAGGGGAGTCTATACAACTGGAGGAAAAGTTGCTGCTGATGCCTTGAAATTGGATGCTGTCTCAGTATCCTTCTGAAGACTGTTCCGTAGAAAGAAAGGCTGCTTCGGAAACAGCAAAACACTGCCTCCTGCCACCCAGGGAAAGAAAGATATCCAACCACAAATGTAATTCTCATCCCTGCACCCAGCACTCGGACCTCTCATCAAAACCTGCACCAATCACTTCCTTATCCCAGTGAACCATAAAGACAAAACACCCTTTAAATATATCAAATGTGCATGAAAACTAAACAAAGACGAAAGGACGCTGATAGCACCAGGCGCCTCTCCCGGTGTAAATCACCGAATAAGAAGCCCGTGCACGGTGTATTTCACCGCCAGCTTACAGACTCAGAGACCTGGCAGGCTTCCGCTTACAAGTCTAAGGAGAGGATGGGGCTGCTTCCCTCATGTCAAGGAAGGGGGTCCCTGAGGAGACAGAGGAGCTGTGAACATTCAGCCGCCACCAGGGGTGAAGCTTTCAGTTAGTTAGTGGCCAAAACTAGAACACCAGCAGGCAAGCTCCGAAGTCTCTTCCAACACAGCACACGGGAGGACCATTTCAGCGTGAACTAAAGGCAGGTCAGGATTTAGTTTCAAAGCAGACAGGCTGGGGTCATAGGGGCTAGAGCCCAGTAGTAAGTGACTCAGGCAAATCAACCAAGATTAAAAATTTTTGTAAGTTTCTGGCAGGTTACTTCACAAGGCACATGTATCCCCTTGGAGCCCTAAATTATAACAGCCACACCAGGCTTGGTGCCTTCACATAAGGAAGGGACTTTCTATAAAATTTATTGAGCGCCTCTGGGGAGTAGTATACCTACTGAACAAGACAGAAGTGAGCTGCCCTCTGTGTTACACAGATTGAGACCTCTGGAAGAAAGACTGGGGGGGGGGGGGCGCGGTTCCAATCAGCGTCTGTGATGTCTACTTCTAGAGCTATCCAGTCTCAGCGGTGCCCCCGACTTTCCTTTCACCCCTCCCCGGCTACACTGAAGGGAAACACGAAGTGGGTTTCTTCTGATGGCTGCCATCAGCTCCGCAGGGTTACAGAGGGCTGCCCAGCTGGAGCAGGCTGCACAGGCTGGGAAGTGCAGCGGTTTACAAGCCCACGGCCTGGTGAGTGTTTGCGAACGTGTGGGGAAGGCCCAAGTAATAAACACTTCAGCAACACTTAAACTCCACCCATTTCAGAAGAGACCATGTGGTTGTCTGCTTTAAAAATATAGATTTATTTATTTTATGTGTATGAATGTTTTAGCTGCATGTACACATGGGTGCCATATGTGTATATCTCTGCAGAGCTTAGGAGAGGACGCTGGAGCCTCTGGAACTGGAGTTACAGAAGTCTGAGAGCCATCACGTAGGAGCTGGGAACTGAAACTAGGACCTTCACAAGAGCAGCCAGTGCTCTTCACCACTGAGCTGTCGCTTCCAGCTCCTTGTGAGCCTTTACATTTTACTTTTAATTTTATGTGTATAAGTATTTTGCCTGCAAGTATGTGTATACCATGTGCATCCAGTATCCATGGAGGCCAGAAAAAGGCACTGGATCCCTGGGAATGGAGTTTCAGCTGTGAGCCATTGAACCTGGGTCTTTTGGAAGAGCAGTGTTCTTAACCACTGAGCCACCACTGCAGCCTTTTAAGCAACAGCAACTCATCTTTACACTCAAAAGAAGTCAGAACAAAAAAAACAAAAAAACAGGAAAAACAACAACAAAACCTTTAGTTCTTGGAGGGGATTTCTATCCCATGCTCCCTCCCTTCCTCCACCCTTCCCTCTTAATTTACAGATGAAGAAACAAACAAACAAGCAAACAACATCCCATAGAAGCCAGTCACGGTGGCTTTAACCCCAGCACGGGGAGGCAGAGGCAGGTGGATCTCTGTCAGTTTGAAAAGGCCAGCCTGGTCTACACAGCAAGTTCCAGTCAAGGCTGGAGATTGTCTTACAGATAGGAGTAGTGACTTGCCAGTCCCCACTCCCAACCCCTATATGGGGCTCTCCACACTACCCCAGGGTGAGGGGACATGCTGGAGAGCCTGTGCTCACTCCCAACCCCCAAGGGGGGCTCTCCACACTACCCGAGGGTGAAGGGGCATCCTGGAGAGCCTGTGTTCACTGCACCTGACATAGCACATTTTCAACAGCAAAGTTTTATAAGAAATTTTCCCAAAAGAAGAAAAGCAAAACAGGATAGTCAGTGCAAAGGGGACCCAAGTGACGTACAAGACACAGACTTCTGTGCTGATCGATGGGCTTTTAGTCAGGCAGGGAGGCACAGTGGTCATCTCAGGTAAGGCTGACATACGGCATATGTTCTCAATCTGGAAGAGACGCTACTGAATGTTCTCGCCATAAAGAAATGATTCTTTGAGGAGACAGGTAAGTTATCTTGATTGGCATATATATAAACCACATGCATCTCAAAACATGATGCGAAACCCTATATACGCACACAACTTTACAAAAATGAAGCTGGGCATGGTAGCTCATGCCTGTAATCCCAGCACTCCAGAGGCTGAAGCAGAGGGACTGCCTGGAATTTGAGCCTGGCCTGGAATACATGATGAGTTCCAGAGCACCCTGAACTATATAGTGAGACCCTGACTCAGAAAGGAGAAAAAAGAAAGGCAACTGCATATAGACAGTGAGGGCAGAGCCGGTCACTCTCTCTGACACGGGTGCCTAGCCTGACAGTAAGCATGAGGGATAGAGACTTGAATCTACTGGCCCTTCATAACGCCATTCCCATCAGCCCTCACAGTCTGAGGCCCTTGGTGCAGGCTGTCTCTCCCACACTTCTTGGCAGGCACATGCGACACCACAATGCTAACTGCTACGTGTGGGTGCATGAAGTTTTACTCAGTGGCCTTCTAAGAATTTTTTATAATGGTTCTTAACTCTCATGGTACAAAATTCTAATAATACATAAGGGTTGCAGTGAAATGCAGGTTCCCTTCTCCTGCCACAGATCACATAGTTACATCATTTCAAAGAAATTACAGGGGCTGGAGAGATGGCTCAGAGGTTAAGAGCACTGGCTGCTCTTCCAGAGGTCCTGAGTTCAATTCCCAGCAACCACATGGTGGCTCATAACCATCTGTAATGTGATATGGCGCCCTCTTCTGGCCTGTAGGTGTACATGCAGGCAGAGCCAGGTATACATAATAATAAATAATGAATCATTAAAATAGAAAGAAACCACAGGCACTAGCTTTTATGTAAAAAGCATATGTATTTACACATGTAACTACATGGACACAGGTATATATGGCATGTATATGTATATGTACATATATGACAGTATGCTATACACAATTTTCTATCTTTTTTGTTTGGTTGGTTTTGTTTTTATTTTTGTTTTTGTTTTTCGAGACAGGGTTTCTCTGTGTAGCCTTGCCCATCCTGGACTCACTTTGTAGACCAGGCTGGCCTTGAACTCACAGCGATCCGCCTGCCTCTGCCTCCTGAGTGCTGGGATTAAAGGCGTGTGCCCTATTAACTAATTAAGATTAGTTAATAGGGAGTTGGAGAGATGGCTCAGCAGTTAGAGTCCATACTGCTCTTGCAGAGGACCTGAGTTCAGTTCCTCTGGCTTCCATGAGTACATGTGCTCATTTGCATAGACACACAGAGCCACCCACCCACCCACACACTTCAAATAATAAATCTTAAATAAAGTTAATTAATATGTTCTCATAGAACATGCCACATGAGCACAACTACTGAGTGCCACCATTCTGGGTGTGTGTTACAGGAGGAACCATGATCTATACAGGAAATGTTCTCCTACTGAACACTTCCTTTTACAAAGAACACCACAAAAAAGACCTTGGATGCAATTTGTTTGGTATGGTATATATCCTCAGGAGCCCCAGGCTGAAGTCTAACACCTATTGGTAGAAGCCTCAGTATCTTTACCAGATACTGTATTGACATGGTAAGTTTGTCAAGTGTGTATTACAATCTTGGTTGGCTTGAGGACATTTAATGCCACCACAGTGACGCGCTGTCCAGTCTTTCCTTCAGTTCCATTCATTCCTGGCTATGTATCCTAAGCCTCTGCTGTTAGGTCTAGACATATTTCCAGTATGATTGTCTCTGGTCACAGTCATCTTTTCATTTCCCTCTGAGGTCACTTCCTTTGACTTCACTGTTAAGTCCATCATATCTGAGATTAGTATTAGGTTTTTTGTGGTGTCTGCATGGTGTTTTCTCCTTCCAATACTTATTTTTAATCCTTATGTGTCTGATCCAGGTGTGGTAGCACCTGGGAGCCTGAAGGCAGGAGGAGGACCGCTGTGATTTCAAGGTCAGTCTGGGCTATATAGTGGGTTCCAAGTAAACCTGGGATAAACGGTGAGACACTGTCTCAAACCTAAAAATGTTTTTAAAAATTAAAAATTAGTGCCAGGGTGGTACACATCTTTAATCCCAGAACTGAGGAGGAAGAGGCAGGTGAATCTCTACATTTGAGGCCAGCCTGGTCTACACAGTGAGTTCCAGGACAGCCAGGGCTACCCAGGGAAACCTATTCTCAAAAAGCAAAAAACACACACACAAAAAATTGTGTCTGATGCAAACAGCGCTAAATGGAGGATATTTATTTTTTTATCTTAATCTTGGCAAACCTGTTTTTAACATTTATTTCTTTAATGGATGGTGGTGGTGGTAGCAGCATGAGCCTGTGGAGGTCAGAGGACAACTGGCCAATTCTCTCTTCCATTACATAGAGCAAATTCAGGTCACCATGCTAGGCAAGCAAACATTTTTACTACCAACCTACAAAGTTTGCTTTTAATACAGTATTTTATCCATTTACATTTAGTATAAATGTTGATTTTTGAGGGCTTCTATCTGTATCTTATGATTTGTTTTCCTTTTGGCCTAGTTTAGTTCCACTTTCTCTGCCTTCTTTGTGGTGTGTTTCCCTGTCTATTGACTTGTCTTTTATGGTGGTTTACAATGGCTTCTGACTATACAGTCACTATCTTCTCTTTTCTAGTTATTAAATAACTTGGGGGGGGGGTTGTTTCTGCTATCTATTTTTTTTCTTTTTAGTGAACATCAGATCTTCTCTGCAATAACAATTATTGTCTTTCTACTGGGGGTAGTATTGTTTTTATTACTATTATTAATCTTTAAAGACAGCGTCCTCCTCTCTAGAGCAGGCTGGCCTCAAACTCAGACATCTGCCTACCTCTGCCTCCCAAGTGCTTGGGATTACAGGTGCGTACCACCAATGGTCTATTCCTAACATGGCTGCCAGGCTGAGCCTACTAAAGCATCACTCCTCTGCCTGAAACTGATGATCCCCAGTGTTTTGAGAATAAGTCCAAACTCCGCGGAGGGATTACTGTCTCCTAACCCACCACATGGTCTGTTCGTGCAGCGACCCTGCCTCTCACTGCTGCCCACCCTGCCCATACAGCAGGCTTCCCTCTCTTCCTGGAATTTGTTAGATACGATTCCCCCCTCCCACCCTCAGGTACAAGACCTTCCCTTTTCATAGAATTCTTTCTCTCTAAAAATTCATGAGGTTTGCTTCCTCATTTTTTCAAGTGTTTCTCAAAATGTCACTTTAGAGGGGCCTTTCCTGATCATTCCATTTTAAAATGCGTCTTCCGAAGAAGTCTGCTGCCCTGACTCTTCACACTAAACCCGCATTCTACCTGTTTACTTTGTCTCCTTCCTCCTCGCCACAGGAATGCAGTAAACTCAGTAGAGGCAAGGGTTTGGGGCTAATTTATTCATTATGTTCCTCCCTTCTAGAACAATTCAGTTCAGCACTCCCAATGTCTTGCTTGGATGTGTCATTCTGCTTGTCAGGTGTGGCTCAGTATGTACTTTGTTTGTGCAAGCCTTATGCCTCAGCAACCCTAAACTCCCCCCCTCACACACACACAAAAAACAAAGGGAACAATGACCAGAACTATGGTTGCCTCAAAATCAGAAATTATGCAGCCCACTAGACGTTGAATAGTGTCCTCAAAATGGTAAAGAGGCAGGTGAAATGGTGCTTGCCACCAAGTCTCAGGACACGAGTTCCATCCCCGCAGAGAACTGACTTTCGCAAGGTGTCCTTTGATTTCCACACCCAGGCACACAGAATAAATAAATGTACTAAACACACATGTGTGTCCTGCTCATGTTCAGTCACACTTCCGGGCTGCTGGTCACGTGGTTTTGTTTTGAATCACAGTTGGGGATCACTCTTAGCCAATAACTTTTCATAATTTGTTTCTGCCTCACTCTTCTCTCCTTTGGGGGACTGAAATCACGCTGACTTTGAGCAGTATCTAGTTCTGCACGCCCCATCTATTTTTCTCCTGTGTACTTTCTCTGTGTATGCTTTCTTTTTTTGGTTTTTCGAGACAGGGTGTCTCTGTGTAGCCTTGGCCATCCTGGACTCACTTTGTAGACCAGGCTGGCCTCGAACTCACAGCGATCCGCCTGCCTCTGCCTCCCGAGTGCTGGGATTAAAGGCGTGCGCCACCACGCCCGGCTGCTGTGTATGCTTTCAACTGGTCTGTCTGTCTTCCAAGACTGCCGAGCCTTTCTTCTGTTATGTCCAATCTGCCGCCAAACTCAGACCATCGGTTTTCTTTTTTAATGTGAATTTATTCTCCATGTCTGTGTATATGTGTTGGGTGCAAGTGTAGAGGTTAGAAACAATGTAAAAGAGTTGATCTTCTCCTCCCTCCATGTGGGCCCTGAGGATCAAGCCTGGCAGTGAGCACCTTGCAATGAGTCATCTATCTCACTGGCCCCCATCCTAGTTAAATTTCACCTTTTCACTCCCTTTTATGAAAATTTTTAAACATTTTTCAAGTTTCTTGTCAGTCTTAGGTATGTAAAGTAACATCAAAAGGCTTTTATGCTTCAAAAGGATTGTGTGATTCTGTTCCCTTCCAGGAGATTCTAATTTTGAATGAAGGAAAGTTGGTGAGTAAAGGAGAGATAAACCTGTTTTTGTTACGATCCCAAGAGTGGGACCTGAATGGTCTTGTGAGAGAACAGATGAGGTTAATCCACTAGACGACCAACCACCACCTGCTGGAGCTTGATTGTTGCCAGGTGAAAAGATCCCGTGAACAGACTGTGGGAGGAGATATATAAATGAGCCCAGAACTGGAGGAGGGGCCTTTTGGAGACTTCTGATAGTTTTGGCTGTTCATCGCTCCACTTCGAAACACTCCTAGAGAGAACCGCTCTAGGGAAGGTTTCAGGGCTCTGGCTCCTGCTGAGGTTCCGGGTTCTGGTTACTCCAGGTTCCAGCAGAAGAAATCCTGTGGCTCACGCCAGGAGAATTGCTCCTTGGAACTGCTATCCTCATGGTTTTGTTATTGTGTTCCTTAATCCTCTTTTCCTAGTGTTTTGATTAGTCGGGTTATAAGTGACGTACACTCAGTTATTAAGTTGTAATAAAATATATTGGTTAAGAAAATTGAGGCAACAGGTGAGGCCCTGGCTTCTCTTCTGAAAGACCAGCTCAGCCTTAGTCCTGGAGACAGTATTTGCCCAAGTGTCCCTCACAGGGTTTGAGAGCCTGCCTCTTTTGCACTGAGATCTCTGCTGGAAGCTGTGGTGCCTCCGCTGTGCACAGGAAGTTCATGAGGCAGATGAGCCTGCACATGCACAACTGGGGCTACCGCCTTCATGACTCTCTCACTTGACTTTCCATCTTTAAGTCCAGCCACCCACTAGCCTGGGCCCCCGCCCGCCTCCACCCCACCTCGTTCTGTTCCTCAGATCAATAGCACAGCTTTCTGCTTGAGTTCTGTTGTTTCACTCAGATGGATGAGGGAATGCCTCAGGAAAAAGCCCCACAGAAGTGGCTTTCTCAGATTGCCCTCCACCTTCCAGAATCAAATCTAATCAAGTTTATGCTGCCTTTAGAGGTTTTTCAGTACCTTCACTGTTTTAGATATACTGCCTTTCCAAAATTCAACTTTGTCATGGCTGGGAATATTATTCTGACACAAGCTTCTCCACCTTCCCTGAAAGCCAAAAGGCTGAACATCTTTGAGGGCCTGATGGTTTTATTCATATTAAAATGTATAATAAAGGCATAACAATTAAAACACAGTGGCCCATGTAAAAGTGTTCAAGTCAACAAAAACAGAATGAATGTCTCTGAAAGAGACTTTGTTATACATTAAAATTTAATATATGATAAAAGAAGAATGACAAAGAAATGACTTATTCATTGAAGAGAGTCTTGGAAAATGTTTGCAAGGAGCTTCACAGAGCTTCACCTATACTACTTCATAGATTTTAGCTCAAAAAGTTAAATATATTGGGCTGAAGAGATGGTTCAAACGTTAACAGCACTGGCTTGCTCTTCCAAAGGTCCTAAGTTCAATTCCCAGCAACCACATGGTGGCTCACAACCATCTATACTGAGATCTGGTGTCCTCTTCTGGTGTCCAGGCTCACATGCAGGCAGAACACTGTATATAAGATAGATAGATAGATAGATAGATATTTTTTGAAAGTCATAAAAGCTAAAATAAAATATGGGAAATAGTTCACAGACAAACTACTTAACCACTCTTAGTTTCTTTTCTCAATTGCAAGAAGATTAAAAATCAAACCAAAATAAAGATAACTCTCAACTCAAAAGGGTGATGTGCTCATTGCTCATCTGACCAGGCCTCAGTAAATGTTAGCTGTTACTGTAATTATTATGACTGTTTAACAATTATAGAAGGGGTCTGGAGAGATGGCTCCGAGGTTAGGAGCGCTGCCTGCTCTTCCAAAGGTCCTGAGTTCAATTCCCAGCAACCACATGGTGGCTCACAACCATCTACAATGTGATCTGATGCCCTCTTCTGGTGTGCAGGTGTACGTGCAGGCAGAACATTGTATAATAATAAATAAATCTTTAAAAAATAATTATAGAAGGAAGCTCTTAACATAAAAAATATCAGAAAATTGATGAATATGATTGGGTGAAATAATCAATTTTATTTATTAAGCAATGCAAAAGGCACTGGGGAAAATGTTTACAAACATGACAAAGAATTAATATTCTTGATATTAAACGGGCATTTAAAAAGCAACCAGCAAGATCAAAGAGACGGCTCAGTGGGTAAAGACGTTTGCCATCAAGCCTAATGACTGAGCTTGACCCTGGGACTCACAGGTCCCATCCTCCGTGGCCTCTGCTTCAGTCCCTGCCTTGAGTCCCTGTTCTGCCTTCCCCCGGTGACAGACTGTGACCTGTGAGACTCTGGAATAAACTCTCTCCTCTTCAAGTTGTTGGCTTAGATTTTATGTGTGAGTGTTCTGCCTGCATGTGTGTATGTACACCATGTGTGTTCCTACAGAAACTGATAGGGCCTCAGATTCCAACAGAGAACTGTGAGCCACATCATATGGGTGCTGGGAACTGAACCTCGGTCCTCTGGAAGAGCAGGCAGTGTCCTTAACGCTGTCTCTCCAGCCCTCTGTCAGTGCTTTATCACCACAACAAAAAACGAACCAGGACACATGCTAGCACGTACAAATAATGTTTTAAAGATCAGTAAGTACAGCATAAACAAACAGGGGTGAGGTGTGGGGCAGGGATGAGCAAACATTTCTGAGATATGAGCATTTGTACTGGTGTAGAGTGATGTGCAGGTGTGATGGTAGAATCAGGAAGTAAAGAGAGGACAGTAGGGTCGGGAGGTCAAGGACAGCTTTAGCTACACAGTTTGAGGCAAGGCTGGGCACCACGAGGCCCCTGACTCAAATAAACCAGCCTACCTCTGGTACTGTGTACTCAGTACTGAATACAAGCAAACGAAGGCAGTCTGAGGAAGCTTGCTTTTGGGTGGCCACTCACAGCAAGAAAGTGAGGGAGCCTTTCACTCCCAAGAGGGACTGGGAAGCCCTATTTGGGAAATTATGGCTGTGTGTGTGGAGTTTTGAGCCTGTGAGTCAATACTTCCTCATCTCAGGAATCTATTCTGAGGGACTACATCAGGCAGTGCTACTGACCATTTTTTCTCATTCCTCTTAATAAAAAACAAGGATGAAAATAAATTAAGGACTCATCTCAAGAAGCCAAGAGAAAGACATTAGAAAAATCCTAACAAGGTAAACGAAAAGAGCTGCATTTAAAATTTTGTGAGGGTCCAGATTTTTCTCACAGGATTTCTGGTTATAGGTTTCTGTTTTAGTGCCTCATGGTGAAGAAGGGGGATAGTATGAGTTCGGCCTCTTGGGCTTGGGATATTTTTCTCAGTGAACAAATAACATAATTTCTTATAAGTGAACCAACACTGCTGAACAACTAAATCGTCTGTTCTCTGTGTACCAAATTCTATTTATTAATACAAAACCAAGTTTGTTCTTTGTTATCGAGTTACTTCCCATGACCTCCTTGCCTGATGGTTTATTAAATCTTGCAGCTTGTTAATATCACCGGTTATGTGGCTCTACGTTGCTCTGTTTCAAACAGCTGCTGCTCTTATCCACTTGACATAGTACTGTAAACATGCACACTTTCACAGTGACGGCTTATCTTGTAGGTGGACCAGATTTTCTAACAGAATAAACTGATTTTTTATTCTTAAGAGGTTTTGGTTATTTTTAATTGTGTGCATGAGTGTATGTGCATATGAGTAGAGGTGCCTGCAGAGGCCGGAGGTGGAGAGACAGGTGGTGGCGAGCCAACTGATATGGATGCTGGGAACCAAACTCAAGTCTTCTGGAAGAGCAGTACATGCTCTTAACCACTGAGCCACCTCTCCAACCCCAGCTTTTCACTCATTCAAATATTTGTTACCTTGAGCTTGTAGCCTACATGCATTAGTGAGGCCATTTCTTCATCCACTGGTTTGCATTACTGCTCTCCTTCTTTGTTTCAACTTTCCTTCACTTTAAGTATGTGTCTTACTTATGAACAAACTGTCCTGTTTTTTCTTTGTTTCACTGGGTTTTAAATTGTGTGTGTGTGTCTGTGTGTGTCTGTGTGTGAGAGTGAGTGTGTGTCTCTGTGTCTCTGTGTGTGAGAGTGAGTGTTAATCTCTCTCTCTCTCTGTCTCTCTCTCTGTCTCTCTCTCTCTCTCTCTCTCTCTCTGTGTGTGTGTGTGTGTGTGTGATGTTCATCTACCCAATTGTTTATTTTCTTCCCTGACCTTTGCCTATTTGGTCCTCTGTTAACTCTGAATGTAGTTTGAATATTCTCTTGAACTTGAAGGCCAGCCTGGTCTAAATAGCAAGTTCCTGGCCAGCCCAGGCTACATAGTAAGACCCTGACTCAAAATCAAACCAAACCAAACCAAAAGTTCTAAATTCTATTTTATTCTATTCTAGTAATGTTAGCTTGATTTCTTTTTTTGAAAATTGAGAACATTCACATTTAAATATGCAAAGCATACCAATCTTATGCAACAGCGTGGGGAATTTGTACAAATACAAACACATGTGCAAAGTCCTTTGCACACGTTTAAATATTGAGTTACCAGGGGCTAGAGAGATGGTCCAGCAATTAAGAGCACCTGTTGCTGTTTCGCAGGCTCCCGGTTCAGTTAGTAGCACCCACACAGCGGCTCACAGCCACTCCTGCAGAGCCAATGCCCTCTTCACGCCTTCTTCATGCCGCCCTTCTGACCTCCAGGCATGTACAAGGTGCACACACATGCATGCAGACAAAACACTCAGAAACATAAAATCAAATAAATCTATCAGTCCTGGGTTTTTTTTTTGTTTGTTTGTTTGTTTGTTTGTTTGTTTTTTTTTTTGGTCACCTTGACACAAACTACAGCTACCTGGGAAGAGGAGCCTCAACTAATAAAGTTCCTCCACCGAGTGTATGGGACATTTTCCTGATCAATGCTTGACATGGGAGGGCCCAGCCCATGTGGTTGTTCCAACTCAGAACTCCAACTCCTATATGTATCAGAAAGCAGGCTGAGAAAGCTACAGGAGCAAGGCAGGAAGCAGCATTCCTTCAAGGCCTCTGCCTTAGTCCCTGCCTCCAGATCCCTGCCCTGACTGCCCTCAGAGATGGAGTCTAACCTGAAATAAAGTCCTTTCTTCCTTTTGTTCACACTGTTTTAACACAGCATTAGAAACCCTAAGACATGGAGCATTTCCCAGCATGCCACATGCTGCTCTTTGCAGTCTGCAAGCTCCTTCAGGGTACTCACCTTGAATTTGATCAACAGTTTCTCTTTAAATTTTTTTGTTTTTTTAAACAATCATTATTTTAAACAAACATTGCATATATGAGTACATGTGTGGAGGTGCACTTGACAAGTGTGTAGGTCAAGAACCACCGCAGCCATCGGTTCTTCTTCCGCCACCAAGCAAGTTCAAGGGACCAAATCCAGACCCTAATGCCTGGAGGTCCTGATGCCTGCTGCACCACCTTGCCACCCAGGCATCAGCATTAACTGCACCTATTCTTGACATCACAAAAACAAGCCCTGCTTTTGGTGGAAGTCATTGTCATTATTGTCACCGTGGTCATCATCTTCATTGTCATTGTCCTCTTCCTCCGCTTCTTTTGAGAAAGGGTCCTGTGTACCCCAGGCCTATTTTTACATGGAGCAGGAGACTGAACCTAAGACTTCCTACATACCAGGCAAGCACCCTACCAACTACCTCCACAGCCCTCCTAGTGGGGCTTTTCAGCCTTCATGCATTTTGTCAGGCAGTAATTGATTCCCTTCCCACGCTGTATAACTCCCCTGGTGAGTCTGTTCTGTAAAGTAGAGGCTCTTCTGCTGATGGGCGTTTCCCCCCCAGGTTTGAGCCCTTTAAACAAAGTGACAGTTTGCATCCTGTTCATTTCTTTTATGGACTGACGGGTTCGTTTCTCTTGGGTTTATGTCTAGTGATGGAACAGCTGTAAGTCACAGAACAAACACTTAACTGGCACAAAGTGCCAGGTTTTCAAACAGCCTCACCCTCAGCAACACATGAGATTAAAGTTGCTCCACGTTCTTGTCAACACTTAGTATCCTCAGCCTTTTTCCTTTCTTCCTTTTTTTCTTTTTCTTTTTGTTGTTGTTGTTGTTTTTCAATACAGGGTTTCTCTAGGCGATAGACCTGGCTGTCCTGGACTCTTTCTGTAGACCAGGCTGGCTTCCAACTCACAGAGACCCACCTACCTCCGCCCCCCCAGTGCTGGGATTAAGGCACGCCATCACCCGTGGCCCAGGCTTTTCACTCTGATGTCCTGTGTATTATGCTGAGCTGCTGTAGTTTAATCATATTACACCTTGGGAAGAAAAGTTGGGCATCTTTTTATATGCCTTCTAAGCATTTAGAAATGTTCTTTAACATAGTACCTGTCCAAGTCTTTGCACACTTTTGAAAATAGAGTTACCAGCCTTTTTCCCCGATTTGTGGTAGTTTTCTAATGACTCCAGAAGCAAGCCCTCTGTCAGATAAGCATTTTAGCCTCTTATATGGCACCTCCCTTTGCTTTCTTAGTGTTGCTTTTCCATGAATAAGAGTTTGTATTTGGTATGGCACTTTTTCTTTTACTGAGCTAATTAAGAAATCTTCATACACTTCCATGTTATAGGGATGTTTTTCTAGAAAATTTACAAATTTATCTTTCTAATTTGGCATATGCTGAAAGGTAAGGGTCAAAGTTCGTATTTTTGTCCAAGAAGGGATTATTCAGCACTGGTGTCAGAGTGCCGAAACATGCTGCTTAGTCTCCACCACTGCGTCACTGAGAACTTACAAGCCAACCACTGCACAGGAGAGAAACTAGTACACAAAACTGCTATCATTTTGCCCTCACGGAATCTAATGAGTTCTTTAGTGAGTCCAGTCTGTCGGCCTTTTGCTTGCTTGTTTTGTTTTATTGAGACTGTCTCAAACAGTCCAAGCAAGACCCAAACTCACTAGCCAAGAAGACCTTGAACTTCTGAACCTCCTGCTGGGATTACAGTAATATGCTGTCACAGTTGGCACAGGGTTTCAACTTTATTGGACAGCCAAAGATCATCAGACATTTAATGGAAACCTTAAAAATGAAAAATAAAACACTTCACCTCAAAGAACAACAAAAATTACACACACACACACACACACACACACACACACACACACACGAAACAAAGAATATCAGAGAAATAGAAAATTTCATATAACAACACACTGTGGTGTTTTGAGTAAGAATGTCCCCCACAGGCTCATATATTTGAATGCTTGGTCCAGAACAGCCAGGACTGTTACACAAAGAAACCCTATCGCAAACCTCCCCCAAAGATACACTTTTGGAAGAAATGTATAACTGAAAAGATGGAAAATAAGAAAAGTTTTAAAAATTTGTTGAGGATTAACCCCTCTCATTCAGCTAACCGGGGTTCTAGAAAAACACACCACAGAACACAGAAGAGAGAATATTACTAAAGAAATCACTGAAGACCACATCACAAAACTGAAGGGTGCCAACTCTCCAAATGAATGGCCCACAGGATACCCAGCCCTAAGGAACCAGCTCTGTAAATACAAAGATGATAAAACAAGAAAACCCTGATGCTCACTATTATGAAACCAAAGGACACTGCCTAGTGATAAAGAAAAACATTTTGGAGAAAATAAACAGTTAAAAAGTTTCCCAATCTAGAATTTTAACCCCAGCCAAGCAAAACTAGCAATAAACGCAGCCCTGTTTTCTAAGTTTGCATCCCATGTACTTGCTCAGGAAGGATCCATTCCACCAACCCAAAGATAAGAACCAAAAAGGATCACGTAGAAGCCAGGAAACCAGAAGAGCACAGGGGAGCATGAGGAAGGCGCAGAAGAAGGCCAGGCACATTGTGATGCCGAAGCTCCAGAAAAAGCCAGCAGCCAAGGCTACACAGAAAAGCCCTGTCTCGAAACAAAACAAAACATCCCCAAAAGCAAAAAAGGATTTGAAATTCACATTATTAGCAATGTTCAGTATTTAATGCCCCTCTCACTGTGATGGACCAGAGCTCCACGCCCTACTCTAATATTTCCAAACATTCTCAAAACTATGATAGCTGAGAGCAGACACGAAAGAGAGCCAGGCTGAGAGTATTTCTCCTAAAGGCACACAAAACATCAGCACATAGACCTAGTACATTAAACACCACGATCAACTAGAATTCATGCTGCTAATACAGTGATGATTCACTACTGCCTATTATAATATTTTATTATATTAAGACATTAAGAGACAGCAGTGATATGATTATTTCCGCAAGTGAAGGGCATTTGATATAATTCGATATCCACTCAATGAAAACTCTTAATAAAATGAACAACATGAATACTTCCTGGATGTGACTGAGCGTGAGCAGATGGGCTAGTGTCACTCTCTGAAGTTGGTGTGATGGTTTATGAACAAGATGTAGAAGTGTATTGTTTAAAGACAGAAGCAGGACAAGTGTGCTCACACGCATCTGCTTTATTTATGTGGAGCTGTTTTAGGGGCTGATGCAACTGGGGAGAAGAGAAGCAACACGAACAATGTGAAGGGCATTGGAGATGGGCGTGGGCTAACCTGCCCACAGCACCTTAGCAGGGCTGAGGAGACGGGCATGGGCTAACCTGCCCACAGCACCGTAGCAGGGCTGAGGAGATGGGCGTGGGCTAACCTGCCCACAGCACTGTAGCAGGGCTGAGGAGACGGGCATGGGCTAACCTGCCCACAGCACCGTAGCAGGGCTGAGGAGATGGGCGTGGGCTAACCTGCCCACAGCACTGTAGCAGGGCTGAGGAGATGGGCGTGGGCTAACCTGCCCATAGCACTGTAGCAGGGCTGAGGAGATGGGCGTGGGCTAACCTGCCCACAGCACCTTAGCAGGGCTGAGGAGATGGGCGTGGGCTAACCTGCCCACAGCACCGTAGCAGGGCTGAGGAGATGGGCGTGGGCTAACCTGTCCACAGCACTGTAGCAGGGCTGAGGAGATGGGCGTGGGCTAACCTGCCCATAGCACTGTAGCAGGGCTGAGGAGATGGGCGTGGGCTAACCTGCCCACAGCACCTTAGCAGGGCTGAGGAGATGGGCGTGGGCTAACCTGCCCACAGCACCGTAGCAGGGCTGAGGAGATGGGCGTGGGCTAACCTGCCCACAGCACCTTAGCAGGGCTGAGGAGATGGGCGTGGGCTAACCTGCCCACAGCACCTTAGCAGGGCTGAGGAGACGGGCATGGGCTAACCTGCCCACAGCACTGTAGCAGGGCTGAGGAGACGGGCGTGGGCTAACCTGTCCACAGCACTGTAGCAGGGCTGAGGAGATGAGTGTGGGCTAACATGCCCACAGCACCTTAGCAGGGCTGAGGAGATGGGCGTGGGCTAACCTGCCCACAGCACCTTAGCAGGGCTGAGGAGATGGGCATGGGCTAACCTGCCCACAGCACTGTAGCAGGGCTGAGGAGATGGGCGTGGGCTAACCTGCCCACAGCACCTTAGCAGGGCTGAGGAGACGGGCGTGGGCTAACCTGCCCACAGCACCGTAGCAGGGCTGAGGAGACGGGCATGGGCTAACCTGCCCACAGCACTGTAGCAGGGCTGAGGAGACAGGCGTGGGCTAACCTGTCCACAGCACTGTAGCAGGGCTGAGGAGATGAGCATGGGCTAACCTGCCCACAGCACCTTAGCAGGGCTGAGGAGATGTGCGTGGGCTAACCTGCCCACAGCACCATAGCAGGGCTGAGGAGACAGGCATAGGCTAACCTGCCCACAGCACTGTAGCAGGGCTGAGGAGATGGGCATGGGCTAACCTGCCCACAGCACCATAGCAGGGCTGAGGAGATGGGCGTGGGCTAACCTGCCCACAGCACCTTAGCAGGGCTGAGGAGATGGGCGTGGGCTAACCTGCCCACAGCACCTTAGCAGGGCTGAGGAGATGGGCGTGGGCTAACCTGCCCACAGCACTGTAGCAGGGCTGAGGAGACGGGCGTGGGCTAACCTGCCCACAGCACCTTAGCAGGGCTGAGGAGATGGGCGTGGGCTAACCTGCCCACAGCACCTTAGCAGGGCTGAGGAGACGGGCGTGGGCTAACCTGTCCACAGCACTGTATCAGGGCTGAGGAGATGGGCGTGGGCTAACCTGCCCACAGCACCTTAGCAGGGCTGAGGAGATGGGCGTGGGCTAACCTGCCCACAGCACCTTAGCTGGGCTGAGGAGACGGGCGTGGGCTAACCTGCCCACAGCACCGTAGCAGGGCTGAGGAGATGGGCGTGGGCTAACCTGCCCATAGCACCATAGCAGGGCTGAGGCACAAGCTCAGTGTTCGAAAGGTAAAGACACAAATGTGCAAGGTCTTCATAAAGACATGGAGAAAACTAAACAAGCTACATGGGAATAATTGGCCTTTTCTCCTATAAAAAGTATCAATATTATAAACATGTCATTTGTCCTAAGTTAATCTGTAAGGTTACTGGGATTCCACTGTTTAAAATATCAACATTCTATACTTTCCTTTTAGCTGGGCAAAATGGCAGTGATGGGGTGCAGGGCAGCGAGGAGAGTCGTGTTGTCTCAGAGTGCGGGCTACACAACAGGTAGCATTCATCTCACCTCAGTTAGCCCTGAGCAGAACTACACCGAAGAACACGAGTGGGCTGTAGGAAGAATAAGGTTTTCATCATGTCCACTGGACCCCACTAGACCTAAGCATGAACTTCCGAGGAAATTCTTCTCAGCTAGCTTATTCATACCCATATCTGGAATCAAAATCTGAAAGTTCAAAATATACAAAGAAATAGACCACAAAGGGGAGAAAGAGTAGAAAACAAAAGCCCTATGGCCTGAGGTCAATCCCAGGACCCTCATGGTAGAAGGAGAGAACTGGGAGAGTTCTCACCGACATGCTCACACATGCATGCACACATACTAAATAAATGCATTATATATTTTATAACTTCCCCAAATGACCCTTTATGACTCTGCATAGTTATGAATTTTGCTCTTTAATTTTTTTTTTTTATTATCTGTGGTTATGGCTATTATGCAGTGGGTGGAGCATGTACATGTGAGTGCATTTTGCCTGCAGAGGTCAGAAGTGTTGGATGCCCCTGGAGCTGTGAGCCACTTGATGGAAGTGCTGGGAATCCAACTGTCCTGTGGAAGAGCAATATACACTCTTCAGCACTGAGACATCTATCCAGCCCCCAGTAAAATATTGCTTAAAAGACCTTAAAAGAATTGATTAATAGAAGCCAGGTAGAGCAGTGCATGCCTGTAATCCTAGCACTGCCAAGACTGGGGCAAGAAGAGCTTGAATAGTTCCAAGGAGGCCTGGATTATACAGTGAGACCAATTAAGAAGGAAGGGGATGGCAAAACAAAGAAGTTTACTAGAAAAGTATATTTTAAAAGGAACCAAATATAAACCTGAAACTGAAATGCAGTAAGTGACAGCAAGAACTCAGTAAGAGATGAGTTTCACAGAAGCCTGGTCATAGCAGAGCGACTAGAAAACTGAAGATAGGCCAGTAAAGAGAAGGGCATGGAGTGTAGTGTTATGCTGTGTTATGTGGAACACAGCATAAAAAACGGGGACTTGGAAAAGGTTTACTATAAATACAGCTGTAGTCCAAGAAAGGAAAGAGCCAGACAAAAGCAAGCCAGACCAGCACTTAAAAATATAATTGCTAATTTTGTAAAAGTACATCAAGGCAGATATTCAAAGACCCTGTGAAACTATATCTCAAAGAAACTCTGAAAATGGTGGCTGAAGAGAAGGCTCAGCAATTAAAAGTGTGCCCCACTCCTACAGAGGACCCATGTTCCCAGCACCCATATGGAGAAACTCACAAGTGCCTGTGACTCTAGCTCCAGAGGATCTCTTCTGGACTCCTTGGACTCCTTGGGCACCTGTGCACATTTAGGAAAACACACACACACACACACACACACACACACACACACACGCGCCAATAAATGATAAATAATCTTAAAAGCAGTCAGAAAAGATAATGATTCACTAACTCTCAGAGAATACAAGACTGACAAACAACAACAAATAAGAAGGCAAAAATAAGAAGGCATCACTGTCAAGGTGCTGAGAGGAGCCCAGAATGGAGGCTCCTCCTGCCAGTCAGCACTTGGGAGGCAAAGCCAGGAGAACTAGGAATTCATGGCCAACCTCAAGTACTTAGCAAGGCAGAGGCCTACGTGAGCTACGCAGGGATGATTTGCCTCAGACAAGCAAGAACCATTACCAGATGGTAAAAACAATAGGTGGAAATCAATAGAAAAGAAGCGCATAGCCTTAAAACTCCCTTTAAAAGACACTAACTGCAAAGGAAATATAATTCTACATGAAAAGCCTGCCAAATGCCACCTCAACCAACAGGCCAAGGTACAATCACCAGCTGTTGCGCCCCGTAATGTTAGGAAACACGGCAACACTTTTATATAAAAATGCAGACTACACTCAATCATAAGGGAACACACAAAAATCCAAACTGCAGTACAGTGCACAAATCTGCTCTAAATACTACCTGCTCTAAAAGTCACAAGACAAGGAAAGGCTAGGCAACACTATTCTAGGCTCAAGGACAGAGAGGATAAGCCAGCACTCACTCACCTTGTGACCACGGAGCATGTGGAGTCCTTCTGTTCAGTTTTGCCATTGTGGTTAGTCTTTATTCTCAACCTGACATGCTGAGAATCGCCAAAGGGACACACTTGGGGTGTGTCTGTGAGGTACCTCTGAGAAGGCTTAACTCATGGTGGAAAGGCCCACCTTCCTAGTAAGCACAGCATTCCAACAGGTGGCCCTGATACAAAGGGCCCAAGGAAAAAGCAGTGTGTGCCTGTCTGCCTTTGCTGGCTCCTGGGTGAGTGCACTAACCGCTGCCATGGTATTCTTCCACAGACATCAGATCCTAGCTCCTCTGGCTTTCCAACATGGACTGAAGAGCAGACACTTTCCATGCCTGAGCTGCTGCTGGGTTCTCTGCCTCTCCAGCATGCAGACAGCCATTAATGTGTAAGCCAATGTGGTAAATACCATAAAACATCCATTCTGTTGGTTCACTTCCTCTAGAGAACCCAGCCTGAAACATCTACTTTATTAAGACAGCTGACTAAATCTGAAGGAGGGTGTGTGTGTGTGTGTGTGTGTGTGTGTCTGTGTGTGTGTGTGTCTGTGTGTGTGTCTGTGTAGAAATGGGCAAGAGATAAAGTAATATTAATATTTTTGAAATCTAGATGGTAGATAAGTGGGAATTCTTCATACTACCGGAATTCACTTAAAATATTAAGTTTCAAAAAGCACTTCAAACTAAAGGTTTTTTGTTTTGTTTTTTTAAGAGAAGAGGGGGCTGGAGAAGTGGCTCAGCAGTTAAGGGCTTACAG
This sequence comes from Acomys russatus, assembly GCF_903995435.1. NCBI lineage: Eukaryota > Metazoa > Chordata > Mammalia > Rodentia > Muridae > Acomys > Acomys russatus. The sequence goes on from NC_067165.1 coordinate 40,181,975, forward strand.
GTTTTATAGAGGATATAGGTTTGGTTCCCAGCACCAAATCAGGCAGCTCACAACTGCCCGTAATTTCAGTTCAGGGGATCTGATACCCCCCTTCTGGCCCCAGGGGACACTGTACATGCAACACACATACAAACAAGGAACATACTCATGTACATAAAAATAAAAATAAAAATAAAAAACTGAAGACGCTAGAAGAGCATTCAGCAGTATAGCATTTACCTACCCTGTCTTGAGGCCCTGGGTTTGATCCACAGCAACAAAAAGAAAAAAGTGGGAGCCGGGCGTGGTGGCGCAAGCCTTTAATCCCAGCACTCGGGAGGCAGAGGCAGGCAGATCGCTGTAAGTTCGAGGCCAGCCTGGTCTACAAAGTGAGTCCAGGATGGCCAAGGCTACACAGAGAAACCCTGTCTCGAAAAACCAAAAAGAAAAAAAGAAAAAAGTGGGAAGATTTTTCATTTTCAGACAAGCACTAGAGAATTCATCACTTGCAGCCAGTCCCCCTTCCCCAGTAAACTACTAAAGGAAGTCTCCAGGCAGAAGGCACATGATCCTACATGGAAGCATGGACACATAATAAGTATAGGCTCGGAGGAAAGAGCAAATATAAATGAATATTGACTGTATAAAATAATGATGTCTTTAGGGCCTAAAATCAATGATAATGTCTTTTAGGGTTTAAAATCTATATAGCACTGCATAGATCTGCAAAGATCACTACAGTAACACAAAAAGTAGGAAAACGTAAATGGACGTCGGGTGCTCTAAAGTTTGGGACCCGTGATATGGCCCAGTGACTAAAGACGCCCGTCAGCAAGTCTGATAACCTGCAGTTCTATACCCCGGGCCACATGGTAGAAGGAGAGAACTGACTCCTGCCAGCTGTCTTCTGGCCCCAACACATTCACAGTGGAAGATGCACACCTACACACATGTGTGCACGCATGTGCGCGCACACACACACACACACACACACGTAAAGAAATGTAAAGGAAAGAATGAGTGAATGAAGTCCTCTGGCGTCCCTGGCGAGTGGCGGCCCTGGCGAGTGGCGGCCCTCGTTCACACACACTCCAGGAGTCAGAGAGGACCTCTGGCCTCCCGGGCACTGATTGCCCAGCGTCGTTGGCCTCTGCATTCTTCGGATGCATTAAAGATTCCAAGGAACTAGTATTTTGAGCATTCAAGTGTTGATCCTCTACAGAAAATCAGCAATCAAAACTGACGCTGGTGCAGCAGTGCACACCCATTATGCCAACACTCAGAAGGATGAGGCAGGACGATCTCGGGTTTGAGACTAGCCTATCTACAAGCAGAACTGCAAAGAAAAAAAAAATTCTTAGGCTCTACTCAGTAAGATAAATGTTGATAGCCAGGTGGTGGCAGCGCATGCCTTGAATCCCAGCACGTGGGAGGCAGAGGCAGGCGATCTCCATGAGTTCGAGGCCAGCCTGGACTACAGAGCAAGTTCCAGGACAGCCAGAGCAGTTAAACAGAGAAACCCTGTCTCGAAAAACAAAACAAAACAAAAAAAGAGATAAATGTTGATAAGAATATTGAGTTTTGTAAAGCCAGATGCAGTGGTGTACTCCTGTAATCTCAGCTCTTAGGAGCTGGGTGCAGAGCATTCACAAGTTCAAAGTCAGCCTCATCTACACAGCAGTCTGAGTCCAGACTGGGTTATATGGAGCAGGTCTCAACAACATCAGCAGGAACACAGCTGGATGCTGCACAGTAGGTACTTGCCAATGTGCAGGAGGCCAGTTCCTCAACACTTGAAAATACCATTTATAACTTTAAGATTATCTTATAATAAAGCATAAAAATAAGAAAATCAAACTCTTGGACCAAGTTTTGCATTGTGAAAGTAATATAAATGTAAAATAAGAAACGAAAGTGAAATCCAGTCATGATAAACATACATATATCACACAAATAAATACAAATAAGAATTCAGTGTGTGTGTGTGTGTGTGTGTGTGTGTGTGTGTGTGTGTGCGCGCGCGCGCGTGTCTCTAGAAGCCTGTGACTAATGTCCGGCCCTAACTTCCCTGCATCATTCTCATTAAAGAAATCTTGGGAAGATGTTTGATTCTGGGCTTGAGTCCATCTGAGCCATGTATCCTGGGAAGCAAAGGAGTCGACCTGAATGTGACCCATTGGAGCAAACCTGAAACCACAAATCAGACACTGCAGACTACAGAACATAAGTGATATACAAACATTTTCTTCTCAGACAGTGTCACTGAGCAGTCCTGGCTAGCCTAGAACTTGCTTATACAGACCAGGCTGGACTCAAACTTGCAATAGTCCCCCTGAATCTGCCTCCACAGTGCTAGAATTACAGATGTCTTAATATGCACCACTCCATCCAGCAAATAATATAGATAATATAAATGAAAGTGAGTCTCCCAGAAGAGGAAGGATACGAAAACTCTTAGCCAAAAAGTATTTGCGGGTAACCGTGGTACACTTGGTAATCCAGGGATATCAAGAGTTCAGTGCCATCCTCAGCTACTCAGCAAGACTGATGAGGCTGGAGAGATGACTCAGTGGTTAAGAGAAGCACTGCTCTTCCAGAGGACCCGAGCTCTGTTCCCAGAACCCATATTAGGCAGCTCACAACTGCCTGTAACTCTAGCTCCAGGGGATTCAACCCCTCTAGTCTCTACTGTCACTTGCATGCACGCGCGCGCGCGCACGCGCGCGCACACACACACACACACCCACACACACACAAAGACACATACAGAGATCAAAAAATAAACTATAAAAGATAAAAATAAATGCCTGAGAAACAACATATTTAGGAGTCAATTAAAGCAAAGCTCTCCGCTGATGATAAAGGTGCCAAGTGAAGGTTACTGCATAACAGGATAACATGGATCTGAAAAAAAAAAAAAGCCCTGCTTAGACTACTTGTTAATTACATGAGTGAAAATGGCCCTTACAAAGATGATCTGGTAATCACCTGGCTAACCAAATGGCATTAACCAGAAGCAGAACACTCTTGGCATTCCTCCCTCATAATGCAATACAGTAATGAGGGCCTAACACTGCTTACTAAGTATTCTTGCCGAAAACATGGGATCTCAATTTATGAAGAGGGAACAATGAGACACGCCCAGAATAGTCGATAAAACCAACCTGGTTCCTGAAGTACACTCAATGACAATTAGAACAAGAAAAGGCAGAAGGCAGATCTCCAGAGTCAGCAGGAAAGCCCTAGGTGAGAGACCTGGCTGTCTCTTGGAATGGTAGCCTACAAAGGAAACTTAGGACAAATAGGGAGATTTAAACATGGAATGTACATATCAGGTACTCTGAGAGGTTCACATTAATTTTCTCCCTGTCATGTGTGAAGTGATTATGTGAAAGGACATTCTTACTTGAGGAGGTCTGTGCTGAGGCTATAAGAGTTGACATGTCATGCTATCTACAAGTCCCCTCAAATGGCCATAGTGTACTTGTGCAGATGAGAGCAAACACAGATAAGCATATGTGGCAACATGTCAATCAGTGACAAACAAGAGAGAAGCTATCTGGGTGCTCATGCAGTGTTCAGTTTTTCTGTGAATTTGAAACTATTCAACAGTAAAAGATTGAGGAAGATTTGAATAATGCCAGCACTTGACAGGTGGAGGCAGGACACTCAGAATTCAAAGTTATTCTTTACAAAGAACAAGTGTGAGGTTGGCACTCTATCAAAGAAGGAGACAGAGGGGCTGAAAGGACAGCCCCATGCTTCAGAGCACTTGCTGCTCTTGCAGTGGACCTGTGACAGTTAACAATGGTCTATAACTGCAGTTCCAGGGGCTCTGACAGCTTCTTTTGGCCTCCATGGGTAGTGCATGCACCTGGTGTACATACGAACTGGAAGTTTCTGGTTTCTTTGAAGACTCAGTATTGTCATGTGAATGTGTTTTTGTTTTGGTCCCAAGTATGGGATGTGAGAGTGTTTTTCCTCCACTGAAGACAACCTTGTGACCTTTGTTAGTGGAAAACAGATCCATGAATGGGCATGTGATACTTTGCTGGAAGCTGTCTCAGGCGAGGGGTGTGATTTTGGCCAGCTGAAAACACCTGCGGGTGGACTCTGAGAAAAGAGTATGACTAGAAGGCCACAGGCAGCAGGAACATTTCTGCATCACTATGCCTTGCACTGGTTCACTTTGCAGAGAGAGACGCTCCAGAGACTTTCTCACGGCACCCCAGAGGAGTCGGCTAACTAGTGCCCACTTGGCTGAGTTTTACTGTTTCTGCTTGATGGTGTTGCTGCTGCTGGTTCATGTTGCTGTTCCGTGTTTGCTATTTGACTGAACTGCTGGTACCCTGACAATGCAGAGCAGAATCACCTTAAAGAACTATGTCTATCTAAAAAGGTCACATCCTCCACCCCTACTAACCTCCGTTCTCTCCGACCTCCGGTCAGTGGGTTGTAAGGAAGATAGAAGCATTTAAGAAGCCAGAATAACTCAAGTTTTTAAAAAATCTAAGCCTACGCACATATATACATACACACACACACACACACACACACACACACACACACACACACAGGCAAAATACTAATATACATAAAATAAAAACAAATAAATCTTTTAAAAGAGAAAGAGGAGGACACAGGGCGGGGTACAAGGAGGGCTAGTGGTATTGGGTTAGAAACAACACAAGCCAACAGACCTTGACCCAAAGTGCTGCTACAAGTAAAAGAAAGCTGAAGGCTGAGCCAGGGCCTCACTATCTGCCACCGTCAGAGGAGGTAAAGCTAGAAGACCAGAGTGGCATGGAAAAGAATAAAATAGTCACTGTCTTCCTGTGGCCATTACCTGGACTGGTGAAGGCAGCAGGTATCCAATAACACAGAAACTGCCATTGGTAGGTGTCCTCTGAGTGAGGCCCAGCCTCTAGGTCTTCGAGAGAAATCATTTCTGGATACCACTGTTTCCTGTACAAGAACTTCTCCCTCTCCAGTCAGACTTAGCTGTTACGTCCCTTCCACAGCCCCTCCGTGAAGGACTTTTGTTTTACACAGGAGACTAAGTCGCCTGCATTTGTCAAATGACTTTACGGTGGGTTCTACTGTTCTCCAGCTTTTCTGCTTGAAAAAAACAGAAGTAACCTTGACTTTCTCATTGAATAGACAGCAGCAAGGAACACATTAAACTAGTCTAGCCACAGGATAAATATCTTGCAGAAGAGTTTAGTTAATTCGCTTTCTGTTAAGCCCTTCTGCAAGGAAAGGCTTTGAGAAGTCTTGGAATCATTCTGTAACTGTGACTATTTCTTTTACGGTCCTGGGCCCTGAGGGTGCCGGCAGGAGGCAGCAGCACTATACCCTTTACTGTCTTGAACATCATGCCCAACACAATAAGGTTAAATAACACAGGAAAGAAAAAATAATATTTATTTGCTACTGAGAAATACTGAAAACCAATAACAGGCATTAGGATTGTTACAAAGATCACAACAGAATCATTTTTAAAGCATAGACATCAACAGCTTCCCTAAGTTTAACAAAGAACAGAAAAGAAAGTGGAAATAAAGGTCACAAAACAATAATAAATTTTAAAATACTAAGGAGTAAAGGAAGTGTAAAGAAGCTAGGCAAGAATTCTGTCAAACCATTAATAGGAAACATAGTTCACTTGAAACGCAGTTCACTCAAAAGAGATGTCACATCCCTGGACATAAAGGCTATAGTCTGCAAAGATGTCACTCTTGACCTGGGTAATTTACATATTGAATATAATTTAGAATTAGAATTCTAAAGAGACTGGCAGAGAGTTGGGGGAGGAACAGGATCAAGAAGAGGAGATGTGGGACTGGAGAGATGGCTCAGTGGTTGCCGAGGACCTGGGTATGATTCCCAGCACCCAAAGGGTGACTCACAACCATTTGTAACTCCTGGCCTCTTCTGGCCTCTACAGGCACTGAATGCACGTGGTACACAGACATACATACAGGCAAAACACCCACACAAATAAAAATAAAAAGTTATAAAAGTGTTTTAAAGAAGAGACATGATAAAGGAATTATAAACACCAGGGCTATTCTAGTCAGTAGCAACAATGGGGAAGCAGGACGTGTGCTAACAAAGCAGGAAGGGACAATCTACAATAACACAGACACTACAGCATGAGCCCAACAGACATGGACATCAGCAGATGAGAACATCCGGAGTGCAATGTATGACAAAGGGACATGGCACTGAATGGTGCTGGGACAATCAAATTGGTCAGCAGGAAAAATAAAGTTATAGTCCCTGCTGCTCAGCTAATAACAAAATAAATTCCATGAAAGAAAACTAGACCCTTAAAAGAAAAAGAGAGGCAAATGTGTCAATGTCCTTAAGAGTGTGGGAAGGGTTTTCTCTGATTTCAACTAAAGCAAGGAACTATGAACTTGACAGCTGAAGTTTAAAGCCTGTGCTGGAGAGCACAGCTGAGGTGGAAGGAACGCGCCGACATCACATTTCCACAGGTCAGCAAAGAGGTACATATTAAAATGAAAACAAACCCATTGCCTTTAATGCAGTATTAGCAACTGGGTTTAGAGTCTTTACCCTAAGAGGGCAATCGCAGAATTAAGACCTGTTTCTCCAAGGCACTTAAAGGAGGGCTGCTGTAATGCTGAAAAATGAAAATAATCTGGATGTTCATCAAAGGGGCTGGTTAAAATAAATTGTGGCACATACTCTCTGTCCAACAGTTGTTGAAACTGGTGGTGGAGCTCGTATCTAACAGACACAGGTCATGTCTGAGACATGATGCCTAGCAAAAAGAAAACAGCAGAAGAGGAAAATCCATAAAGATTTGCCAAAAAGAGAGCAGGGTCCGAAAGCCCCAAAAGAAGGCAAAAGGCTGAGGGCTCCAACCAGCCTTTGGATCTGTGCCCTCTCACTGGCCCAAGCAACAAATTCTTCTCAGTGCCTCAGTCTCTTAGTCTCCCATAAAATGGTAATCCCAAACACCAATATTGTGCCCAGGGTTCCCTGGTGTCTGTGAAGTGCGCTGCTATACTAGGTTATATGGGCAGATTTTCCATCAGGCTCACCAGGTCTTTTAAAGTTCTTACATAAAACTTGAGAACTTTAGCTGAAATACCCCAAAGACAAGCAAGCCAGGCAACAAGGAAGCTGTAGGAGAAACAGCCCAGCAACCCTCTCCCCAACCCCACCCCAGGTGCAGTACCGGCAGCAAGGCTAAGCCGGAGTTTCATCAGCAGGCCCCTTGGGATGAGGTCATCACATCCCGACTACCTCTAGTCCTCCAGGGGACGATTATCACTCTGTCACCAGTGTCCCTGGGGCTCCTTATTAGTCTAATAGAAACCCTTCATGCTTGCATAGAGACTGACCGAGACTTAGCTTGAAATGAACTTGTGTGTATAAGAAGCACTACTCCAGGCCTAATGAGAGGTACAGAGACTCATAGAGACAGCTCCCTTTGCACATGCCAGCCCAGATTCTGGAATTCTGATGGCAGCTGCCAGGCTCTGGGGATGTTTAGGGAGCAGCTTCCAGAGGGGCAGATTACAAGCAACACCTCAAAGCATAGCCAGGGGCTCAGAAGTCAAAGATGATGTCGTTATAGGGCAGGTGGGGCACTGCTCATCCCTGCCAATTTCACTAAGAACAAACATCGCGTCACAGAACGGACAACCTCAGTGAGGGATGGCAGGAGATGCTCACGGAGGCCTCCACAACAGCTGCCCCTTCGGTCCCTCTCACTGTGGAATAATGCTAGCTGTGGGCACCAGACCAGTAACATGCAATGCTTTGTCCTGCACAGGCCAAGCACCTCCTTCCAGACTGACTTCACTCCACCTCCAGTGCTGTGTCTCTCTCCCTATATGTCATCCTGTCTCTCAAATCTATTCCCGTGTGTCCCGTGGGGCCGCAGTGAAGCAAGTTTTACCTATATGATGCAACGACCAGCCACAGGTGAGGCCTGGGCGCTTCTGAAAACCTAATGAACGGGCACCAGCAGCTTGTGTGCGTCTTGACAGTGCACAGGTGCTGGTAAATAGTCCCATGGGTGTTCCTGGTAAACACAGCACCCAGCCCTTCACCCTCACATGAACACTCAGGTATGTGCACACACACACTCCTCACACCTCATCTGCTCTGCCCTAGAACCTAAAAAAAAAAAAAAAGATTTAACCATTCTTTTTCCTAAGGGTTAGGACTCTACAAACTTACACCTCTGTCTCTCACATACACAGAACACTCCGATAGGCTGAACGCTGCTGTTTAATTACTGTAACGAGAGGTGCTTTCGGAGGGTTTCTGCAAACATTAATTTTTCCCTATCTTATCTTACAGTGAAACTCATGGCTCAACAAGTGTTTTTCATAATACTCCTTCTCCTTTCTCTCCTTCTCTGTATGCAGGGAAGCAAGGAAGCTGGTTAGTCAGTGTCCCCAACAGTTTGAGGGGTGAGTGGGTATCAACAGCAGACATCCAAAACAGTCATTTAAAAATTAAATGTTAAACGTCAGAAAAGAAACAAGGCCAGGAATGGTGGCTCACATCTATAATCCCAGGACTTAGGCTGAGGCAGGAGGATCAAGAGGTCATGGGCATAAAAAGTAAACTATAACCCTGACCCCCTCCCTGGGAGGGGCAGGGAAAGTCCTTCAAATGTTCCTGAGAAGGGAGGGGACCAGCTCCAAGGTTGTCCAGCACAAGCTTTAAAGGCTGTTTTCTGTGGAAAAGCTGGACAAAGGAGACTAAGCAAGATGGCTACAAAAAAGAGATTTGCTCTCAATGGTGCATACGTTTTAAAAAGTGTACAACCGGTGTGCACTTCCCTGTAGATCCTATGTACCACCTCACAGTCCCACCTTCTGGTCCAGGCTTTGGGCCTGGATGGAGCTGCAGAAGCATCCACAAACACTGAAAAGAAAAATGTTAGCACAGACCCAGGGCTGGAAACCCTGACTGAGCTGGAACAGCAAAGGAGAAAAGCTCAAAGGGGTAAAAGATGTTCCTGGCCAGACCGCTGCAAGCCGACCCGGAGCCAGGATCACACAGTGCATTGGCTGCGTGCAGCAGTGAGATCTCCCAGGAAGTCAGCTAATGGACTGATTGTCTTTTTCATCCTTTTGGAGTCTCTGACCTTTAGGCTCCGTACCACCAAGCCACACATTTTTACTTTCTAGGCTTTGTTGATTTAAAAGCAAAACAGTCCATCTGCTCCCAAAAAACTAAGGCACGCAGGTCAGGTAACCACACCACGGCACCAAGCACAGAGGACCTCAAAGTGTTACAGCCAGGTCAGCAAACCAACTGACTAGCTAAGAAAACCAGGGGAAATACAGACATGACATGGCCAGGGAGGAGTGAAAAGGAGTGAGTGAGAAGGGCAGAGGGGAGCTTTGTGGGGGCTGAGCTGTCAGCGATGCGGCAGGAACGGCATCTTACAACTGTGGTCTGATGCAGTGGGACCTCCCATGGCAGAAGGGGCAGCTTCACCAGGAAGCTGAGTGGCAGGGCTTATCCCAGAGAAGCCATTTCTAGATAAAGTAACACTTGCTTCACAGATGTCATCTTCTCTTTCTTCCAGGGTCTCAGATTTCAGTGAAACCACTTAGCAGTGAGCAAGAAAGTACGCCCAACAGTCTCATGTGAGGCAGCTCAGCACCAGGGGTCTCTCCACACTCCTGCAGGGCTCCAGGATGTCCCTCTCCCGCCTCCTCACTCTCTGACCCATCTTGCTGTCTCTCACCCCTCAGTCTTCATGCCTAGCTGCCCTGACCCTCAAGCAGAGTCCTGAAAGCCTAGTATGACACATCCACATTGCTACACACAAAACTTGCCCAATGTCCACATAATAAAATCCAAACACTTGAGCTAATAAACAAGGTCTCTCACTTAACAGGCTGTTTTCCAAATCTCTTGACTCAGATTCTGTCTCCTTGCATCATCTTCCAGGACTAGTCACTGCCCAACCTTAAAGACAGCTAATCTGGAGGTCTATACTGAGGACATCTCAAGACTGTCTGAAACTCTTCACCCAGCACAAGGTGCCCAGGCATTCCCCTGCCCTGCACCCCAGTCAGTCTTGCCCCAACTAGTCCCTATTTCTGTGTCTGGCTATGTATCATGAACCCCACTAAACTGCAAATATTAATTCTAATTTTTTATATTCTTGGTGCTTAAAACATATGGTGAGGCAGTAGGAAAAGGACGTTTGATAAATGGCCAGTGAATAAATGAATAGATGCATTTTCCACGGACTTTGCATTGCTGTGTGCTGAGCTCTCTGGGAACAAGCACATGACGCAAATTACACACAAACAGAAACGGCAGACAAAGGAACAAGAGAAGAAATCCAGAGCCACTGTCTAGAAAGCATGTCAATTTTAAATGTTGAAGAGTCACGTATGTTTGCAATATAACTTTCTGGGGTGTTTTGTTAGACAAAATTAGTTTGCATCCCTAGCACCAGTGGTGTGCAGGCAAGTAGAGCTACAGAGAATTAAAGGAAAACTGGTTGGCGATGATAGTTTTGCGATGAATCATTCACAAGTGAGTAGCTGAGAGCGGGCTGCACTGTGTACTCTTGTCTCCGTGAAATCCTTTTAAACAAATACCCACCGCTTCCCCAAAACAAATAGGGCAATTATGGGAAAGCCTTGTTAGTGTTCAGTGGTATACATGCTGCACGTCCACTGCCCCAGAATCACCTCCATCTAACTAATCCTGGGTCTGCCGTGCACTGGGGGGGGGCGGGGGGGGGCAAGGCTTCCTAATGCGCCCACCTCAGCTCCACATAATGGCATCGAGCTAATGGAGATGAGTTCTGTTTCCGAGAGGTTCGACTCCTGAGGAGGGATCTTAAAGGTGAAGCTCAGCAAGCAGCGCAGGAGAAAGTGGATTTAATTTGTTTAACATCATAAAAAGGGACATTTCCACATGGACAGCAAGGACATGAATAGCATGTGTGTATGGCAGAATTATAAACGCGTTTTTGGAGAAATTCAATAAAGCTGATTCTACTGCATAAGGTCAGCAATTTACTATAAAAAATGATATGATTGCAACTTTTAATCTAACCTGTGTATTTGCTGCAAGATGCTCTAGAAGACTGTGTAATGTAACTGTCCGACCTCTCCACAGGAGCAGAGATCACCCATTTACCCTTCACTGTCCTGATAAAAGCAACCACACAGAACAACAGCGGCCGCAGCATTTACTTCCCAGCCAGCCACTCTCTTCAAGTCCAAGACTGTCTCTACTCAAACTGAGAATAGAGATCTGGGCTAAGAGCCCTCACAGAAGGCAGCAAAAGAAAGACAAGAAAGAACCTCCACAACTCACAGAACCATCAATTTCACCTGCTATTCACAACCCTAAGCAGTGACACTAGAAAAGGTATGAGTGAGACACACCTCCATAGCTTTTATAGAATCCACCTCTAATACTGTGAACCTTCCAGAGACAGACCAGTCCATGTGAATTCACAACGCACTTGGACACCTTAGGGCTGGATGTGTGGCACGTGCTACATGCCTGTAGTCCCAGTACTTGTGAGAGAGAGGTAAGAGTTCAAGGCCAGCTTTGGCTACATAAAAAGTTAGAGGCCAATGTGGGCCTGTCTCAGAAAAAAATTAAAAACAACAAAAGCAACAGAGAAGGAAACTGAACACCTCAGCGACGAGAGAAACCTGCTTCTCACATTAGAGGCTCCTTTAAGTTCCCATGAACATGGAGACAGTCCCTGCAAGACAGGGTTTCTCTGTGTAGCCTTGGCTGCCCTGGAACTCACCAGGCTGGCCTCGAACTCAGGAATCTGCCTGTCTCTGCCTCCCCAGAGGGCTGGGACTAAAAGCATGCACCACCTCGCTCACCTATGGAGACTTGAGGAAATGGGTTCTCGTTATATGTGATATGCTTTGAAACTCTAACGGAAAACACATATCTGGGGGCTTCTGTGGCCCCATTGCCAGGCTCTTCAAGATCAGAACAGCACCTGGAAAGAACAGGGGACTGGGAATGTCTGGTGGCTTGAGCTGGGCTTGGGTAAGGATGACATCGATCAAGCTTGTTTCTACCCCAGATCTATGTGTGCTATTCACCAGGGCAAGCACAGCAGCTCATAAGGTACACCCCCTCAATCAATTCTTTTGAGATGGATGGACAGATAGACAAGTGGACAGTAGGAATCATGTAAAACCAAGCATAAAGATCTTCCAAGGAATGCCACTTTTTCTGTCATTTTAGCATTTAGTCTCCTCTACGCAGGACTGTTTAAAGTAGAGCCTTTGATTAGGAAAAGCCTAAGTAAATATCAAAAACCATGGAGCTCCATATTTGTTCTCTTTCAATTACATTCTGTGCAAATCATATCAAACCGACTCCCTAACTGCCTCTTCTTCAAACTCAACCTATGTTCTTCCGGCCAAGGCCCTAGATTTTGCAATTAGAATAATATAATTCACCATTCCACCTGTGACTCGCAGGCTGGGAAGGGTGGGTCTTTGCTCTTCAGCTTCAAGCACTGACAGTGAGCAGCACAATATTTTTCTTGTCGGTCAAGAGAAGCGACGCGGCTTGAAGCCAAAACCAGTAGGAGAGCTCCATTCCCGCGCACGTGCAGTTCCACCGAAAAGATGACATTTATGTGGGTGTGATATTTAACTTATCACAGAGGGTCAAGACAGTTGGGTTTTTCCCCTGAAATACCATCATATGATCAACTTCAACCTTGTGAATGAAAACCTTTGCAATTATTTAACAAACTCAAAACTGCACAAAATTTAAAGACCACCATCTTACTAAAGGCAATCTGCTCAACAGTTTAATTACAGAAAAATTACTTTTTTTTTTTTTTTTTTTTTGAGACAAGGTTTCTCTGTGCAGCCTTGGCTGTCCTGGACTCGCTTTGTAGACCAGGCTGGCCTCAAACTCACAGTGATCCACCTGCCTCTGCCTCCTCCTCGAATGCTGGGATTAAAGGGATGCGGCACCACGCCTGGCCAGGAATACTACTTTTAACAGGCTTTAGAACTAAAAAGAATAGCTAACCACAGAGACACAGCCCTCCCAAGCCTTCTGTCTGCCAAGAAGCAAGCTCTGAGAAGACAGGCTCCTTTCAGAGTGATTTACGTCAAATGTACTCTGAAGTTGGACACTTAGAATTGAGAGGGGCTTACTAGAGGTATCCAAGGTGCTGTCAATCTAAATATAGGCGTGTGTGGTCCATCCCCCTTATCATTTAGGACTTCTACTGAAATGCTTTTATCTCCATCAAAAATGAAAAGGAAATAAGGCTTTGCTACCACACAGCCTGCAATCCCAGCTACCTGGTGCTGATGCAGGAGGATCACAAGCTCAAGGCTGGCTTGCCTACCTAGTGAGTTTAAGCCAGCCCAGGCAATTTAGTGACAAAATAAAATTTAAAGGGTTGGATATAGTTCGGTTGTAGAGTACTTGCTTAGTGTGTGCAAGACCCAGGTTCAATCCCCAGTGCTATAAATAGTAGTAGTAGTAGCAGCAATAATAAACAAACAAAAATGATAACAGTAGATCTGGTGAATAAAAAAACCTAGCAAGCTAGCAGTAAAATATCAATCTAAAATCAAAGCACATTGTCGTATACCTCACAGAAATGGTTACTAAAATGTACACACTTAACACCACTTTTATATGGCACAGATTCAAAACATTGATTACAACGATAAGGTAAATTAATAAATACTACCCAAGTTATTTTTAAGTCTAACTGCAGGCCAATCAATGTGCTTTTCAACAGACACTACCTTATGGGATACCTTAGGTTTCAAAATCCTTGCCTGCCACGCCTTTTAACAGTCCCAGCAAACCCACATGCTGCAGGGCTTGTCCCCTTTTCTCTGCTAAGCAGACTCACTGCTTTAAGAAGCCATTCTGTGAGAAAAGCCAAACAAGTGTGACAAGGTTTCTTCAAATCAGCTCTTTGCAAAAGCCATTGACAGGGATGTCAATTTGTATCCTTCCAGTGAACTAGATTCACCCTAGAGTTTCTGTTCATTATTGACGGTCTAGCTCCTCTGGTTAAAAAGGTCCCCTTCCCTCACACATGCATGACACTGGCCCTATGCTGAAAACACCATGCCCCCTTCATCTTGGAGACTGTGTACCTAAGTGGCTTCAAATCACTAAGCTAAGCCTTCCACACGAAAGGGGCCTGTGGGTAAGCGTGTTCGTGCTATCTGAGGAAGGCCTTTCCTGTTTGTGAATCTTTTTTCTCATCTGGATTTTCCTGACTTTTCCTGCTGTGTCTTTATCACAGAGACTGGAATGCTCAAAGCCATGTTGTTCAGACTCCTCAGGCAGCTGGACAAAAATAAGTGTGAGAGTGAGAATGGAATTCCCTCAGTGACACGTACCCACAGGTGCTTTCGAAAGTGGAAATGAGGCAAACAATCAGTGTTCTGTCCTTGCTGCTGTCGACACCTCACCTTCACTGTGTGTGTATTTGTATATGGGTGCGTAGGCACACATGGAGTCAGTGTCTGTGTGTGTGTGTGCCTGTCTCTGTCTCTGTCTCTCTCTCTCTCTGTCTGTCTCTCTCTGTCTCTCTCTCTCTCTCTCTGTCTCTGTCTGTCTGTCTGTCTCTCTCTCTCTCTCTCTCTCCAGGTCTCTCACTGAACCTTAAGCATACCGTTTCAGCTAGACTGGCTTGCCAGTGAGCCCTGGGATCTGTCTGTCTCTGCCTTCCCAGCTGGAGTTAGAGACATATGCACCTCCCTTTTACATGTGCAGCGTGATCTACACAGCAAGCACTTAATCCACTGAGCCATCTCCCCAGGCCCTCTTTGCTACTTTTGATTGCTGTAAACATCAGCAGACAGGAAAGGAAGATATCAGAAGTGCCAAGATTCAGCTGGACATAACAATGCTCCCTTAATCACACCAGCTTGAGGCCAAACTGGGCTACATGGCTGTTCAAGACCAGTGTAGATGACAGGGTGAGTCTCTGTCTCAAAAGCAAAAGGAAAATGTCACTCAAGTTTCCTACTGTAGTGCCCAGCCTCCAGCTTCATAGGGATCACCTGCTTGTTTGGTTTTTGTTTTTCAAGACAGGGTTCCTCTGTATAGCCCTGACTGTCCTAGATCTAGCTTTGTATATCAGGCTGGCCTCAAACTCAGATATCTGGCTGCCTCTGCCTCCCCAGCGCTGGTATCAAAGGTGTGTGCCACCACGCCTGGCTCATAGCAGAAGCCAAGCTCACTTTCCAGTTCCCATGACTGCTTTTATAGAGGTCAGAAGACAACTGAAGTGGTATGGCAGCAACTTCCTGATCCCTAGATTATAGACTGGATGGTGTGCTCATGAGCTCAACAGCTCCAGAGGCAGCTTCTGACCATCTGCATGACCCAGACAGACAGCAGTAACAATATCTCTTGCAAGTTAACTATTCAATGCTCTGGGCATTCCTTGCTCCTGAAGGTCTGGCTTGAGTCAACTTCTTCAGCTTGCCTTCGTAGTGTGTATGTAAGCAGGTGTGCCTATGCACACATGAGAGGGTCACAGCAGGACTGTGTCCTCCATACTGGCCTCTGCCCTCTGCCTTATGGCCTTAGACAAGGTCTTCTCACTAAACTGAAAGCTCACTGTTTCTGCCTGACTCACTGAGCCAGGATGCTCTCAGGGGCCTCCTGTTTCCACCTCCTACTGCTGAGCTTACAGGCACATCTGCTCATGCCTAGCTTTTTATGTGAAATCTGGAGATGTGAACACAGGTCCTCCTGTTTGCTGAGAAAGTGTTCTTATCCACTAAGCTACTTTACAACTGCCCCCGCCCCCAAAACAAGGTCTAGTCGGACGTGGTGGTGCACATCTTTGGTCCCAGAAAGACAAGTGGATTCCTGAGTTCAAGACCAGTCTGTTTTACAGAGTGAGTTCCAGGACAGCCAGGGCCATACAGAGAAACCCTGTCTTGAAACAAACGAAGTCAAGACAAGGCCTCGTGTAGCCCTGGCTGGCCTCAAATTAACAATGTCACTAAGGATGACTTGGCTCTTCTGATCCTCCAGCGCTGGGTCACAGGTGTGAACCACCAGGCCCAGCAACCTGTAGGATCCACATTCCCAAATCTTCCGGTAAATGTGTGACCTCTCCCTACATGTATAAACGTCCTACACGTTCCCACTGCATGAAGTGTCACAGCGTCATCAAGTTCATCATTTCAACCTACACTACAATGAACTCAGTGCAGTCTTCTCTGAAAGAAATCTGTTCCAACACCTCAGTAGATGCCTGTATGCAGGTCTGCGTATACTGTTTGTATGTGCGCGTGCGCACACACACACACCTGTGTCAAGTTTAATTTATAAGACAGGCATAGTAAGAGCTTAACAACTAAAGTAGAACAATTATGGCAATATGCTGCAATAAAACTTATGTACCTATGGTCTCCTCCCATCCCCCCAGCCCCAGGTATCTTACTGTTCTCTGCTCACCCTTCCTGCAATGCCAACAGGAGCAGAAGTCAGTTAAGGAGTGCGGGCCTGGTAATGCTGCACTAGAGGTTATGCTGTGAGGATTAGCTGGGCACAAGCATTGTGACACTGTGACAGTTTGATAACTCGGCCGGCCACTAGGTGGCTGACAGATAGTAGGATATACAGAGTGAATCCAGTGAGTAGAGATGGCGCACGTCCCAGTGAGGACAGGGCAGAGCAACTCAAGATTTCATCACACTACCCAGCTGCTACATGTTTTAAAACATAGGAACTGTTATTTCTGGAAATGTCCTTTTAATATTTTCAGACTGAGATGGGCTGTGAATAAATGAAACCACAGAGAGCAAACCTGCAGGTGAGTGAGGGCTCCTACCAGCCCATTAAGAACACCTCCTCTGAGGGCAGTGGGCAGCGGGCTGAGTGAGAGCAAAGCATAAGCACACATGTGCAGGAGAATGTTACAATGAAGCCCATTACTGTGTACGCTATTTTAAAAAGATACACTCAGGAGGAAAGGAATACATCTTCTAAAGGGTATACACTACTGACCACTGCTGCCATCAGCCAGGCCTTCGTTTTCATAGAAGGCATTTTTTGTATTATTTTCACTTAATTCTGGTAAGAATCTTTGCGCAGATATTATCATTAACTTCATTTTACAGACACAGAAACTGAAACACAATGCTTAAGTATTTAATGCAATGCTACACAGCCAGTGAGGCTGGGTGTGAACCTAGGTGGGCTATGCACTATGGCAGCAGTGGCTCTTAATCCTTCTACTGTTGTGACCCTTTAACAGTTCCTCATGCTGTGGTGACTTTCAACCATAAAATTATTTTCATTACTACTTCCTAACTGTAATTTTGCTACTGTTACAAATCATAATGTAAACATCTGATATGCAACCCCCAAAGGGGTTTTGACCCACAGGTTGAAAACCACTGTGACTATGGCCTCTGCTAAGGCTGCCTCCATGTGGATAATTTATGCTTACATCTTCCTGATTTCTATGTTTAAAATGCTGATACACAACTAGTGAGGATGTCACTAATAGAACCACCTTCAAGCAACAGTTGGGAAGTTCCTTAAAAACAGAAACTCAGGGGCCCTAAGATATGGCTCAGCAGGTAAAGGTATTTGCTGTCAAGGCTGACATGTCCTGAGTTCAACCTCCAGGACCTACTTGATGGGAGAGAACCAACTCCAAAGAGTTATCCTGTGCTCTTTTCTTTCTTTCTTTTATTTTAAAGACTTATTTATTATTATGTATACAGTGCTCTGACTGCATGTACATCTGCAGGCCAGAAGAGGGCATCAGATCACATTATACATGGTTGTGACATGCGGTTGCTGGGAATTGAACTCAGGACCTCTGGAAGAGCAATCAGTGCTTTTAACCTCTGAGCTATCTCTCCAGCCTCTATCCTCTGCTCTTAGCACTTATGCAAGCGTGTGTGTGTATGTGTGCATGTGTATGTGTACACACACACACACACACACACACACCTTAAATGTAACTTTTTTTTTTTTTTTAAGTTTTTTGAGACAAGGTTTCTCTCTGTAGCCTTGGCTGTCTGGATTTGCTTTGTACACCAGGCTGGCTCCAAACTCACAAAGATCTACCTGCCTCTGCCTTCCTGTGTGCTAGGAATTACTGGTGTGCACCACTGCACCCAGCTTAAATGTAATTTTTTTTATTGAGGGGAAAAGTTGAGCTTAGGCATGAGGTCCTGAGTTCAAATCTCCAGAACTGCAGGGGGTGGGAGCACACACTTGCAATCCTAATACTCCCGTTGTGGGATTAATGGAAGAAACAGGAGGACCAGCTAGCCTGGCATATGCAAAAAGAGGCTCTCTCAAACAAGGCAGTAGGTGAGGACTGAGACCCCAGGTTGACCTCTGACCTCTAGTTGTGTATCACAGCACACCCATACTCGTGCTCACCGTGAGCACACACACATAGATCTCCCTCCCACACATCCAATCACAGAGCTAAGTATACCTGACCACATGATCTAGCCATTCTAGGTACTTACACAAAAAGGAATCATGCACACCTCCAAAGTCTTATTCATGGATGTTTATATCAGTTTTAGATTTAATGTTCCCAAACCAGAAACAACCCAAGAGTCCCATGAGTGAACAGTAAACAAATACAGCCAAGCAACTACTGATAAACAGTGCATGGATACATTTCAAGATGATTACATTGAGTGGGAAAGCATACATGCTGCATGCATGATTCCTCCCTCCCCCCTCCCCTCTCTCTCTCTCTTCGAGACAGGGTTTCTCTGTGTAGCCTTGGCTGTCCTGGACTTGCTTTGTAGACCAGGCTGGCCTTGAACTCAAACTCACATGGATCTGCCTGCCTCTGCCTCACGAGTGCTGGGATTAGACGCATGCACCGCCATGCTCAGGCCCTACAAATAAATTCTAAACAGAGGTTATAGTGCACACTCCTAATCCCAGCACTTAGAAGGCTAAGGCAGCAGTTCAAGGCCAGCCTTGGATACACAGCAAGTCCCTGTCTCAAAACAAACTGCCCTTTCTGTTTCAATTTCTCTGCCACCACTCCAGCCCAGATCTTCCACAGCTGACTTACAATGCACTTGCTAGCCTTTGGAGCTATTTTGGCAACTGCCAGGCACCCTTAACGTAAGTGCAGAAGCTAGAGTGCTCATCCCTAACCATGTCACGGTGCTGCAACCGGCCCAAGAACTGCCTTCTCTCATCCACGCTTACAGTGCCTGTCTACGCCATCAACCTCAGTCCTTTTCTTTCTTGAAGTCCCCACAGGTCACTCTGGCTAACTGCCCATGCCTTTGCAAGAGTTGCTCATCATAAATGACGTCCTGCCCATTCTTCTTCATCTAAGTCCATGGCCTCCCTCCAATCCAAGGTCAAAATTAAGTTCTGGTGACCCCAGTGATGAAAAAGAGGGTCCTGACTAGACAGAAGACTGAGAACAAAAGGATGCATCAACACACACTCTAGTCATAGGCCTGAAGGCTAACAATTCTGAAACTACAGTCTTAGACTACAACAATTAAATTGTAACTCTTTAATCCCAGCACTCGGGAGGCAGAGGCAGGTGGATTTCTGTGAGTTCGAGGCTAGCCTGGTCTACAGAGTGAGTCCAGGACAGCCAGGGCTACACAGAGAAACCCTGTCTCAAAAAAAAAAAAAAAAAAAAGAGGGGGGCTGGAGCAAAGGCAGGGTGAGCATCCTGGTGTCTTCTCATTGCAGCCTTAGCCATGCAGCTTTCAGACTCTGAGGGTTCTAGGTACTGAGGGCACTCGTGAGAATAGACACGATAACTGCGTGCGAGCTCAGCTATATGAGCATTACACTCCAGTCTCGCCTGCCCTGATTGCTGCCTTCTAGCCCCTCCTCCTAAGCAGCATCTACTGAAGTGGCAGATGCATAATAACACTCTGCAAACAGTAGGTGCTGAATTAAGGCTGAGCATCTCAGTGGCCACTGTCCCATGAAACATCCAATCACAACCAAAGAAAGTAAGTCTACAAACTTCACTTGAAAACAGATGCTATCCTTCCAGTTTCTGGAGTTTATCTGAACATTTACTTTGAACTGAGGCAACCCTATGAAGTAGGTAAGGGAAGTGTCATACACTACTCAGGAGGCTGACAGGAGGATGACTTGTACACTCAGGAGTTTAAAACCAGCCTGAGGAACATAAACCCAATCTCAAATAAATAAATAAACAAATTGATTAATTAGTTACTTTATTAAAATTGTGAACCTATTCATTCAAAAAGTGAGGAATAAAGAGACTCTTGCAGTAAGATAGTATTACTTAGGTGATTAAACACCAAAATGTCCCTTGGAATCCAAACGCATGTGAAGCAATAAGAGCAATTTATTATACTGACTTCTCTTAACAATTTCTTTAAACCAGGTAGAGTGGTTCATACTTTTAATCCCAGCACCTGATAGAGGTAGGAGAATCATGAATGTGGGACTAGCATGGGCTACATAGAGAATTCTAGGCAACCCTGAGCTACACAGTGAGACCCTGTTACAAAATAATAATTTCTATGTACAGTTATATGTTTATGTTTCTATTAGAAAATCAATTTGTCAGCCAGGTGGTGGTGGCAGTCCATGCCTGTAATCCCAGCACTCGGGAGACAGAGGCAGGCAGATCTTTGTGAGTTCAAGGCCAGCCTGGTCTACAGAGTGAGTTCTAGGACAGTCCAGACTACACAGAGAAACCTTGTCTTAAAAAGACAAAGCAAAATCAGAAAGAAAAGGATTTTGTCTCATATCCTATGCAATGTAGGAATTTTAAGCAAGAAAAATATCATATTAGTCTGTTTATCACATATAATATTTCTCTTATTTTCAGCATGCTCCCAGACTGACCCATGTCAGCAATCTGAGTGTAACAGTATTTACTAGGGCACTGTCTGCAACAGCAAAAGACAGAATAAGAGGCCAAAGTATGAACCTGTGGCTGACTTTCTAAAAGCACGACACATGCACACATGGACTTCTATGCAGCCAAAGGAAAGAGTGAAGTAAATCCATCTGCTTCCACACACCAAGATCTCCAAGTTAAGGCCAGAATCCCATGTTCCTGAGAGGGTGAGGGTTGCTGAGGTACTGTCCCATGTTCCTGCGAGGGTGAGGGCTGCTGAGGTACTGTCTTTCACATTGGATCACTTCTGGACATCAGAGACTCCAGCATCCTCCAGGAAGGAAAGGGGCAGAGCACAGGGACTAGCAGGAAGAGGACGCACTTTTCACTGCATGTCCTCATCCTTGGTGCATGTGTGGAGTCCAAGGACAACTCTGTAGAGTCAGCTTTCTCCTTCCACCTTTACCTGGGCTCCAGGGATTAAACTCAGGTTCCCAGGCGTACATAGCAAGCACCTTTACTCAGGGTCATCTTGCCAGCTTCTGACTAAATGTTCAATATTACAAGAAGTAAAAAGAAATTAAATTTTAGTAACACAAGATATGTGACAGTGTCAGATATTGTGAAAGATATTGTTACTTTGTCTTTGCAGTACCAGGGTAGACACGAAGTTTACAAAAGAACCCCTCCAGTCCTTCCAGAGTATCTGGCCAAATCCTCAAGAGTCCCTACACACAGCATCTTTTTATAGGAAACTACACAGCTCTGTTTCTGGGACAGTCAATGCTACTGGCCTCTCAAAATGGAATACCACAGCATGTCTGTTCCCGGCACCATAGCTGCTTCAGCCGCTATAAGCCTCTCCTGTATGCTGAGAAAAATCTGTGGAGTTCAAGACAAGTTTGGATAACAAGGGGAGCAGGAAAATTGATGGGGAGAAACCAGTTGGCATGATGAATAGGCTGGTCCAGAACAGCAGGTGACAGATATGCAGATGCAAGACTGGCAGGGAAGGAAGAGAGTCAGTGCACAACAGATGGATGGAGATGCTCAATCATCCTCAGGAACAGGCACACAGTGCCACACAGTCCTGTCTACTCCGGCCGCTTCCTCACTTACCTGCAGGGTGCAGCCCCCACTCAGGGCAGGGCCCAGGGTAAGAAGAGCAGGAAGTGGGAGGAAGATGTCATCCCCCATAAGCTGACTGTGTGCCAATGGTGACTGGCCTCTTCTCACTTTGCTGTCTTCCTTTGGCTCCTAAAGATGCTGGTTCTTTGTCTTTCTCACTGCCTCACATAGCAAGGAAAGCATTTTCTGTTTGCCCAGGGCAGAAAGGCTATCAACACAGGAAATTTAGTGGGCACCAGAGTGACAGAGTAAACTGGGATTGCCGCTCCACTGTCCATGATCCTGTTATTTCCATCATCACAGCCTGTGACAGGGAACCTAGACCAACCAGTTCATTCACATCAAGCCTGTGGCTGCAGAATTCATCAGTTAGGGTACTTACTCCTCCAGTCATCTAAGACTAACCGGTAACAACAGGAAGAAAAACACTTGGGCCTGGAATGGGGACTCAGTAGCAAAGCACTTGCTTAGGATGCCCAAAACCCTGGGTCTGATCCCTAGCACAAAAGCAAAGAGGAAGGGCAGGCAGGTAGGAGGGAAGGCGGGCAGGTAGGAGGGAGGGAGGGAACAAGGTAGGGAGGAAGGGAGGGAGGGAGGGAGGGAGTCTCAGTAGGAACAGCTTTAAAAATGTCTATGATGTACCAGGTTCAATTACTCCAGCAAACACTGAATGAATCTAAATCTTGATGCCATAACCCATGTCTCATGAACAAAGACTCAGAAGGGCCAGACGGCCCCTCACAGGGCCAACACTACTCCTTCCAGCTCAGCTGCAGTCAAGCAAGGGGTGGTGTTGGCAAGATGTCCACCCCCTGCCCCTAAGCTATATGCTGGACCCCAGCTCCAGGAACAAAAGCTCTATAAAAAGACTTCTGCTTTCACTAAGACACATTAAAGAATTAATTATAAAGTAAAGCTGAAGGAGAAAATTAATTTTAGTAACACAAGAGGCTACTTTTTTATCCTGGAGATGGGGGAGGAAACAGTTATTTTCGTTTTCATCCTGGGGCACAAGCTGGGAGCTGTCCAGTCGATAACCTGGCCATCAGAACAAGGTTTGTAATTAAAAGGTCAGTGACCTGGAAAGCCAGGCCCACTCCCAGAGCGTCTCAGTAATGACGGAGCTATTAAATTAAGACTGTTATGAAATCAATGCTAAAAAAGCTTTCATGGTAACGAGATTCCATTCAAGGACATGCAAACTACCTCATGAAATGGACGTAAATGATAAAAAAGAAAAGTAATAAAAGAGAGCTAAATTGAAATCTGTGTGTAAGAATTTACTCCCCCTTAAAGGACTCCAGTGAGAGAGCCCTCACCTCTACCCCACCACCAAGGCTGACCCACCAGGATTCTTTCTTCCCCAAGGTCATGTCCACAAGGGGTAGCTTTGCTACTGGGGCCTCCACTTCCAGGAATAGAAGGATGCATTCTGTTCCACCTATTAGGAGAAGAAAGTACTGGACAGATGAGGAGCAAGCCTTTTGCTTCCGCGCCTGAGAAGGGCACCACCCTTCCAACCCCAAAGGGTTATTATGCAGAAAAGCGCATGCTGGTTTTGAGAGCAGTCAACTGACAGCTCTATCCCCTCCTCCACAGCATCCTCCTTCCACCTCCCAAGTGCAGGTCTCTCATTTGCCCAACCAGGACTCGGCCTGCAAAGCTTGTTAGGTAGTGGCTTGCCTCCTACCCTACATCTTGTGGTATCAAATCAACAGCAGCCCATGGGCACTGCTCTCGGAGCTTCTGACTCTCTGGACTGCTGCTACTGCTGTTTCTAAGTAACTCTGGCCTCCTGGGCTGCAGCCTGCTTAGAGGGCCACTGCCTGCCTGGCAAGAAAGCATCTATATATAGACCAGCTCCATGAGGGAGGCTTAAACCCCACACAGGCCAACTGCTGACATATGTGGCTGACTCCTCCACGGGTGTGTCATCTGCAGAATCAAGAAGCTGAACACAATACAAAGACACTCATTCTAATATTCTGAAGGTGAACAGCTGCTTTTCTCTGTCATCCAAAAAAGAAAAAAAAAAAAAAATCCTGGTAATAGAAAGAATTGCTGTAAATTACATAAAATGGCAATGCAAACTTCAAAGAAAATGATAAATGATTCTAATAACTTCATGTTTCTCATTAATGACTCCATAGTCCTACTTTAAAAGAGATCACGAAACAAACAACAACAACAAACCAAAGAAGGCAGACCCTTGCAGCCCAAGCTCTCCCATCTCAGCCCACTCCCCACCACCCATTAGAGAGCTCAACAGTTAACCTGTCAGTAACAAAGGCACAGTGCAGGCCCTGCTTGGGGCTGTGGTTTCACAATAAAACAAACTCAGCTGATGTAACCCTGAGTAACCCTCATTTTCCACTGAACTGACATGTACTGCAGGGACCTCAAGTTCTATATTAAATATTAAATAATACTAAAAGAAAAACAAAATTGGATTTGCTTTTTCAGAAAAGAGATGTTTATTAAAAAAAAAATAGTCAGATTATAATTCAAGTCACTACTCCGCTGCCATTCCCCAAAGTGACATTGCTAGGAAAAGCCAAGGCTACAGTAGCTTAGAGCTTTCCTAAAGCCAGTGTCCTGAGCCCCTACCGCCACAGCTCCAGGGAGACCTTACAGCAAGATGAGAAGGCTTCACCTGTCGTCCCCCGCCCCCCGCACCCACCCCATCCCCTCCCACAGGCGCGTCCCCTCCCACAGGCGCGTGAGGGACAGAGTGGATGCCTCTCGTTCGCCCTCATCACAGATGGTGGCAAGCACAATGACTGGATAAGCCTGACCCAGGGAATAGTGGGAATGTAAAAAGTGAAGCTTAAATCCTCAAAGGGGTTTTTCTTCCCCAGACACTGATCAAACCTTGGGATTCTTTGCCCAGAAAAGGTCCTGCCAGGACTCACCCTATTGGGACTCACCTGGGAAATGGGTAATTACTGACTGAAGGAACGCTTTAGGGGATAATGGAGATGGGTGACTTAGCTTCAGAGATTCCAGGCTTATGTACAGGGTGAACCAGCCTGGTTCTCTTTAGAGGAAGAAGAGCTATGTACCCTCCCAGGTTCCCAACACCCAAATTTCTAAACGGAGTGCACTCTACCAACAAGCATCCTTCCCGGTTGCATCTCTGTGTACACTTCGCCCTCAGGGACACCTCACAGCCTTTAAGCCAAATCGCCCTGGCTGCTCATCCCATCCCCTGCTTTACTCTTTTCTTCCCAGGGCACTTGTCATCTGACATAGCACAGGCTTCCCTTTCCTACCTCTTCACATCCTCTCTCCTCCCTGTTAGAACAGAAGCTCTGTGAGGACCAGGTTCTGTCTTTTCTGTTCTCAGAGAATTCCCAGTGGAGAGATCAGGGCAAGACACACAGTGGATGCTCACTCTGAGATGAACAGATTAATCAATCAACTGAGTCAGTCAGTCAGGGTCTCTCTCTCTCTCTCTCTCTCTCTCTCTCTCTCTCTCTCTCTCTCTCTCTCTCTCTCTGAGCATCAAATAATAACTGCATAAAACACTTCCTCCTCTATGGTGGTTATAAGCCAAGTGACTCAAAAGAAGTATTATTTGGTCCGGAGTTTCTCTCTCCCTCTCCCAGTCAGGGATTTATTAAAATTAAACAGATTAGATGGAGCTCCTGATAGTAAAACTGCTCAGCGAAGCCTGCGGTGGGGAAGTGCCGAGCAAACACCAGAGACATTTGTCTCTAAATTGCTCTAAATACCTTCTGCAAATGAAATTCTAACCCAGCTGCGTTTGAGAGAAAATGAGGACTAACTGGTCACTGTCGGTGGAGAGGAGCTCAGACAGTTATAATGCTGCACAATGCACTGGGCTAAGGATCTCTCAGCAACCATAGATTTTGTCTCAGGTTACCCCGGTAATCAGCTCAGCTTTTAGGCTCAGCTTTCCCCTGCTTCAATGCTTTGATGAGAGAGCTGAAATCCCCAAGCTTTTATGATTAATTACTCCCCATAGGTACACATATTTCAAGGAAAATCTCTTTTATGGCATGATGCTTGCGGAGGAGAGAGGCCAGCCAACACACTCCAAATTTTAATAATCTCCTAATGATGGGGTGAGCGCCATGCAGCCAGCACACATGCAACTCTTTCATGGGGACCCTGCCTTGGGTCTGCTGCTAGGCAGCCTCTGTAAGAGAAATGTTTGGGCCTATTGTGCCCAAAGCCTTGAGTGGGGCCCTGGGATGAGTGAGTAGAGCACCAGCACAGGCCCCAGAGCAGCGTCTCAGTGGGGGTACCACAGGGGGGCTTAGACAACACTATGAAAACATTCCGTCATCCATTCCAGTAAAATAAGAATAAAAATTAAAGAATCACCAGAATTTTGAGGCCAATATTCTAGCTATTAAAGAAAAAAAAAGTTTTTGGATGAAGAATACCACCCACCCCTACCCCCAGTGTTACATAAAGCCCGTTAAGTAGCTTCTAGATCTCCAGAAGAGCAAATGTCCTAAGAATGAAAAGCCTGTCTTCTTTTTTCAGTTAGATGGTTGGCTTTGCTTTACAAAAAACCAAAAATATCCTGAATTCCAGCAGAACCAGAATAGGTTCTATCTGCTTCAACAATGCAGAGCTAGTCAGGATCCATCTTTAGCCTGGCTTACAGAAATACCATAAAAAATGATGAATTTACCACTACAGTCTGGAAATCAGACTGGCCTCTGGCTTGACCTTACCCTGACTGTGTTGATTCACCTTATTCCCCTGTCTTTAGCTTCCTTGTGGATCTTTACTGAAGCTGTTGACCTCTCCTAGCCCCAGCAGCACATTCTGTAGTCAGGGTCACTAACAGACTGAACAGTGAGCAGGAGCCTTCCAGTCCGATTCAGCGGGCCAGCGCTGCCACTGAGTGCTGACTGCCCACGATGCTCGTGGCTTCCTATCTGGTGCTTCATTGTGCAAATCCTATCATCTCTCTGCTCCACTGGGACTACAAAAATGTGCATTTCACAGAGGGGTGGTCACCTCACTCCTACTTCCCACACACAGATATAGCTAGCACCTGTCTCTAGTTATGATTTCCACCTGCCCCGGCCCCAGGCCACCCAACACTGCAAGGAAACCTGTACCTTTCTTCTTAAGAAATGCTCTCCTGGTCGCAAGTGGGCTCTGCCGGACCCGAGAATTCTGTAGGAACTTCACTGCTGTGGCAATCTGGTGGGGGAGATAAAACAGAGAGAGTAAACTTCAGTAATCTGAATTCCAATCTCCGAAATTGTGAGATCCCAGGGCCACAGACAGAAAGTCACTGCTGGGAAGCAGGCTACTTCTCAAACTAGAAACCCATCCCAACAGAAGATGAGATGTCTCCTGGCTTCGCTGGCTTCCTGTTTCCAAGAGGAACAAGTCTCAGACTCCTTGACTTAGCTTGTTGGACCTGCACTAAACTTTTTCTGTCTTCTTGGCTCAAGCTACTGCTTCAGCCATGCTCAATCAGTACTCTGCTTGTGCCACACACACCTCATCTGGGAGGGCTCTCTTGCCCCTCTCTATCTGTCTACACATTACACAATACACCAAACACACTTTTTTGCACACATGCATGCACAAAAAGAGAGAAAGAAGCAGAGGAAAAGAGGGAGGGAAGGGGAGGGAGGGGAGGGGGAAAAGGAGAGAGAAAGAGAGAGAGAGAGAGAGAGAGAGAGAGAGAGAGAGAGCGCACCTTACATAGCCTGCTCTGATTCCTCAGAGCTTTCCCTAAATCAGCAAGCCCTTCTGATCTTCTATTCTCTCTTTAGTTCTTCAGTGCTGTAGTGTGTACCATATAATTGAGACATAATTATACTGTCTTCTCTTCTCATGTTCAAGCTGCCTCCCAACTACACAGTAAGGAATGGCAGGAAGAGATGGTGCTCCCTGTAATAGTACCTGGCACAGTACTGGAACCGAAGGAGGTTGGAAAGAAGACACACCCATGGCTGGCCACAGTGGCCCATCCAGGGCAGTGGAGCACTTCAAAGGGCAAAGTTTGGGATTCCCTGGATACTAGCCAATGCATTGACAGACCACCTGCCTACCCCTGGTATGAATACTGTTTGATGAGCCCTTCATATATACAAGTCAAGTAGGGGGTGCAAGAGGCATGACCCTCCACATCAGTCAGCACAAGCAAAGCATGTGTTTACAGGCTGCCTGACTGCCATCCACAGCCAACATTGGTCCTGCAGGGCAGTGCCAAGCTGCTTGGTAGAAAAAAAGGGGCTGGCACTATTCACTTCATCAAAACCAAAAGAAAATCATGGTCCCCTGTTAATAAGGTAAGGGTCTTGAGGTCCACTTCTCGGGGGCCAGAAGTAAGGACATTTCTGTGATCCTAAACTAAGGGCCACACTGAGCAGAGAGTCAAAGAGCAAGTGCTGTGAACTGAGAGTGAGTTCTCAGAGACAAGGGAAACAAAGGCAGACCAGAAAGAAAGAGGAGAAGAGGTGGAAAGCCAGGGAAACGCCCCGTCTTCCTGAGAGGCCTCAGTGGCAGCTTACCCCAGGCTCCTCCTTAAAGGTCAGGTTCAGCATCCTGACCTTCCAGGTCTGGACCTGTCACTGATCAAGAGCCAAGCCCAGCTCCCTGGGGTGATGATCAGCCTCCAACACTGTAAACAGTCTGACCACCATCCCAGACTGCAGGACAACCAACAGTTCTAGGCTAAAAGAAAATTCAATGTGGGAGCTTGTAGAACCCCAAAACTGATACTTACTCTTTCAACTAGATCACCTCAGGTTATACTGAAAAAAAAAAAAAATCTAACAAACCTTTACAATATTATGATAAAGAGACTGGAGCCAGAGGGGTACAAGAAAAGGTACAGAAAGAGGAGCTACAAGGACAGGGCGGGGGGCGGGGGGCACGAGGAAAAAGGGAATGAGCAAAAGGAATGGGAGTCCAAGAGAAAGGGGGATGAAAAGAGAGGAGGGAAAGGAGAGAGGAAAGGTGGGGGGTGCGGGGTGGGGGATACACTATGCTCCAGAAAGAAAAGGGACAGGTACACAACACAGGCCCTCAGGGGTCAACACCAATCCACACCACTCAGATGGCTCAGGGATAATTGTGTTCACCTGAGAAAATAATACACCTCTACATGGAAGAAAATGACAGCATTGGTACCCTGCTGCAGCCTCTGTGGCTGTGACATGTGTTCCAGGTGTCACAGGAAATGCAGATGAACAGGTCTTGGGCAGAAGATGTGAACCGCACAGCTCCTACCATTCATCTATACAAAGAGAAAGCCTTCCTGCGTCTTTCCAAAATCCCCCTTGCTAGAGAAAGAAGACAGAATCACACCACTAAAACGCCAGGTTTCACCTTGCTCTTTTAATACAGTCCTTGGTATATGCATTTCTGGTCAGAGAGCAAAGTTCTGATGGGTTTAATGGTGCACTCAATGCAGTGCTTGGCGCATTCCATCAATTTTTTTTTTTTAAAAATTGCATCTCTTATTTCTTTAAATACATTAATCAGCCTAGTGTAGGCAAAACGGATCCATCGGACAATGCAATAAACATGAATTATCATCTATCCAACACGCATAATGGCTTAAAAATACATAATAGCAGGTGTAGTTTAAATGATTAGTTATTACACCTGCGGTGGGTCTGATTCAATTGGGAAAAATCATCTTTAATAGGTTAAAAGGTTTAGATCACCATGCTTTCCTTAAAGTGGCTGCAGAGAGGGAGTGATGGAGTGCGCTGTCATTAGTAATTCATTTAAGGAAAACGTGGGGGATACAGCAAAGAACAGCATCAACGAGCGAATCCAATTTAAACATCAGGTAAAGTAGAAAACACCTTTTAAAAAAGCAAGATAAATGAATTTGGAAGGGAGATGAAATTGACGTATTTATTTTAACGGGAATTTGACAAAGTCCCGGCACACTTCAAACTTGCAAAAATATGAACAATTTCTTTTAAAGTTTCCACTCACTAATTTCAGGTCATATAAAATAATACTGCCAAACGCCTACATAAAGTGTTTCTGAGGCTTGTTTATGTTCCCCTTGATCTTTGTCTAAAAATGCAGGCGACAGGCACATCACATACTTAACAGCGCCGATATCACTACGCCAGACGCAAAAAAATAAAGCACCCAAACTAATAGCCTCAACATAATGTGCTGAATAAGAAAGATACCCAGCTAAGCAGGTATGTGTAAGTGTGAACACACGAAAACCTCTCTCCTCCTTTCACTAATTATTTCTCCAGCCTCTCTTCACTCTTCCCCACTCTCCTCACAAGACACTAACACATCGATTGGGTGGGTGTGGGGCGGTGTAAAAGGACTTGTCCAATCTAGAATTTTATAGCCCTGTGATTCATGCGTTGACGGTAAAAGATTTCCCAAAACTCCTTACCCACAGTGCAAAGAATTTCACCCACTGAACTAACTGCCAAGGTGCTCAGTTTGGGCCCCTCACCTCTTGTTGGACACTTTTCATTAACTTCATGAAACAGTCCACCTGACTTCCCTCTGCAGAGTCCAGCACACAGCAGCTTTTGTTGGGTCCGATGATGGGGTGCCTGCCGCCTGTCCTGTGTCACCATTTGACTTTTTAATCAGAAGACGAATGGGACTCTACATGGGTTATATTTGTGCCCAACTAAATTACATAAATTCAGGCCAAATCTTCCGCCTCAATGTCAAAGATGTAAAACGGAGACAGGAATTTTACTGCGCATGTTGTGGGAGTGCAGTGAGCCACAGAGAATTCTGACCAAAGCTCTCGATGCCACTGTGGAGCCACTTGCTGTGGAGTCCGCACCTCAACTCTTAGACTGATTGAGTTCTAATAAGCAGCTACTTTGATTTTTTAAATTAAAGACGAACTCTGAAAAAAATCAGAAGCAAAGTTTCTCATTTCCCCCAGTTGCCCCAAAGGGCAGAAGAGAGTAACTCTACCCAGCACCAACTCCAGGATTTGGGGGACGTTTGTAACTTCACTGCTTATCCTTTCAAAGCTACAGGGAACCTGAAGACTGAATTCTCCTCAGTCATTGTGACGGTGGCTCTGCTGGAGTGCCTGACAGTTACTTGAGGAGAAAGTGGAGGAGGCCTTCCAGCCGTAAAATACCTTTGGGCTCTAGACAACTGGTCAGCTGGGCGAGACCTGTAAGGGAGGCCAGGGTCTGTAACTACAAAGTGAATGGAGCACACTGCACGGTGCTAACTAAGCACACTGCACGGTGCTAACTAAGCACACTGCATGCGATAAGGAAGCCTGATGGGAGGAATCCAGGACCCTGACAGTCTTCATGGAAGACACACTTCCTTTCTCCCACAAAAGACCCACATGCTGTAATCTACAAAGCACAGACTATTTTCTACTTAAGGGGATGAGAGAACAGCACCTGTCTAACAACAAACCGGGGGTCTGAGGGAGTCTTAGGCACTCTGCACCTGACATGTAAGCCCTGATGCACAGTCGCTGGTGACACTTACTTGGAATGCCACCAATCCCAGCACTCCTGTGTACTGCCTACACATCTATCTCCTAAAATGTGAGCATTCATTAGCCGGCTTAAAATATTAAAAATATTCAAAAATTAATAACCTTAACAACCAAAGAAAGCCAAGTCCTTTTTAACCCAGAGAGATGGCACCTAGAGGGCAGGGGAAACGACCAGCACACAGGCCTGAAACCCCAACCCAGTGCCCCACCGCTCCCTCACTGCTCACAAGATTAAATTGCCTGTGAAAGGCTCCTCTGCTCCAGCTCTAAAGCAGACACCCAGAATCCTGTTAACAGGCGCTAGACCAAAGCTTTAACAAGGGCTGACTTTAAAAGCCAGGCAGTGCTGAGGCGAAAGCCCTCTGTGAAGCAGAAATGTTGCATTTTAGTAAGAAATCAGTACTCTGTCAGGAGTTCCTTGACAAATATGGTCGTCGGTGGCACAAGGAAATAGTTGCAAAGCAGCTGTTAATCAGAGAAACACATCGTAGAACGCTGATGCTAGCACTCGTGAAAAAAATGCAACGGGCTAATTATGAAGCCATATATCTCACTAAAGAGGCTGTGTGCCTTGAGATTCTAGGCAACGCACACTCAGATCCAGGGTCCTAGGACAACGTAATTCTGGCTCTCTGCACCCAGATTCCTCTCTGATCTAGAGTTCAGTGTCAGGTCCTCTGTTCTTTCTCAATTCTGCACTCTTTCTAGGTAGGACACAGGCTAAGGAGGGAAGGAGGCAGGGGCAACCACAAGCCACATTCTGTGACTGCAGGGACACATCCAAAAAATGACAGATCTTAAGTCAAAGCAGAGGAAAAGTGAGCCTGCAAAAGAAAGGAAAAGTGGGGAAGAAGTGTATCAAGAGGGCAAATGTACGGGAACTTCAATGGGCAGAATGAAAAACAGCAGCAATAAACAAAAGATAGAAACAGCGCGTCCAAAGCTTAAAGGAAGAAAGGGTGCACCCAGAAAGCTGCTACCCGGGCAGGAAATTCAATGCAGAAAAGCGGAGGGTCTCACAGCCAGGTACAGGAGGGAAAGTTAATATGCAGAGGAAGGCTCGGTCAGCCAAAATTCAATACGATTTGCTGCAAGGACAAGGAGGAACAGGCTCCCCGAAACCAGACTAGGGGAGGGGGAGGGGCGCCACGGCACACTCAGAGCAAAACCACTGGAATGGCAAGAGGGGAATAACCTTGAGGTGGACACGCAGTCAGGAACCCGAGCACAGAGCCTAAGTGCCCCCTAGCCGGAGCCGGTGGAGACGCAGGCCAGAGGTGGCCGCTCGGCTAACTCACACAGGCCAAATTAAGTGTTTTCACTCAGGGAAAAATGAAATGTTTTGCAAGATGAAACAGAATGAAAATTGAGGTTTTAGGTAATTACTAGTTGGCATTTACATATCACGGGCTGGTTCAACACCTATTCATTTTCCTCTTTTATTTAAAAAATTGCTCATTAAAAATGAATAGATGACAGTGACAGGGTTTTGGTTGGTGTTTTTTTTTTTTTTTTTTTTAATATTCTTTCCCCTTCTCTGAGGGCTACAATATCGAGAGGTACTTTTTAGCCCATTTATCTACAAATTAGCACACAAGCGTGCACATGCAAGCATGGGTGCACACATTTATGTTTAATTTCTATTAGGTGAAGAATGGAGAAAGTCCGTCCACAAAACCCTGAAGTTCATAAACTACAGCGTGAGCTGAGCTGAGCTGAGCCTGTACCTGGGATGGATGAACTACCAAGTGGTCTGGTGCTCAAAGAGTTAAAGGAAGGAGTCTCCGTCTCTCTCAGTTGGAATTTCCTGCTTGTGGTCATTGTGTCCTTCCTATTGTTGATGTGGGTTACAACCCTGTAGTGATTATGCTTGTGGGCCTAATTTCCTTTGTTTTGTTTTTCCTTGGCCCTTTTGTTTTTCACATTAAAGAAAAAAACACCTCTGGTAGAAGAGCAGAAGAGTTGACGTGATACAACATAGTATATTTTAAAGGCTATTGTGTAAATCTGTATTTAGGGAATTCTAATGCATGCATTATTGACCCTAGTCTCTCTTAAAACATTGATGTATGAAATAAAAGCCTCTATGAAAAGTGGCAACTTCACATGCACAAAAACTACCTTTCAAAGTGAAATATCTGTCACCTTTCTTTCTTTCTTTATTTTGGCCCTAGTTGAAAATATTGCGTGAGCAACTCATCAGAATGCCACTGTTTGGTGGTTTTATGGGAGCATTGACAGTCCACCACACACTACTTAGTACCAAGCGACAGTGGTCTTAGGGACCAGGTGACTTTGGAGAGATTTTTCTGCTCAGCAGAGGACTCTGGGCCAACTTCTAATAGCACAGAGGGAGCTGGAGCACGGAGCTGCGTGGCAGGGCTGCAGATGCTGCGCGCCCGCCGCTAAGCATCATCACTGCAGAAGGAGCGGAGCACACACGCTTGCTATAGAGGAAATGAAAACTCTGGCCGCTGGGCTGAGAAGATCAAAGTTCCCTTTTAGGAAAGGTTGAGAGGGAAAAGGATTTTCTCCTTTAGGCGGAAAGAAAAGCAAATTTAAATGCCTTGTCCCCACACATCCCCACCTGAATTTCCACAGCAACCCCTCTAATTTCTGATGCAGCCAACAAAGCAGTTACCCAAAGAGGGGAGAAAAAAAGGATGACATTTGCCTTTTCCTTGGCTTTGAAATCCAACTGGCAGCAGACTGTTTGAAGTCCTGTTTAGAGAGGCAGCTGTGATAGCCTCCATACTGAAAGGAGGAGGGAAATGCCATTATACACGGATCACGGCAGCAGTGACCTCAGCAAAGAAGGCAAGGAGCTGGCTGGGAGCCGGAGGTGCGGCTGGCTAGCGTGCCAGGATAGAAATAAAAGGCTTATGTGCCAGAGCTGAGTGGCAAGAGTGGGGTGCTTGGTCCTGGGAAGCACCAAGGAGAGCAAGCCCAGCACAGCATCTCTCACCAGCTTTTTGACTGCTCTTTTCCCAGATCCCCTGCTTTTGTAATTTCAAAATTCCTCTAAATCCCAATAGTGTTAAAGAGGAAGCAGAAAACACCTAGGTTTCATGTTGTAAAATTAATGAAGGTGTCACGCTGTTGAGGTGAATCACTCTGAAGGAACGTAATGACTCAGAGTCCACGATGCTCCTTAGGAGAACTGTGAGCTCACACAGTGACGGTGGCTGGTGACTCCAACACTACAAACATGCAGCATACAGTAGCAGACCTTTCTGACAATACCTAGGTTCTTTCTCTCTGCTGCTGGTTGAATTTTATGTTTTACCAAAGTACTGCTCCACTCAGAAGCTTCTCAAGTCTGAGCCAGGCATGACTAAGCTGTGGCATGATCGTGACAGGGATGAAGAAAGGCTGTGTGCCCGAAAGTGGCAGCCTTAACCATTAAGTCATCACTGGGTCTAGACACTCCCTATGGAAGGCTTGACACCTTCTGATCACAGGGAAAGATGGGCTCCTCAATTCCAAGGGAATTGTACCAGGAAAGTTTATCTCCATCACATGCACAAAAACAAAACTTTGCTGCTGCTGCTGCTGCTGCTACTGCTGCTGTTGCTGTGTGGCCTAAGCAGGCCCAGAACACACAGCCTTCCTGCCGAGGCCTCTCAAGAGCTGGGGTCACAGGTATGTGCTGAAATGTCTGCACAGACTAAAACCTTTTGAGGAGTCATTAACTGGCACCTCTGACAGGCATATCTAAAGGAGAAAAGACCAAACCTTAACAAATAGATTTAAATACCAAAAAAAGACCAGCCAAAGCCTATAACTAGCTTAAGTTCCAAGAATCTGGAGCTAGAGAGAGATGGCTCAGCAGTTAAGAGGACTGCGGTTCCAGTCCCAGAGCCCACGCTGTCTGCAACGCCAGTTCCAAGGGATCTAACCCTCTTGGTAGCACCTACAGGCACAAGGCACAAAATTGGTACACAGACATACAAGCAGGCAAAACACTCATACACATTTAAGAAAATTAATTAATTAATTAAAGCTAGCAAAAATTAGAAATGACAAATTTAGATAGCTAAAGATCACCTTTGGATCCACCAAAAAGCAGATCTGTGGTTAATACAAACTACCAACCCCTAGTTCCTGCTGTTACTCTAGAGAATTTCATGCAGATGCATGACACCCAGCCGCATGATTCCTAGCAGAGTAAACCAACAGACTGGAGAACTATCACACGACAGTAAAATGTAGGGATTGGAGATGCAGCATTCAGATGGTGAGATGTGAGCAGCTCCCAGAGGGATGCCATCCTCCTCGGCACGCACAGGCCTAGACAGTGGGTAGAAATGGGTTCTCCACTGGAGCCAACTCTGGCAGTAAGTGGGGTGGCAGACATCATATGTACCTCATACACCATGAAACAAGTTCATAGCTAGGTCATAAATTCTAATAATAGAGTCCCTAACATAAGTCCCATGTCTGTAGACAACTTCCTAAGTGTCCCATGTATACTACGCAACACAGGGGGGACCTCTGATGCTCATGAAAACTAAAGTGAAGATGGCACAAGTGGTTCCAACACCCACTATCACACCTGTGCCACAGGGCACTTCTTTAGTATAAAGGTGAAAGTTATAGAAAACCTCAAGCAGCTCTTCTAATAAACTCCAATTTGGAAGTCTTCAGCTCAGCAAGGAAGCCTACCACACACACAGTGACAGTTCTCAGAGCTTGGAACCATCCAGCCTCAACACCCCCACTATTAACAACCCCAGCTATTAAGAGACACACATAAGCCGGGTGTGGTG
Organism: Acomys russatus; assembly: GCF_903995435.1. Taxonomy (NCBI): domain Eukaryota; kingdom Metazoa; phylum Chordata; class Mammalia; order Rodentia; family Muridae; genus Acomys; species Acomys russatus. The sequence goes on from NC_067165.1 coordinate 40,218,180, forward strand.
GCACACGCCTTTAATGCCAGCACTTGGGAGGCAGAGGTGGATCGCTGTGAGTTCGAGGCCAGCCTGGTCTACAAAGCGAGTCCAAGACTGCCAAGGCTACACAGAGAAACCCTGTCTCAAAAAAACTTAAAAAAAAAAAAAAAAAAAGGAAACACACATAGATGAAAGAAGAGGAGGAGAGGTGGCAGCAGTGGCTGAGGAAGAGGTGGCAACAGCAGCAGCAACACCACTATGTGGTAGCACCTGCCTTTAATCTCAGCACTTGGGAGGCAGAGGCAGGCACATCTGTGTGAGTTCCAGGACAGTCAGGGCTACACAGGGCTAAGAAATTGCCTTTAAATTTTTTTTCAAAAAAAGGGAGGGAGGGAGGAATGGGAGGATACAGGGATGGGATAACCATTGAGATGTAATAAGAATATTAATAAAATTAAAAAAATTTTTTTTAATTTCCACAAAGGCCTACCAAGCACCAGAGGCATGGTAGCCATGCAGAGGAAGGTGATAGGAGCTAGACTGATGCTGGTCTGATGCTCTTACCAGCCCTCAGCACTGACGGCAGGCCAAGTGAGCAACGCACTACACAGGCCATTGATGTTAACTTCACACAGTTCTCACGGTTAAGAGCCAGCTTCATTGAGTACCCTCCTTAAGAGCAATGGTAACTCATTTCAAACTCCTAGGTCTGCATGGGGAACACACAAAAGTTGACTTCTGTTATCCAAAAACATTATAAATTATCGTCCTGCTCTGCAGTCTTCTTAATTCCTCACATTCTCTTTATAGGGTAAGATGCTTGAAAACTCACAAAAATCCCTGAACCATCCTCAAATTAGCTTCTTGAAGCTCAGCGAGTTTCCTGAACATCAGCGCTCATTGCCTATTGCTTGCTACCCCTTCTCTCTCTCTCTCTCTGACTGTTTAAACACATGGACATGGAGTTATTAACTTTTACAGGAAAGACAAATAAAATAATGTCGAAGCAAGAACGCAGTGATGTCAGTCTGTAGCTAGCACCACTCATCTGTGGGAATCTGATTAGCGCTCGAGTGGCAGAGCTACCTGGAAAAGTGCTCACAATCAAATAAAAAAATGATACCAAAACATTAACCTGATGGCTAAAAACTCCACATTTAAACAGTTAAAGTAATAAAGGAGCTTTTATTGAGTATTTTTTATATTTCATTATGCCTCAAATTGACGAGGACTCCGGATGCATTTTCTAGACTTTTGCTTCCTCAAATCAAATGCTCTTTGCTTTTTTTTTTTTAAACTAAAAGGAAACAGCGTTTCTTGTAAATTTGGAAGGATTAAAGCTCCTACAACGCCGGCATCAGCCCTGAGCCAAGCACAGCCACAGCCACAAACAGAGGCCTCAACCTGCTCACCAGACAGCAGAAGGCTTCTCGCTATGATTTCTTTAAAACTTTACACATGTGTCTACATTTCCTTATTTATCCACAGTCTGCTCAAAACAGGCAAGGAGCAAAGCTAATGGTATGGCAGGACAGAAAGCAAGGTGGGTCTTAAGAAAGCCGAGTACAGTGTCCAACTGATGCCGGTGTCACAACTGAGTCCTTTGCTTCTATAACACATGACTTTCATGACCCCTCACTGAGCCATTTTTTCTTTTCTTTTTGGTTTTCTGAGACAGGGTCTCTCTGTGTAGTCCTGGCTGTCCTGGACTCACTTTGTAGACCAGGCTGGTCTTGAACTCACAGAGATCTGCCTACCTCTGTCTCCCTGAGTGCTAGGATTACAGGCATGTGCCACCACACCCAGCTAAGACTCAACTTTTCATTTTCTAAAAAATTATTTAGCAAGCTGTGGTGGCATACACCTTTAATCCCAGCACTCAGGAGGCAGAGGCAGGAGAATCTCTGTGAGTTCAAGGACAGCCAGGACTGTATATAGAGACTCTGTCTTTAATATGTTTAAAGAAAAAAAAAAAAAAAAAAAGGCAAAACCAGTTGGGGGATGGGTGGGACTAGGAAAGGGTAAAGAAAGAAGTACCATAAAAAGATGCGGAGGTGGGGCAGGGGGATCCATCTTTTACTCAGAGAAAAACATCCCTCACACTATGTACTACTCCTTCTAATGCTAACAAGTAGAGGGCCACCTAGGGAACAGAGACACGGCAGAAGAAAGAAGAGAAATGGCTGCCAACTCAAGAGAGGAGCATCCATGAAAAGCAAACAAAAGGTTCTAAAAGTTATGACTTTGGGATCACTTAGCATGGCGAGTCACTCAGAGCAGGGGCCAATGCAAAACATGTCTGAATTTCAAAAAGGTTTGCTAACAGGCTATACTTACAACACAACATAAACATTTGCACCTAAAATGATGATACTAAGTCATCAAGATTAAATTATATCCTAGATACTATGCTTAATAAATCAAGAACATGTACGATCCATTTGCAGTCATTCCCAGCCCGGTTGTTTTCATGTGGATCTCAATGGCCTCTGAGAAGGAACAGCGAGCTCTCCATGACTGGGGGAAGGGGGGACCATCGATGCTGGTTTGATGGACTGACTGAACAAGAAGAGTTTAACACAAGTTAGATTAAGTATCAGGAAGCAAAAGGTTAAATAATGAATAATTCCTGAGCATTCACTGGGTCCTCGCAGTATGCCAGGACTGCAGACAAGCAAAAGGAACAGGAAAGACGCAGCTCTGCTGCCATAATCTGGGGCAAGCTAAGAGGCCCAGAACTGAGGCCACCTGGCCCCACTCATGCTCAAGGACTCCTCTCCTCAATAACCATGACAAATGATCATTAAGCCTCTACTTAAATACTTACAGTGGGTAGGGAACTCATTTCCTTATTCCCTCAAGAGTCTGTTGACTCTCTGCCTTTCCCCTTCCTTTCTTTTCTGTGTGATGAGTCTCCCTATGCAGCCTAGGCTTGCCTTCTCCCCAGGTTCCCAGGCCACACTCTGAGGCTGCTGGGATTGCAGATGCACTCACAGTCAGTGCTGGGCCCTCAGAACTCCTCCTGTAAAATGATTTAAATTCTCCTTTCCTGACCCTGCCACCCACTAGTCCTCTCACTGTACAAAGCATTATTTCCTGCCCCACTCTTTAAAGCCCTGGGAGGAAGAGTGAGTGAGGCTTCATTTCCACAGACACACACCCTCTGCTTAGTAGCCAGAGCAAGCACGGGTCTCACCGGAGCAGAGTTTTTGCGAATTCTGCTCTTTGGCTTGAGGAGAGGAGCCAAGCCCTTTCTGGAGAGCCAAGGCTACACCTGTGATGTCAGGACGCATTAGCAGCAACAAAGCCCACAGTAATGCGAGAGACCACTTCATACACACGTCATTCCAAAACGGCTAAATTCAATCAAGCATGGCAGGTTTCCTACAACACTCTGATCACTGGGGCCAGCGTGTGTGACGTGGGCACATTTACTGGAAGCTCCTGGAATCAGAGTGAGCGCCTCCACTTTGAGACCATAATGGACAGGGTTTTTACCAGCCCGAAAGTGGTTTGGCATCCTTCTTTCCCAGGAATTACCTAGAAACTTATTTAACATCTGAAGACTGCCAATAAACTCCAGAAGGTTCCAAGTCCATAAAGAGAAGGGAGAAGGGGGACAGTATTCTTAACCTCATGTTAAATAGAGGATCCGAATGGAGGGAAAAGCGACTCCCCTAAGATGGTAATCGAGAGTCAAAGCCAAAGCTGCCCCAGACTTAGTTCTACTTCCGTCACACTGCCTCAGTGTCCTCTCAGGGTCACCCATCTACCCAGTTTCCGCTTCCACATCTGTAAAATGGAACTGGTGCTGCTTCAGACACTCACCAAGGTTACAAGGAGTAATTAGTTAGCATTTATACAGTGCTTTCATCTTCAAAGCTGGATTATTAGACTATAAAGTAGAGTAGATGTGGCTTGAAGAATCTTTTTAAAACCAAAAGTAAAGCACGTAAGCAAACAGAGATGCAAAACTGGCTGACATCATCTCCCTCAGCCAGAAGGCTCTGCCTCCGCAGGCAGGCGCCCCTTCCCCTAATCTCTAAGTGCCTGTGTAGAGACAAAGGCACAAAGCATTGCAGAAGAAATGAGAGGAGACAGAAAGGAAAAAAAGGGAAATGTTTGGAGAAAGACAAGGCAGATGTAAAAGGGAGAAGAAACAGGAGGAAGGAGGGAACAGAAAACAGCAAGAAATAAGGAGGGCAAATAATATCCAAAGAAAAGCAGAAACAGGAGGAGAAGAGGAAGGGGTGTGTGCAAAAGCAGTAGATTCAGTAAGGCTGAAAGTAAAAGTTCAGGTTTTTAACTAAAAAATGAGAGAAAGAAAAACAAAGAGCAGAAGCTAGAAAGAGAAGGTCTGGAAACCAGAAGCTGGAAAGGAAGTCATTAGCAAGTCCACAGTGTGCCCACAGTGTGTGTGCCCACAGTGTGTGTGCCCACAGTGTGTGTGCCCATAGTGTGTCTGCAATGTGTTCACAATGTGTCCACAGTGTTGTATCCACAGTGTGTGTGCCCACAGTGTGTGTGCCCACAGTGTGAGTGTCCACAGAGTGTCCACAGTGTGTCCGCAGTGTGCCCACAGTGTGTCTGCAATTTGTTCACAATGTGTCCACAGTGTTGTGTCCACAGTGTGTGTGTCCACAGTGTGCCCACAGTGCTACTGTGTGGATCAATTCATTTAATGCTGCCCTGTACATTTACAGAAAAGTACCTCTGATATAATAAAGGCCCATAAACACGCAGAAATTGGGTTAGACACGTTTCGAATTCCTGCCAAACAATGGTTCAGAAAAATGAAGCTCTATTTTAATTAGCCGGATTCGTGAGTGATTTGATAACAGCAGATGCTGTCTGGGTGCTTTCAGCTTGATGGGCTCCACATACATGAACTTAGAGTGGTTTTGATGCAATTAGGTATTTCTTTCTGCTCCAACATGCCAGGCCCAAGGACCTGACATGTCACTATTATATTTATTTGCACATTAATATTTCAAAACACAAAGATGAGAAAAATGAACACATGAGATAAATCGAAAAATTACTTTTTAAAAGTCATCGGTGGAGAGAAGGCTTCTTTCCACTTAATAAAGCAAGTTGCATAGCTGCGAGAAAGCCACAGAGAGAGCACCATCTGTGTAGAAACACCAACGCCACAGCTGAAACATGACACACTACACGCACGCTTCCAATTTTCCAATTGGAGTTCAGCATCACAGCAAGGATTAGTGCACCTAATGCACAGCCTGGCCTAGGACTAAGTGGCCTTCAAAATGTCTTTGTAATCAGGTAGCCTATTATAAACCCAGCGCACCATTCCCCGAGACGCAGAATTCATGATCACAGCCCTAAAAGTCCAAGGATCTTCACCAGGTGCTTTCAAGCCTGGCACCTAGCTGCCCCTTCTCCCTTTTAAGCACTCTCTCTTCCAAAGAGCATTTTGTGCTTCCCCCCACAGTACTCACTGCCCTCTGCCATGACCACTTAGTGCAGCACCACCCATGTGCACTAAAGGACCAGCAGAAAGCACCGCAGCCTCCAGCGCTGGACCGAATCTAATAGGAAAAGATCTAGTCAGCGCATTATCTGCCGTGTGTCGTGGCTGGGCTGAGAAGGGGATGCTAGAAAAAAAGAGGGTGCAAGCAAACCTCTCCATGACTTCAAAAGTGTGCTACTCTCGCTTCTGACAGGCTCTCACAATCATCCCCCGCTGGATGGCATACAGAGTGGAGTATATGGTGTCGTCACCCCCCCCACCTCCTGTGTTCCGTGTCCGTCCCGTCCCCCTCCCCGTCTGTCCCTGTTAGATGGCATACAGTGTGGATTATGGAAAAGAGGAGGTGTGGAATGTGGCCGGCTCCTCTGGCACTGCTGCGACAGGCACACGGGAAGAAACACGACGCGGTGCCTTTCTCCCACAGAGGACAAAACGGACACAAGGACCTTCACACCATCTCCCCTTCAACAGCGCAAACAATCTGAACACTGTAAATCAAGGATGAAATTCCTCTGCCAGGAAGTGACGGAGAAGCATTTTTTCTGTAAAGATCCTCGATGCTGCCTGCCTGGGAATCAGCGTTTAAGGGCAAGAGGTGGGGAGGCAGGTCTTCACCCAATAAACACAACTTTATTATGTACAGTGGCCTTTCTTCAAAAGTTATTTATTTCACAAACCCACTCTGCTAAATAGAGGTTTCAATCTAATTGAATCACATCTGCATATGGTAAATGCACTGAGTGAGTCTGAGAGTCTCATTCTATTCCATAGTTGAAGGGTTCACTGATTTCCCAATATGCACACACAAGAATGTAAGAGCATAGCGGACTGTTCCTTAAACTACAATCATTGTTCCGGGCCTTTACAGAAGACAAGGTCTGTAAAAACAGGATGGTGTTTACAACACCCCAAAGGACATAAACCAAGAAGGCAGAAGGAGGTTCTTGAAGTGGGGCCTACAATCGTGGGTGGCGTCTGATCATACAGGCCTTCAGAATGCACCCACCACTCCCTCCTTCTTCCCTTCTCGAGGAAAAGGGAAGGAGCGACTCTGTCCACCTCGCCCGAACTCTCCCGGCTCTTGGCCACATCCCAGAGTAGCCAGGGGAATTAAAGGAGAAACAAATAAAATGAAATAGCAATAAACAAAAAAGTACCACTAAATCAAGCAAAAAAAGATGGGCAGGCGGAGAAAAAGTACCCAAAGCAAAAGATCACCCATGAATAAATGAAGAAATGAAGAGACAGGTCAGGACTTTCAAAAAGAACTCATGTTAAAAAGGTGACCTATGACACATGAAGAAACACTATTCTTACGGGGAAAGCAGGGGCACAGATCCTAGACTCCCAATGCTCATTCCTAGGGCCACTGGCTACTGAGGGAGGCCCTGTGTCCCAGCAGTGGGTAAACAAGAACAACAGAGAGGGGCTGGAGTCCAGCGTGCGTGGGGACATATGACCCTGCACTCTAGTCACTGTTTCTTCTCCCCATTCCTCTTGCTCATGTCACAAAGACATTTAACTTTTTCAAGAGAAGTGCATCCCAGTGCACACCTGTAATCCCAGCACTTGGGAGGCAGAGGCAGGCGGAGCTCTGTGAGTTCAAGGCCAGCCTGGTCTACAAACTGAGTCCAGGACAGCCAGGCTGCCTCGAAAAAACCCAGCACCGCCACCAAAATAATAATAATAATAATAATAACAATAATAATAATAACAATAACAACAACAACAACACAAATAAAAAAAAGAACTGCATCCCAGAAGACATCCCCTGCTCCAAAAGGCTAAGCACCTAAGCTAGAAAAACTCCTTCCTGGCCTCCTCGTCCTCTACTAGACCAGCCTGGTGATGCCAACTCTATCACCAAATTTCCTTCTAAAAAGAGAACAGAAAGCTGAAAAGAACACAAATTAAAAGAGAATTCTGCCACAAGCTGAGCCTCCCAAATCTGGTTCAGCCACATTCTTGCCCACAGCCTGCACCTCTTGGTGCCTCCCTACAGTTTCAAAATGCAGCTGCACAGATCTCTTCAAATTCAGATTTCTAGCACCTCTAATTACAGGCCTCTTGAGCCAGGCTCCTTTAATTAATGAACCTGACTCCTCTCTCTTCAAAGGAAATCTGCATATGAGATGTACGGTGAGCTGACCCTATCGCTGCTGTGTGATCGCTGCTATTAGGCAGCTAGCATCCTGCACCCAACAGAAGCAAAGGTGTCTCTGCCCCACTGTCCAGTCCAGCCCACTCCCGTCTGACTGGAGCCAAGTATGTGGTTAAGGCCATAAACCAGTTCTTGGAACTCAAGAGAAGAGCTTTGCTGGGTGTGACTAGCAGAACCCAAAAAGAATCTGGTTCTCCCTGGTTCATGCTTTCCCCTGTTTTCCACTTCTTCCCTCTGTCAGGATGAGGGTAGAATACAGGTTGGAGAGAGGGCCACTGATCAAAAGGCTGGACCAGCCTCAGACAGAAAAAGGCCCCGGGACCAAGTTATCACAGGACTGAAATAACCTGGTTAGGAAGTAGCACAGACCAGGTGGGCAAAGGCTCGGGCGGCAGCACCACTGTCTGCCACGGTGGCAGAGGGTGAGCAGTACAGCCCTGGGTCTGCCCTCACCCATCCTCCAGACCAGCCACTCTGCCTGCAGCCCTCTCCTGCAAGTGGAGAAGCACACTGTCTTTGGACTTCACAAAGCCTAGAAACAGTTATAAACAATAGCTCAGAGGCCAGAAGAGACCAGATCTGGGTCAAATTCAAACAATTCCAGGTAACGTTGCAGGTGCAAGACTCAAGAGGCAAAACTGATTGGGCAAAACTGAAAACAGGTTGTGTTCTGGCCCTGCAATCCAATAGCCATTTCTCAGAGGTCTCACATTAGCCTAATGAGACAGCGTCTCCATGATTTCCCACTTCTACAAGGAAATCAAGGTCTTAGTTAGAGCACATAGGTTTGTCACCTAGAGTTACAGTATAAAACCAGGCTAGAGCCGGGCGTGGTGGCGCAAGCCTTTAATCCCAGCACTCGGGAGGCAGAGGCAGGCAGATCGCTGTGAGTTCGAGGCCAGTCTGGTCTACAAAGTGAGTCCAGGATGGCCAAGGCTACACAGAGAAACCCTGTCTCGAAAAAAAACCAAAAAATAAAAATAAATAAATAAATAAATAAAACCAGGCTAGAAACTATGAAAGAACCGTCAGGATTAAAATCAAAGCTCAAAGCACAAAGTCCTGGCCACCAGCCGGACGTGGTGGTGCATGCCTTTAATCTCAGCACTCAGGAGGCAGAGGCAGAAGGATCTCTGTAAATTCGAGGCCAGCCTGGTCTACAAAACAAGTCCAGGATAGCCAGGGTGACACAGAGAAACCCTGTCTCAAAAAACCACCACAACAAAAAGTCCTGGCCACTTATTTCTCCCACAGTGTGTCACAATACAGATGTCCAGCATCTCAGGGAGTCCCTGCCACTACGAACACAGTTGTGGAAGGGAGAGACACGTGGCACCAGACCAGCACATCTACACCAGGCATGCTCACTGACCACTGAATCTTCTTGTGTGGCATCTGCCTTGCTTCCTTGCCAATGTTGTGCCAGGCAGTGCCCAGGGGCTGACACGGGCCATCAGTTCTGCGCTACAGAAATCATCTAACCACCACGTCATTTCATCACTATGTCCAGTCTCCAAATCTACCTGATTCCTCATTCCCAAAGCACAAGCACCCAGGCATGGCCAAAGCATTTTTAATTTTTGTTTGGTTTTCCAACTGAAGCATACTCTAAGTTCACTGTTATTTCAAGTGGAAGCATTTAATTTTCAATGAAACAAACAGGTGAAAACGTAAGACTGGAGAATGCAGAAACTCAAGATGAAGGCTGTGATGCACAAACATGAGGGCTGGAGTAGCTGAGATCAGGAATGTCCAGGGATTCTTGGCATGGGAAGCCACCGCAGGCAGCCAGGCACTCGCTTTCCAGGGTGTCTCAAGGGGAAATCACCCATCGATCCTAGGACACACACGCTCCAGGACCAATCCTTTACCTCAGATCTGCCTCTGCCTCAAATTCCTGCTTGCGCTTTAATGTTTAAATTATTAAATGCATTAATGTATTTACATTATTCAAGTCTTCTGTGCATTTTTTTCTAAGATAATTTATGTATAAGAGTTTGGATGTCCGTGACTGTTAATGTCTACAACCCTTCCTGTTCATTATTGATTCTGGAAGAAAAAAAAAGTCAGAGTTTTAATGCCTTATTTTTAATGTATTAAGAGTCTGAATAAGTGCATTCTCTTTTTTCTTTTGTAATTTCATAATTTAAGTAGTGCATTTATTAAACTGACACAGTATGAATTGTGGTGAAGCCTGGCATGGCTCCATGCTGCCTAGCAGCTCACTCCTTTCTCTGCTCCTGTGCGACGACCGGCATCATCAGCCAGTGCTCTCTCAGTGGAGCTCTTCCACCTCCGCAGCAGGGGAGAGGCGTGGCAAGCCTTTGCCCAGTGCGTACTTGTAAAGATTTGCTTCCTCCTTTTTCAGGTTCTTGCCTAAATCAGCCCTCCATACTACTGGGCTTCTAGAATGCATTAAGAAGACCAGTGCTCCGTTCATCGGAAGTCCTCATCTGGATGCACTGCGGGTTCCATCCAAACAGAGCTTGCAATCAGCACACAATTTTCAAGAACAATAAACATGCTCAAAGCTTAACATAACAAAATCAAGCAAACAAAACAACTACTTTTTGAAAGAAATCTCAAACATCTCCAACATACAACACCTCCAACTTGGAAAATAAAAACTTATTTCTATTGAAATCCAGTTCCCCCAACAAAGAAATCACTTTCAACTACATAGCCAGTAGATCGACAGTGACACCCAATGGCCCATTTGTTTAATCCCAGCTGAGCATCCCCCAGAGGCCGCCCCTGGGGAACAGGGTTTTGTGTACAGAGTTCATGTGTGACCACGGGGTGGAGCTTGAAGGAAAACCAGTTACCAGCCACTTATCACGAAGCTTTATTGCTAATGGGTAAACGGCCTGCCCAGCCTGGACCAGATGCACTGCATATACTTCCACATGTGCAAACCAGTACAGTGGAACACATACCGACAGTCTCCTTCTGGTGGGAGGTGGGAGCACATGTGCACACGTGAACACATATACAGACATGCAGGTGCACAAAGTCGGACTGAGCAACGCTGTCCCAATCAAGCGGAAGTAGAAAAGGAAACTGGAAGCTGCTGCTGCTTTTAGAGTCTGACTGCCACTTCTCACACTCAGTGCACACATGCACGCACAACCCCCCATTCACAGAGATACTATTTTATATATTTTCTCCCTTTCTTTTTCCTGTTTTTTTTTTTTTTTCTTTTTCTTTTTCTTTTACTTTTCTTTCCTTTTCTTTTTTGGCTACTCATTACCATTCTTTAACTGTTACAATTTATATCAGCATATAATGTTAAATAATTACAGGGAACGGAGCTCACTCTAGTGAGGATATAAACGCGCTGTGGGAATCTACAGATTTAAACAAATAACACTCACGGCAGGGGGTGAGCGGATGAATTAGCATTAATATCCTGCCTGGGAGATCCCAGTGCACTGGTACTGCTTAAATACAGATCTTTTCTGTAACAGTCAATATGACAGCTCCCGGCAATACGGCCCCTTTCCCTTTCCCAGTCAATATAGCAGCCAGTGAAAATAGAAACGTCCCTATAGCAATCAATATAGCAGCCAGCTAAAATAAACCCTTCCCTTTTAAGGGCTATATAATAGTCAGCTAAATGGAAGAATTGGCACCCCTGCTCAGCAGCAAAGCCAAGGAACGAACAGGCCACAAACACTCAATGATCCTTCAGCTCCTTGAAACACAGGCCCTGCCTAGGAAGAGAGAGGAGACGCCCTGGGAGAGAATCAGGTGGGAGGCCCTGAAGGACAGACAGACCACCTCCAGGACCTAGGAATAATCACCAGCCATAAGCAGCTACACGGCCACCCCACACCAAAGCTTAATTAACATGGCCAGAAATTTTAGAATAACCCTTGCTCAAACTGTTGTCCTCAGAGAGGAGTGACAGTATCTGGATTTGAACCTGGTAGCTGCTATTCCCACCTTAGCCTGAGAAGGTTAGAGTACTAAGTTAGCAGGTTTGCAGCTTTCTGATTGCCAGCAACAGGGCTAGTGAGTGAAACACCCAGCCACGAAAACGAAGAACCCAGCACTCCACGTGAATGGCACTCTGTGTACACACAGAGCTCATTTTAAGAACACTTAGCCGGCCGGGCGTGGTGGCGCACGCCTTTAATCCCAGCACTCGGGAGGCAGAGGCAGGTGGATCGCTATGAGTTCGAGGCCAGCCTGGTCTACAAAGTGAGTCAAGGATGGCCAAGGCTACACAGAGAAACTCTGTCTCAAAAAACCAAAAAAAAAAAAAAAAAAAAGAACACTTAGCCAAGGTTGGTGCTGTGGTGCATGCTAGTAATCCCAGCACTTGAGAGGCAGAGGCAAGCAGATCTCTGTAAATCCAAGGCCAGGCTGATCTGCAAATCAAGTCCAGGACAGCAAACGCTACAGAGAAATCCTGACTCAAGGGGAAAAAACAAAAACATGAAAACAAAACAACAAAAACTATTTAGTCATCAGTTTATTAAATATTGTGATGAAACCATACATATCTGGCAACATACACACACACACACACACACACACACACACACACACACACACACACACACTAGAAAGTAGTCTCCTTCCTTCAGTGCACACAAGAGGAAAGTTTTATTGTAGGAGATGACGCTTCTAAAGGCTAAAAGAAAAAAGAGGATGGGATGTTTGAGTAAGTGGCTCCTGTACTTCTGAAGTGACTGCTAAGATCGGTCCCGCTGGACATAAGGGCTTGATAAACGTGGAGTGCAACCACTGATGCCCGCCTGTGCAGGTCTCCAGCCAGCACGCCCTGAAGTTAATGCTGGGACTGTTATGCTCCAAAGCAGCTGAGCAGCAGGGCCCCACCCCATCTTCATTAAAATTCGTCAATCTGTCTGCCATCCTTTGAGGAAATCCACAGAGAGCCCCTGTTTTCCTGGCCAGGTGTTTAACACCCAGTGATGCTCATGTCATCAATCAGGTGACTCAAGTCAAGTGCCACAGTGTCAGGTATCAGGGAAAAAAAGATTCTCCATACCCTGATTGAAAGCCCTAGTACTAGTTGGGTTGTGGTGCCGCACCCCTGTAATTCCAGCACGCGGGAGGCAGAAGCCGGTGGATTTTTGCATTCGAGGCCAATCTGGTCTACAAAGCTAGCCCAGGACAGCCAAGGCTACATAGAGAAACCCTGTCTCAAAACAAACAAAGCCCTAGTACTTAAAATCTTAGCTCACACCACCCCACCCACATCAGAATTCTAGTTGGAGCATCTCCAGGGTTAAAGGGTTGGGGAGATGGAGGCCCTCTAATAACAATACACATTTGCTACTGTCTTAGAAGTCACAGGCCTCAGTGCCTAAAGTCGCAGTCCCTTAGAAGACATCGCAGCAAGTTCTAGTGCAGTTGGTCCTACTGTGATTGTGGCAGCCATTTATTTGGTGGGGAAACAGACTCAGAGGATAGGCCCAGGATGCCTCTTATCTTACGAAATATGCAATCATAAAAATGAGTTACTGCTCTGACTTGACACGGCACTTAGCTTCCAGCAATGAACCCAATGAGTACTTTATAAACCCTGGCATGCAAGGACAGCTGCATTTCTACACCAGACACAAAAATTTGGGGGTAGGAGCTAGAGGGACGGCTCAGTGATTAACAGCATTTGACGCTCTTGCAGAGGGTCCGGGTTTAGTTTCCAGAATCCACATGGTAGCTCAGGACCATCCCTAACTCCTATTCCAGTGTATCTGATAGCCTCTTCTGAGCTCCGAGTGTCCCAGGCACACATGTGGTGCACATACACACATGCAGCAAAACACTCATACACATAAAACAAATCTAAAAACATGTTTAATTGGGGGGTATTCACTTTCAACCAAGTAGTACTAAAGCTAGAGAGAATGAATCATGATGTTAGCAAAAACTCCAGCCACTGTAGTCATCAAAAGGGAGCAGGAGGCAGGAAGGAAGGGAGGAACAGAAAGAGAGAGAGTAATTAGAAAATAATTCTGAAAGGGAAGAGGGAAAGAGACACATAAAAAGACAAGATAGGAGATAGCAGAAGCGCCCACAAAGAAAGACAAAACCCTCTCGCTGGCATTTGCAGCTCACAGCTTTCGGGGCATTTGTAAAATGACAGTTGCAATAAAACAAACAGAACGGTGAGTCATCTGGTTTCCAACTTGAGTCAAAAGGAGCTGTTTCGAGACAAACTGAAAGAAAAGCAGCTCTGCCTGCCCACTGAATGATGCTATCGTGCATGGCACCTACAGGACAGATCATGGGGAGAACAAGGAGGTGGAGGTCAGCACTGTCTTTACTGGCCCCAGTGCAAATAAATACTGTCACGATTTAAACCATAATAATGGAAAGGCTATAAAGGTCTCAGTTATGATGCTTCCTCTGATGTTCCCGTTCATAAATGCCCTCTTTATGTTGCCCACGTGGCAACGCTCTACTAAACATTAGTATATGCGTACCCCAGTGGGAACACTGCACCCTAGGTCCCCAGCAGGAAGCCAGGCAGCAACTGTGCGATCTATCTCCAGCCTGTGTAAGTGAGCACATACACTCCCTTCCATCCCCCAAGTGTGGACTAGTGCCACTCGGGAGCTAAGAAATATAGTACATAGCCATCCCATACCAGGGTTAGCAAGGTATCTACATGCCAAAATACCATGGAAAAATCAGATAAATGTATTCCATGTAGACGCATATCCATGTAACGTAGAGACTCCTTTACTACTTGGACACCTAAAATCCTCACACACGTGCCTGGTGGACTGAAGTGAACTGCAGTTTCCTCTGCTGTGCTCTGTGTAGGTTGCAGATCGGTAGCACTTACAGGGAAGCTAACTGGGTGTTCACAGAGACACCTCTGGACTCAGCAGGCAGAAAGATAAAGAAAACCAAGTGTTTTGAGAGACCATTTCCAGCTTGTATCGAGCTCAGTGAGTATAGCATACCCAAGACCCTGAGGGCACTCGCTCTCCCGATAACACCAGAGAGCCTTATGGAAAGGGAAAGGCTGCAGTGCAGCTTTTCTCTAGCATGTGGAAGGCCTGAGGTTTAACCCCCAGTGCCTCTGAAAATACAGAAACCCTACCTCTTACAAAGTAAGACAACGCGCATGAAGGTTGAGCATGGTGGTGCACGCCTTTAATCCCAGCACTCAAACAGAAGCAGGTGAGTCTCTGGAGGTGTAGGCCAGCCTGCTCTTCATGAGTTCCAGGGCTAACCAGGACTAGGCAGTGAGACCGTGTCTCTTACATGAATATCTCAGACGCATGACAAGGAGATATAAACTAAGACAAAGTGGATACAAGAACAGATGCCAGGACAAAATGAGGCCAAAAAACCTGTACCAGGAAAACCGTAAGAGGACATCAGGAAAGTCAAAGTACAAAACTAGGAAAGGACTGACTTAGTAAACCCAGGTTGGTGGCCAACACAGGATGATAGCTCACATTTGCTAGGTGGGCAGCCAGCGCCAACCACAAACCACCATTGGGCTGCCTTCCTTGTTGATCTGTAATTGGTGAGCCTGTGATAGAGCCAACAATTATCGTTAGGTCCCCTGTATTTATTTCACAGACAAAGGCAAGCGGGAGAGACCAGTTAGTAATGAGTAAGTAATGACCACGAAATACACTGTATTTTATAGAGCTGCTTGTGCAGGAGAAGCTATTCAGAAAATAAAAAGTGAAAGAATGAAATAAACTAGAGAAACTCAATTTTCTTCTCCTTCCTCCCAAAGCCACACTTGGGATAGAATGAGGTTGGTGCAGGTTAATCCTTATGAGGTAAGGAAAAAAAATGATTAAATACATTTAAAAAATCAATTGTACATTAACCCAAATCCAGGAACTGCAAAAACAAACACCACAGAGCTCCTCCAGCCAGTATTAGCTAGTCTGGTCAGCAGGGGATACCCCCTACCCGACAGAGTCTGATGAGGTAATAGGGCAAGGCGGATTGCGGGGGGGGGGGGGGGGGGGGGCGGCAGTGTTTGCACAGAAAAGGAACTACCAATCTATCTGGATGTCAGTGGAAATAAAGTGATTTGTAAATACTACAAAGGAAAAACTCTCCTATAAATGAGCTCTGGAGAACAGGATAAAATCTTCAAAATCCAATAGAATTAACAATAATGATAATTATTTGATAAATAGAAGTTATAAAATCAATTCACTGTTAAATGATTTGCCACTGTTCCTAGTTATCCCTTCTGCTCATTAACAAAGTCTATTAACTGTCGTTTCTCGAGCGACAACAGAACTAGAAGTGAGGCTGGCCTCCAGTTGTTCCAGGCCGCAGGAGCCTCAGAGGAAAGCCTATCAGAAGGCAAAGCCACAAGACGGGCACTGGCCACCTAGGCTCTCATAAGGGCCAGGCAGAGTTCTTAGCTAACCCTAAAGACCCCTCTCAAGGCCGGTTTGCTTCTCTGTGTGCACTGACACCACCTGGCTCCACAGTCTTCCTTTAGAGGACTTCAGCTCAGGGCCAGGGTAGAAGGGGTGCTTCTGGGAGGGGTCACCTAGTTTACCCACTTCCAACAAAGCCCAGCATCCCCAGTAATCAGTCTTAGACCCCAAAATTTAAACAAGTGGCAAAGCCAAAGCGTTTCCCACAGTGTGCTTCTGACAAGCAGTTTGGAATTGTAGAGAACCTCTGAAACCTGCCAGGGTTGCAAGGGGAACAGAAAATCGACCACACGGCAGTGTTTTCTCACAAGAGTAAGACAGGACTCATGGGGACGTTTCCAAACCTCAGCGCACTGCTAGAGTGGTTATCGATGGCTAGCACTTGGCAGCCAGGAGGCGCTGACTAGAAGGCTATACTCCCTTAAAGGCATCTCCGTTCTCTTATCTTCAAAGCAGGTGAAGGCTGCTGCCGCAGCTGACATGGAAGAATGCGTGGGTGCCGATGGGAATGCAGACAAAGGCTTTACCTCAGGGCAGGGGAAGGGGAAACAGAGGACCCTGGATATTGAGTTTCCTTTACTTAGGTGGATTCCGGTGACTCCCAGAGGACGGCACAGCACTGCTTTAAGAGCTCCAGTCAGAAAGCAAACTGCTCACTTGTCCACCTTTCACTCTGCCAGCAGGAGATGAACTAACAGGCAGCTGCTGCCCCCTAGAAGCTGCCTGAGACACAGCAGCTTACACAGACAGCGGATGAAAAGGTTCTATTATCTCCCTCCATCTCACAACCTGTCATTAGTGAGGTACATGGGTGCAGACGCCGCCTCCGAGCCTGAGGAGGCGCACATCACCTGTGATAAATTAATAGGTGCCTTTTCAAGAGTGAGGATGCACACAAAAGACTCCAACCAGGGAGAACACAGTGAGGCAACAGCTCCTCAGAGCAAGCACGCATCGTAGCAGGCAGCTCCTGCCACAACCACAGCCTGTCTGCGCAGTGTCTCCTCATCGTGACAGTGCCAGGAAGGTGAGGGCAACACTGCAATCTGACCTGCATTTTCCATTCACTCAGTTCAGCAGTATGGGTCTGAGACTTTGAATCTCAGCCCACTACACGCTAGCTGTGAAGGCCTGACTGCCTACGCTTCAGTTCCCTAACTATAAAATGAGAAGGGTAATCTTCACAAGGGTGTGAGAGTTGAAACTGACTAAACTAAAGAAACAAACACTGAGGCCACAGAACTACACAGTAGCCCTCCTGGACTATGAGATCAGAGCTAATAATTGCTCAGTTAATAAAAAAATTTTTTCAGTTAAATTGAAGAATCATTAAAAATGGAGCCTGCTCTACATGCCTTCAACATTTTATACTAACTGAAAACCTATAAATGTACAGTCATTCACTAATCTTCTGATGTGAAGCCAAGACCTTTCCTTTGAGTGTGGGCCCGCAGACTGGAGTTCCCAGACATCCTTCTCCTGAGTAAACCTCACCCACAACACACCCTCCGCATTTCTAAAGCAAAGCAAAAGCCTACACACAAGACGAAAGCAACTGAAGCATAGATTCTTCTGGATTTTTATGATCTTGCCCCAATGTTTATCATCTCATGCTGAATCTAGTGGCAGTCTTTTTAGCTCACAATCACCACATGGTGATTCTTTTCACATTAATCTTTACAGAACACACCTTTCTTGTAGAACCCTCCTTCACATGTGTCTCACCTGTTTCTATCATGTTTAATGAAGCAGCATTGCTCAACAACAAGCACACTGGCAGAGAAGGCTTAAGAACTGGCCGACTAATGGTCAGCGTCAGGACCAGTGTGCGAGCAACTGGTCACGAGAATCCTGGCCAGAGAGGGAGGTTCTAAAGGGCAAACTGGTCAGTTACATCAGTGGTTCTCAACCTTCCTAATGCTGCAACCCTTTAATAGAGTCCCTCATGTTGTGCTGACCCCCAATCATAAAATTATTTCTGTTGCTACTTCATAACTGTAATTTTGCTACTGTTATGAGTTGTAATGTAAACATCTATTTTCCGATGGTCTTAGCGACCCTGTGAAGAAGGTTATAAATCCACAGGTTGAGAACTGGTAAGTTACAAACTGTCACATAAGCTCTTGACACTTTTAAAGAAATACATTGTTTAGAGGTCCCCTACTTTCTTTCACAAAAGCTCTGGAACAGCTAGCTCTCAAGAATACACACAGGGCCAGTGAAAAGCCTCAGCAGGTAAAGGCACTTTCCACGAAGCGTGAAGGACCGGCGCTTCATCTCCACATGGATGTGAGGCAATAACTTTAGTTTTAATGTACATGCAAAAGCCAGGCATGATGGGAAACTGAGGCAGGAGGATTACAAAGCCAACCTGGACTTAAAAATGTGCAGAAGCTGAGAAGCTATAACAAAAGGAAAAGTACAGGAAAAGAGGAAGAATTGTTAAGTATTATTTCTCATCTCCAAAAGCCATTTCCAGTGCTGGGGTGGGTGGGAATGAAACCATTTATACAACACTCAACTTGGGAGCTGGATTCTGTTGACACAGGATAGAAAAAGAGGCCCTAACCCAAAGATCCCCTCACTGTGGGCGGGGCTGCGTCACAGCTGACACCAACAGTGAGAGGCCTCCTGAAAGACCCCTTGGTAAAAGGGACAATCAGCAACGTGAACAGACAAGAGCTGCAGCCCCGGTGGCTTCCAGGCAAGAGGTCGCAAAGGTGGCAGGGCATCCATCCTCACAGGCGCTCCGCTGGGGGCCGTGTGTTAGCGCCTCTCTGCCTCCAGCTGTCAAGGGGTGCCCCTACATAGATTTACCTCCAGAATCACTCAGTGTCAGCCCATCTCGAGACTGCTCGGACAAACTCATAATGGCAGAGAGAAGATTTGTAGAGCAACAAGCATAAATCTTGGTTATAACTACAAACCATAAAAGAAAGGAGAGCTGGGAGGGAAGAGGGAAGGGCGGCAGACACGTCCTTCTCCCAAGCACCACTTTATCTTCCTGCAGCTCTGCACCACGCACAGGGGATTAACTATGGGACATATTTTTCAAGCCCAATCAGTCTGTGTAGTTTGACAATGGGCTCAAGCATTTTAAATGGAGATTACCCCTGAAATGTGGGACACACGGCTGCCTGTTGGTGCTCTTCAGAGGACCACTGG
This sequence comes from Acomys russatus, assembly GCF_903995435.1. Lineage (NCBI taxonomy): Eukaryota > Metazoa > Chordata > Mammalia > Rodentia > Muridae > Acomys > Acomys russatus. Next base: position 40,237,375 of record NC_067165.1, read on the forward strand.
GGTCAGTGCTTAGACAGGAATACTCACCCTGTAGGCCACACTAAAAGATATTTATACATGAACAATTTTTTAAGTAAGATAATGAACAATTTTAAACAAAGGAAAACGTTTTTGGAATGTCCCTCTGTCCCACTGAGAAGTGCGGATTCCACCTTCAGCTGCACTGCTAGGGCACTGAGCTCAGCCTCCACCTCCAGGAGCAAGGGGGCCACAAGGCTTCCTTCTTAAAGGACGACATCAGGACTAGATTAAAGACAGACCTCCCTCCGTCAGTGTACTCAGAGAAAAAGGCATAAACGGCTCCAGCCTTGGATCCTACATCTCTAAAAGAAGAACACTACGCAGTGATCTACAGGGCAGGGCCTCTCCCTACAGGAGACACAGCAAACACAAAGTATAACCATGAAAAGCCAGGAAGCTAAACAAAGCATAAACAAAGGTAAAAACTGTCTCAATGCATTTCCTAATTATAACCCCTAGGAGTTTCGATTCATCTAATAATTATTTGTAAAAGAACACCTCCAAAGTGAAAAAAAAAAAACAACCTCATCCACCTGAAAGAGGAAACAGCTACAGGGCCCGCCTCGCCTTCTCCAGAGCCCTCCTAGACTGTCAGAGGAAGGACGGAGTAGGAAGAGGCAGTGATTTCAAAGCCAGTAAGTGGCCTAGGGAACAGAACCGCCCAGAAATGGAATGCGGCTTTTTCCAATCCATCCATTTCAGCATTCAGAGCTAGCCAGTTTCCCTCCCAGATCTGTCAGGAAGAGAAAGAAGCGCAGGCACCTCCCCAACCAAGAGCTGGCCTACGTGAACATCAGTGGTAAAGAGGAACCACCTTCCTCACTCAGGGTTCTAGCCTACCTAAGTGCAGGGCATGGGAAAGGAGGAAAGCCAACATGTCCTCTTAGCCTGGCTCCAGTCACAGGCGACAACCTAACCATCGAGAGCCCCATTCTCAAGCTCTTCACTTGTGGTTTTGTTTCCAAACTTTCTCAGCAGGCATAGAAAGCCAGCAACCGTCCAGCTAGTCAGAAGGCCGAGGCAGAAGGATCATGAAGACAAGGTCAGCTTGGGCAATATAACTGTCTCTTACAGAAATAAATGAATGGATTTTGCACTCTCTGCCCAGTGTCATCGCTGTTGACTACATCCTGACAGAGGTCCTGAACAAGAAAATGGCGTAAGTGACAAGCCAGTGATACTTAAAACTATTTTGCCATATTTACAATCTTTGTCAACTTCATGAAATTCCCACATTTCTGATTTCCTCAAACACTTTTGTGAATGTATCAAAAACAAGTTTATTGCGGCAGGTGTGGTGGCGTATACCTAGAATTCCAGCACTCGGGAACTGAGGCAGGAGAATTGCCATGAGTTAAAGGGCCAACCTGGGCTGCATAATGAGTTTCAGACCAACCGAACAGTTTTTGTTTTGTTTTGTTTTGTTTTTGTTTTTTTCGAGACAGGGCTTCTCTGTGTAGCCTTGGCTGGCCTGGACTTCCTTTGTAGACCAGGCTGGCCTTGAATTTACAGAGATCAGCCTGCTGCCTCTGCCTCCGGAGTTCTGGGATTACAGGCATACGCCACTGCACCTGGCTCAGCCGAGACTATTGAGTGGTTTACCGTGATGCCTCCACCTCTCACAGAATACTTTGAATTTTATAATGTATCTACATTTATTATGTTCTTACATACATGCATGTACACACCCACATACACAAGCACACACAAAGGAATGTATTGAGCATGTGAACGTCACCCTTCAAAAATGTTCTGATGGGGGAAAAATGAGAAGCAATGTATGCAATGGGTTCCTGCCAACCAGCACAACAAGGTGTTCTGAGTACAGAAGGTGCAAAAGACACCAGCCTGGGAAGACTGTCAGCAGTGCGCCTAGAGATTTTAAAAAGAGACAACTAGCTATAACCCTTCTTAAGCAACACTCACAGTGCTGGCTAGCTTCCTGCATTCGTCAAGATATTAATGACCTTCTGATAACCAGCCTCTGGTGAACTCGTTTAAAAAACAAAGAGAGAGAAAGGGGGGGGGAAAGAAGAAGAAGAAGAAGAAAAAAAAAAAAAAGGCAGCCACAGTGGCGCACACCTTTAATCTGAGCACTCATCAGACGCAGGTGAATCTCTTGTGAGTTCGAGGCCAGCCTGGTCTACAAAGAGAGTTCCAGGACAGCCAGGGCTACACAGAGAACCCTGTCTTGAAAAATAAATAACAAAGAGAAGGAGCTGAAGAGAGAAGCTGGTGGTTAAGAGCGCCTCTTGAGAGGACCCAGATCCAGTTCCCAGCACCCACATGGCAGGTCACAGGTGTCTGTAACTCCAGTTCCAGGGAATCTAGTGCCCTCTTCTGGCTTCCTCAGGCACATAGCATGCACACACACACACACACACACACACACACACACACACACACACACACACACACACACACACGGAAGGCAAAACACCCATACACACTTGAAGGGCAGGGAGAAAAACTAAGCTGAGTGACACATGCCCAATAGGCAGATGCAGGCAAATCTGGTCTACATAGTAAGTTCCAGACGTGTGTGTGTGTGTGTGTGTGTGTGTGTGTGTGTGTGTGTGTGTGTGTGTGTGTACACTTTATGCTTCCCCAAAAGAACTGAACTCAAGACGCTGTGGAATCCTAAAGGATGACAAGGTTCCACCTTCATCTCAAGAAGCAAAAGCCAAAGGCTATAAAGAGTACTTTTGTACTGAGACCGCCGGATCTGCAGTGGTAGGGCATCTTTTCTTTTAAGAGCCCAGTATCCTGAGATAGCTCAACAGGTAAATGTACTTGCTACCAGTCCTGATAACCTGAGTTCAATCCCCACAGCCTGAATGAAGAAAGAAAAAAGAAACCCGGGTGTGGTGGTGCACATCTTTAATGCCAGCACTCAGGAGGGAGAGGCAGGTGGATCACTGAGTTCAAGGCCAACCTAGTCTACCAAGTGAGTCCAGGACAGCCAAGGCTACACAGAGAGACCCTGTCTTGAAAAAAAAAAAAAAAAGCTGGGCGTGGTGGTGCACGCCTTTAATCCCAGCACTTGGGAGGCAGAGGCAGGTGGATCGCTCTGAGTTCGAGGCTAGCCTGGTCTACACTGTGAGTCCATGACAGCCAAGGCTAAAACCAAAAACAAAAACAAAAAAAGAAAAGAAAAGAAAGAAAAAGAAAAACCAAAAAAAAAAAAAAAAAAAAAGAAAAGAAAAAGAAAACCAATTCCCAAAAGTTGTCTTCTGACCTCTACACAAATGCTATGGCACACTAAGATGATACCAACACATACACACACACACACACCGCACACACACCCCACACACCACAAGGACACACACATGAACACACATACACGCACACTACAACACTATAAATGTTAGAATCATAATAAGCTGAGGCGGGTATGATGGCGAACACCTGCAATTCCATCCCTAGGGAGGCAGAGTCGAGAGAGTCATCACAAGTTCAAGGCCAGCCTATTCTTTTTTTTGGTAGTGTGGGGGTGGGGGGTGAATTTGAGACAGAGTTTCTCTGTAGCTTTGGTTGTCCTGGACTTGCCTTATAGATCAGGCTGTCCTCAAATTCACAGCCTGCCTCCCCGAGTGCTGGGATTACAGGTGCGCACCACCACGCCCACTAAGGCTAGCCTATTCTACATAGCAAGTTTCAGACAGGTATGGCACACAGTGAGACTGTCTTTTTAAAAAAAAAGAAGAGGTTTTAATCTAGAAAAGTTGACAAGGTGGAAATTACTATCCTTTTTGGATTATTTTGGAGGAAAGACTCAGAGAGTACAGATTGAGAGCAAAACAGCAGGGTGGGTAGTACAGACCTTTGACCAGCACTTAGGAGGCAGGGGCAAGGGGAGGCCACATGAGGAGGCCTGAGCCACAGAATCAACACTGTATCAAAATAAGGAGGTAAACAAATAATAAATAAGTAGGAAAAACTTATACCTACAAACCAAAGGCAGCAGAAGACTCACCCATTAGAGAGAATTTGGTGTCCAAGAGCAAGAAGCTGAAATTCTAGTTGAACCAAACACACAGGGCCTGCATAAAGTAGGTGAGCAACAGTGTTGCTGAATATTGAGAAACAGAGCAGAGACAAATGAGCAGATATGCAAACTAAACTTTATTTATCACTTACTTCAAACAACCAGAAATCAGATGAGTAAAACAAAATCTCAGGTTACCTAAGCCCAGTTTCAGCATCCAAGCAAGACAAGACCCAAGCTGCCCCACATACTCATTCATTCTGTGTTGGAAACCAGGGTTTCTTACTCTAGGCAAGGGCTCTACCAGGCACAGGCTCACACCCCATAGTTCTAAGGCTAGCCTTGAACTCATGACCCTCCTGCTTCAGTTTATTCAGTGCTGAGATTACAAGTATGCACCATATGCCCAGCTGCTCTCGTTCTTAAAAACGGTTATTTGCACCACCCCCCCCCCCGGGAAGTACAGGGACCCAGATTCCAGTGTGCCCCCACGATGGGCACACATGCACGGCCAGTGTCCTGGCTCTGTAGGAGAGCCACAAGATGTCTTCAACGGATCTAAGAGAAGACAGCTCAGCCCTCTGGAGGGCTGTCAAAACTCCTTCCTTAGGACCAGGGAAACAGCTCAGAAGGTAAAAGTGTTTTCCATGCAAGTGGATCACTGTGATCTGCAGAACTCACAGTGGACAAAGAAAAGCAACTCTAGCTGTCCTGGAACTCAGAGATCCATCTGCCTCTTCCTCCTGCGTGCTGGGATTAAAGGTGTGCGCCACCACGTCTGACTCTAAACTGTAGCTTTTAATACGCCCTTTATATTTTTAATAAGGAGAAAAATTACTTTGAAATGATCACCGAGGGTTTGGTAAGACAGCTCACCAGGTAATAAATAGTACTTGCCACACAAGATTGACAACCTGAGTTTAATCCCCAGAGCCCACAGTAGGAAGAGAAAGCCAAGTCCACAAAGCTAACCTTTACATGTACAGAATGCTTGGAGTCCTAAGGCACATGTGTGCCCACATTCTGACATGCACACATGCATGCCCGCACGCACTCACACATACCCCAAATTAAAATTCTATTTTTAAGCCAAGTACAGTGGTACACCCCTGTAATCCCAGCACTCAGGAGGCAAAGGCAGGCAGGTCTCTGTGAATTCAAGCCAGCCTGGTCTACAAAGAGAGTCCAGGACAGCCAAGGCTACACAGAGAAATCCTGTCTTGAAAAAACAAAAATCAACTATAAAAATCCATTTTCAAAATGATCATGTAGGGATTTTCTATGGTGGTGACTTTTTTTTGTTTTTGTTTCTGTTTTTTGGTCTGTTCTGTTTTGGGGACAAGGTGTCACTTAGCACAGGCTGCTTCAGATTAACTATGTAGCTAAGGACGGCCTTGAACTTCCACTTCTCCTGCTTCTGCCGCCCAAGCACCAGAATTACAGGCAGATAGCACCTCTCCTCCTTTATGTAGTGCTGGAGAGGGAACATATGGCTTCATGTATATCACGCAAACATTCTACGAACTAAGCCACAATCCCCGCCCTAATAATCATCTAGTTCTGAAAACAAAATGAAGTTATCTGCCTTGAGTATCGTGTGCTTAGTCATTCCAGTGCAAAGCACAGAAAACAACCACTAAGGAATTTTGTACAAAACTCACAATCAAGCAGGGCACAATGGCACACACCTTTTGTCCCAGCACTAGGGAGTCAGAGGCAGGTGGATCTCTGAGTTCCAGGCCAGTCTGTCTACACAGTGAGTTCCAAGAAAGCCAGAGCTCTGTAGTGAGACCCTGTCTCAGAACGAAAACAAAAACAAAACCCACCACAATGAGCTAAAATAAACATAACTTTAGCACCATGTTCCTCAGGACCTAGCTCAGACAGCTCAGACATTACCCCTAAGCTCCCACCCAGCAACCTTCCTCTTGTCCTCCAAATCACAGCCAGGCAATTCTGCACCAAATTATAGACAACTTTGTGCTGCTTCCTAAAATTACATACACTGCTCCCTTTTTGCTAATTGTTTCATGTATACAAATGCCTTTTCTTCCCCAAATAAAATACGTGAATCACTTCAAAAACAAGGCTTGTTTGATTTTGCAATCATCTGTTCTCCAGTACTGCCGTTAAGCACTCAGGCAGCAGCCAGCACACTGGGCCTGAACAGTCTCACTCCCTGAGCACCGAGTGCTTCCAAACCACACCCCATGAGTTTGTGCACTGAGCTGTGGGCCTGAGCTGCTACCTACTGCTTCTCCAGTACCCTGGGATGGTCACCTAGCCAGTCACCGGTCCACAGCAGCCAAGAGCTCTCTTGCTGCTCAGCCCCTGGCCTGCCTTACAAGCTAGGCCTCTGTGGGCTCCACTGCCTGACATGCTCCTGCCACCACTCCCAAAAGAAAGGAGTTGTTCACACAAGACCATGCAGCTCGGTTGGTGCCCTCATTTAATCAGGCTGCTGCAAATGGCTGGCCAAAAGCAATAAGGGCATGACTGAGAGACTGTGGGAGTTTAATATAAAAAAATTAATAAAAAAGGAGGGGGGAAGGAGAAAGGGTCTACCTTTTAATAGGGCCCTAATTACCCAACTCACAGGATCAGCCCAAATGAGATGGGAGTTTATTTCGGGTTTTTTTTTAATTATTGTTTTTTTTATATATATATAAATTGCTGCTATGTGTTTTCTTTCCTCTGAGCAATTATGCAGTAAGTACGTAAAGAGGAGAAAAAATATTAATTAAATATAAGGTAATTGTAGAGTTGGCCTGGAGAGAATGAGTCTGAACTCTGGACGATCACAGGCTACCAGGGTTTGAAGACTGCTCAGGGGCTCCCAGAAAAGAAAGAAATAACATAACCAACCAACAGGCAGGCACACAGTGCAGCAGAAGAAGCCGCATTCGGAACCCTGCACAGCACAGGCCTGCAGGGCTCCCCAAACCCACAAGCTAGCCAGCATAAGACACTCTCGGCTTCCTAAGAGCTTTTCCGTTGTGCTCCCAAAAGACAGCCTGGTCTCTCTCTGACGATAGAGAGCCAAACCAGGAAGTTTCAAAAGAGCCTGCAGCAAAAAGGGATAGAAAAGGACCACTGTGCAAATCACAACTTCAGCCTAAAAGGCTTGGAGGCAGACCACAGAGCACACACAGCAGCCTGGCAGAGCAAAGCATCCTAAGAAGACCCAGGCCATAGGAAGAGAGTGAAAAGAGGTGCTACAGAAGTGCCAGGATGTCAGCCACAACTGGAGACAGAAGGAGACATGAATAACAGCACCAATCCCCTGGGAAAGACGAGGCGCTTGTGTCCTCTGGGTCTATCTGCAGCTCAACCAGAGCCATCTGACCCTCAACCTCTGCCTAGAAACCCTCAGAACGTGCTAGAACCTGGCCCTGTTCATACCAGCCAAAGACGTCACATCATTCCCTCCAACTCGGCCAAGACAAGAGTGAAGAAAGAGGAGAGACTACACGGGCTGCCGAAACAAAGCCTGGGCAGTGCGCCCCTGTGCCCATTAGCTATCAGCACTCCAAGAGAGGAAAGGCTTGGCAAAGTTAAACCGAGTGCTGGCGTGAACCTAAAACCGATCTGGTTTGCACAGAGCCGGTCTTACTACCCAGCCCACAGGATTTCCATCAAGTCCTGAAATGCCAAACGATGAAAGCAGGGCAGGCAGGCAGGCAGGCAGGCAAGGACTCTCGGCTCAGACCACCAAAGCAAAAACACTGTGCAAAGAGAATTGCTTAGCTGAACGTGGTGCTGCCTCTCCTAATCCCAGCCCTCATGAGGCTGTGACAAGGGAAGTGCTGTGAGCATGAAGCCAGCGTAGGCCACATAGTGAGTTCAAGGACAGACTGGGCTATAGCCTGTGACCCTCCTTGTTTAAAAAAAAAAAAAAAAAGGCTCTTTGGCTTACAGCAAGCCTCTTTCCTGTCAGTCTACAATACTATGGGTGATGCCTATCACAGAATGAACCACAGACCAGGCAAGACTAGAACTTTCCTCCTACCTGCTCCTTAAAGGGCACCTTGGGTGTGTCACTGAGAAGCAAAGAGTGTCTATCTCAGAGTTCTGATAATCAGAACCCTGGGTGTCACCTAATTTTATCTTCAGCAGCAAGCAAAGTGCTGCATGGCTGCCAGGGTGGGTGCTCCCGGTTCCAGAAAAAGACCAAAGAGGCCTTGTTAAATCCCTTTGCAGAAGTTAGAGGTCAAAGGTCAGGGGCACGGCATCTCCTGGTAACACCTCCTAGCGCACTGCTGGCGCACAGCCACAGCTCCTCAGCTCCTTCACACTCACACACGCTTTAGTTATTTGAAAAGAACCCTGTGTGCCTTTCGTACTTACCAGCGGCTCTCGAGGCACCACATTTTCACTTCCTGGAGAACTGCTTGGCTGCAAAGAAAAACAGAAACAAAAATAAGATCACAGTGCCACCCAATGGACATCAGAAAAACAAGCAGTGCACCCAGGTCTCTCCTCTCCACAGGCTCTGGTAAGAAGCAGCTGCAAGTCTGAATTTGCAGACTGTTTCTGGGTTCACAGTTGTGGTCCCTCATGAACAGGGCTTGCTTTTGCTCAAGAGAACCAAGGATCAAACGACCAAGGACCAGAGAGTTGGGAGCCATCACAAAAAAGACTGAAAAAGGCCGAAGGAGAAACCTACATTTCTTTTTACCACCTTCCCAGGTGGAATGAGCTACAGAGCAGAGCAAAAGTATAGAACCAAAGGCAGCCACAGAGGGCCTTAGCTACCCATGCTAGGGGTTTTACTCTACCTCCAGGGCTCCACATAGCCCAGGCTGACCTCAAATTCACTGTGTAACTGAGTGTGACCTTAAACTCCTGACCTTCTTGCCTCCACCTACTGGTTAAGAACTGCCTGTCACAAAGAACCCTACTTCAGGGTGTCTTTCATGGAAATAATCTAGTGACAAGCTAAGAGATAAACAGCCCAACCTATGCGCAAGCAAACAGCACTGTGACCAGACGGTCAGGCTCCCACCTTCTGGGCCACAGCCTTCGTCTCACACCTTCAACCCAATACCACACTGGCCAAAAAAACTCAGAGCCGGAATGTAGGGCTAAAGCAACACACAAATCTCTAAAAGGATAAGACAAGCAGCCTGCCCAAGTGAGTTGTGTTTAGTTTATTGCTACTGGCGTTAGAGTCAATTGTCAATTTTCTACAGGTAAAATCCAGACACATGCACTTAATATGTGTCCCAGGAGCCAGCCTCCATTCCTCTCCCAGCTAGTTCAGATGGCCTGTACCTTTAGCATACCGGTCCCTGTCTGCCTAGCAACCTATGGCATCATTACCCATCTGCCACTAGGTGGGTCCCTGCCCAGTATGCTAACAGTACCAGCCTCCTGTGAAAAGGACAGAAGCTGGGAGAGGAGAGAGTCTAGAGAAAGCTCCTAAAGACTGCTTACCTCAGAGCTGCCTGCCACCACACAAAAGGCGCCTGACAGTGCCAAGGCCTCTCTCTATCCAGAGTCCTAACCTAAGAGTGTCACCATCCCAAGACCAGAGTGGCTGGGCAGCTTGAAACAGTTACTGGAGGTCAGTCCCCATACCTGAGTGGCCTTTCTCTCCCCACCCACCCGACCCTCCACCCCCAGCACCCTCCCAGGCATCAACAGCTAGTTCGGACATTTAGCTCTCTGGGTCAGACCCCTGGCCTCCCCTTAGACTGCTCCCTGCCGTGCTCTTCCACGCTGCTGCGAGCCCTTCTTAAGAGCCCCTCGCCCTCACTCCCCGAAGGCACTTGTCTCCTCTGCCACTCTGCTCCTCTAACTAGCCCAGGAGTCGACCCTGTACTTGTATTCACCTGTGCTGTCATCGCTTTGCTCCAGGCCTCCAGAATCACTTGCCTGGACCACTGCAAATGCTTTCTAGTCAGCTGACCTGGGTTCATACTGGCTCTCTTCCAATCCCCCTTCCACAACATAAGAGGCAAATCGTTGATAAAGGAAAACGCGGGTCATCTCCCTGACATCCACCCCCAGAAGCAACATCATCAATAGCTTCTTACTGTTCTCAGAGGACAAGAAAAAGCGCCTCGGTGCAGTGCTGGAAGCCTCTCGTCTACTCTACCCACACCTCAGCTCTCATGTGTTGCTTGAACGCCCAAGCTCTGTCCAGAACAGACATGCTGGCTTCTGCTGTGTCAAGGGGCTTTGCACAGGCTGTAGTTTCCTCTCCTCCCAGACACTCTAACACCCTTCAGAGCCAGCTAAGGCCCTGCCCCCAGGACACACTCCTTCTAAGGCAAGCTTGATTAGGTCAGGTCTCCCAGCCACACTCATGTGGCACTGCATTTCTCTTCACCAAGAAAAAAACTGAGGGAGTGGGAGACATGACTCAGCAGTTAGGAACATGGCTGTCCTTGCAGAAGACTCAGGTCCAGTCCATAGCACCCACATGGCGCTCACAATCACCTCTAACCCCAGTTCCAGGGGATCCAATGCCCTCTTCTGGCCTCCGCGGGCACCATGGACACATGTGGTACACAAACATACATACTGGCATACATACGCTAATACACAAATAAATACAAATATTAAACTTTTTTGAGACATAGTCTGTCTGTGTAGCCAGTAGCTCTGGTTGTCCTGAAACCGTCTCTGAAGACCAGGCTGGCTTTGAACTCAGAAACCCACCTGCCTTTGCATGGGATTTTTTTTTTTAATAAAGAAGATGAATGTGCTGGCAAAGCTCGTAATTCCAGCACTAACTAAGACTAAGAAGGGAGGCCAACCTAGGTGACAGCATGAGGCCTGTCTCAGAAAGGAAAAGGGGAGGGGGAGAAGGAAAGGAAAAAGGAGTCAAGAAAACAAGCAGAGAAGAAAAGGGACAAGTGAGGGAGAGAGGTGGGGAGGGGAGGGGAGGGGAAGGGAGGGGAGGGAGGGGAAGGGGAAGCAAAAGGAGGGGAGGGAAGGGAAGGGAAAGGAAGGGGAGGGAATGGGAAGGGAGGGGAGGGGAAGGGAGGGGAGGGAGGGGAAGGGGAGGAGAGGGGAGGGGAGGGGAGGGGAAGGGAAGGAAGGGAAGGGAAAGGGAAGGGAGGGGAGGGGAGGGAAGAGAATGGGAACGGAGGGGAGGGGAGGGGAGGGAAGGGAGGGGAGGGAAGGGAAGGGAAGGGAGGGGAGGGGAGGGGAGGGAACGGAATGGGAAGGGAGGGGAGGGGAGGGGAGGGAAGGGAGGGGAGGGAAGGGAATGGGAAGGGAGGGGAAGGGAGGGAAGGGAATGGGAAGAGAGGGGAGGGGAGGGGAAGGGAGGGGAGGGAAAGGAAGGGGAAGGGAAGGGAGGGGAGGGAAGGGAATGGGAAGGGAGGGAGGGGAGGGAAGGGAATGGGAAGAGAGGGGAGGGGAGGGGAAGGGAGGGGAGGGAAAGGAAGGGGAAGGGAAGGGAGGGGAGGGGAGGGAAGGGAAGGGAATGGGAAGGGAAGGGAGGGGAGGGGAGGGGAGAGGAGGGAAGGGAAGGGGAAGGGAAGGGAGGGGAGGGGAAGGGAGGGGAAGGGAAGGGAGGGGAGGGGAAGGGAGGGGAAGGGAAGGGAGGGGAGGGGAGGGGAGGGGAAGGGAAGGGAGGGGAGGGGAAGGGAGGGGAAGGGAGGGGAGGGCAAAGAGCCCAGGGTGAAGGTCACTGGTGAAGCAGCACACAGATCAGTTGTTGTAACCCACTAACTCAGAGGCTCTCCTATTCCTGCTCACCACCTTCCAGAGGCTTCCTTCAATGCTAACATCCACCTAGCTCCTTCTTCACTGAATTCTCACACTAAGATTACAGACTTATTGCTGATGAAGAAACAAAAGCAAAGGAAGTCACATAACTCACCCCACAGCCTCGGCAGCGGTAGTATCACAGGGATTTGCACATGTCTAGCTAAATTAAATAATCAAATTTTGCTTCAATCATATGTTATTAAGCCGCAGCCTTAATTTAATGCCACCCATAAGTAATAATGTAGCCTATTTGAGCAGACAAGACAACCGTCAGTGAGATGGTTCGGTGGGTAAGGGCACTTGCCACCAAGCCTGAGCACACACAATGAAGAGCTCAACTCCTACACGCTATCCTCTAACATGAACACACATGTGAGCTCAAATGCACACATAAAAATATGTAAATAGGGCTGGAGAGATGGCTCAGAGGTTAAGAACACTGTCTGTTCTTCCAAAGGTCCTGAGTTCAATTCCCAGCAACCACATGGTGACTCACAACCATCTATAATGAGATCTGGTGCCCTCTTCTGGTATGCAGCCAGAGCACTGTATACATAATAAATAATCTTTTTTTTTAATGTAAATAAATAAATGCTGAAATGTGTTCAAAATGAACACAAACAGCTTTAGTATTTAAGAAGTCTCATTCTTAACCTAAAATTTTATTCTTGAGATACAGCTAATTACTGTGAAGCACTATCAAGAAACTTCGCCAGGCAGGGCGCATGCCTTTAATCCCAGCACTTGAGAGGCAGAGGCAGGCAGATCTCTGTGAGTTCAAAACCAGCCTGGTCTACAAAGCGAGTCTAGGACAGCCAGGACTACACGGAGAAACCCTGTCTCGAAAAACCAAAAAAAAAAAAAAAAAAAAAAGAAAGAAAGAAAAGAAAGAAAACAAAAACAAAAAACAAGGTGGATGTTCTTCAGAATGACACCCATCATGGCAGATCTTTGGCCTCTACATGCACACATCTGCATACATACATGTGACACACACACACACAAACATTATTTTAAATAATAATAATAACAACAATAGCACAGTGGAAGACCTGTACTATGACAGACACAAAGGTGTGCCCTCACTCTTGCTGTGGAGCTGCTGACCTCCCCTGCTGGGTAACCTGCCAAGTGTTTACCTCACTGCACAGCAAAGGCCAACCTGGCAAGAGTTCATGAACTTGAGCAATGGGAGAGCCTCCAAGTCCACGAACAGAAGTCAGGGTCACTCTCCATATGAAGTCTATAGAAACAGCTCTTTGCTGGGAAGAATAAGAGCCAATGGAACAAATTCTCTGAGACAGGGTGTGTGGAGAGGGTTTGCGTGAACGGGGGCACTGACAGCATGCTGCTAGTCTCGGCTGGGCCTCGGTTTCCTCAGCCATGGGAATGATTCCACAACACATATTTGAGTGAAAGAAATAAAAATCCTATGAAGCCAGCCCTCTGTTCCCCACTTCTCTCTGGGATGGAGTAACAGGGTGAGGTTTATTCCCCAGCAGGTGCAAGGCTTGCAAGACTATGTTCCTGCAACAGATACAGAACAGCAGGAAGCATCTCGTCCTTAAACCACTGTGGCTTTCTGCCATGGGGGACAGTTCAGACAAAGAGGAGGATGCCAGGCACCGCATGCCAATCTCTGTGTGTTGAAGAGTCAGAGACCAGATTTCAGGAAGGCTAAAGCAGGAGAAAGTCACAAGGTCGAATTCCAAAGAAAGCTATTCAGAAAGAAAGTTCCAGAAATCCACATGGAGGTTCCTTTGAGACTTTGCTCAATTCTAACATCTGTGTGTACCAGGTAAAATTCCAGGAAGGTAAAAAAAAAAAAAAGTGAGGAGGAAAAGCTGTGAGCTGAGAATTCTCAGGTGAATTCTCAGGTGCTCAAAAAGGCTCAGGATCCTTGTCAAAATACAGTGTCGTGCTTACTCAGGGCATTCCAGAAACACCTGAAAAGCCCTCATCTTGGGGACAGAGGGAGCTGCCAAGGTATCCACAGAGCTCGAGGGGCTGGAGCGATGGGTCGGTGATGAAGAGCATTTGTGCAATCACAGAGACCAGAGCTGCAACTCTGGCACCCATGACACAGGCCCAGGGATCCCTCCATACATACTTGCAACCCCAGCTCTGAGGGACAGACAGACAGAAGGACCACTGGGGCTTCCAACACAGGCTTAAGGTGACACCCACTTCAAAAGAATAGGCAGAATGACTAAAGAGGACCCTCTTCTGGCTTTGACTTCAGCACACAAACAAATCCAAAGAAGGAAGGAAGGAAGGAAGAAGAAAGGGAGGAAGGGGAAAGGAGGACAAGAAGAGCAGGACTTGAAGGAATCACAACCTTGCCTTCAGAATAAAGCCCAACATTCTTTAAAGACCACAAACCCAGCCCAGTGTGTTGCCACACACCTGTAACACTTATCATTCAAGAGGCTGAGATGGACAGATCCTGAGTTCAAGGCTAGCCTAGGCTACATAACAAGATTGTTTCAAACAAACAAGCGAAACCCCCACAAAAGAGGGCAAGTAAGAGAGCTCAATGAGAAAGGGTGCTTGCTACCCTGACAACCTGAGTTCAATTTCTAGAATCACAAGGTAGAAAGAACTGGTTCCTCCTGCAAGTCCCCTGACCTCCACACACCAAACACATACACTAAATAAATTCATAATAATTTGGGTTTTAAAAATACACAAAATCAGCCGGGTGTGGTGGCGCACGCCTTTAATCCCAGCACTCGGGAGGCAGAGGCAGGTGGATCGCTGTGAGTTCGAGGCCAGCCTGGTCTACAAAGTGAGTCCAGGATGGCCAAGACTACACAAAGAAACCCTGTCTCGAAAAACCAAAAAAAAAAAAAAAAAAAAACCACAAAATCACAAAATCGGCCAGGCGTGATGGTGCACACCTTTAATTCCAGCACTTGGGAGGCAGAGACAGGCAGATCTCTGTGAGTTTGAGGCTAGCCCAGTCTACAAATTGAGTCCTGGACAGCCAGGACTAATCAGAGAAACCCTGTCTTGAAGGAAAAAAAATTTTTTAATGCACAAAATTCAGATCCTAAACACAAAATTCATAACAGTAGAGGTAAATTTTACAATAGCCAGCATCCCGTCAGAATTCTCTGTACAGCATGGTGCTAGAAGACTAGTAATTCCAGCACCTTCAGATGGAGGCAGGAGGATGAGGAGTTCAATCCCAGCCTTTACTACACAGAAAGTTCAAAGACAACCTGGGCTACAAAGATCCTAGAGAGAGGGAGGAATAAGGGGAGGAAGAGGAACAGGGAGCAAAACAAGGGGACGGGGAGAGAATAAATGACCATGAATAGTTTTTTTTTTTTTAAACATTTATTTATTTATTTATTATGTATACAGTGCTGTCTGCATGTACACCTGAAGGCCAGAAGAAGGCATCAGATAACATTACAGATGGTTGTGAGCCATCATGTGGTTGCTGGGAATTGAACTCAGGACCTCTGGAACAGCAGACAGTGCTTTTAACCTCTGAGCCATCTCTCCGGCCCCATGACCATGAATAGTTATACTCAAGTACATAAGGGAAACACGCACTGTGAACCGGAGAAGCAGCTCAGTGGTTAAGAACACTTGCTGCTCTTGCAGAGGACTGTGGTTCAGGACTCAACATCTGCACAGGGGCTCACAACCACCTATAATGAGATCTGGTGCCCTCTTCTGGCCTGCAGATGTACATGAAGGCAGAACACTACACATAACAATAAATAAATCTTTTAAAAGAGATGTTAATGGGCGGTAGTGGCACACGCCTTTAATCCCAGCACTCGGGAGGCAGAGGCAGGCGGATTGTTCTAAATTCGAGGCCAGCCTGGTCTACAAAGTTAGTCCAGGACAGCCAAGGCTACACAGAGAAACCTTGTCTCGAGAAAAAAAAAAAAAAGAAAACAAAAACTTAAAAAAAAAAAAAAAAAGAGAGAGAGAGAGATGTTAAAATAAAATAGCTCTTCTGGATATGAAAAATGTCATATAAAATAAAAATAAGTCCTTTGTGGGTGGCAGTGAACCTAAAGAGCTGTTTTGGTATCAGGCTGCACAGTGGCCTCCCCTCCACAGACCTCTGGTCTCCTGCAGCACGAGCCACGAAGCACCTAAAGCAATTGTCCATTGTAAGATCAAGTCCCAGCTGCCCACCACAAGCTGCTCCCACCCGAGGGCCCCCACAACTTTCTCTAGAGGCGGGCCCAGGCCTTGCCAAACTCCAGAAGAGAACTGAAAAGAAAAATTTTAAAGAATAAATATGAAAACGAGGGAGCTAGAGAGATGGCTCAGCAGGTAAGAGTGCGCGGCTCCCACATGAGGACACACCCCAAATCCCTGTCAAAGTGCTGGGGCGGCGCCCACTGTGTAACCAAGTCTGTGGAGGATGGAAAGACTAGAACTGCTGGGGCTTGTCGGCCACCAGCCTGGCTCCAGGTCCTATCTCTGGGGATTAAGCTGGAGAGTGACGAACACCCTCTTCTGGAGGGGCGCGCGCGCACACACACACACACACGCACACACACACACACACACACACACACACGTACACATGTGTGTCTATACATTACAAATATAACACATGAACACAAATAAATAAAGATTTTAAAATAGTAACAGCAGGGCCAGGCATGGTGGCAAACGTCGTTAACCCCAGCACTCATTAGGCAGAGGCAGAGGGATTTCTGATCTCTGAGTTCAAGGCCAGCCAGGTCTACAGAGGTGAGTTCCAGAACAGCCAGGGCTACACAGAAAAAGCCTATCTTGAAAACCAAAAAACAGAAAAGAAAAAAAGGAAAGACAGAAGAAAAAAGATGAAGAAAAAATGAACCTCAATAGTCAGTCAGATCTATCAAGCATCATAACACATATTTTATCAGAGATCCAGAAACAGGAAAAATGTGAAGAAACCAAGGCTGAAAAATAAACAAAACCATAAACTCACAGTGCTAAGAAGCTCAAAAAATGGCAAGCACACACAAAAGCACTTAGGGAAATCACAATTCAAAACACAAAGAGAAACTCTTACAAGCAAGAACATTGCCCAAGATTACGCAGAACTGGCCATGGCTGCAGACTTCAGAAGCCGTACAAGCTACAACATAAAGGAGTGTAGCTGTCAACATGACCAGAGGGGCTGTCCACTCAAAACTCCACCCAGTGAGGCTGTCTTTAAAAATGAATACAAATGGAAGCGAAGGAGTTGGCCAGGGAGGAATGAATTTGTCCAGAGAACACAGTAGTGGCTCAGGTCTATTACTAATCACAGCTATTCTAAGCTAAGGCAGGAGATTCACAAGTTCAAGGCCTGCCTAGGGGAAAGTAAGAGAGCTCCTGTCTCATAATAAAAAGTAAAAAATTAATAATTTTTAAAGAGCCAAAAAAAAAAAAAAAAAAAAGCTCAGAGGTATAGTGCTTACCCAGCATTCCCTAGGACATAGGATCAGTCTTCCAAAAAAAAGTATAGTAAGACTTTCTTTTTTTGAGACAGGGTCTCTCTGCGTAGCCTTGGCTGTCCTGGACTCACTCTGTAGACCAGGCTGGCCTGGAACTCACAGCGATCCGCCTGCCTCTGCCTGACATTAAAGGCGTGCGCCACCACAGCAGGCTTAGGAAAACTTTCAAACAAGCTGAATATGTTCATCAATACCTTAAGCCCAGGATTCCTGGGCACAGGTAGAACAGCCTGGTCTACACAGAGAAACCCAGACAAAACAAACCCGAATGTCAGGTAAAAAGCCAAGAAACTGAACACTTGAGGAGAAGCTTGACGCAGAGCAGGGCAATCCCTTACTCCAGCAATTAAAGGGGTGACCTCGCCTTTTAATCCCAGCACTCGGGAGGCAGAGGCAGGCCAAGCTCTCTGAGTTTAAGGCCAGCCTGGTCTACACAGTGAGCTCCAGGACTGCCAAGAATATGTAGAGAAACTCTTGTCTCAAAAAAATAAAATAAAATCTAAAAAGACCCAAAAAATCTAGCATGGTGGTGGTGGCGGCACACATCTTTAATCCCAGCACTCGGGAGGAAGAGACAAGCGGGCCAACCAAGTCTACAGACAGAGTTCTAGGATAGCCAGGGCTACACAGAGAAACCCTGTCTCACAAGGAACAAAAAACAAGCCTAAGAGTGAGGTATCCAGATAGCCCTGTGGGTAAGGCACTTGCTCTCACTCTGCTGACTTTGGTTTTTTTGGGTTTTGCTTTTTTTTTTTTTTTTTTGAGATGATATAACAGAGTCCTAGCTGTCCTGGGCTACTGACGGGCTCCAGTCTGAATATTTTAATTCAACCCCAAGGACCCATATGGTTGAAGGAGAGAACCAATTCCCACAACTTGTCCTCTGATCTCTGTATGTGCCATGGTACATGTGCACACATACCACATACAAATGAATAAATAAATGTATATTTAAAAGTAATGAATTTCAAGGCCAGCGAGTTCTAGGACAGCCAGAGCTGTTACACTGAGAAATCCTGTCTTAAAAAAACAAAAGTAATGAATTGCCCCAAAATCATGAGAGGAGGTGAGCTGGACCTGCCCCTAGGCAGCTGCTGCACTCGGGAGTGGGCCTTGCACTTTACCTGGGCAGCACAATGGGCAGCTCTGGAGGCATAGGTGCAGGTGAGCCAGCCTGGAGGGCATGAGAGTGGGAGAGTTGACCTTGTCTCCTGCTGATGGTGGCACTGGGTGGCCTAGGGGGAACAGTGCTGGAGAGCTTGTGTGGATACAGGACAGCCAGCAGGCTGACCAGCTCAGCCACCACCCAGTACCAGACCCAGGGCTTTGAGTTGGTCCACCCCAACACCTACCCCGTCTATGAACTGCTGGAGATGTGAAAGGGCCAATCTTGCAGATCCAAAGCTGCAGCATCTCCATGACACAGGGCACAACAGGGTATCTGAGAGGATCCACGTGATGATCCAATATTGATGGTGTCACAGAAGCCATCGTCGTCAAACCAGACCAATGACTCATTGCAATGAGCATTTGCAAGCCATATGGACACAGTGGGACACACTACGGCTTCCATGAGATGTTTTCCATGCTTTGTTTTGTTTTGTATGTTTTTTTTTTTTTCCTTTGGGCGGGGAGGTTGCAAGGGTGGAGGGTGATTATCAAGAGACAGGGAGATGAGTGGGACTGGGGTTATGATGGGAAACTCACAAAGAATCAATAAAACTTGTTTTTGGTTTTGGCTTTGGTTTTTCGAGACGGTTTCTCTGTGTAGCCTTGGCTGTCCTGGAACTCTCTGTGTAGAACAGGCTGGCCGCAAACTCACAGGGATCTATCTGGCTCCTGAGTCTTCATTGGTAAAATTGAATGTTTAGGATTTTGCTTTAAAACAACAGATCAAGAAGATGGCGTGGTGACACACATTTTTAATCCCAGCACTCAGGAGGCAGAAGCAAGCGGATTGCTGTTGAGTTCAAGGCCAGCCTGGTCTACAGAGCGAGTCCAGGATAGGAAAAAAAAAAAGAAGATGATGGAAAACTTCACAAACATTATGACCAAGAAAAGCCTAAAAGAATAGGTTACAAATTCGTCCATATGAAATTATAGGAATGACTAATATTACTCAGTGATTGAAGTGAGTGGCAGAACCTCACCAGGAAGGAGCAGAACACTGAGGGACTTGGACACTTCTCGTCTGTTTTGTTTTGTGTTTGTTTGTTTGTTTGTTTTGAGACAGGCCTTCTCTGTGTAACAGCTCTAGCTGTCCTGGAACTCACTCTGTAGACCAAGCTGGCCTCAAACTCAGAGATCTGCCTGCCTCTGCCTTCCAAGTGCTAGGATTAAAGGCGTGCGCCACCACCACCCCTCCGCCCGCCCCCCCCCGCCCCGGCTCTTAAACTGTTCTGATCTTGATCCTGGTGGTGGTAACAGAGGTACATCACAGTTTCTTAAAACTGACTAAAAGGGCCCAGGGGTCCCGCTCAAACTGAGGCACCAGCCAAGGACAATACAGGCGGTAAACTTTAAACCCCTACCCAGATCTAGCCAACGGTCAGAACATTCTCCACAGTTGAGTGGAGAGTGGGATATGACTTTCTCACGTACTCTGGTGCCTCACATTTGACCATGTCCCCTGGAGGGGGAGACCTGGTGGCATTCAGAGGAAGGACAGCAGGTTGCCAAGAAGAGACTTGATACCCTATGAGCATATACAGGGGGAGGAAGTCCCCCTCAGGAACAGTCATAGGGGAGGGGAATAATGGGAAAATGGGAGGGAGGGAAGAATGGGAGGATACAAGGGATGGGATAAACATTGAGATGTAACAAGAATAAATTAATTTTTAAAAAAAGAGTAAAAAAAAAAAAAAAAACTGACTAAAATAACTACACTGCACACTCATTAGAATTCTGCAGTAGCCGGGCATAGTGGCGCCAGCCTTTAATCCCAGCACTCGGGAGGCAGAGGCAGGCAGATTTCTGTGAGTTGGAGGCCTGCCTGGTCTACAAAGTGAGTCCACGACAGCCAAGGCTACACAGAGAAACCCTGTCTTGAAAAACCAAAAAATAAAAAACAAAACAAAAAAATTAAACAAAAAGAAAATTACACAGAGATGACAGTCACTACCTTAACCAAGCAACCAACAAGAAAAGACTGTGCCATGTGACTCTAGATAAAAGTCTCTGAGAACACAATGTTGCTTGGATGATATACAGAAATATTTAACTTCATCAAACATGTGAAAACAAATCTGAAGGGGGCTACAGAAATGGCCCAGTAGTTAAGAGCACTGGCTGCTCTCCCTGAGAACCCAGGTTCAATTCCCGGCATCCACATGACAGCTCCTGTCTGTGTGTAATTCTAGTTCCACACTCTCTGTAACTCCAGTTCCAGGGGAAGTCAACACCCTCTCACAGACATACATGCAGGCAAAACACCAATGCACAGAAGATAAAAATAAATAATTAAAAAAGAAAAAGAAGCCAGGGCATGGTGGTGCACACCTTTAATCCCAGCACTCCAGAGGCAGAGGCAGAGGCAGGTAGATCACTGTGAGTTGGAGGCCAGCATGGTCTACAAAGCCAGGGCAGCCAAGGCTACACAGAGAAAACCTGTCTTGAAAAACCAAAAGGAAAGAAAGAAAAAAAAGAAATCTGAAAATAAAGATAGAAAACAATAGCCTTGGGAGCCCGTGAGACAGCCTCCAAGTCTGACAAAGAAGAGTTCGATCCCTGAGTCCTGCTGTTTGACCTCTTGCAGTACTAGGGGACAGAACCCAGAGCTTGCACATTCTGGGTAAATGCTATGGCACTTACCTCTGTCTTTTTTTTGTTTGTTTTTAACAGTTTTCCTAGACAGCTCAGAGTTAAGTTGTTTAAATGTTGTGGGGTTTTATTACATGTATTTTATTTATATGTGCATGGGGCAGGTAGATGTCCCAGAACAACTTGAAGGAATTGGTTCCCTCCTTCCATCATGTGGATTCCAGAACTGAACTCAGATCTTCAAGCTAGGTGGCAGCGTCAGGCTGGCTTAGAACTCAATATCGCCTGCCTCAAGATATGAAGCAAAGAAAAAAAAAAAAAAAGGAAAAATTTGTTTTTTGTTTTGTTTTGTTTTTCAAGACAGGCTTTCTCTGTGTAGCCTTGACTATCCTGGACTCGTTTTGTAGTCCAGGCTGGTCTTGAACTCACAGAGATCCACCTGCCTCTGCCTCCCAAATGCTGGGATTAAAGGCATGCACCGCCACCACCCAAAAAAACGGAATTCTAACAACTGTCATTTTTTTTTTAAGACAGGATTCTTCTAGTATAAACACTGGCACTTGTCATGGGCATTTGTGGCATCTTTTCAAATTTTAAGAAAAATTACATCAAAATAAAGAAAAGAATAACTTTCCTAGAGTAGTGGTCAACATATAAAAAAAATCATACAGTGAATGCTGTGACAAAAGTACAAGTGTAGAATTTATTAAATGGAGTAATAAGGTGCAACATTCTGTGTCAGGTAATCTAAGCAGTTTTACATTCACATAAATTAACCTACTTAGTCTTCAGAGCAACTCTGTTAGTAGTCTTTTTCTACTTTATAGATTCAGAAATAGACTTAAAAAGTTAAGTAACATGGCAGAGCTCATAGATGAACACACACCCAGAGCACACAGACAAAACACCCATACACATAAAATAAATAAAGAACAAATGAAGAACACACCTTACTGACCTCCGGCCTACACACACACACACACACACACACACACACACACACTCAAAACAAAATAAATTCTGGGCATAATGGCAAATGCTTTTAATCTCAGCACTTGGGAGGCAGAGCCAGGCAAAGCTCAAGTCCAACCTGGTCTGTACAGTGAGTTCCATGACAGCTAAGGGCTACATAGTAAGACTGTAATAATAACAGTAAGTAGTTCATTAATTAATTAAAACCTTTTAGACTTGAGGCTAGGAATGTAGCTGTTGGTAGAATGCCTGCCTAGCATACACAAGGTCCTATTTCAGTGCCTATCACTGATGGCCACATTTGGTGGCACGTACTGCTTGTGAAGTAGAGGCAGGAGGATCAGAAGTTCAAGGTCATCCTTGGCTATGTGAAGTTACTGTGTGTGTGGCACACGCCTTTTTAATCCCAGCACTCAGGAGGCAGAGGCAGGTGGATGGATGTGACTTCGAGGCCACCCTGGTCTACAAAGTGAGTCTAGGACATACAAGGTTACACAGAGAAACAAACAAACAAACAAAAAAAAGAACTGCTGTCTCAAAATAGGTAAATAAACAAGTAATGCTTAAGCACATTTGAGCCTAGAACAGTGGTGCATGCCTGTGATCCCACCACTCAGGAGGCTCCCCAGTGAGATGTAATATATCCATATATATTTTTTAATGTATATTTACAGCTTATTGTTAGATAGTGACGGAACATGACGAAGAGAGTTCAACTTTTTCCTCAGGCTGCCACACACTCTGATGCAATGCCATCTGTACTGGCTTTGGGAAGGAGGGCAAAGGAGAGGCAGAGCTGAAACTGAACCAGTGTTGACCAACCCCTTAAAAGACCTTAGACTGGGGGCTGGAGAGATGACTCAGTGGTGAAGAGCACTGCCTGCTCTTCCAAAGGACCCGGGTTCAATTCCCAGCACCCACATGGCAGCTCACAACTGTCTGTAACTCCAACATCTGACACCCCCTACACCAATGCACATAAATTAACATTAAATAAAATATTTTTTAAAAAAAGACCTTAGACCCTTTCCAAGACCCTCAGGCACTTGGCCAAGGCTTCCAAGTGGAAAGACTTTTAGTACCCTTCATAAAACAGGAACGGGTCCTGGAGGAATCAGAAACTGTGGACACAGTTCAATCCCAATTCCTAAACAGTTCAGAAAATTCTGACACTGAGGCATGGGGGCAGTTTAGCAAACTAGGTGGGCTAACAGAAGAAAAGAGGAGCCCTCTTTTAGACACTCCAGAGTCCAAAACCCTGGGCAGTGAGAAGACATCATTTCTGATGTCTTACAGCTCACACACACACACACACACACACACACACACACACACACACCATCCTGAATTACTCACAGCACTGACAGAGGCTGATCTAAGTGCCCCACTCCTTTAAGTGTGATTCCTCTAATTGACTTGTCACCAGTAGAAAGACAGTGAGAGTACTAAGTGGTAGTCCTCTGCCTCGGAAGGAAATGAAATATTGCTAAGAGGCTGAAAACTCTTAAAGGTGCTTCAAAGGGGTGAAGGATGAATGATGAGATTCCCAGGTTAAAATTTTTTTTTCTTCCTAGGTCTATCCTAATTAAAGGTAAACATTAGATAGCCAACTAGCCAGGTGGTGGTGGCAGGGCACGACTTCAGTCCCAGCACTCGGGAAGTGAAGCAGGCAGAGATCTCTGAGTTCGAGGTCAGGCTGGCCTACAGAGTGAGTTCCAGGACAGCCAAGGTTACAGAGAGAAACCCTGTATCAAAAAAGAAAAAGAAAAGAAAAAAGAGAAAGAAAAAAATAAAAGATAACCAACTAGTGGACTCACACACAGTGTCGGCTGAAATCAATAGGCAACGGTCCAGGAGATTTAGGGCATGTTACAAAACCTTGCCACCCACTTCTGCTCTTTACAAAGGAGAGAGAGTTGGATCATCAACACTACTCTGGAGCTAGAGCAGGCAAAGGCGTTTGCTGCCAAGCCTGAGGGTCTTAGGTCCATCTCCGAGATTCACACAGTGGAAGGAGAACCGACTCCCACAAACCTGTCCTGACTTCCACCAGCAACATCCAAAAGTAAACACAACTTGTCCTCTGCACGACAGCACACGGGCGCTAAAAAGGCTGCCTCTTAGCATCTCTCCTCATCCCACCCCACCTTTGGATTATAAACCCCTTCAGACGCCTTAGCATCAGTACTTTCCGGCAGCAGAAGCCCACAAGCATCAACACTGGCCCTCACTGGCCCATAACTGAGGCGGTTTCTAGTGAAATCTGCAGGTGAAGAACTCGGAGGTGAGTCCCGGGGTAAGGAAACCAAACCCACATCAGCGAGGGCTGGATTCTCAGCCAAAAGCTCAGTGGCGTCTGCTAGTCACAGTGCGTCCCCTTCCTCCTAACGTAACGGAGAGGGATGGAGTCCTTCCAAGAAGCGACTCTCCAACTCGGCAAGGGAAGTCCCAAGGTGAATGAAGACCGAGGTGCTAGTACTTGGGTGGAGGGTTTAGGGTTGAGGATGGGGGGAGCGGGAGTCGTCAGCCCCCCGCCCCGACAGGAGACAGCCGGGTACCAACGAGCATTCCCCACCTCTCCTCCAGCATGGGCCCACACATCTGTGGGCTGAGAAGCTAAGTGGGGCCCGCCACCCTCCCCGACGAAGTCCAGCGGGCTCAGAGGGGCAGCCGGGCGAGGACGCGGGGGGGGGGCCTGAGGCCGCTGCCGAGACCCCAACTCCGGAATGTGGTGAGCGAGGGGTCACGGGGGGGAGGAGCCGGGCGGGGAGGACCCGGAGAGGGGCGGGGCCCAGAGGAGAAATGAAGTCGGGGGTCCTCAGCTTCAAAGGACAGGGTCGTCGTCGCCCTGCTGCCAGCCGCGCGCCCAGCCCCGCTCCAGGCCCGACCCCTGCCAAGTCGCGGCGGGGCAGTCCCACTCCCCTCACCTGGTTCGGCTGCTCTGCCTGCTCCGAGGACGCCATCTTTCTGAGGCCTGAGTAGTCGACCGCCGCTGGCCCAAGTTTCTCCCAAGAGCACTCGCTCTCACTCTCCAGACAAGACCAAAGTAGAAGGACCTGAGCCTGTCGATGGGGGCGGGCTCCGGGCAGAAAAGGTTGAACCTGGTGTCCCGGTTACCTTGCAGTCTACAGGAAAGTCCATAGTCCAATGGTTTTTTTTTTTTTTTTTGGTTTGGTTGGTTGGTGGGGGCGGGGGCGTTGTTTTTTTGTTTGTTTGTTTTTTGGTTTTTCGAGACAGGGTTTCTCTGTGTAACCTTGACTGTCCTGGACTTGCTTTTGTAGACCAGGGTGGCCTCGAACTCACATTGATCCGCCTGCCTCTGCCTCCCGAGTGCTGGGATTAAAGGCTTGCGGCGCCGCCGCCGCTGCCACCACTTGGCCCCAATTTTTTTTTTTTTTTTTTTTAAATAGAGTATCTTTTTGTTGTTGTTTTACATTGTTTATATAGAAACGCTATGGTTTAGTCACATCGACTCCTAACTTCCTCCTCCCGGGCTTCCCACATACCCCACCAGAATATATGGGAATAAATTTATTTATTTACATGTTTATTTAGAGGCTTGTTTCTTTTCGTTTCCTAGACAAGGCCTCGTGTAATTGAAAGGAGCCTCAAACTTTGTGTGTAGCACAAGACAAACTGGCTCCTCCCGACCCTCCTGCCTCTACCTCTGGTGCTGAGATTACAGGTCTGCATCACATACCCATATTTATTCTTTAATTAAATCTCTCCCTATTCTCATAGTGCCATGGGCACATTTAGGAACTACTTATTTAGTAAACACATGAAAATGTAAATTACATTTTAGCCATTCAGTACAGTATTAGTCATTGACTACCTGGAGGAATTTTTTTGTTTTCTGAGACAGGGTTTCTCTGTGTAGCCTTGTCTGTCCTGGACTCACTTTGTAGACCAGGCTGGCCTGCCTCCTGAGGGCTGGGATTAAAGGCGTGCGCCACCACCGCCTGGCGTGGCTGCTCTGGCAAGAGATCACATCCAAAGACCTAGGTCTGTGTGATCCAGGTGAAATACAGACGTGCCTTTAATCCCAGGAGATGAAGGCAAGCAGATCTCTGAGCTCAAGGCCATCCTGGTATAGAGCAAGTTTCAGGTAAAGAAAAGCTTAGGTCCAGGCATGGTGGTACATGCCTTAATCCCAGCACTCAGGAGACAGAGGCCTGCAGAGCACTGAGTTCTAGTCAGTGCCGTTCAGCAGTTCGGTTGAGTCAGTGAGTTGAGAGGCAGTAGAGTGAGTTGAGTTTGTGGCAGTTCAGTTCTCGGAATTCAGAAGCAGTTTTGAACCAGGAGAGTTTTACAGAGAGAGGTTAAAGAGAAAACAAGCTAGCCACAGGTGAAGGCAAAACAAACCAGAGGATGAGAAAAGGCCAGAAGACTGCTCGAGTTGGTTTGAGGCTAAGCAGAGCTATTCAGTGAGAAGCTGAGAGAAGCCAGATGGAATCAGTCAGCTCGGAGAGGAGTTTGAGCCAGAATGGCTGAGTTGAGCCAGCCAGCCAGAACTCAGAAAGAGCTAAAAGGTGGCGCTTATTCAGCAGTAAGTCTCAGAGCCTGAAAACATTCTAGGGCTAGGTTAGATTGTACAGAGACCAGAAGCTTCCAGGACTAAGCCTAGGCTAGCAGATGGAGGCAGTGAGCCTCAGAGACAACAATTCAATTGGGCAAGTAAAAGTCCCTTTAACAGACTACTTACAGTTTCTCAGAACTGCTCAAAACAGCCAGCACTCGGTCCTGAGAAACCCACCTATACACTAGTGTGCAGTGCTTTCTCAGGCCGCCTCTCCTAATGCCCATGTTTAATCTAGATTAGAATTTATTCTTTTTTTTTTTTCCAAGACAGAGTTTCTCTTGTTGTCCTGGCTGTCCTGGACTCACTTTGTAGACCAGGCTGGCCTCGAACTCATAATGATCCGCCTGCCTCTGCCTCCCGAGTGCTGAGTGCTGGGATTAAAGCCAGCAAGACCCCAGTATCCTCTTTTTTTTTTTTTTTTTTTGAGATTTATTGTCGGGCGGTCGTGGCGCACGCCTTTAATCCCAGCACTCGGGAAGCAGAGGCAGGCGGATCACTGTGAATTCAAGGCCAGGACAGCCAAGGCTATCATAGAGAAACTCTGTCTCGAAAAAACAAAAAACAAAAAAAAGATTTATGTATTATTTGTAGTGTTTCGCCTGCATGTACAATTGGACGCCAGAAGAGGGCACCAGATCTCAGCATAGATGGCTGCGATCCTCCATGTGGGTGCTAGGACTAGAACTTGGTGCTCTTAGCCTCTGAACCACCTCTCCAGCCCGACCCCAGTATCCTCTTAACAAACAGGCAAAAGCAGGTGCTCTTGCTTGCACAGCTATGCTCCGAAACATCTCCCAGCCCCATTATGTTCTTTTCCTTATCTTTGTTTAAAGATATAGTCTAGGCTGGCATCAAAATTGCCTCATAATTGAGGATGATGACCTTGAACCTCCTAAGTCCTGGGACTGCAGGCCTGTACCACTACCAGGAGGTTCATGAAGTTCATTGTTCTGGATTACAGATGACAGAGCAATGCTGGCAAAGTCAAAGGTCACAGGTTTGACTCATGGCATAGATAGACTTCAGTACCTGTTTCAACAGATAGTGCTCAGAGAGGAGATTATCATCTCCCTACAGGCAAACTTTTTCTTTTCTTTTCTTTTCTTTTCTTTTTTTTTCCTTTTTGAGACAGGGTTTCTCTGTGTAGCCTTGGCTGTCCTGGACTATCTTTGTAGACCAGGCTGGCCTCGAACTCACAGAGATCTGCCTGCCTCTGCCTCCTGAGTCCTGGGATTGCAGGCTTGTGCCACCTACAGGCAAATTTAATGGTGTTTTTTACTACTTGGGCTTTTTTGCTTTTTGATCCTCAATTGTCAAGAGACCCAAACCAGCTGGGCGGTGATGGCGCACGCCTTTAATCCCAGCACTTGGGAGGCAGAGGCAGGCAGATCGCTGTGAGTTCGAGGCCAGCCTGGTCTACAGAGTCCAGGACAGCCAAGGATACACAGAGAAACCCTGTCTCAACAACCAAAAAAAAAAAAAAAGATAAAAGAGACACAAACCAGATTTTGGAGGCTTTGATTTTGTTGTTGTTGTTGGAGTTTTTTGTTTGTTTGGTTGGGTTTTTGTTTTGTTTTGTTTTGTTTTTTCGAGACAGGGTTTCCTGTGTGGCCTTGGTTGTCCTGGACTCACTTTATAGACCAGGCTGACCTCAAACTCACAGCGATCTGCCTGCCTCTGCCTCCCAAGTGCTGAGATTAAAGGCGTGTGCCATCATGCCCGGCTGGTTTTTTTGTTTTGTTTTGTTTTGTTTGAGTTTTTTGGGGGGGGTTTTTTTGAGAGAGGGTTCCTCTGTGTAGTTTTGGCTGTCCTGGACTATCTTTGTAGACCAGGCTGGCCTTGAACTCACAGCAATCCACCTGCCTCTGTCTCCCTGAGTGCTGGGATTACAGGCCTGGGCCACCATGCCAGGCTGGCTTTGATTTTTTTAAACCTACTTTATTTGGGGTTCTTTACTTTCTCTACCCTCCCTTCCAACCCATTGAGAGGGAGGAGAGAAAAGGTTAGCAGGGAGAAGGGGCGCAGTTCTTTTTAGCTGCTTCCTGCTGTTTTGGGTCATCGGGTTCTTTGGGGCAATGCCAATCTCTATCGTCAGGACATTCAGCCAGCAACAGCAAAGTCACCAACAGCCTTCTCTTCCTCCTCCAACTGTCTTTTCCAAGTGTTCTTCTTGTAGCCCCCTTCCTTGCCCCCGCCCCCCCCCCCGCCTCCAGGCTTTCATATTTACTGTAACTGGCAATAACTGGTGTTATTCTAACACCCTCACACAAGGCAGTTTTTACAAGACAGGGTTTCTCTGTGTAGCCCTGGCTGTTCTGGACTCGCTTTGTAGACTAGGCTGGCCTTGAACTCACAGAGATCTGGTTGCCTCCACCTCCCAGTGCTGGGATTAAAAGTGTGCACCACCAGTCACCTCTCCTTAACCACATAAAAAGGCTGCTAATAGCAATTACCAGAGGAAGACATTGTTGTAGACTAAGTTGTTGCGTTAGACACCAACAAATTGGGCTAAAAAATCAAAATACAGTGCCAGGCGGTGGTGGCGCATGCCTTTAATCCCAGCACTTGGAAAGCAGAGGCAGGTGGATCTCTGTGAGTTCGAGGCCAGTCTGGTCTACAAAGTGAGTCAAAGACAGCCAAGGCTACACAGAAAAACCCTGTCTTGGAAAAAAAAAATCAAAATACAAACTAGGAGGGCCTGGAGAGATGGCTCAGTGAATAAGAGTACTAACTGCTGTTCCAGGGGACCCGGGTTCAATTCCCAGCACCCACATGGCAGCCAACAACTGCCCCTCACACAAACATGCATGCGGGCAAAACACAATGCACATAAAATAAATATATATATAAATTTTTAGAAAAATACAAACTAGGGGTCACTAAATGCTAAAACATTTACCTAGCCTGAACAAGACCTTAAGTTTGATTCCTAGTATTGGGTGTGGGGGTGGGGATTCTTGCTAAGATTTCACATCACCAAATTTAGAATAAAGTGTTTTATCTGAACTTCCCAGACATCAAGATTAGAGAAATAGATTTCTCACACAGGCTCATTCTGAAGTTACCTCTGCCTTAATTCTTACATAAAAAGGTGATCTGGAGTGACGTGGTGTTGACTAACTAGTTATTTTTCTATTGTTATATTTCCTTGTCTTTGATTTACAAGGAAAGTAACTTTGAAGTGAAAAATACTTCTTTTTTTTTTTTTTTTTATCCTTTTCTGGCTAAAAAAAAATCAACCTTTCTGTTCTGCTCATTGGGAAAACTCAACTGTATTTTATAGAATTAAGTGGTGCCTAATTACAGAATTGAAAATAAACAAAAATGCAAACTAAGAAAATCTGTCCGAATTCATTTCTTGGTCTTAAAAAAAAAAAAGAAAAAAGAAAAGAAAAGTTGTCCTTTGGCAAGACAGAATGGTAAGATCGCACACAAGTCAGGAAGTAAAGGGAAACTGTGAACCAGTCACAGAGCTGCTTGAAATGTTCAGCCACTGCTCTGCCACACATTCCTCTAAAGCGGGTCTGTTTGTTTGGTTGGGTTTTTTCCCTTCAGAAGAGCTAGTGTTTACCATGCCTAGAACAGAATTAGGGGACGTGGCTCAGTGGTGGAGCTCATGCTTAGCACCCAAGGGCCCAACATCATAAATATACAAAATGATGGTGGGGGGGGGGGTGGTGATGTTGATAGAAGGGCTGAGAACAGGGCAGGCTGGCACACACCTACAACCCCCGAGCTACGGGAGCAGCAGCAAGAGGAGGAGCCTGATCTTCATAGTCACAGTGAGATCCCATTTCAAAAACTTCGAGTAACAGATCTAACGATTCAGCTGCCATAATGCTGGTTCGCAGGCGGATCTCTGTGAGTTCGAGGCCAGCCTGGTCTACAAAGCGAGACCAGGACAGCCAAGGCTACACAGAGAAATCCAGTCTCGAAAAAAAAAAAAAAAGGTTCACAGATGGCAGTGTTTTCAGATTATGTAACTGTGTGTCTCTTTGGGCCTTGAGGGCAAAGGTCGGATGTTGGATCTTCCGCTTTTGTGTTTGCTTTTGTTTTTGTTTTATACTGGGTGTCACGTGGCCTAAATTTGCCTTAAAGTCAGTATGTAGCCAAGGATATTGAACTGATTCTACTGCCCCCATTCCTGAGCTGAATCCCAGCCACTGGCTTTGAAACCAGAAACCACACCTGTAAGTGCCCTGGAATGCAAGCGATAAGCCACGACTAGAACTACATCTCCCGGCGTGCCTCGGTGTTCGCGCACCCTGTTGTGGAAAGGCAACTACATTTCCCGGCAGGTCCCCGGAGGAGGGGCGTCAAGAGACCGGGAAAGCGACTCTGGGCTGCTCGGCATCTCCCAGAGTTTGTCAGGTAGCACTTTGAGGATGGAGCTGTCGCGAGGAGCCAGCGCCCCGGACCCAGACGATGTCCGACCTCTCAAACCCTGTCTGCTACGCCGCAACCACAGCCGTGATCAGCACGGCGTGGCGGCCTCCAGCCTCGAGGAGCTGAGGAGCAAAGGTCGGCTGACGAGGGGACCGGGCGGGGTCGGGAAGGTGTCCCCAGAGCCTAGGGACAGCACCGGCCCACGTGGGTCCAGCGATTGGCAGACTCCTGGCGCGTTTTACTTGTCTCCAGTGAGAGGCTCGGGAAGGGGAATGGAAGTTCCGTGAAGATCCAGGCTCAGTGGCCTGATTTTTGAACCATACAGAGGTCTAGTGTATTCTCTCCACGGTGGCTCAGGGACGGTACCCCTGGCGGCATGGGGATGGCTGTCCACAGTGGGTACTTGGCGTGGGGACGGGTGTCCACAGTCAGTACCAGTTCCATTGGAAGGGAGCTGCCAGTCCCTTCCCCTTAGAGTACAGGCAAGGCACGTAAACTGACCCAGGTTCCCAGCCTGAACCTTACACTTCCCCAACTTTGGGCCCTTTGTTTTCCCAGCAGTGTAGTGAGTGTATTTCCAGCCTTGCTTCAAAGGATTGTTGAGACTCTCAAGTAAGATGGTCTCTTCAAATTACTTAGAAGAGTTATTAGCCCGTAGCAACAAATTTATGTAGCCAAAGAAATTCTGCAGGGCTTCCATGTAAGCTAGCTCCGGCCATGTAATCATAGTGTGCGCCAGGCTGTGGAGCGCTTCCTGAGAGCCACTGAGACCCAGGAGCGGGGTTTGATTTGGTGACAAGGATTCTGCCACATCGAGGTTTGCATTTCAGCCCTGCACTAGGTCACTTCAACTTTAGTGCCACTTCGTGTTGCATTGGTTGGGTGTCCTTGGCACAGAGGCCTGTGTTCTGCAGCTGAGCCTATAGGTGGCTTTGGCTGTTCTATTTTGGGCAATGACAGCATTGTGGAAAGCCTCCTGCCTGGCAATAGTAAAAAACGAATAAATAATTGAGACAAGCTTCTGCCATTGATGTGTTTCCCTTTAGTCTAGAACACTCTGAAGGAAGAGAGCTACAAAGAAGAGGAAGAACTTTTCTTTTTTTTTCTTCTGACATTTGATATGTAGAACTTAAGATGACCACTGAATAAGTGAACAAGCGACAGTATTGCTTGGCCACAAGTAATCAGAGCAGGCTCTCGTTGGTGCTTACTTAAGTAGACGCAAATGCGCCTCCTACGTTAGAGTCGGCGTAGCTGTGGGAGCCACATTGGATTTAACTGTCAGTTTGGGGTGCTGGAGAGATGGCTCAGCTGTTAACAGCACTGGCTACTCTTGCAGAGGATCTGGTTTCAGTTCTTAGCACCCACATGGTGTGGCTCACAACCATCTGTAACTTCAGTGCCAGGGCAAGCAACGCCCTCTTCCGGCCTCCTTGGGCACAACCCATGAATGTGGTCCACACACAGACATTCAGAATAAAATGTTCAGCTGGGCGTGGTGGTGCACGCCTTTAATCCCAGTACTCGGGAGGCAGAGGCAGGTGGATCTCTGAGTTAGAGCCGAGCCTGGTCTACAGAGTCAGTTCCAGGACAGCCAGGGCTACACAGAGAAACCCTGTCTCAAAAAGTCAAATTCAAAGAAAGAGGGGGCGGGATTCATATATATAATATCTAAAAAGAATTTTTTAAATATATTTTTTCTTATTTTTTAAATGTATTTTATATGCATTGGTATTTTGCCTGCATGTTTGTCTGTGTGAGGCTGTCAGGTTACAGACAGTTGTGAGCTGCCATGTGGGTGCTGGGAGTTGAACCTGGGTCTTCTGGAAGAACAGTCAGTGCTTTAAACCTCTAAGCCATCTCTCTAGCCTCCTAAAAGGAGCCACTTCCTGTGTGATTTTGAATAAGTTATTTGATCTCTCTGAGCTTAATAAGTTCATTGTCTCTTAATAGGAATAAAAATAGTACAGGATTAGTTGTTTTGTTTTGTTTTGAGACAGGGTTTCGCTTGTAGTTCTGGCTGTCCTGGACTTGCTTTTGTAGCCCAGGCTGGCCTCGAACTCACAGTAATCCGCCTGCCTCTGCCTCCTGAGCGCTGGAATTAAAGGCGTGCGCCACCACGTCTGGAAGAATCAGTTGTTTTATCTGAAAAACAGCTAGAACTTTACTAGGTGTACGATGCTAGGTGTACATTAGTGCTAAGATTATGCTTGTGGTCATATCTCTTATTGTCCCCAGGAACTGTAATTAGCTCTTGGGGCATGCGTACTAGAGAGAACTAAGGCGGATGTAATTTCCTTATGGATGTTTGTCACCTGCCAAATATGTTATTCTTCTCAGCCTGTGACATACTGGCCATTGATAAGTCCCTGACACCAATCACCCTGGTCCTGGCAGAGGATGGCACCATCGTGGACGACGACGACTACTTCCTTTGTCTCCCTACCAACACGAAGTTCGTGGCATTGGCCTGCAATGAGAAGTGGACTTACAACAATTCAGGTAAGAAGTTGAGGCCGCGTAACCACTAGCTGTCACGGTTCAACTGGCCTCACAGGCCAGTGGCTGCTGTTTGGCTCTCTGTCTAAGCATTTACCCAGCAGATGGTACCTGGGCCCCTTGGTGTGCCAGGCATGGTGCTGAGGCCGGGGAATGAGGATGAGTGAGACATCTCACCCAGGCCCACAGCCGCTGAACCCTAGTGTTTCAGTGAGATTGGGGCCGTGAATCTCGGCCTTGCCATTTCTAGCCAGCTGACCGGGCAAATTATGCAGCTATCCCAACTGTGACAACCGAGAATGTCTCCAGACGTCGTCCAAGGTGCCGCATCAGTTAGTGATTGATTTTACGTGGCACGCAGAATACAGGGCAGTTTCACAGAGAATTAAGTTGAAGACAGAAGAGGAAAAGTTAAGGCCCGAGGTGAGGCTTTACATTCCTGTGAGTCCCCCGAGAAAAGGTGCCTCTCCCTCACTGACTTCGTCTGCGTGGCCATTTGGAAGGACACGCGCATTCTCCATAGTGCTATGTGTCGGGGTCCCTGAGTCACTGACCTGACTGGCATTTCTCTCTGTTCCAGATGGGGGAACAGCTTGGGTTTCGCAAGAGTCCTTTGATACAGATGAAACAGATAGCGGGGCAGGGGTGAAGTGGAAGAATGTGGCCAGACAGCTGAAAGAGGATCTGTCCAGCATCATCCTACTGTCAGAAGAGGACCTTCAAGTAAGTCTCCTCCACAGCCTCACAGCACTTGCCAGTTCTGCGGTCTGAGAACCTTAGGGTCCATGCTCCTGTCTCCCTGACATACCAACTCCACTGTTCCACTGTCTGCTGATATCTTTGGTTTTGGGGGGTTTTTTTTTTTGTTTTTGTTTTTTGTTTTTTTGTTGTTGTTTTGATTTTTTGCTTGTTTGTTTTTCCAGACAGGGTTTCTCTGTGTAACAGCCCTGGCTCTTCCAGACTCACTTTGTAGTCCAGGCTGGCCTCGAACTCACAGAGATCCGCCCACCTCTGCCACCTAAGTGCTGGGGATTTTGTTTTGTTTTTTGGAGATGGGGGTTAATTTATCTACTTATCTATTTAGTTAGAGGCAGGGCCTCACTATGTATCCCTGGCTGTCCTAGAACATGCTATATAGACCGACCAAACTGCCTTTGCACTCACAGAGATCCACCTGTCTCTGCCTTTCCCTTGATGAGATTAAGGCATGTGCCACCACAACTAGATTTTTTCTTTCTTTTTTTTAAAGCAAGGATCATTTTACCATTAGCCCTTTTTGTTTGTTTTCAACGCTAAAGGTCCAACCCTTGTGGATGTTGGGCAGTCACTGTGCCCCTGAGCCCCACCCTAGCTTAGTGAAATTTGCATGTTTCTTAAGCTGCATAGCAAGTTAACACGTTTAGAGGCGCTCCCAAGACTGTCAAGATTTTGGTCTTTTTCTTGTGAAGCAATTTAGTTGTTGTTGATTTGAGACCAGTCTTACGTATTCCAGACTGAGCCTAAACTGCGATGTAGCCATAGAGGTGCTGGGATCACAGGTGTGCGCTACCACAAACAGTAACCACAACAACAATAGTACTTTTAATTCTTTATATTGACTCATTGTGAAAATGATCAGTTGTCTCCTTTAGCGTCTTTGTTGGATTTCTTTTTTTTTTTTTTAATTTTTGGGGGATAAGATTTAATTATATGTGGGGTTTGTATGTTCCAGGGGTGGTCCGTGCACATGAGTACAGGTGCTAGTAGAGGCCAGAAGTGGGGGTCCCCTGGAGCTGGAGTTACAGGAAGCTGCGAGCCGCCCAGCATGAGTGCTGGGAACTAAAGTCAGGGCCTCTACAAGAGCAGTACATACTCTTAACTGCTGAGCCCTCTCTCCAGCCCGTGTAGTGGAATTTCTTTTCTTTTAGTTTTGTTTTGTTTTCCTGTGTAGCCTTGGCTGTTCTAGACTCATTTTGTAGACCAGGCTGGCCTCGAACTCACAGCGACCTGCCTGCCTCTGCCTCCCGAGTGTGTAGTGGAATTTTTAAGTGGAGGTTTAATTTTGTTTTTAACGTGACACCGGTACTTCATTTTCCCAGTTTTCACACTAGAATTTTGGAAATGGCAAAATGTTTTTCTCTTACAATGACTTGAGGAGCAGGTGAGGTGGGAATGCTGTGAGCTTGCACACTGCCTTGAGCTCTCTCAGATCCTTCTTCTGACCTCCAGGCTCTCATTGACACCCCGTGTTCAGAGCTGGCTCAGGAACTTTGCCAAAGTTGTGCCACCGTCCAAGGGCTCCAGAACACACTCCAGCAGGTGCTGGACCAGCGAGAAGAAGCCCGCCAGTCCAAGCAGCTCCTGGAACTCTACCTGCAGGCCTTGCAAAAGGAGGGCAGCATCTTCTCCAAGCAGGAAGGTAGGCCTCCCCCACTGCGGCTGCTCGGGGAGCATCCTGCGGGTGGGGCCTTGTTGCAGAGCAGCCCGGTTCCCTGAGGAGGACAGTGGCCTGGGAGTGATGCTTCCCTCACACCCACTGATGGCTGCCTGCTCAGCTGGGTGGTTGTGGTCCATAGCCTGCTGCTTACTCTCTTGTCTACTTTGCAGAAGCTAACGCTGCCCTTGGTGAAGAGTTGGATGCAGTTGACACAGGCATCGGCAGAGAGATGGCTTCAGACATGGTGCTTACAAGCCACACCCTCACTGCACTGAAGGAGAAGCCTGCTCCAGAGCTGAGTTTATCTAGTCAGGATTTGGAGGTGGGCGAGAACTAGGGACCCTGAACTGCAGAGCAGGGCTTTCCCTGGAAGTGTAGTTTGGAGGTGCAGAGGCATGTATGTGATTTCTTTTACCTCTGCAAGCTGACTCATAGCTTCACAGCTGCAAATCTGCCTTTTAATAGCCAGAGCATTTGCAAACATCTCATGTAATCTAAATCCAAGTAGCTTTTTTGGGGGGAAGTGCAGTGTGTGTGTGTGTGTGTGTGTGTGTGTGTGTGTGTGTGTGTGTGTCTTGAGACAGAGTTTCTCTGTGTAGCCTTGGCTATCCTGGAACTCTCTTTGTAGACCAGGCTGGCTTTGAACTCACATAGCTCTACCTGCCTCCCAAGTGCTGGGATTAAAGGCATGCGCCACCACCAATGGGCTCCCAGTGCCTTTTAAAAAAGAATGCACTTCCTCAGGACATGAAACATTAGTCTCTTGTCCAAATTGATCACGACCTGAAGGAATTGCAGGCCTGAAGCTTCTGAAATGGCTTCAAGGTGTACGAGTCCAAGATCCCCAAGTAATCTGAGGCTAGTACAGTAGCACACAAAGGCAGACTTAGGGCTGGGGGTGAGGACCAGCGCTTGGCCAGCATTCATAAGGCCCCGGGTGTGGTCCCCAGCATCATGGGAAGTAATGACAGCAGGCCTCTGGGGCCCACCTTGTACAGGCCATCGGGATGGGTGTGGGTGTCCTTGTCTCTGTGTACCAAGTACCTCCCAATCCTAGGTAGAAGAGATGGAAATTATATTAACGAGCTTAATTCAATTTCCTGTTGGGCTTGAGTGATTTTAAAAAGACATATGAGCACGTGCTATGAAAGGCACATCATAGCTGGGTAGTGGAGGCGCACAGTTTTAATCCCAGCACTCGGAAGCCAGAGACAGGTGAGTTCGAGGCCAGCCTGGTCTACAGAATGAATTCCAGGACAGGCATGGCTGCCTACACAGAAAAACCCTGTCTCAAAGGACAAAAGAAAGGAAAAAAAGAAAGGCACATCATAGTGTGTTCCAGGCCAGCCTCGGCTGCAGTTCAGGACCCTGTCTCTAAAAAAAGAAAAAGCAAAATGTGAAAGCACAGGTGAGGGGCACGGAAGCAGTGGTGTCAGTGGTTCTTATTCTTGCTGCAGCTGGTCTCCAAGGAGGACCCCAAAGCCCTGGCTGCTGCTCTGAGCTGGGACACACAGAAGGCAGAGACAGTGCAGCAGGCCTGTAGCACGGAGCTCGCCCTGCGCCTGCAGCAAATGCAGAGCTTGCGTTCACTCAGGAATCTTTCCGCACAGAAGACTCCACTGCCTGGGGTACAGCAGAGTCCCAAACGGGCCAAACAAGACCCGGCATAGCACGACGGGAGGCAAGCTCTGCTGAGGAAAAGCCTTGGTTCTGTCACCAGTAAATACCTTCATCGAATCCCTGCCTGCGGTCTACTCTACCTCCTGCCTTCCAGGATGCTCTGAGCACAGGTGGCTTCTACCTCCTGCTAATGTACTTAGATTGCCGTTTTTGTTTTCTGTGTGTACGCGTGTTTCGCCTGTATGTATGTCTGTGTACCTCAAGTCCATGAAAGCCAGAAGAGGATGTCGGGTCCCCCGGAACTGGGGTTACAGACAGCTGTGGGCACCATGCGGGTGCTGGGAATCGACTCTGGGTGCTCTGGAAGTGCACCCAGTGCTCTTCCAGCACCGAGCCATCTCTGCAGCCCCACAGTGTGCTTGGCACGTAGTGGGCCTTAGGTTCCAAGTGAAAGTGCTTGTCCGGGGCAGTGAAAAATTGTCAAACTTCAGACTCAGTGCCCTTATTCTACAACTTGAACAGTAGAGTTTTAGATACAGGTATTGGCAGAGAAAAGACGCCTAACAGAGCAGCAGGTTAGGCTCGCAAGGTAACAATGTGCTTGCTGTTTGTCTAAAGGCACACATTGAATTTGTAGACCCCAGGGACGTGGAGTCCGCTTCCCCCTTTCTAAAGTCTGTCTCAGTGTTGTGAAGCTGTTACCACTGTGAAACTCTGAGTCACTTTCTAATATGTCTTGCCAGCAGTGGGTGGAAAGGGCCATCGAGTGATTGCCATGCCCTGCAGCTCCTGGTCTCTAGGCCAGCAGAGCTTCTGCTTTTCTCTGCTGTTTCTGCTCAGACTCCTGCAGCCTACAGCGCTGTCCGCTTTCAGGGAAACAACGCCTCCTTGTGGGTCATTTGATTCTTATGCATGCTGGGAAGGAAACAGTGCTGTGAAAAGATGAGTGCCCAGTGTTTCATTTGTCCGTGAGCACACACACATGGGTGCGTGTGTGTGCGTGCGTGTGTGTGTGTCTGTGTCTGTGTGTCTGTGTCTGTGTGTTGGGTGCTGGGGACTGAACTCAGGCCTCATAGATGCTGAACATGTACTCTCCCTGATGAGCCGCTCCCCAGCCTCACATTGGCCAGTTAAGCAAAGAAATGTAGCATTAAGCCTTGGGGGTACAGGAAACAGATAAAAAGAGTTGTTGCCTCACCTACAGCGCAGTCAGGACTGTCAGCAGCTTTTACATCTTGTAATGCCTTACAGCATCGGTTCCAAAGTCAGCCCCAACCGTCCCCTCCCACATCTTGTGGTGCTTCTCAGTCCTCAAATAAAAGCCATCGCTGATCACCCACCTACTGTTCTTTGTCCAGAAACACTAAACCCTTCCGAGGGTAATAGTACACACATACAAAGGGAAGTGCTTTCCAATAAAACAGTGCGTATAAGCCAGCAGGTGCTTGCATTAGCATCAGGTGATCTTGACTGACAGAAGCGGGCTGGCAGCTCAGACATACAGCAGCATTGTCCTGGCAGTGAGCTTTTCCCAAATGATGGAGTTCTGAACGGAATGACACCTATGCCTGGGTCACATGCGAAATGTGCCTGGTAGAAATCCAGTATGTATTAAACCTACAGATAGTTAACTTTTAAAATAATCCCAGCACTTGGGAGGCAGAGGCAGGTGGATCTCTGTGACTATGAGGCTAGCCTTGTCTGCATAGTAAACTACAGGCCAGCCAAGGTTATAGCGTGAGACCTTGTTTCAAAAAAATAAGAAAAAATTTTAATAGAATTAGGTTTCAAGCTAAAATAATTTTGAATAGGTGTTTGCTTTGGGGTTATATTTATTTATTCTCTGTGCAGCAAGCACACATACTTGTTCCACAGCGGTAATGTGGAGGTCAAAGGGCCATTTGTGGGAGTTGATTTTCTTTCCTTCCACCATGTGGGCCCTGAAGACTGAATTCAGTTCTGCATGCTTCTAGGTAAGCACCTGTCCCCACCTAGCCATCTTGCTGGACACCGAACAGATTTCCTCCCATAAGGATTCTCAGCATGGTCAAGTCTCGCAAGAAGCCAGGCGCTATGTGACCATGTGCCTGTTATCTCCCTCCTGGAGAGGCTGAGGCAGGAGCATCATTTGAGGCAGCCTGGGCAAAATCATCCCCAAAGGGAAAGTGGTACTATAGGACATGGACTAATTCTGTGACCTGTACACTTTTTAAATTCTTATATTTCATGTGCATTGGTGTGAGGGTGTCAGATCTCCTGGAACTGGAGTTACAGAAAGTTGTGAGCTGCCATGTCGGTGCTGGGAATTGAACCTGGATCCTCTGGAAGAGCAGCCAGTGCTCTTAACCACTGAGCCATCTCGCCAGCCCTCTTGTACATTTTTAAAGATGTGTTAAAAATGTTTAGATTTACTTAATGTGTATGCATGTTTGGTTGCATGTATGGCTGTGTACCACATGTGTGCCTAGTACCCACAGAGATCAGAAGAGAGTATTAGATTCCCTGGAGTTAAGGATGATTTTCTGCTATCATGTGGGTACTGGGTGTTAAACCGTGGTGCTTTTAACTGCTGAGACATCTCTTCTGGCCCTTTCCCATCTTTTTGGTTTTTCGAGACAAGATTTCTCTGTACTACAGCCCTGGCTGTCCTAGAACTTGCTCTGTAGACCAGGCTGGCCTCAAACTCACAGAGATCCACCTGCCTCTGCCTCCCAAGTGCTGGGATTGAAGGCGTGCGCCACCATCGCCACCCAGCCCCTCTCCCATCTTTTAAAAATGTTATGTTTGTGGGATGGGATGGGGTGTGAATGCAGGCGTTGTGGGTACCAGGGTGCACATGTGAGTTCCAGGATTGAGCTGAGGGCACCAGGCTTGCTCACTTAGCACCTTGGCTGGCTGGGCTATCTCATCAGGCCAGTGCACTAGGTATTAAAGCTACAAGGTTGAAGAGGTTACATGAGGTGCAATGGGAGCAAGTGTATACCCCAGCTCGGGAGACTGAACGGTCCCTTCAGCATCCCGGGGTCAGGGGGTGTGAGGCAGGAGGAGTGCTGTCGGCACTGTAAGGGAAGCTCTGCCCCACAGATGGGGTGAGAGCCGTTGTGAAGCTGGAGCTTCCCCCCCCCCCCCGCTGTGCCATTCACCTCCACACTGCCATGGTGCCCAGAACTGGGCAGGGTGAGCGAGGCCTGCCTGTCCTGGTAGGAAGAAGAATGCCAAAGCCCAGTGGGAACTAATGAACTCTCCATTAACCTTACTCCATTCTTTCCCCACCAGTCAAAATGTCGGTCCCCATTAGGCACTTGGCTTTGACAGGAGCTCTGCTAATTACCACTTAGCAACCTTTAATTTCTGGGTAAAAGCAGGAGAAAAAAAATGAATGGATTTTTCATTTTCCAGAGAGAATGGACTAATGGTCATCTTTTAAATATACATACTAAATTTGCTACAAGTGTTATTGGTGAGTCCTTATTAGATTGTTTAGTTGTTCAATAATTCCTAGTAGCTATGCATCGTGTGTCTTCAGAATCTTTCTATTATATTTTATTTATAGAATTCTATACACTTTTTGCTAAATCTTATGGTGTTTTTGTTTGTTTGTTTGTTTGTTTGTTTTTTCTTTTTGAGACAGGGTTTCCCTGTGTAGCCTTGGCTGTTCTAGACTCACTTTGTAGACCAGGCTGGCCTCGAACTCACAGTGATCTGCCTGCCTCTGCCTCCTGAGTGCTGGGATTAAAGGTCTACTCAGCACTTATGGTATATTTTTATTTTTATTTTTTTTTACATGTTTTGTTTTTAGAGACAGTGTTTCTCTGTGTAACCCTGGCTGTCCTGAACTCACTTTGTAGACCAGGCTGGCCTCGAATGCACAGAGATCCATCTATCTCTGCCTCCCAGAGTACTGGGATTAAAGGCGAGCACCACCACACCCGGCTTAGAAAGGTACTTTTTATCTTTTGTTTTGGTTTGGTTTGGTTTCTTGGAGACAGGGTTTCTCTGTTTAACAGTCCTGGCTGTCTTGGAACTCTCTTTGTAGACCCCGACATGGGTGCCAGGTATCCAAACTCAGGTCCTCACAAATGCATGTAATTTACCTGCTTATTCCTTTCTTATTAATCATGAGCATATCAATCCAGTCTAACAGGTAGCTGATGCCAACTGACATAAAGTCTCTTGAGCTAGGGTAGCCTGGACTTAATGGACTGCCCGGCAGATCTGTAGAGAGAATAGTTTGTGTGTTGTATGGGTGCATTACCTGTCAATTAAAAAAACCTATGGGACATCCAGCAGGCAGAAAGGATTCTGGGATAGAGGCAGACATGGGAGATTCATCCAGGAAGCTGTGAGAAGGATAGACACGTGGTACCTGAGCAGAGGTAGTCAGTCACTTGGCTGAATGGAGATTAGTATAAATGGTTATTTTAAGTTATGAGCTAGTCAGAGAAGAGCCTAACTATATGGCCTAGGTATTTGTAAATATATTTTGGGGCTCATGAGTCATGATTCTGGGAGGTTGGGGCTGGGAGGAAAAAGACCCTACTACAAGGATCTTTAGCTTTATTGTACCCCAGTAAGACATAGCTGAGGTAAAGTTCACAATATTAAGGACAGTGCAGAGAAGATTCCAAGTGAAACTAAAACACTAGCACACCTTTCTTCTAGGAAAAAAAAAAAAGTCAAGCTAGGCACGGTGGCGCATGCCTGTAATCCCAGCACTCAGGCGGCAGAAGCTGGTGGATCACTGTGAGTTCAAAGCCAGCCTGGTCTACAAAGTGAATCCAGGACAGCCAAAGCTACACAGAGAAACCCTGTCTCAAACCCTGCCCCAAATTTCAAAGGCCACTGTCTGGACTGTGTGGCCTTTCTGTCAGATGTCTTCCTCCAGTACACTGACTGCAGTATTGCCCTCCTGGGCTGCTGTACAGGGACATGCAATGCTGTTGTCTCTTCTGTCATGTTGCTGTGTTCAGCTGGTAATTATGAGTTCACTCAGCTCTGGGGACCACAGAGCTAAGTCAGCAGTCATGCTTGGAGTCGGTTCTCCCCAGTGTCCAGAGGAGAGGAAGCACATGGGCATCTCCAGCAAGCCTTGGGCCCTTCCATGTTTTAGACCTGACTCACAGAAA
Organism: Acomys russatus; assembly: GCF_903995435.1. NCBI lineage: Eukaryota > Metazoa > Chordata > Mammalia > Rodentia > Muridae > Acomys > Acomys russatus. The sequence continues at coordinate 40,279,934 of NC_067165.1, forward strand.
CTTAAGGAATTCTAGATGTAGAGCTGTAAGCTTTGAGTTCAGCATCTAGGGAGTGAAGTCCCAGGCTCTTTCCACACACTGAGTGATCCACCCACTGCAGTGGCCCTCAAAGCAATTGCTAGAGCCTTTTGAAGAGGAAAGGGGGCAGGCTGGAGAGATGGCTCAGAGGTTAAGAGCACTGACTGCTCTTCCAGAGGTCCTGAGTTCAATTCCCAGCAGCCACATGGTGGCTCACAACCATCTTTAATGAGATCTGATGCCCTCTCCTCACCTGCAGGTGTACATGCAGATAGAGCCATGTTTGTTTGTTTTTGGTTTTTCAAGACAGGGTCTCTCTGTGTTACCCTTGGCTGTCCTGGACTCACTTTGTAGACCAGGCTGGCCTCGAACTCACAGCGATCCGCCTGCCTCTGCCTCCTGAGTTCTGGGCTTAAAGGCATGTGCCACCATGCCCGGCTGAGCAATGTGTACATAAATAAATCTTAAAGGAGGAGGAGGAGGAGGGGGTGTAAGAAGTAGTTCACTCTGAACTACGCAGCCCAAGATGTTCCTGACCTCACAGCTCCTGAGGGCTGATGACAGTCCTAAGCCATCACACCTTGTGGCTCTTCCTTGTTCCTGGAATCGTTGGCCACTCATCCTCAGGAACAAGGGAGCACAAGTCAGGAACTGGGGATTCTGTGGCCCATGAGCACAGACAGAAATGACCTTCGGGGGATCAACTTCAGGGAGGCAGATACATTTTATTCTGGGTCAATGAGGAAGGGGGAGAACTTTGGGGAAGGGGTAAGGCTACCCAGGGTGGGTAAATGTCCTTGGCTGAAGGGCTAAGGTACCGAGATGCCGGGATGCCTCCTTTACATGGAGAGGCATTCCAGGAGAAGGGAGCTGGACCTGTAATCTCCCTAAGGACTACATGACAGTCCCCAGGTAGAGAAGAGGAAGCCTTGCACACAAAGGGAGTCCTCCACTTTATGCGAAGCTCAGAGCTTTCCGGGACATTAGGAACAGGGTCTCCTGCCATGCCCTTCTTGTGACAAAGTTTGGCATATAGAACCTTCACATTTGGTCTTTCGCTTAATGTCTGTGGCTCAACAGTTAAGTGTGTATAACCAGGAAGGATTTCAGTGCTATGGAGGAGAATTAAAATGGGTTAAATTTGGAAACAGTGATTTGCCCCCAGCTTATTTGGACAAGACCAAAATCCTGTTCAGCTAAGGGCTCAGCATTTTACATCTAATGTGACAATTGTGTGTAAAGTATTTCTCTGGACAAAGTCTAGATACTGGGTTTTGGGGGAACCTGTCTTAGAAGTCAGGGTAAGCCAGGCATGGTTGCTCACACCCCCAGACCCAATATACAAGAGGCAGAGATACGAGAAAAGTACATCAATGTGAATTGGAGGCCAGCCTGGTCAGCATACCAAGTTGCAGGCCAGCCAAGGCTAACCAGTGACTCCTGATCTCCAAAAGCAAGTGGAGCGGGCTACGGGCTGGCTGGGAACAGCACCTCCCAGTGTGATGCTTTTGTTAGCTGTCCTTATGAATACGACTGAAGCTACAACCAGGAAAAATAATTGTAACAAATTAATATTACTAATTAAAACTGCTGTATGACGAATTTGAAACTTTTATAAGCATGTCTGCATGGTGTCGGCTTAATAGCAAAGCATTAGTTTTAAAATTAGCTTTAGCTAAAAGATGAGGCATACTCACTGCGCTTGTAGAGCATAGCGTTACTAACTTGCTCGTGAAGTTCACAGTGCTGAGATCAAATCCAGGGCCTTGTGGCTGCCAGGCAAGCACTCTGCAGACCTCAGGCCTGAAGAGATTTGTCATTTTCACTTAAAAGAAAAAAATGTATTCCCTTTACATTCCAACCGCAGCCCTCCTCCTTCTCCCAACCCCACCCTCTTCTGCCTTCCTTTCTCCTTAGGAAAGGGGGGCCCTGCGGCTGGGGAGATGGCTCAGATGGCCTCTGCTCTTCCAGAGGTCCTGAGTTCAATTCCTGGAAACCACATGGTGGCTCACAACCATCTATTATGAGATCTGGTGCCTTCTTTTGGCATGAAGGAAAAAACATTGTATACCTAATAAATAAAAAAGGGGGGAGGAGCTCCACCACTGTACCATCCCATCCCAACATATCAAGTTGCATCAAGACTAAGAGCATCCTCTTCCACTGAGGCCAGACAAGGCAGCCCAGCTAGAGGAAAGTGACCCACAAGCAGGCAACAGTCCATGTCAGAGATTGCCCCTGTGCCACTTGCCAGGGAACCCACATGAAGACCAAGCCACCCACCAGGTACATATGTGTAGGGGGCCTACATCCAGAGAGATTTTTTTTTAATTGGACAATGCATAGATTGGAATACAGCTGCATGTAGTGGTGCAGGGCTGTAATCCCAGCACTCAAGAGATGGAGATAGGTTGTGAGTTCAAGACCAACTGGGTTACACTTAAGACCCTGTCTCCAAAAGCTAAACTGACCGGTTCTATTTTGAACTCTTAACTAAGCAGCCTTGAGCTGGGCATAATCCCAGCACGTGAGAGGTAGAGGCAGGGGGATCATTTCAAAGTCATTCTTGACTATATAGGATGTTTGAGGCCAGCCTGAGTTTATATGGACCTTGTCTCAAAAAGTATGTATATATTATATTGAGTGCCCATGCGCACACAGAGTCTTTAGCTGTTGTTTTTGTTTCTTTCTTTTTCTTTTTTTTTTTTTGGTTTTTGGAGACAGGGTTTCTCTGTGTAGCCTTGGCCATCCTGGACTCACTTTGTAGACCAGGCTGGCCTCGAACTCACAGCGATCCGCCTGCCTCTGCCTCCCGAGTGCTGGGATTAAAGGTGTGTGCCACCACGCCCGGCTGTTTTTGTTTCTTGTGACAAGGTTTCTCTATGTAACCTTGGCTGTCCTGGACTTGTTTTGTGAACCAGGCTGGCCTCGAACTAGGTGTTTTCAATTTATAGACAAGGTCCACACCTCTCGCAACCAGGAAGGACAAGGAAGACCAGTGGTTCTGCTGAGTCCACTCTAGAAAGAAACACCAACATTTTTATTTGGAGGGTTCTCTTTGAATTTCCAGTTCCTTAGCTGACCTGTTGCTGGTAGTGGCTGTTACTGAAATGTAGTGATTTTCACATGGCATGGGAAGAAAAGCTGACTTAAGAATACTCCATGCGAGCCGGGCGTGGTGGCGCATGCCTTTAATCCCAGCACTCGGGAGGCAGAGGCAGGTGGATCGTTGTGAGTTCGAGGCCAGCCTGGTCTACAAAGTGAGTCCAGGATGTCCAAGGCTAACAGAGAAACCCTGTCTCAAAAAACAAACAAACAAACAAACAAACAAACAAAAAAGAATATTCCATGCGAGCCAGGCGGTGGTGGTGCATGCCTTCAATCCCAGCACTCGGGAGGCAGAGGCAGGTGGAGTGTTGTGAGTTTGAAGCCAGCCTGGTCTACAAAGCGAGTCCAGGATAGCCAGGGCTCGCAGAGACCCTGTCTCGAAAACAAAACAAAAAAACCACTCCATGCTGGTTCACACTTTTTATTGAGGCCATGGCTGCATTTTGCAGGGTGGGTTACTTGCAGGAGAAGGTTTTCCAGAAGAAGTTCTTACAAGGCTTTTTATCCCGGCGTGGGGGCTGCTGGAGGGGCGGGCTTTCTGGCCGCTTAGACACCTCAGGGGCATCCCCTCCGATGAGGGCGCTGGAGCTGGCTTGGGATGCCCACTCACGCCACCAGGCAAGCAGAGTCAGGAGGCCTCCCTCTGCATCGTCCTGCTGTGTTTTTAGAGTAGATGACAGGGGAGAGAAAAGCAACTATTGGAATTAGAATGAGATGCTCGCCCCTCCCTCACAGAAAGCAAACTGTTCCTAATAGCCCACAGTCCCCCACAAAGGCTAAGTCAGAACAAGTCTAGAGTGACTGCTCTGCAAGGGAAAACAGACACGTCAAAGCAACCATGATGACAACGGCAAAAATTGCTGACTTTGCCAGCCATGATAGCACAGGCCTTCACCTCAGGCAAAGGCAGGTGGATTAATTTGAGTCTGAGGCTAGCCTAGACTACACAGTGAGACCTAGCCTCAAAATAAATGAATTGTTATTCCATCTTATACTCTTTGCCGAGGTCCTTAGCTATGTGACTAGAAAGTCTGTCAAGGTAACTGACAGCCGAGAACCCCGAGCAGAGACAGGCTGGTTTAGCTTGTTTCCGACTTCAGACATCCTCCTGGATTTTCAGAAATCAGAATGGACTCAGATGCTAACGTCTGGTCTTTCAAACTCCTTGGGAAGCTTCTAGGAGCGTTCTGATGATAAACGGCCCTTCTGAAACTCATCTGGTAATCTCAGAGAAAAATCCATTTTTAATGGTCAACTTTATGTACTCTTTCTTGGAACTTTTTCAAAATGAAAAAAAAAGAAAGTAAATCATTTGATGAAATTATAAATTTATACCACAGAGAATCAGATGATAGGAATTAATTTGAGCAAGAAAGAGCATAGCTGTGTATATAAATTAAGGCAGCCTGCATGACCAATACTGGTAGGAGCCGGTCCAGAAGTGTACTGTGACAGCCAGGAGCAATTGCTGCCTCCGAGTCCAGCCAGAGCAGACAGTAGCAGAGAGATTGTCCACAAACAAGGGCAAACGGAGATCTGAATGGGACACTGCAGTATCCTGGGGTCTCTCTCTCACACACACACACACACACACATACACATACACACACACACACACACACACACACACCATCATGCAAATGCAGGGCAACTCACAGGGTGATCCAAACGCCAAGAGACAAACAAACAGCAGCCCAGCCTGTGCAAGTGGGGCTGTACTCACCACACTGGCCTGGCCATTGGGCCCACTCTCCAGGGGAAGGGCAGTGGCTGCAGTTCCCCAGAGCAGCAGTAACAGCAGAGCGAACGCTGATGGCCACTTGCCTCTGCCACTGCGGCCACCCATCCTCTTTGGTGGCCCTGAAGTCTGGTTTGTGGAGGAGGGTCCCTTTCGTATTTTAAGCTACAGTGCCAGATGCTTTGGAGTCTGCACACGTCCACTAAAATCTTGCACACCTCTCCACACTCGTGCAGTGACGCACAAGCCGGGGCAATCAGCTCTCACAGAAACATTTGTGGGGTTGGATTTAGCCCCTTAATTGAAGACTCGGGACTTTTCCTGTGTCTACAGTGGATGTGCTCTTATTTTAGAACACGTGCACACTGGCTCGGAGGAAGCTCTGCTTCCTTATAATTGTGCCCGCAGCAAGCAGGAAGCCATCAGAACAAAGCCAAGTGATTTCACAGAATATGAAATGAGGCTTGGATAAAGAGCTTAAAATGTGGGCTCTTACCCACATGAAAGCAAGACTGAGGGGCTGGGGTGCAGCTCAGCACGGCACGTGCTTGTCATGTGTGAGGCTCCGGGTTCCGCCCCCAGCACCAAAACCAAAGTATGTCTGAATCTGCTATGAGCAAAGGAAGCTAGGTTCAGTGAAGATCAGGGACCCAGGACAGCAGCACCAGCATTTCACCCGATCACAAGGATGAACCAAGAGCTGACCCAGCACTGCCCTCTGCCCGGGGCCAAACCCAACTTCTTCAGCCAGACCTTCCACTCACTCAAGTATGGATGCTGCTGCAGAAGACGGAACGGAAGGCCCTCTGCACCTCAGGGACTGCACCCAGGGACAGACACCAGCGCTGCTCTCTGCACCTCAGGGACACCGACTCTGTCCTCTGCACCTCAAGGACATCAACACTTGCACAGTTCTTAGTCTAGGGCTTTCCAAACTCCCCAGGTTAGCAGATAGAACATTTCCCCCCAAACAGGGTCTCTCTGTGTAGCCTTGGCTGTCCTGGACCCACTTTGTAGACCAGGCTGGCCTCGAACTCAGAGATCCGCCTGCCTCTGCCTCCCGAGTGCTGGGATTACAGGCGTGTGCCACTGCACCTAGCGCCACATTTCCAAAAAAATCATAGGCCAGTGAGATGGTTCCTTAGGTAAAGCAGTCTGTTGCCAAACCTGATGGCCTAGGGGAATCTCCTGGATCCTCACAGGAGGAGGACTGATTCTCTTAGACTGTCACATGACTATGCATACCATAGGCCACGTACCCTCACATATACACATATGACAAAGGTAACTTTAAAAAATTAAGGGCCTTATGTGTTGACACCTACCTTTAATCCCAGCACTTGGGAAATATACAACTATTTTAAGACTGGTGGTGTTTATTATTTTGGTCCAAAAAACAAATGGCCAGGACTTTGGAGGCAGAAGTAGATGGATCTCTGAGAGTTTAAGGCCAGCCTGACCTACAAACCAAGTTCCAGGACCGACAGGGCTACATAGTGACCTGATCACCTGGGGTCCACCCTGGAGCCCACACATCGCTGGAAGGCACGAACACACGGGCTCTGTGACATAACCTGTCCTCTGACGCGCACACTCATGCGGCAGCACACACATGCCCCTCCCCCAGCCGCAGACACCTTTTAAAAACCGTGGGCCAGGTGTAAGATGCCTGCCTTGTGTAGGTTACAGTCACTATCTGAGAACCTGTGCTTGGCCATCCTCAGAGCCTACCTCCTCCCAAGACAGTGACAAAGTCCTGGGCCACCTCCAGATCCTCGTGACTCCTAGGTTCAGAATTATGGGGACAAATGCACAGACTTGGCATAGCCAGGAAGACCACAAAGCCCATCTCAGAGCACCAAGATCCAAGGAAGGCTCCTAACTGGACAAAGCAATCGACCAGAGGCTCCTTCTAAAAGGAAGGCCACAGCCCTGCTCAACTTCCAGGGGCCAGCTCTCTCTGCCACCCTGGCATTAAACTCAGGTCATCAGCCGTGGCAAGTGCCTTTCTCCCTGGCCCCAGACATCTCTCTGTCCCCCACCACTGTAAGGGAAAGAGAGCAGGCCCTGAGCACTGACACAGGGACAGCAGAACAGGGTCCTTGGGACATTTGATAGCTCCAGACTTTCTCCTCAAGCAAAGCCCTGCTCAGGAGAGCCAATGCTTAATGACAAATTTGCAGAGAAGTCACATAAAACCATGTTTCTGAAGAAAATGCCTTTAAAGAGTTGGAAATTCCATTCCCAAACCATCTCTCACTGGTGATCACAGGGCTGAGGGCCTGAACCCTTAGCAGCCAGAGCTAAGTAAACATGGCTTCGCTCACTTTTCAGAGACTGTCATTTGGCCCAGAAAACAGTGAAGGACTACACCTATCCCCCAAACACCCAGCATGCCTGACTGCTCACACGCTTCATCAGTCAGTAACACAGTGAGTGTGCCATGCAAACGCAAGCCTTTCCAGTGCTGAGTGCAGCATGCGGACGGCTTTGCAGCAATTCCCAGCTCTTTTAAGCTTCTGCCAAGAATGACTTGAAGCAGGCAGCACAGAAAGCTGCCCGGACACTTGTGATTTTTCTTTTAACTGTCTCTATGCCTTCAGACTGCCTGTGGCGGCGGACACATTTCTTCCTGCTGAAGGCTTCCTTCCCCAGGTGGCCAGGGCTTAACTTTCACCGTCCATTGCTTCAGCTTCGGGCTCCTTGGAGCTCCTGTTTTCATCCTCCAGCCTCCTTTTCTTCTTGGCCTTTCGCTCCAGGTTAAGCTGAGCAATCTCTTCACTCTTCTCTGTGATGTATTTTAGCTGTGTATATGTAAAACAAAACTTTAAGTCTGTCCATAAACAAACCTACAAATAATCATAACAACTTATACCATCTCCAGCATTCCAAAAGAACCGGTGGAAATTCACAGACTCAACTATTTACTGAGAAGCAAGACTCTCCAAGAAACGGAGACAGACACAACACAGAGTACAGTCCCTGTTCTTGTGGCAAGGAGATCAGAGGAAGGGCTGGGACCAGGCAGGGTCGCTGTGCTCTAGATCTGCCATTAGCCATAGCCAGGTGACCCTGGCACCTCTAAGTGTCAAGTGTCTTCACCTACAAGATGACAGCTTGATCAAAATGATTCCTTAGATGTGGAAAAACACAAATTGGGCTGAAGACATGGCTCAGAGGCTAAGAGCACTGACTGCTCTTCTGGAGGACCTGTGTTCAATTCCTAGCACCCACATAGTGGCTCACAACCATCTATAATGAGATCTGGTGCCCTCTTCTGGCACACAAAATGCATGCATGCAGAACACTGTATACATAATAAATAATTAAAAGAAGAGGAAGGAGAAGAAGAAGAAGAAGGAGGAGGAGGAGGAAGAGGAAGAGGAGAAGAAGAAGAAGAAGAAGAAGAAGAAGAAGAAGAAGAAGAAGAAGAAGAAGAAGAAGAAGAAGAAATTGTGCTCTTTTTTGCATAGCCAGCCTTGCAGATGTCCATCCATCTCTGGTTCATCAGAACTACAGGTATGGCCTGCCTCGGGGGGGGGGGGGGTGGAGGAGGGACACCTGTAATCCAAGTTACTGGGGTGCTGACATAGTCAAAGCCTACCTCGGCTAAAAGTCAAGTTCAAGACTAGCCTGTATAATTCAGCATGACCCTGACTCAGACAAGAAATTGGGCTGGGGAGACAGACCTGTGGTTAACAGCATTTGTTGCTCTTGCAGAGGGCCCAGGTCTGGTTCCCAAGAACCACGCTATAGCTCACAGCTATTGGCTAACTCCTGTTCCAGGGTATCGGAGACCCTCTTCTGACCTCCAAGGCTATAGCATATGGTATCCATGTAGGCCAAACAGTCATACGCATAAAGAAATAAGCTTTACAAACAAGTAAAGAGGGTGCTGGATACAGCATGGTGCTGTACCACTTGTCCAGCATGGGATGGAGGTAGGGTGGCTACCACAGGCAAACCATCCCCGCAGACCAACTCATGCCTAGTCTGTGACATCATGCTGTAAATGAAACATGGGACCAAAGTTTTGCAATATTACAAAAAAGGTAAATTATGGAATCCAGAGAGGGCTGATTAGAAAAATTGAAATTGGCTTTGCAAGATCCATCATAATGAAAGGAGACTATAAATTACAGGCAGGGCCGAATGGCTCAACCGTCTCTAGTTTTTAATGCAAGGTGCCCTGAGGAATAACTACACGCCTTCCAGTGATTAATTGGGAATAATGTATTCCGGCGGGGAAGGGGAGTGAAGGAAGAAATTCATCTCTCACCAGTGAATTATTCCGCCTGGCTAAGAGCTTCACGTCCTCAGTGGTAATCGTGCTTCTTTTTGCATGTCTGCAGAAAGGGCAGGAGCGAGTCACAAAGCGTCTGGAATTAGAGTTTGGTGAAATCGGAGTTCACGGTCAAACCCGCGACGAGCAAGGATGCCTAAGTGGCACCATTCTTCAGACGGAACCATCAGGCAATCAAGACACCAAGTGGGTGGACTTACTAACCAAGGCACCAGCAGCCCTACGGGGGACACCGACGCCTGAGGGCCCAGTGTGTGGCAGAGCAGAGAAGGGGTCTGAGGATTCAAAGCCATCTCAAGTCAGCTTTGTGTGTGTGTGTGTGTGTGTGTCTTGGTAGTCAGTGCGATCAGACTGTGCAGGGTGAGTATACAATGTTGGTGAAGAAAAAGCACATCGGAAGATACCAGACTGCCTCTGCTTAGGTAGAGATTAAGTAGGTCAATGAGCAAGAAACCAACACGGTGCTGGCTTCTGAAGCTGCCCTCCTGGGGCCCGACCCCTGCACACATGCACACGCCTGGCGCAACACAGAGCTCCCTTTAAACTGGTTCTGCCTTCTGCTCTGTCCACAGCTTGGAAGCAGAACATCACTGTGAAAGATGCGGGCAGGAGAGACAGGCCTGCAGATAGGGCTGCTCCCTGCTCTTGCAGAGGGTGGAGTGCAATGCCCTCCATCTACAGCTGGTAGATCACAACTGCCTGTAACTACAGCTCCAGGGGAGCCACTGCCCTTCTTCTGGCCTCTGTGGGTACCCATGCTCATGGGGACACACACACGTGTGGACAGACATATGAGATAGTAGACTATATTAGGTCATTTATTACAGATTTTGTCATTACTGACTTCTGTCTAAAGAGCTTTGCTAGCAGAGATAACTAGAAAACTGTATCCTCAGCACCAATTAGTCCTCATAGAATGTCAGCTTGCTCAGTTGGAGATGGAATCACACAGCAACAACTAATTTAACATTAATGACCACTGTCATCCTTTACCCCTGGCTGAATGCGTACATTCTGTGTCATTTTATAACAGCGCTCGTACGAGAACACACACTTCAAGATCAGAAGAGGGGGTCTTGATCACATAGCTCAGGCTGGCCTCAAACTGGCAATCCTCCTGCCTCTGCCTCCTGAGTGCTAAGATTACAGGCATTAGCCACCAGGCATGGCTTAAAATTCCACTGCTTGCTGGCTGGTAGTAGCACACACCTTTAATCCCAGCAGTTGGGAGGTAGAGGAAGGTCAGTCTCTGCATTCAGGGCCAGTCTCCAGACTCTCTAGGATGGCCAGGACTACACAGAAAAACTTGTCTTGCCAGGTGCGGTGGTGAACGTCTTTAATCCTAGCACTCAGGAGGCAGGTGGATCTCGAGAGTTCAAGGCCAGCCTAGTCTACAAAGTAAGTCCAGGATAGCCAAGGCTAACCAGAGAAACCCCGTCTCAAAAAAACCAAAAACCAACACCCCCCCCCCAAAAAAAACTTGTCTCAAAAAACAAACCAAAACCAAATATGGCCCCTTCCTGTTCCCGCCCCCCCCCCCCACCAAACTTCTCATTAGCAAGCTGCAAGGACCAGGCAGAAGCAACCACACAGTACAAAGCCACCTTGCAGATGTCCTGGAGGGTGCGTAGTTAAGCAGTGAGAGGCAATATGAGCCAGTCTCAGTCTGTTCATACTCATGATTTAAAATACAGTGAAAGGGGAAGGAGCTCAGAGGTTAAGAGCATTATGTGTTCTTCCAAAGGTCCTGAGTTCAATTCCCAGCAACCACATTGTAGCTTACAACCATCTATAATGAAATCTGGTGCCCCCTTCTGGCATGCAGGTGTACATGCAGTCAGAGCACTGTATACATGGTAAATAAATGTTAAAAAAAAAAAAAAACACCACACACACACAAACACAAGAAAGAAATGAGCGTACTGCCTTTTCACAAAGTGAGTATTCCTGGACATCTGTGGAGTGCAGCACCTTTCAGCCTGGTGCCGGTCTGTGTAGGTCTTACTGTCCTCACGGTCTTAGCTGGATGAGTAGGGATGCTGCACATCTGCCATTGCTCTCCATAGCAGAAACTCCCCAAGTCAAGTCCCAGCCCTAGAATTTAAGTGTATTTTCTCACAGGAACAATGGTACAAATGCTGGTTGGGCTGCCACATCAAGCCACAAAACTATTCAGTTAGTGGTACCAGTGACTGCACAACCCACCCTGCAAAGACTATCTCCCAGCTGACTTGAAACTGTAGCGCCCAGGTTCTCCCTGGGTCAGACTGCCACAGAGTACTGAAGTCTGCATAAGCACAGGTGACCTTTTGAGAATGCCAACTTTGTTCGACGATAAACTTCAAAATACTTAGTTATAAGAAAGTGAACTGGAATACCAGAAAAATGAATGCAAAATTCAGACATAAGAATTTTTTTGTTTGTTTTGTTTTCTGAGGCAAGATTTCTCCGTGTAGCCTTGGCTGTCCTGGACTTGCTTTGTAGACCAGGCTGGCCTCCAACTTAGAGACCCACCTGCCTCTGCCTGAGTGCTGGGACTACAGGTGTGTGCCATCGAACCTGGCTTAAGGAAGGATTTGTTTTTAAGACAGGCCAGGTTGGAATGCATATGTAGTTCTCACGGAGATCCGCCTGCCCTGCCTCCCTTGAAGGCCTCTACCACTATATATGGCCTTGATTTGGTTTTTCTTTGAGACGGGGTTTTGCTATGCAGCCCAGGCCAGCCTGGGACTTTGGTCTTCCCATTGGCCTCTGACTAGCAATGCCACAGCGAGGATTAGGGTCTGCAAGGAGCTGTGAGAGGAAATTGGACTCCCTAAAAGAACCTGCTCTGCCAGGCTCGTGGAGAGGGTGTGAGAGCAGCTCTGCAACGATCTGTCTCCAACTCAGCCTTACAGAAGAGCTTGGTGAAAAATCTTCCACTGAGCTCAGCACCACTGTACCAGGGAGGGCACAGTGACCCATACCTGTAACCCCCACACTTGGCAGAGGCAAGAGGATTGCTGGTTTGAGACCAACCTAGACCATACAGCAAGACACTACCTCAAACTCACTTTCCCAGCAGCTCCTTAAAAAAAAAAAAAAAAAAAGAATCACAGTTAAAAATGGATACTATTGGCCTAGTGTGGTAGCACACATCTGTAATCCCTGTACTCTGGGAGGCAGAGGCAGGACAGGATCTCTGTGAGTTCGAGGCCAGCCTGGTCTATAAAGTGCATCCAGGACAGCCAAGGCTCGAACTCACAGAGATCTGCCTGCCTATGACTCCCAGAGTGGTGGGATTACAGCGTGCACCACTGTGCCCATCTTTAGTTTCTGATTTTATTTTAGTGTGTGTGTGTGTGTGTGTGTGTGTGTGTGTGTATGTGTGTCCGGTATGCATGTATGCCTCTGTACCACATTTGTGCCTGGTGCCTGAGGAGGTTTAAAGAGGGTGTGGGTCCCCTGGAATTAGAGTCACGGACAGTCGGGGGCCATCATATGGATCTGGAAATTGAATTCAGGTCCTCTGCAAAAACAAGTGTTCTTAACCACTGAGCTACCACCTCTCCACCCCCAGTTTCTGGATCTTGTGACAAAGCGTCACTATGTAGGCCAGACCAATATAGAACTTGTGATTCTCCTGCTTCAAGTTTCCAAGTAGCAGGATGACAGGCCTCGCTTATTTCTAGAAATACACAAAAATGTTTGTAAAGATTTCATTGACTTCCACAGCTAACACAAAAGGAACTCGAAGGCAACAGCACTTCATGGGACTGAGGCGGGGTGGGCAGAATACGCAGCAGCTGGATGAGCTATCAGCATCCCATAATACTACCTCATCTCTCTTGGCTAAGCTGATGACGCTCAGCAGTTTCTAGGGGAGATTTAGAGCCCCCTGAGGACCGGCTGCTGTAAGTCACTGAGACTATCCATCCGAGGAACAGCGGAGGAGCAAGGTGAGGAGCGGAGCTGCTGCGGGGCTGAGCGGGCAGGGGCCTCAGTCACTCCAACCGCTTGTAGAAGCAATGGCTTCCAATTATCTTAGGTACTAATTGAGGAGAGCATAATTCACCTGTAAAAGCTCAGGCCTCTCCAGCTAGAGCAAGCCTCTTGCACTTCCCAGGATGCTTGTGTCTTCCTCACAGCCCGCCATTCCCTGTACACTGCAAACAATCAGGGCTGCGACACAATGCAGTCCGCTCCATGAAGGGACCGACCCCCAGGTTCCCAGACCCTGAGCATCAGGCCGTCCCCAAGAAACAGTTTTTAAAACTGGCAGCCAAACATGTGCAGAGTCTGGGGGTGGGGGTGGGGGGTACAACTCAGACCTTCGACAGGGGGGAGCTGGGTAACTGGGAGACCGGCAAAGACTCGGAGATACGGAGACAGTCTGAAATGACGTGTTCACGGCAGGTGTTGACTCCCTGCAGGATCATGACGAGCCACAACCCTCCAGAAAACAGGAGCTCCTGAAATAACACCCCCAGATGGGGCACAGTGATGTCAACGGCCCTCAAAGTACAAAATCAGCCTCTCTACCCACCTGGCAAACATTTCAAGGTCTTTGGCAAAATTTTCTGAAAGAGAGGGGAAAAAATAGATTTTAGCTGGCTGATCTCCACCTTCAGAAGGAGCGAAGCCTTGGTTTCTAGTCAGCACAGCACCACGTTTTAAAAATCACCACCCCCATCCCCCACCCCCAGCCTCGGCCCCATCCCAACCCCATCCTTCCCAGCACCCTCCGTTCTTCTTACAAGTCCTGTCCTAACTGTGACACTTCGTCCCTCTCAAGTCAAGCAAGTGCTGTCACACACACTATGGAAAGCACGGAAGTCTCACAGAACACTGAAATGGAGACAGTGTCTAACGTTCCAGCCGCCACCGGGGCAGTTTAAACAAGATGCCGATGCCTTCTGACGGGCCTTCCCCACAGCACCCAAATCGCACAGGCACAAGGTGCTGAGGAAGGCTGTGGCTAGGTGTTGTGTGTGGGCCTGAGACACGCCACGGCTTGCACCACAGTGGCCCCCAGGTCGTACCGCATTGTCGAAAAGTCACCTCCGCTATCGCTGCAATGGTCTGTTTGCTGAATTCCATCTGTTTGTCCAAAGCAACTTCCTGGCAGAGACAGCCGACCGTGTAGTGAACTGCTGCCTTTAGTCTCTGCGGGGAAAGCAAAGTCCTCAGGGGCTGCAAAAAAGAGCTCACACATATTGGAGATTAAGACCAAGGAGAGGGGCTGCCTAACTCTTGCGTTTCTTTCCCTGCGGCTGAGTGGCAGTAAGTGTACTAACAGGTCAGGACACTCAGGAGTGTGACTCGGGGAATCCTGCCTTCCAGCTCATGGTTATGACTCAGGTCACAGAACGGTGAGATCTATGAGAGCCAGCAAGGAGCCGTGGCACCAGGCCCTGTCAAATCCTGCCCCATCCAGCCTTGCTTACTAAGGGCCCATATTGGGAATCCAATGAGAAACCAGTTTGTGGCCTAAGCTACCGTCCCCGGAAGCCTCGGCCTGTGTGCACAGATGACAGGACACTACCAGGAAAGACACCTGACGATCCTTTGATCTGGAGGGTCACAAGCCACCTCAACAGCCTTCCAGTCCCTCAGGAACCCCCTCACCCACTTTTGGCAAGTGCTGGGGACCCAACCAGAGCCACTCACGCTAGGGAAACACTCCCACCGAGTCACATCCCCAGGCCTCAGGAGCCCTTTTCAACACTGAAAACCCTTGCTCTTCCCTAGTGGAGAAAGGGGGAAGAGGCCCTGAGCAAGCTACACCTGTGCTCTCCCCACTGATGTGTGAGCACTTTCCCCGGGAGAGGCAAACCCCTCCTTACAGGGCACCGGCATTCCACCATGCCTAACTTGGGGAACCAATGTACTCACTGGGCAAAGACAGAGCTTGCACGGGTGAGCCCAAAGTAGCCGCAGGACTGCCAAGTCTCAACCCAGCACGGAGGGCAGCTTCCCCAGGATTGCACAGACTGAGTGCCGTGTGGTACCTGACCACAGTCTGTATTCTCTACAGGAGAGACCCTGAGGCCAGGCGCACTTAGGGCACAATTACATGCAGCTGGTGACTGAGATGAAGCGAGGGCCTAGAGGCCCTAACTGCCTCCTATGAGGGAGGGTCAACAGGTCTTACTGTGAGGGTCTCTCAAGAGGACACAGCTGCTCTGTTCGGAGGCTCACTCTATGACATCTGAAACCAGAGCTGAGGCAGGCGCGTGGACACCCGAATCTAAGACACCAGCAAGTATCCACTGCATAGGCAAGATGAGGGCCAACTGCAGTAGGCCAGGACGCTCGAGGCCAGGCAGATGAGCTAGGGACCTGTCCCCCTAACATCTCAGACACCAGGCAAGGTAAACCCAGGCCTTTGGCAGAAGAGACACAAGAATCATCAACCAAGCAGGGAGAAGACCCAGGTAGGGTCGGGGCTGGGAACAGAACTCGGATCTCAATGAATGCATGTGGCTCCTGCAAGTTTTGTCGGCCCCCAAGGACTGGACTGCCTGCCTTCTTCCGTGCTGCAGACTTAGTGGCTAAACTCAAGGGCAGAACGCTGCCCACCTTGGTCAATGCCGTCTACATGCCAAGAATGCTGCCTGAGTGGGTGGTGAGGTCCTCAGCAGGTGCACCCGAGCTGAGAAGCTAATTTAAACTCAGTTTTACAAGCACATTTAATCAGTAAGTGTTTACTGTCTGTCGGCTCTACGAGCTGAGAATACAGACACAAAAATGGAGCAGCCATCGTACTGAACATGCACTACCAGCAAAGTAGTTCAGTGGCACAGTGCTTGCCTAGCATGGCCAAGGCCCGGAGTTCAATCCCCAGCACCAAAAATAAAAGAAAGCAAGATTTCCAGACGCGGTGGCTCACGCCTTTAATCCCAGCACTCAGGGAGGCAGAGGCAGGAGGATCGCTGCGAGTTCGAGGCCAGCCTGGTCTACAAAGTGAGTCCAGGGCAGCCAAGGCTACACAGAGAAACCCTGTCATGAAAAACCAAACCTCCCCTCCAAAAAAATGTGTGGGTGTGTGTCATGGTGAACTGTGGGTAAAGGTGATTGCTGCCAAGCCTGATAGCCCAACCCCTGAAAGCTGTCCTCTGACAGTACCCCATCAAAATAAATAAATATAAAATAAATAAATATGACATAATAATTTAACCATAGTCTATGTTCTCCTGTTACACTTTTGCTATTAATGGGCTTTTCAAAACTGTAGGCGTCAAAAGAAAAAAACAACAACAACAAAATGAACCTGGTGATAGTGACACACGGGAGGCAGAAGGTGGCAAATCTCTGTGAGTTCAAGGCCAGCCTGGCCTACAGAGTGAGTTCCAGGACAGTCAGGGCTGTTACACAAAGAAATCCTGTCTCAGAAAAAGCCAAAAAAGAAAGAGAAAAAAGAAAAAAACCAAACCAAACCAAAAAACCAACAAAATGAAAATGAATACCAAGAAGACAAAAGTAACCCAATCCTAGATGAAGGAAAGAAAGACAACTAGCAGGGCATGGTGGCGCACGCCTATAATCCCAGCACTCGGGAGGCAGAGGCAGGCAGAGCTCTGTGAGTTCAAGGCCAGCCAGGTCTACAAAGCTAGTCCAGGACAGCCAAGGCTACACAGAGAAACCTTGTCTCGAAAAAAAAAAAAAGAAAAGAAAAATGGAATTCCAGGGCTGGAGAGATGGCTCAGAGGTTAACAGCACTGACTGCTTTTCCAAAGGCCCTGAGTTCAGTTCTCAGCAACCACATGATGGCTCACAACCATCTATAATGAGATCTGGTGCCCTCTTCTGGCCTGCAGGTGTACATGCAGGCAAAACAATAATAAATAAATCTTCAAAATAAATAATCAAACAAACGGAATTCCAGAGGATGGAGAGATGGCTCAGAGGTTAAGAGCACTGTCTGCTCTTTCAAAGATCCTGAGTTCAATTCCCAGCAACCACATGGTGGCTCACAACCATCTATAATGTGATCTGATGCCCTCTTCTGGCCTGCAGGTGTACATGCAGGCAGAACACTGTATACATAATAAATCTTTTACCAAAAAAAAAAAAAAAAAGGAATTCCATCCAAGTTAAACTTTCGAGCGATTCCAGGCCTAGGGCACATGCCTGTAATCCCAGAGTTTGGGAGGTGGAGGCAGAAAGTCAGAAGTTCCAGGCCGACATGGGCTATGGAAGCCCCAGTCTCAAACAGCTAAGCTAACTTCTGAAATGTGACAGACTCTCAGGGGCATGTAAGAAAGACAGACCAGCTTCCTTGTCTGCAAGGGATATGAGCTGAAATATGCCACCCTGGCTTTGACCTGTACTCTCATCTGATTTTTCTTTCATTTTTCATACAGAGCCTCCTTGTAACACAGACTGGCCTGGAACTCAAGAGATCAGCCTCCCCAGGGCTGGGATCAAAGGCGTGCTCTGAAACTAGAACCTCCACCCAGCAAGCTAAAATGGTGCTCAGCTGATCCCTAAGCAGGGTCAGGGCTTTAATACTTTTTTGAGCCAGGGTTTCTCTGTGTAGCCCTGGCTGTCCTGGAACTCTTTTTGTAGACCAGGCTGGCCTTGAACTCACAGAGATCCTGCCTGCTTCTGCCTCCCAAGTCCTGGGCTTTAATACTTAAATAACTTTCAACCCAGCACTCAGTGAGGCAGAGGCAGGTGGATCTTTTCGAGTTCGAGGCCAGCCTGGTCTACAAAGTGAGTCCCCAACAGCCAAGGCCACACAGAGAAACCTTGTGTGTGTGTGTGGGGGGGGGGCAGAACCCAAATCAAATCAAATCAAAACAAAACCTTAAATAAGATCCTGAAAACGTGCTTGCTACAGAAATAAGCAGCTCTTCTCCACCTTCCTAATGCTGAGACCCTTTAACACAGTTCCCCGTGCATTAAAATTATTTCAGTTCTTACTTAATTTTAATACATAGACCATAAAGCTGTTTCGTTGCTACTCCATAACTATAACTTTGCTACTGTTATGAATCATAATTTAAATATTGTACAGGATATCTAGTTCAAGGGGGTCATGACCCACAGGTTGAGAACCAATGAAATAAAGCAAGCTGCTGCCAAGTGAAAACAGACGGTGGGCACTTGGGTGTTCACAGCTGCACTCTAGCAACGGTTCCAAATGGCTGCATTTCTTAAAGCAAGCCAGCAGGGCAGACGGCTGGTGGAGCGCAGGACTAGCTAAAGAAGAAACTCCGCCTGCCTCTGCCTCCCGAGTGCTGGGATTAAAGGCGTGCGCCACCACGAGAGGAGGTTTCTCTGTGCAGCCCTGGCTGTCCTGGAGTTCACTATGTAGACTAAGGCAGACCTTGAACTCAGAGATCTGCCTGCCTCTGTCTCCTGGGTGTGTTGCGATTAAAAGCATGTGCCACAACCTCCTGGCTTAATTTTCAATTATCCGGACACCAGGAAAAGAAAAATACAGCCTGCTGGGTGAGTCTAACAGTTTCTGTATTCTTTTCTCTCTTATCCTAGGAATCTAGCGTGCAGATCCTACCCCCCTCGGCCCCCCTCCGCCCGTCTCTCTCTCTACAGGTCACCACTGTGTAGACTAGGCTAGCCTCGAGCTCACAGGCATCGGCTTGCTCTCACTCCTGAGTGGTGGAATTCACTTTTGAGGCAGGATATCTCTGGGTAGCTAATTGATCCGAAATTCAAAATCAGTCTGTCTCTCTTTCTCTCCCCTCACTCATCCCATCCCCCCACCCCGTACCCCCTTTTAATTTTTGATTTTTCAAGATAGTGTTTCTCTTGGTAGCCCTGGCTGTCTTGGACTCACTTTGTAGACCAGGCTGGCCTCGAACTCACAGGGATCCACCTGCCTCTGCCGCCCCCTGAGTGCAGGGACTAAACGCGTGCGGCGCCGCCACCACCACCCGGTCCCTTTTGAGACAAGACCCCCTGTATTCCAGATTGGCCTCGGACTCGGTACATCCCCGAAGATGACGCTAAACTTGCTTCGGCCTCCACCCCGGAGAGCTGGGATCACAGTCGCTCATCACCGCGCCTGGTAGGTGCGGTGCAGGGCCTCGAACCCACGGATTCCCGCATTCTGGGCAAACCCTCCGCCACCTATGCTCCGTTTTCTCCCTTTAGCGCCCACATCCCGCCCTCACCGCCCTGGGAAAGCCGAGGACACCCGCAAGCAGGAAGCCGACTCCAGGCGAACCCCATCCCCGCCTTGCAGCCGAGTGACGCATGCGTACACGCGGAGGCCAAACCTGGGGGCCTCTCCCTCTCCCAGGAAATCGCCGTCCTGCCCTTGCTGGGACCCCGTTTGTTTTGTACCTGCCGGTGAGAGAACTGCTGCTGCTCCTCAGCCTCCGCCTCCTCCATCACTGCGGGCAGCCCCAGCAGGCGCACCACAGTCGGCTCGGATTTTCCCGCTCTACCTCGGCGACGGGCCGCGCAGAGGATCAAAGCGCGAAGCGCCTCCTTCCTGCTCCGCGCGCGCGCCCCCTGGCGGCGGCTCGCGGGAGGGTCTTGCTGGCGTTGGTGTGACTCCAGGACCCCGTGCAGCAATCTTAGACGCTGTCTCAAGGCCTGCCACTTAACCATCTGTAAGAACACGCATGAGATGGCTCAGTGGTTAGGAGTAGCTGAGAGCACCTGCTGCTCTACCGAGGGCCCAACACCCACATCAGGTGGCTCACAAAGCACCTGTAACATACACACATACATATGCATAATAATAAAGATTTTAAATTTTAAAAAATATGTATGTGTTGGGTGTGGTGGTGCACCCCTCTAATCCCAACACTAGGAGTCATAGGCAGGTGGACCTCTATGAGTTTGGGACCAGCCAGGGCTACATGGTGAGGCCCTGCCTCAAAACAAAACACAACCACAAAATAAAACAAACAGACACAAGCATGCATAGCCTACAATTACTAAATGATAATTGGGCTAGCAAGATGGCTTGGTGGGTCAAATCACCTGTGCCTGCAAGCCTGGGTCCCTGAGTTTGATCCCCAGAACCCACAGAGGAGAATTTGTCAGCTTCTGACCTGCACTGTGTGCTCACACTCACACAAACCACACATGTGGTAGCTAATTAGTGTAAGTGATTAAATGCAGTGCTTCCTTGGCGAACGCTACACATATACAACCTCAGGGTGTGTTGCAAAAAGCCATGAATTTTTATTGTTGTTCTTTGTTTGTTTGTTTGTTTGTTTTCTGTTTTTCCAGACAGGGTTTCTCTGTGTAGCCTTGGCTGTCCTGGACTCACTCTGTAGACCAGGCTGGCCTCGAACTTACAGCAATTCACCTGCCTCTGCCTCCTGAGTGCTGGGATTACAGGTGTGTGCCAAGACGCCTGGCTTGAGAAACCTTCTTTTGAAAAACAAAAACAAAAAATAAAGAAAGAAAAAGAAAAACCAACATTGAAAAATAAAAAAAGAAAGAAAAAGACAGCAGTGAGGCTGTTTAGGGGGCAGAAATGAGTTCCTCTTCCCTTACCAATTAAAGAATTAAAAGGCAATGGAATCCCAGCACTTGGTAGACAGAAGCAGAAGCAGGCAGATCTGAGTTCAAGGCCAGTGTGGTCAGAAAAGAAAGGAAGGAAGGCAGGAAGGAAGGAAGGAAGGGCAGGGGGAAGTCTTGGGGAGTCCTGAGTCCTGGCAAAGGAGTTAAACGATACCAGGGAAATAAGGCTCCTGTTTAGGGTTCTTCTTTCCTTCTTTCTTTTTTGCAGTTTTTCACGACATGGTGTCACTATGTAGCCTGGAGCTCACTCTATAGACCAGGCTGGTCTCGAACTCACAGAGATCTTCGGGCCTCTGCCTCCCGAGTGCTGGGATTAAAGGTACAGGTGCCACCGTACCCAGCAGGTTCTTGTCTCTTAGTTAAAAAAAATTAAGAACATAGCCGGTGGTGGTGGTGTATGTCTTTAATCCCAGCACTTGGGAGGCAGAGGCTGGTGGATCTCTGTGAGTTCGAGGCCAGCCTGGACTACAATGTGAGTTCAAGCACAGTCAAGGCTACACAGAGAAACCCTGTCTTGAAAAACCAAACAAAACCAAACCAAACAAGAACAAAACAAACTAAGAACATACACAAACAGAAAACTTGAGGATGAAGCATTAGTGTTTAAAAGATGAACCCCAGGACAGGCAAGCTGTAAATCTCCAAGGAAGAGAATGGAGGAGGGATGCATGGAGGTCAGCCACACGGCCACAGCCTGCCACACCACACGGCCACAGCCTGCCACACCACACGGCCACAGCCTGCCACACCACACGGCCACAGCCTGCCACACCACACGGCCACAGCCTGCCACACCACACGGCCACAGCCTGCCACACCACACGGCCACAGCCTGCCACACCACACGGCCACAGCCTGCCACACCACACGACCACAGCCTGCCACACCACACGGCCACAGCCTGCCACACCACACGGCCACAGCCTGCCACACCACACGGCCACAGCCTGCCACACCACACGGCCACAGCCTGCCACACCACACGGCCACAGCCTGCCACACCACACGGCCACAGCCTGCCACACCACACGGCCACAGCCTGCCACACCACACGGCCACAGCCTGCCACACCACATGGCCACAGCCTGCCACACCACATGGCCACAGCCTGCCACACCACACGGCCACAGCCTGCCACACCACACGGCCACAGCCTGCCACACTATGTTAATCCCAAAGATTTGAGGAGGAAGACCGCCAACCCAAATCTTCATGGCCAAGTTAATTAAAGCAAGCAATTAGTTAAAGCAAGTCTTTTATCTGTGTACACGGGCTGCCTCCTGCTAAGGTGGGGTTTGAGAGGTCAGCATTGGATGTGAGGAAGACAAGGTTTTTATAAAAGCTCAGAGGTAGAGGGTTTCCAAATGGGCAATTTGGTGGGCAAAAAGGCACGGTTATGGAGCAGACAACCTTTTGAAACAAAAGTAGGGTTGCAGGATGGTTATAACAGCTTTTTAAAGCATAGACATGGTTGCCATTTGCTGGAATAGGCATTTGTAGTTAAGGTTACAGAAGGGACATAGCCTAATCCTTGAGTGACAGATTTACTCACAAGCAGGAATGAACCTAGTTTGTCTTTACTATAAAATGGCTTTTAAGCCTAAAATGGAGGTCAAAGCACCCTAGTTAGGCTCCGGCCAACATCAGAAAGAGAAAGACAGAAAAAAGAGAACAAAGCTGGGCGGTGGTGGCGCACGCCTTTAATCCCAGCATTTGGGAGGCAAAGGCAGGTGGATCTCTGGTGAATTCAAGGCCAGTCTGGTCTACAGAGTGAGTCCAGGACAGCCAGAGCTGTTACACAGAGAAACCCTGCCTCTAAAAATAAACAAACAAACAAAAAACAAACAAACAAAAAACAAAAAACAAAAAAGAAAGAAAGAGGAGAACAAAGTGAGGACTCAAAAGGGGAACAGGTCACAGAACTCCCATGGCAGCAGTAGGGAATCCAGGACAGGAAAAGAACAGACTCTTAAGGTGACCTTGTCTTCCTGTGGTGTCCCTTGGCCAGGTCCCTGAACTGTCCCACTGGGCTAGCCCTAAGACAAGGGTCTGTCTCCACCTAGAGCTAGATTCCTCCCTCTCTCTCTCCCTCCCCCCCCCCGCCCCCTTCATTCACTTTACATCCCTCCTGGTCCCACCTTCCCACCCTCTTCCCCCTCTCCCCCTTCTCTTCTCCTCAGAAAAGGGGAGCCCCGCCTCCCCACCCTCACCCCTCCACCCCTTATCAATCCACTGCTTAAGCTGCACCAGGACTAAGCGCATCCTCTCCCACTGAGATCAGGCAAGGCAGGCAACTGATCCAAAAGCAGGCAACAGAGCCCGTGTCAGAGACAGCTGCACTCCACTTGCTAGGCAACCCACATGAAGACCAACTTCCCATTGGCTACATATATGTGTAGGGGGTGTAGGTCCAGACCATGAAGCTCTTTGGTTGGAGCTTCAGCCTCTGTGAGCCCCCATGGGCTAAGGTTAGTTAACTCTGTTGGTCTTCTTGTGGGGTTCTTATCCCCTTCAGGCCCTTCTATCCTTCCCCAACTCTTCCACAAGAGTTGGGAATAGTGCTACCTTAAGACCCAGCTATACAGCTGGGTGTGATGACGCACGCCTTTAATCCCAGCACTCAGGAGGCAAAGGCAGGCGGATCGCTGTGAGTTCGAGGCCAGCCTGGTCTACAAAGTGAGTCCAGAATGGCCAAGGCTACACAGAGAAACCCTGTCTCGAAAAACAAACAAACAAACAAAAAAAGAATGGATACAGAAACTGTGGTATATTTACATAGGGGAATACTACTCAGCTATTAAAAACAAGGAAATCATGAAATTTGCAGGCAAATGGATATTTTCTAGTTCCATGTAGTTGCTGGGAATTGAACTCAGGACCTTTGGAAGAACAGCCAGTGCTCTTAACCTCTAAGTCATCTCTCTAGCCCTCTCACTTGAATTTTGTTTGTTTGTTTTGTTTTTCGAGACAGAATTTCTTTGTGTAGTCTGTTCTGAACTCATTTTGTAGACCAGGCTGGCCTCAAACTCACAACAGAGATCCACCTGCCTCTGCCTCCTGAGTGCTGGGATTAAAGGCGTGCGCCACCACTCTGGGTTTTACTTGAGTTTTTTTTTTAAAAATAAAGATTTATTTATTTATTTATTTATTTATTGTACAGTATTCTGCCTGCAGGCCAGAGGAGGGCATCATATCATATTATAGATGGTTGTGAGCCACCATGTGGTTGTTGGGATATTGAGCTCAGGACCTCTGGAAGAGTAGACAGTGCTTTTAACCTCTGAGCCATCTCTCCAGCCCTTTACTTGAGTTTTTGGTATTAGCTACTGTGATGGATTCTTGGAGTTGTTTTGATTTGCATTTTTCTGATAACTAAGGGTGTTGAGCATTTCTTTAAGTGTTTCTCAGCCCTTAAGATTCCTTTGTTGACAGTTCTCAGTTTAGCTCTGTACCCCTTTTAAATTAGATTATTTGGTTTCGTGGTGTTTAATTTCTTGAGTTCTTTATATATTTTGGATATTAGACCTTTTCAGAAGTAAGGTTTGTGAAGATCTTTTCCCAATCTGTGGGCTGTTTTATGTCCTATTGACAGTGGCCTCTGCCTTAGAGAGCTTTTCAGTTTCATGAGGTCCCATTTATTGATTGTTGATCTTAGAGACTGAGCTGTTGGTGTTCTCTTCAGGAAATTGTCTCCTTTGCCAATGAGTTCAAGGCTCTTCCCCCATTTTCTCCTCCTCCTCCTCCTCTTCTTCTTCTGTCTTCCTTTTTCCTCAAGACAGGGTTTCTCTGTGTAGCCTTGGCTGTCCTGGACTCGCTTTGTAGGCCAGGCTGGCCTTGAACTCACAGCGATCCGCCTGCCTCTGCCTCCCAAGTGCTGGGATTAAAGGCGTGCGCCACCACTGACCAGCAGAGATTCCATTCTTTACACAATAGAACCACACACAGCACTGCGTTTTGATTATCCTTTTGTCTTTCTAAGCCTCCAAGGGTTTTAAACAACCTAGTCTCCCCACTTTTCACAGCGGCTTCTCCATATGCAAATCATATACTCTGCCAGGATGGTGGTGACCATCTTAGGCTGAGGCAGGCGGGTAGTGAGCTCAAGGCCGACTGAGCAAAACCATCTCAGAAAGAGAAAACGAATAATTAGTTCTCAATCAGTCTCCACTCTCTGTACCCCACATGCTACCTTGCATTGAAAGGGCCAATGAACATCCCTGTGGTGACATGTGGCTGGGTCTGAGGCAGCGAGCATATCTGCAGGATGCTGACCTACTTTGAAAGTTATTTCTACTGATGGTGCAGAAGCCTAGAGTGGGCACTAGATGTCACCGTTGTTCCACTGCAATCAAAGCCAGGGCTGCCGGGTTATAATATTGTAGTGCTGGCCTTGTACCCCTCATGATCCTAAGATCACTTCCCATCTCATCTGCCTGGGGGGAGGTCAACTTCTCAAGTAGAAACAGCCACAAGGACGAGAGCTCTTCACAGGCTTAACTGCTTGGAAGCGGGTAGAGGTCACATCTGATGCTGAACAGCCTAAGCCTTATGTCAACACTCATGCCCTCTGCTCACTTCCCATCCTCCTTAGTGCAAATAAAACATTTAAAGCCGGGCGTGGTGGTGCATGCTTTTAATCCCAGCACTCGGGGAGCAGAGGCAGACAGATCACTGCGAGTTCTAGGCCAGTCTGGTCTACAAAGCAAGTCTAGGACAGCCAAGGCTACACAGAGAAACCTTGTCTTGAAAACCCCCCCCCCAAAAAAAAAAGACATTTACAACTTCTTGAGCCATTTTCAGATCATTAAACAGGACACCAGAAGTATCGGTTCGATAGCACCTTTCATCAGTTCTCCCTTAAACTGAACTGTAACATACAGCTTTGCAAAGCAGCTTCCATTAATAAGGATTTCCTGCCTCTCTCACCACTGGGGAAATGGCACCTGGCACATACTAGGTGTGCAGCTAGTGTGACAAATGCCTGAGAGGTATTTACGTACAGGTATCTTGTTTGTACATAAGGGGAAGGCAGTCTCACTGCCTGGCCCCTGGCATTGGCTTGCTAGGGTTCAAGTTCCTGCTCTGTTGAACAACTTAAACTCATCTGGCGGTTTGAGACCATACCTGCTGAGTTCAGGGGAGCTACATAGTGAAACCTTGGTTTAAAAACAAACAAACAAACAAAAAAAAGCCCAGGAGGTCACAGGCTCTGAGGGGAAACCTCTATCTGTTGTTTTACCGTGTAAGTATAATGGCAAACCGCACGGTGGGCAAGAACTCTATCACTGAACCATACTAACACCCAACAGCTTTTCTGTTGGTGCCTGCTTCCTGGAGGAAGGTAAGGGGTCAGAGTCACCGTCTAGGTAAGTGCAGGCTGGCCTTAAACTCTCCACCCTCCTGCTTCCAGCTCCTGTGTCATTATGGCCAGCCCAGCACACACTGGCACAAACCCGCCAGCTTCTTCCCTTTGGCCCCGGAGACTGAACTCAGGCGGTCAGGGTTGGCCGTATGGGCCATCCTCCTGTTGTCAGGGCTTAAGTCACACTAAGCAAATGCTGTGACCACAGCTAGTAATACATGGGGCCGGATTAGAAGCCCTATGAAAAATCAAAGATCATCAGGCACCAGGCATATGCTTGACATCTCAGTCCTGTGGTGGGAGGCAGAGGCAGAGGAATGACTCCCTGGGGCTCACAGCCGGCCAGCCTTGCTGAACTGGGTGAGCCTTGGGTCACAGTGAGAGAACTCATCTCAGAAAACCGATGGGCCTCCACATGCATTAAGCACACACATGCACATCAACACACTGCAAAGGGCCTGTGAGGAAAACGCCATTGAGACAGCTCTGAACTCAAACCCTAACTACGTGGCCTTGATGAGATGGTACATTAGTCCCCTGGCAGTTTTGCTTCTTAGTTTGTGTGGCTTTGTGTTCAGTCGGTGCCCAGAAGCCCGGACAACAACTGAGCTTGTTGGGAACACAGAAAACAGGGCTTCGACCCCCAACCAGCACTCCTTCACTCTCCAGGGGGACATCATGCTGGTGGTATGGGACAAGGAGCTCCAATCTGCTCTTAATTAGTACACCTACTGTGTGCTACACACGGGACACTGGCCAGAGGCCTTCTGCACATGTATACAATGCAGACTCCCCAATACAGCATCCCCTGGTACCAGGCAGGCCACATCCCAAGTGGCAGCTGCCGCTGCCTGCGTGGTGCTGAGTACCACATGCTGTTGCTCTCACTGGAGACTCTGACAATCTTTTTCCATGAGAGAAGAGACTGTGGACAGGAAATGAAATCAGCTCTATTCTCCAAGCTTCCATCTGCCTCAGAGTAAGGACTACAGGGGAAGGAGCCTGCAAGTGGGGGCTGAGGGCAGGTGAGCCGGGCTCTCATGGAGGAAGAGGTTTAAAAGCACCTGGTACCCCAGGAGGCTTGAGGCAGAATGATCGTGATCTGAGGGCCATCACCTCAAATAACAAAAGACAAGGAGGAGTTGATGAAAAGCTGCTTTCCCCGTCAGCTCTGCCTGCTCTGCGGGCTTCTGAGGCTGAGGTAGGAGACAGATGAGATGGCAGCTGTCCAAACAAGCATTGTTTGCTCTACTGTCAGGCTACTCTCGGGACTGACTCTAAAGCTGTCCAGAAAAAGCGTCTAACACAGTCAGATAGCCCCAGTAATGCCGTCAGTAAACAGGACATATGAAAAGCCTGGTTCAGGAACAGACTGAGGGGGCATACCAGGGTGAGACCTCCACAGATTTAGTGCAGGAGACACAAAGAGGACCAAGCCAGTCTAAAAAGTTTATTACAAGTGTGTGACAGGGTGGATGGTACACAAACATCCAGGTACCTACTGTGCCCAGGAAAAAAGACCCAGCGTGAGAGCCCCTGGCCACCGACTCCTCGGTGCCTCCTCACCTCCCTCCAGACTTAGTCATCACCTTCAAAAGGAAAACAAATCAATTCCCATATAGTGAACTCAGAGCAGACCTTTCTGCTGGTGGGACAGCAGCTGGTGTGTCCAGGCACACCCAGAAGCAGCTGGAGAAGAGTTAACAACATATAGCCTTTACTGAGTGGAGACAGCAGAACGTACACATATGAGCCGTGGTCCAGGTTGTACAATCCCACACACCCATCCGCTCTGTGTGCTAAGAGCTGCAGCCTGCCTGACCCACATGGCACAGCTCAGTCAGGGAGCCGTCACGCAGTGGCGCACAAGGTCAGCTCCTGGGCAGTGCGAAAGGTTGAGTGGAATACATGGTGGTTTAGAAACTACTGGACAACAGACCTTGGTCCCGTCTTCAGCAATCACAGCCAACACTTGGCTGAAAGATCTCAGCAGGAACCAGGGCAAAGAGGAGTGCTGAGTGCCACAGGGGCTGTCCTGTAGCTGGGAGGGAGGGCGTGGTCACAGGCCTTCTAGGCGTTGTATGAAGAGGATGACACACTGCCACCGTGGCCTGTCCAGTTGGTGTGGATAAATTCTCCTGGTTTAGCTAAGAGTTCATAGGTGTGAGCCCCAAAGTAATCCCGCTGAGCCTAGGAGAGAAATGCAGTTGGTCAGGGTGACACGTAGGCATACAACCCTCGGGCACCAGCCGCGCCCTAGCTCACCTGGATCAGGTTGGCTGGCAGCACTTCGTGTCTGTAGCCATCATAGAAGGACAGGGCAGTCGTGAAGCAGGGCATGGGGATGCCTGCTTGCACCCCAGTGCTGACCACCCGCCGCCAGGAGTCCTGAGCACGGAGAACAGAAGGTCAGTGGCTGGGCTTGCCCCAGTGGCTACAGGACAGACTCCACAGACATCCAGACAGCCAGCACCACCATGGCCAGCTACATACCTGGCAGCTGTCAACTGCTGACTTAAAGAAGTCGTCCAGCAGTAGGTTCTGAAGCTTTGGGTTGCGTTCAAATGCATCTTTAATTTTCCCCAGGAACACACTGAAATAGGTTGCAAGAAATCAATCCTAAAAGGCCGATTATCTGCAAGAATAAGTTTCTGTGTGCTCTACAGAGGGGAAAAGGCAGTTCTCACGCCCCAGAGCTGGCAGAATGCCCTTTAGACATACAGAGGAGCCAATGAGGTGGCTCGCAGGGAAAGGTGATTGCCACTCAGTCTGACAATCTGAACTCACTCCTGGCCCCACATGGTGGAATGAGAAAATTGAACCTGGGTGCTCTTAACTGCTGAGCCATCTCACTAGCCCCATAAGAACTGTTTTAAAAATATTTTTCTTTCTTTTTTTTTTTTTAAGTACAGAGAGGTGGAGACAGAAGAATCAGTAACTCAAGGCCAGCCTGGGCTATGTGAAAACCTCTGCCCTCATCAAACAACAAAGAAAGCCAGATGCAGTGGTGCATGCCTGTGATCCCAGCACTCAGGGAGGCAGAGGCAGGTGGATCTCTGTTGTTAGTTCGAGGTCAGCCTGGTCTACAAAGCGAGTCCAGGACAGACAAGGCTATACAGAGAAACCCTGTCTCAAAAAACGGGCCCCAGGAGACAAATTCAGGGGCATGACACTTCTCACAGAGCTACTTACAGGTATGGTATAGACAATCCAGTTGGAGAGACTGAGTTGTCCCTCAAGTGTGGACAGGGGATGAGTTCAGTCAAAATTCCTGGGTGCTCAAGCACCTCTTTAAACAGCCTAGTACCTAATGGGCCAGTGACTCGGCTCAGCAGGCAAAGGGCCTACTGCCAACCCCAAAGAGCTTTAATCCCCAGGACTCACAAGGTAGAAGGAAAGAACTGAAGGCAAGTGTAGGTACTGCAATGGGCAGCACAGGCAAAGCAACGTCCATAATGGCCTGACCAGCAATGGGCAGCACAGTAAAGTGACTTTATGGTGACATGACTTGTATGGACCTTTGGGAATGGCTAACCAATAGTGATATTTCCAGGGATGAAATAGATACAAAGCAGAAAAAAGTGCTCAAACAAATGAGAGGCTACACTGGTTCTTCACAAGATAGAATCTCAGCTGGGAAACCAACTGTCAAACCCAGAACCCCTGGAACAAAGGGGACCTACAACTTTTTACAAGGGTAGCTGGGGATGGGGAGAATGAGACTTCCTGGAGGCCGATGAATACTGGTTCCAAACATTAATTCTAGGAGACTCCAAGAAGCACTGTGCTCCGCCAGCTGAGGCAAGGGCTTCTGAAGGTTGGGGTAGTCACGTTTGGCTGAAGTTCTGACTACCCACAGGGCTCCCTAAACTCATCCTGCACTTATCTCCCAGACCCAGAATATACCACTGGATCAGTGGAGTCTGGCAGAATTTCTACAAGTTTTGTTGACGTCCATATGCACCTGAAACCTATAGTACCTCCCCCAGAGAAACAAATGAATGGTGCCTTAACTCACCCACACAAACTGTGTGTTCTAAATCACCTGTAGCTGGCTGATGATACTGACCATGACATGTACTTAAAGCAGGCTCACTGTACTGCCTAGGAAGCAAGGCTAGGACAAGGGGCTCTACATGTTCTGAACCTTTTCTGGCGCTGGAATCAGTGCTCTACATATTGTTTGCTGACTTGGTTTATTGTTGTTGTTATTGTTTTTCTGAGACAGGGTCTCTCTGTGTAGCCCTGGCTGTCCTGGAACTCGCTTTGTAGACCAGGCTGGGCTCCAACTCACAGAGATCCACCTGCGTCTCTCTGCCTCCCAAGTACTGGAATTAAAGATGTACAGCACTACTCCAGGCCCCAGATTTTTTTCTTTTCTATTTTTGTTTCTTTGTTTTTAGAGACAGAGCTTGTCTATGTAGCCCCTGGCTGTTCTGAAACTCACTCTGTAGACAAGCCTGGCCTCAGACTCAGAGATCTGACTACCTCCCAAGAGCTGAGATTAAAGTTGTGGCCAGCAGTCCCAACTCATTTTTTTTTTTTTCTTTCAAGACAGGGTTTCTCTGTGTAGCCTTGGCCATCCTGAGCTCACTTTGTAGACCAGGCTGGCCTTGAACTCACAGCGATCCGCCTGCTTCTGCCTCCCGAGCGCTGGGATTAAAGGCGTGCGCCACCACGCCCGGCCCAACTCATTTTTTAAAAAAACACTTTTGAATTTTGAACTACAATTGTTTTAAGGTGTGGGCACTTTCACAGGCCCTCGTGGGGCCTGTGCCGGCAGCCCTGAGCTTGCCTCCACTTACCTTCTGATGATACAGCCCCCTCTCCACATCAGGGCAATGCCACCATAATTGAGGGTCCAGCCAAACTCAGTGGCTGCCTGTCTGAGCAGCATAAAGCCTTGAGCATAGGAGATGATCTTGGAAGCGTAGAGGGCCTAGAGAGGGAGGGACACCAGACTTCAGAGCCTCGGTGAGTGGAGCAGCCACACCCACCTCCCAGCCACTCTCACCTCAGGAGAGCCCAGTGAGGATGACAGTACAGAAATGAGAGCATGGCGAGGCTCTCTATAAACCTACAAAAGGCTGGGGCGGCCCACCTTGCGAATGTCCTCCAGGAACGACTCCTTACTGCCTTCCAGCTGGGCCCTCTGGGGGCCCTTCAGCTCTCTGCTGGCCCGAACTCGCTCCTCCTTCAGAGAAGACAAGCACCGAGCAAAGACGGCTTCTCCTAGTGGGGAAGAGAGGGCCAGTCAGAGACCCAACACCTGAAACCACAGGAAAGGGCACCAGCAGCAGGGTAGGGGCGAGAGAGATCCAACCTGCACGCTTCGACCTTAGCTCTCCCTTACCCTGGGTCGGGGGAAGGGCCATGAAAGTTAATTACACAACTAAAATTCCACAACAGTTTCTAGTCAGAGAAATAAGTTCTGTTGTGAGACAGGAGTTCATCAAGTGCACGCTGCCTTCACACTCACCACACGGCAGAGGGTGGCTTTGATCCCTGGCCCTCTTGCCTCTGCTTCCCAGCGGCCTGGATTACAGGTGTTACCTAACACACCTGACTTGAGAAAAGTATTTTTGGTTTTTTTGAGACAGGGTTTCTCTGTGTAGCCCTGGCTGTCCTGGACTCGCTTTGTAGACCAGGCTGTCCTCAGATTCACAGAGACCCATTGGCCTCTGCCTTCCGAGTGCTGGGATTAAAGGTGTGCGCCACCACGCCTGGTCCCCGCAAGCTCTTTTTAATACCCATCACCACTGGTTTCACAGTACCCTTCAATACAGCACACTGAGGCATTTAACATCTTCACACAGCTGACTACTTGTTCAGTTTACTTAAGATGAATGAATTTTCTTTTCCTCCAAACAAAATGGGTTGAATCTCTGGGAACTAACATGGTACTTCAGTTTTGGGAACTGTAACTTCAGAACAAGTGCTAAGATGTCTTCTGGCCCTAACCCAACCACTTTCCTTCCCTTCAGCATGACTCGACATTTGTGGAGGGAACCATTGTAAGACAGTTATGCAACAGCAAGTGTGGCAAACTGTTCCAGTCAGGTGATTGGGCCTGACTGACTGCTTCCTCTTAGTTCCTTAGGTAGGAAAGGACCATAGCCAACCTGGTTGGTGGGAGGGAACCGAGTCTCTAAAATCCAGAGGGTGCTTCTGAAGATAGCAACACTGTTACACACAGCTGAGTGTTGGTGCACTGATGCTCCCTGCACACAGCACCACTGGGATTGGCCAAAACGCACCAACTTCCGCGTACTACAGCAGGACGCGCCAAGCCCACCTGTCTTACACAGGGTGAGGCACCACTAACCATCAGATAAAGGAGAAGGACGGAGAGACAGCCCTGTCTGGAGGCGCAAGCAGAAGAACACCTGATCTGTTACAGAAGCACCGCTCCTCCAGGAGCAAAGCCTCCTGCCAGCACCGGGCTCTCATGCTCTTTCCGATCTTGGTGGAGGGGCGTTCTATCCCTTAAGGAAAAAGACAGGGCTGGTGGAGTGTTTGTCATGCAAGCATGAAAACTGAGTTCAGCTCCCCCCAAAGGCCAGATGTGGCCACACATAACTATGACCACAGCTCACGGGTGCCACAGACCAGTGGTCCCCGCTACTCCAGCCAATCGGTGAGGAGACTGTCTCAAAAATAAGTAAAGGCAGAGAGTGACTGAGGGAGACAGCTGATGCTGACCCCTGGCCTACCCATTTGTATGTATGGGAATGTCCACCCGCACCCATACATATATGTACACACACACACACCACATACACACACGCCAAGGTGGTCTTGAGCTCCTAGGCTCAAGTTACTTTCCTGTCATAGCATCCTGAGTAACTATGGCCACTGGAGCACTGTGCCTGGCTTTTGTTTTATTCTTTTTAAATGTTTTTTGTTCCATTATTTGTGTGTATGTTTGTAGACATATGAATGCTACGGCATTTATATTGAGGTCAGAGGTCAGAAGACAACTTGTAGAAGTTGGTTTCCTCCTCCTCCTACCATTTGGGTCTCAGGGCCTGAGCTCAGATCATCAGGCTTGGTGGCAAAAGCCTTTTCCTGCTAAACAGTATCTCCAACACCAGCTCCTTTATTTCATTCTTCATTCAATTATTTATTTTGTTGTTTTGAGACAGGGTTTCTTTGTGTAGCCTTAGCTGTCCTGAAACTTGCTCCATAGACCAGCCTGGCCTTGAACTCAGAGACCCACCTGCCTCTGCCAAGCCTTTTATTTTATTCTGCACTCAAGAGGCAGAGGTAGGCAGATCTCCACCATTTCTAGACTAGTCAGGGCTCCAGAAACAAAGACATAGTGAGACTCTGTCTCAAAAACAAACAGAGCCAGGTGGTGGCGCACGCCTTTAATCCCAGCACTCGGGAGGCAGAATCTGGTAGATCACTGTGAGTTCAAGGCCAACCTGTTTTACAAAGTGAGTTCAGGACAGCCAAGGCAACAAACAGAAACCTTATCTCGAAAAACAAAAAACCAAACCAAACAAACAAAAAAACAACTCAACCCAAAACTAGTATTTTGTTTCTTCTTCTCTTGTTTTCTGGCTTTGGTTTTTTGCAGTGCCTGGGATCAAACCAAGAGCCTCGAGCATGGTAGCAAGCACTCTACCAACTGAGCCACACTTTAGCCTTCTATTTCTTTGAATTGGATGTATACATTAATAGAAAGTAACATGGAAGAAAGAAAGTAATGTGAACAATGGTTTTCTTCTAAATGAGAAGGGACCCAGGTTATGCCCTATTTTTTCAGTGTATATGGACAAAGCCTGTACAATGCTAATCAATGTTAACTCCATAAACAGAATGTTTTCGTCTGTGCCCTTCTGCTACTGAATCCATTGAAGAAATTTTAGCAGCTGGGTATGGCAGGGCAACCCCAGCACTCAGGGAGGCAGAGGCAGGCAGAACTCTGTGAGTTCAAGGCCAGCCTGGTCTACAACATGAGTCCAGAGCCACAGACACAAAGAAACCCTGTCTCAAAAAACAAGCCTCTCCAAATACCCTAACACCCAGACAAACAAAAGACTGTGTCAAGAACCAACTAGACAAAAGGTCTTAGGTTACTTACTAGAGTTAAGTCAAATGCAAAAAATATCTCAAAGTTAAAAGCCCACAGCAAGGACAGTAATCTCTGCATTTTCCTCAGAGCTCATAGGAGACAGTTTCCCATGTGCACAGAGAGAAGGGCGCCCTGGAACATGGTCAAAGACTGGCTCCACACCTGTGCCAGGAGGACCCAGGATCAGGGCAGAGGGACCAGAGGTGCAGGTGAGAGAGAGGTGCAACGCTACCAATGAGGGTGACGGGCATGCCGTACTCCAGCGCCGAGATGGCGGTCCACTTCCCAGTGCCCTTCTGCCCAGCGCTGTCCCGGATCTTTGGTAAGAGCTCTTTGCCATCGGTGTCCTGGAACTTGAGAATGTTAGCAGTGATTTCAATCAGGAACGAGTCCAGCTCTGTCTTGTTCCATTCTTCAAACGCCTACACACAGAAGAGAAAGCCGGGTCAGAGGGTTCTGTGGGCTCCCTGGCTCGTCCGCCATCTCCTTGCTTCTGCATGTAGCTGGTGGTTGCACTGTTGAGCAGTGGCGCAGCAGGCTCTCCTCCTGGCAGCCTGTAGACGCCTGCTCCTGCCCACTCACCAGGCCAGGCAGCTGTCATTGTTGCTTCCTTTGTCCCCTCTCGGAGCCAAGCGCCTCATCTGGGTCTATGCACACCGTCCCCTTCTTGCCCTATCTAAAAACCCACCTCTTGGGACTGGGCCCAGCTCAGTGGTGGACAGTGAGCTGCTTCTGTGCTTTAATACTTTCATAACAAAACGTCGGGGAAAGCTTGTGCTTCCCCACGGGGATGAACTTAGTATTTTAAAGATTTATTATTGTTTACTATTATGTTTCTTTCTTGTGTGTTTGGGTGTTTTGCCTGCATCTATTCACACACACCACCTGTATACAAGGCCCACAGAGGTCAGAAAAGGACCTTAGACACCCTGGACAGAAGTTATGGATGACTGTGAGCCTCCACATGGGCTCTGGAAACCGAACCCTGCTTTATCTTCTGCAAGAGTAACAAGTGCCCCCAACCACTGAGCTATCTCTCCAGACCCTGGGATGAACTTTTCTGAGTAACTTCCAGAGCTCCAATCCTACCTTCATCAACATAGAGAACTACTTAGCTCCCTTAGGGGGCAAAGGTCAGAGCACAAGAGAGAATCAGGACTGGGTCTGCTCTGAGGCAGAGCACTTGCCTAAGGCCAGGCCCCGCATCCCATGGGGAGGGAGGTACATGAGGTCACACAAAGTGCACGGCTCTCTAACTGCTGACGATGATCACTGCTTCATGGCTGGCCATCAGATTTTATGATGCCATTACTGCAGCTTCCCATACATTAAGCTGAGCCCATGCAGGCCCCAGACAGGCAGCAAACCGGAAGGAGGAAGGGCTAATTGCCAGTGGCGAGCTCTCTCTATCCGAGCTGTGACTACCCAGGTGCAGGCCGTGCCTGGGACTCACCTGGGCCATCTCCTTGTGCTGCATGCCCAGAACATCCTTCATCAAGTGGTAAGCCTCGCAGATCAGCTGCATGTCGCCGTATTCGATCCCGTTATGGACCATCTTCACAAAGTGCCCCGCACCCTCATCTCCCACCTGTCAAGGCGAGAAGCAACACGAGGACTTCAGGGCAATAGACTAGTAAAAAGAAGTCTCGGGGACCCTAAAGAAGACATCAGAAAGGCTCTCTCTCATACAAAAGTAACACAAGAAAACATAGTGCTTTTTTGTTTGTTTGTTTCTCTGTGTAGCCCTGACTGCCCTAGACTTGCTCTGTTGACCAGGCTGACCTCGAACTCATAGAGATCCACCTGCCTCTGCCTCCCCGAGTGCTGGGTTACAGGCGTGCGCCACTGCGCCTAATATGATATGCTACTTTTTAATAGGAACCTGTCAGCAGTGATAGGAATAACACCTTAGCCTCTGGCCTGGATTTCTCACTACTTCTCACTACGAAAAGCAACCCCCTCTTCCCCTACTCCAGCCACAGGTTAGCCTCCATGCTCTTGAACTTTACACTTTTCTGGCAACTTCTGATGAAAATAAATCGAATTACTTGTATTTTTCCTGGATACAAATGTAATGAATTGTTCCTAATAGCTACTAAGGGTAAAATGACCTTATACCAAGGTCTGGCCTTGCATTTTGAGTCCAGAAGTGCATTTTCTGATGGTTCCTATCATCGGTAAGGTATTTACTGAGCTGTGCCCAGCTTATCAGTTTATCACGGGGTGTTTAAGGAGGGGGTCTTTCAGTTACTTGTGAGTGTTACTCTGAAGCTGTGCAATGGACAGGGAATGGAAACAAAGTCAGCAGAGCCAAGTCCTCCAGGGCTGCAGGCTGTGCGGCCACATGCAGCTACCTCTACCGCAGAGCAGCTGGCAGTGGCTGCTGGTATCCACACGACGTATTTCTATCAGATCTACCTTTATCGCTGGCCTGCCCCTTCTGATTTGGACACTAACTGCAGTCTGAGAACATCTCACTTTCCCCTTCCTGTTGCTCCGGAAGTGAGTGAGCCTACCGCCAGCTGCCTTCAGTCCCTACCATTTATCCTTACGGCCTGAACCAAGCCTGCAGGCCACAGGTACCGACTCTGGCTGAGTCAAGACCCACAACGCAAGCTGGCTTTTCCTTTTGACTTTGTCCTAGAGGGAGTTAGAAGGAAGTCACTGTCACTGCCCTGCCAAGGAGTCTCTTGCTAGTCCTTACACTAGGAAGACTGGAAAGACTGAGCAGTTTTTCCCACCACAGCCTCTGACCATTCTTAGCATCTCCAAGGTCACTCACTGGTCCTTGGGGAAAGGCAGCCACCAGAACTGGCAGGTCAGTGGGAGGGTTTCCCTCCTGCCCACACGCCTGGGTCCTTTTGTTATCCCTACCCTTAATCATATGCATCACTAAAATAATAAAGTGAGCACGTAAAATGACAGGTATAAAGTGGGGGGTTCTAGGTGTGGTGCAGTGCGGGTCTGTAATTCAGGAGACGGAGGTGGTGAGGAGACACTGGGCGTGGGGATAGTAAGATGGCTCAGGAGATAAAGGCCACTTGCTCCAAGCCTGAAGACCTGAGCTTGACGCTGGCACAAACATGGTGGAAGGGTGATAACCAACTCCCAGACGGTCCTCTGCCTGCCACATGCAGCTTCTTCACTCTCTCCCATGCATACACACCAGGTAGATAAATATAAATCAGAGACAGAGAGAAAGAGAAAATGGAAGAAGAGGAGGAAAAGGGAAACAAGAAAGTAAAATCAAGGAAAGAAAAGGAGGAAGAGAAGCTGACGAAAGCGTAGAAACTAGTTATCCAGCACAAATGGGTGCTCCTCAGACCAGCCTTCCTGTGCTGATCTGTCCCTGGGACGGAGACACATCTGTTAACTAACACCATTAGTTAACAAGACTCCCTCCCAGTGGCAACTCTTGCCTCCCTAGGCCCATGTGATTTTCCCATCCAAGGTACTGGCTGAAGCCAAAAGATGGGATGTTTATTCTCACAGAAACACCAAACAGGAGGGATAGTGTCTATGGCCAGATTCCTGAGTTTTGGTGAACATCCAAGCACAGAAAACCCAAAACCCAGGCTACATAAAAAAGAATCTTCCATCCTCACGGCTTGAGACATCTGATGTGACAAGGAGGCAAACCCAGTTTAATTTGGGCAGTCTTTGGCCACGAAGTAAATAGCTACTAAGACTCTCATTCCTCTCGTCTTTCCTGCTCCTATTTATGAAATCCTCTTTTTAGTAAGATTGAGGAAGCTGATTTAACACAGTAACCCCCCGACCCTGAAAGGTAGGTTAAGGTACAAGGACATTAAGACAGACGAGTATGTTCTTCAGGTACCAGCTGGGACAGTGACTTAGCCTGAGAAGCTTATAGCACAGAGCTAGCCACTGGGACCAAGGGAGTCTTTCTTCGGCTGTGCACGCGTCAGAGGGAGCCCAGAACTTGCCCAGTCACAGCAGGGTTCGCCAGTTCCCACTTTTGCAGCGATGGCTTGGAAGATCGTCTTGATGTGGGGCCTGCGGAAAGCGGAAGTGGAGTTCAGCCAATAAAAGAGAGGCCTGCGCTTCCAGTGCTCAAGGACACCACTCCCGTAGTGATGGATGTGCTAACTTTCCAGAGAAACACTAGTCCAACTGCTGACGAGTGTGTGAGCCTTAGAGTGGAGGCTGCAGAACATCCGAGTCAACACACAAAGGAAAAGCAAGGCAGACGCTCCCTAAGAGGGACGCGGCTCTGTGGCAAAGTGCACATGTTTCATGTACGAGGCCTTGGCTCCATCCCTAGGAAGGTAAAGACGCCTGCAAAGCCAATGCTTAGGTCTGGGCCAAGCTTAAGCTTCCCAGGGTGGGGGGTGAGTCTCTGATAGGACAAAGGTGAGAGGAGAGCATGCACACGCGTGATGCAGGAGCAAACTGTCCAGATGGCAGAAACGTGCCCACGCCCCCCAGCGCTCTCCTCCATCTCACCCCAGGCTTGTCCTGTGCTGCAACGCACATGGTGATGTACTCACCAGGCCTCTTTGTTTCCTCCTGGCATGAGCGACGGCCCATACCGGGCCCCTTCCTCACCACCACTGACTCCACTCCCTACAAACAGGAT
Source organism: Acomys russatus (assembly GCF_903995435.1). Classification (NCBI taxonomy): domain Eukaryota; kingdom Metazoa; phylum Chordata; class Mammalia; order Rodentia; family Muridae; genus Acomys; species Acomys russatus. The sequence continues at coordinate 40,318,633 of NC_067165.1, forward strand.
CCCCTTGGCCTTGAGGTCTCGGCATCTTCTCTAAAAGAGAGAAAAACAATGTCAGGGTTTTCTCACAAAATAAATTCCCTTTGATGAATGAGAGGAGGTGTGAGGCCAGTAGAGAGAGTTCACTTCGGTGAGTAAATGACACAAGGGCCTCAGAGTAGCCAGCCATTCAAGACCATTTATATACATTTCAGTGTTGCAGTTCAAAGAAGTAACCGACTTCTATAACTAAAACACTCAGGAGGTCAAGGCAGGAGGATTACAAGTTTGAGGCCCTGTAAAAAATTTAAAAGAAAAACCTGATTTTTTTTTTTTTTTTTTGAGGTATCTCCCCACCCACATCCGGTGTACACATTCCCATTTTAATGGCGGAATGCAATGACAAGGCTCGGTGGTGATGTACTGCTGTTTCCCACTTTAGACCATGAAGCTTGCCTTGGCACCCGATACCATTTTCCCCCCAACACAGGGTTTCTCTGGGTAGCCTTGGCTGTCCTGGACTCACTTTGTAGACCAGGCTGGCTTTGAACTTACAGAGATCCTCCCGCCTCTGTCTCCCATGGCATGCGCCACAATGCCATGCACAGCGGCAACATGTCATGTATTATAGAAGGTGGAGCTTGCTGTATCTAAACTATCGTCTCTTGAGTTATACATGCAGCTGGGAGTCTCACCCATCAGCTATCTTAGCAGGAAAAGTGTAAGATCTAGCATGCCAGTACCAATCCCCAAAGGATCACAAGACAGTTCACTCTTTTGTCACATGCACAATGCTACTATTTCTTTCTAGAATGTTCTCGAGACCTGAAAGAATTTGAGCTGAAGAACACTTACTGTTGTATCCCGGTATTCAGAATTTCCTCCATCAATGATGATGTCACCAGTGTCCAGCAAGGGTACCTGCAACCAAACACTACCTTAGAGTGGACCAAAAGCAGAAATAAAACATACCTTGGCCACTGAAAACAAAGATTTATCCCAAATAAACAGTGGAAAAGCATTCACTATGTAAACTCCGATAATCCTCTTTGGCCATAACTGTACCTTTAAGTCTGTGGCTCCCTAACCCAGTCAGACCCCTGCACAGCACACTCTTTCTCTCCTTCTCTCCCTTTCCTCTGTCCCTTCTCCTCAGGCAGGGTGTCACCGTGCAGCCCTGGGTGGCCTGGAATTTGCAATGGCCTCACTCACAGAGATCCTCCTGCCTCGGCCTCTGGAGGGCTAGGATTAAAGACATGCACCTCCACGGCTGCCTGGGTTTGACTCCTTATTGCTCAGCCCCCGCTTCCAAAGCTCTACTTGAGGTCATGCTAGTACTTTCCTAGGTTGAAGAAAAATCCACCAGCTCTCCGCCCACTGAGAGCCAATGTGCGCAGTTTGCCATCTCGCTGCACGGAGGCTCAGTGCGGCCTTTACCCAGTGTCCTCCCCTCTAAGCCACTTAACAACACCTTTCCCCGGACACTTCAGCCCTCCTCTGTGATCACAATATTTGCATCATTTCTAAGTCAGTGCCTTGTTTTTCCCAGTGGTTATTGCAGTTAATTCTGGATACCTCAATAAATTATTTCTACCTGTTCCCCTTCATTCATAAGTGTATTTTTTCTCCCCAAAGATACTCTTTTTTAAAAAATATTTTTGTGTAGGTGTGAGTGTATGCAAGTGTACACCCCATGGAGGCCTGAAAACACTGGCTGCCTTAGAGCTGCCATTGCATACAGCTGCTGGGAATCGAATTCAGGTCCTCTGCAAGAGCGGCCAGTGCTCTTAACCGCTGAGCCACTTCTCCAGCACCTCAAAAATTATTCTTGTTAAAGCCAACAAAACTGCTACAAGTATGTTTTATTTAATGATTTGTGGGAACTTTTTTTTTTTTTTTTTTTTTTTAAAGATTTGTTTATTTATTATTTATACGGTACTCTGCCTGCCTATGTCCCTGCATGCTGGAAGAGGGCGCCAGATCTCATCGCAGATGGTTGTGAGCCACCATGTGGCCGCTAGGAACCGAACCCAGGACCCTTGGAAGAACAGTCAGCGCCTTCAACCTCTGAGCCATCTCTCCAGCCCCCGATTTGTGGGAACTTTTATAGGAATATTGAAGAAAAAAACCCAATAACTCCAACTCATGTCTAAATAAAACCCACTTTGGAAAAAAAAACTCCCCACTCTGGACACTACAGTTATTAGCAAGTAGCACTAAACGTTCATAAATATCCCTATCAGTGCTGCAAGACACCAGAGCAGGGACACATCTTAGTGGTATTACTCAAGGCGAAAGGCCCTGGGTTCTATTCCTCAGAATCAACACCAAAACAGAAAATGCAAACAGGTATGGCAGACGGTGCCTGTAAGCCTAGCACTAAGTAACTGAGGCAGGAGAACTGTCAGGGTCCAGGCCAGCCAGGGCTGTTCCACAGTAAGCACCAGGCCAGCAAGAAACAGAAACGCACGGTAAGCCGGGTGGTGGGGCACACCTTTGATCCCAGCACTCCAGAGTCAGAGGCAGGCAGAATCTGTGAGTTTGGGACCAGCCTGGTCTACAGAGTGAGTTCTAGGGCAGCCAGGGCTACACAGAGAAACTCTTGTCTCGAAAAAACCCACCCGCTCCAAAAGACCAAACAACTCACCCTGCTCCCCAAACAACATAGTAGTTCCCTGTCTTGAAAAAATAAAACAAACAAACAAACAAACTAGAAACACGGCTGGGATGTGGCTGAGGGGCAGGGTGCTTGTGCTTACCCAGCATGCACCAGGCCCTGCACTAGGTCTCTAGCACTGGAGCCAGGGGAACACAGCAGGAATGCACAAGACTGTCAAAGGCAAACATTAATAGGTGACTATTGTTCAAATCTTCACAAACTCTAACAAAAATAGCCTTAGTGTCTCAGAATTATGACCACCCAAGAATACACCACCATGGACCATCAAGATGGCTCAGTAAAACCACTTGTTGAATAAGCCTAGGCCCAAGCTTGATCCTGGGAACCAAAGCAAAGGTGGAAGAAGGAAACAGACTCCCCAGCACTCGGGAGGCAGAGGCAGGTGGATCACTGTGAGTTCGAGGCCAGCCTGGTCTACAAAGTGAGTCCAGGACAGCCAAGGCTACACAGAGAAACCCTGTCTAGAAAAACCAAAAAAAAAAAAAAAAAGAAAAGAAACCAGACTCCTCCAAGTTCTCCTCTGACCTCCTCCACCTGCAAGCTTTTATGCCCCCACACAACAGTAATAATAAAAATAAAACCTCTGGGCCAATGAGAAGGCTGAGAGCGTACAGACACATGTCATCAAGACAGACAACCTGAGTTCTTTCCAGAAACCAAATTTCACAAAAAGTCCCCAACTTCACATGCAATGTCTCATGCTTAGACCCACACAAATTCTAAATAAATAAAAGGTTTCTTTTGTGTGTGTGTGTGTGTGTGTGTGTGTGTGTGTGTGTGTGTGTGTGTGTGTTTTTAAATAGAGGCTAGAGAGATGGCTCAATGGTTAGGGACACTGGCTGCTCTTGCAGAGGACCTGGGTTCAATTTCCAGCATCCGCATGGCAGCTCACAACTGCCTACTAGCTCCAATCACAAAGACTCCCAATGTGTCTTTTGGCCTCCTCAGGTGCCCCATGCATGCGGTGCAGTTACACCCACAGGCAAAACACTTATATACATAAAATAAAATGAAAAGAATCTTTTTAGCAAAAAAACATAGCCGGGTGGTGGTAACTCAAGCCTTTAATCCCAACACCCAGGGCTACACAGGGAAGTCCTGTCTCAACAAACAAACAAACAAACCAGGATATGAAAAAAAAAAAAATTACTGTTACATAAGTGCCAATAAAGACTGAACCATTTAAGCAATCATTTTATCAGACCTGATCAGTTTGTATCCAGAAATGGCAAACAAGCCAGTTAGAGGAAGGGACACACAACAGCTCTGAGTGGCTCGAAGTGGAGAACAGGGCAGGCCTTACCAGCTTCTCAATGAAGTCATCGACAGCCTGCCCGGCCTTCACAAGAAGTATCACCCTGCGAGGCTTCTTCAGCTTAGAGACCATCTCCTTCAAGGACTGTGCACCAACCACTTTGGTTCCCTTCGCCTCATTGGCCAAGAAGTCATCAACTTTGGAGACGGTCCTATTGAAAGCGCAGACCTGGAAGGACAAAAGGCCTTAGGAGGATCTGGGACACACATGCTGGTGGTGGATCCAGCAACAGAGCAGTGTCTATATTCTGGTCTGAAGAGAACTGATCTGCCTTCTCTTCTCACATCCTGGGGGATCCCTACAAAGGTTGGTCACAGCAGGTTGAAACAGCAGAGCACCAAGCCAAAGGCCAGTTGCCACTTGTTGCTGATCAGGTGAGCCTGTCACTACTGCCTGGTCCTTTGTCCCAGGTAATCCTGGTATCTAAGCCATGTTACTATTTAGAAAGAACATTCAGAGCCCACAGGCAGGAGGATCTTCTCCTCCTCAGGCTAAGATGAGAGGATCTCTTGAGCCCGGAAGCTGAGACTCCAGTGTGGCAACACTGAGGAACTGTCTACAAAGGAAAAAAAAAAATCTCATTTTCACACACCCCAAGTCTCACTAACCAACTGAGCTACAGATCTGTATCCTCTAAGATCTGGCTGTCTTTGCACCTGTGGCCCTCAATGTTCCTGACGCTGCAGCCCTGTAATACAGTTCCTCGTGTTGTGGGGGCCCCAACCATACAGTCATTTTCATAACTACTTCACAACTGTACATTTGTTACTGCTATGGATCATAATGTTAAAATATTTACGGAGATAGAGGTTTGCCAAAGGGTTTGCTGCCCACAGGCTGGGGACCTCTGCTTCATATATATTCTATATGCTCTTTCTTCGACAGGGATACCACATATAAAGCACAAATTCTTTTTTTTTTTTTTTTGCTTTTTCAAGACAAGGTTTCTCTGTGTAGCCTTGGCTGTCCTGGACTCACTTTGTAGACCAGGCTGGCCTCGAACTCGCAGTGATTCCCCTGCCTCTGCCTCCCCGAGTGCTGGGATCAAAAAGGTGTGCACCACTACTGCTGGCTGCTGAAATTCTTTCACAAAGACAGTAAGCAACAACAGCCTTTACTGATTGAGCAGCACGATCCAGGCGCCTAGGGACCCACGGAAAAATGCTCCCGTGGCAAGATGTCTCCAGCACTTACCACAAATCCATGGTCATTCATGTTTAAAATTAAGTTCTGGCCCATGACAGCCAGTCCAATCAGCGCAATGTCAGCTCTGAAATGCCGGGAAAAGAAAAGAAAGCATATTAGTGCCACTCGATCGCTTTTAATAAGACAGGTAGCCCGCACCCTCCCCACTTCTGCTCCACGGACCTTGAAGTTCCTTCTAATGGGTGTGTGGGCACAGGAAGCTTCTAGTGCCCTGCGCCTGGCCATCACTCCTGCTGGCCTGCGGGCCGTCACCCACCCACCCAGAGCGGCCTTCCCACTGCCCCCGCGAGCCCATCCCAGAAAGGGGCGGTCAAGCTTCCGCCCCCCACGGCGGGGACCCTGAGGTGCAGGGGTCCGAGCTGCGCGAGGAGGGCCAGGCGACCCCCGGGGCTGGGAAAAGCAGGGAGGCAAATAGGCAGAGCCCCCGCCATCACCACGCTCAGCTCCGGAAGTCTCCCGGGCCCGGCTGCGCGTGCGGGTCACTCACTGGGCCATGGCGGCTTCGGGCAGAGCAGAGCAGACGAGGAAGAAGCACGGAGGACAAACCGCTCCGAGGTAAGTGTGGGGATGTCCGGCTCCCGGCGCCTCCAGAGGCTTCCCACCGCACTGACCAATCGGAAGGCAGGGGCGGGGCGATGTCCCACGCTATTGGTTCTCTCCGGCGCCTGTTATACCACCTGAGGGCAAACGGGCCCGCCCACCCCCAGAGCCAGACGTGTAGAGCGCCGAGCAGTCGATGGCACTCTGAGCAGGAGAGGAGCTTTTGCAAGCCGGAGAGAAGTTTTTGCAAAGTTTGCGTAAGTGGTCTAGCGGGCTGCGCGAAGCCTCCTGCCTGTGCAGCGGCTCGAGTCTGCAGCTCTACATGAAAGAGAAGACCCTGGCCTTGGTGCAGCAATAACGATGTAACTCTGGTTAGACCACTCATTACAATTTATTAAGCTCACAAGAGCGCTTGGTCCTTGGCGGCAGCCTCTTTTCACTGTATGTCCCTCAACACTGAGGCAGGAATCAAGCGTGTTCATGCAGTGGGAACCCAGTGGGGTCGCATGTACCATTTTAGCAGCTGGGGCGAGATGGTCAGCAGGTAAAGCGCCAAGAGGGTGGAAATAGAACCCACTTCACAAAGCTGGCTTCTGGTCTCCACGGCAGCAGTGGCGCGTGGTCCCACAGGCACGGAAAGAAGAGAAAAGAGGGGAGTGGAGGAGAGGCTTGAGGGTTTATTGGGTTTGGTTTTAGTTATTATTGTTGTATTTTATGTGTATGGGTTTTGCCTGTATGTATGTCCGTGCACCTTGGGTGCGCCTGGTGCTCAGGGAGGCCAAGAAGAGGGACGCGGATCCCTTGTAACTGGAGTTACATACAGTTGTTAGCTACCACCGGGGTTCGTACTTGGGTCCTCTGGAAGAGCGGCCTGTGTTTTTTAATCCGAACGCGGAGGTGATGGCATATTGTTCGGTTGGCAGAGTGCCGCCCTACCATGCACAAAGGTCTGGTTTTATCCTCAGCACTAGGTGTGGTGCGCACCCATAATCCTGCTTGCTTTGATGTCTCTCCCTTGTGTCTGTGCCTCCCTCCCCATATAGGAACACTGGGGTTACAGTCCTGCTCATCACTGGCTTTACGTGAGTACCTCTGAACCCAGATCTTCCTGCGTGCTTAACAAGGGCTTTACCCGCTCAAGCACCTCGCCAGGCATGCATGACTCCTGTTTTTATGCCATGCTGAGGATTCATGCCACGCAAGCACTGAGCTACACCTTCAAGCCCCACTTTGGTGGCCGGGGCTAGCCTGGAGTTCCTGGGCTCCAGCAATTCTCCTGCCTCAGTCTCCCAAAGGCATCCATCACTACTTACAACAACTGTCTTTTTCTAGAGCAAAAACCAGCGCAGTGTCTCTGACTGCTTGCCTTAGCCGGAGCTCAGGTCTCCAGGAGCTACTTGCATTTTAGCCAAGGTGAAAAAACAGCCCTTCCTCAATTGGATCCACAGAGGATGAAGTCGCGGTACAAGACTGAAGACTGGCTCAGGCAGCTCTCCTTCACTGTGCACGCAGTGGCACACAGGGGCTCATCTCTGCCACTTCCTCAGCATGTCTGAGTTTCTGGCTCTGGAGTAAGGTGCTGTTTCACCTGCTGGATCCCACCACCTTTTAGTCTCAGCTTACTTTCCTAGTCACACTCAGGTGTTAGTGCGGTTTTTCCCATTGCTGATTGCATTGCCCATCTCTGTCCAGGAGTGTCTGTCGTGTCCTTCAGTGAGTTCCTGTCATCTTTCTTAAGGCTTGCATACAGTACCTAAGCATAAACGCTTGATGGCAAATGAAAAGACTGCTTTGTACCAGCTTCTTGAGTTTTTTTTTTTTCCTCACTCCAGTTCTAGGGCTCAAACCACAGGCTTTGAGCATTTTAGGCAAGTGCTTTGCCACTGTACCACATGCCCTGCCCTGTCCCTGTGTGGCTTTCTGTCTCTGTTTGTGTATGTGTGTGTCTCTGTCTGTCTGACAGGTGCCTGCTGTTCTCACTCCTCCAGCCCCCTGTAAACACCAACACAGTCAAATTTTCCCCCACTCTGAGCTTGCCAGACCATCATTTCCAAGACAAGGGTGGGAACAGGGGGTACCAGGTAGCAGTTGCTCCAGGAAGATTCTCTTACTGCCCTCAACCCATTGCCTAGCCTGTGCAAGGCCCCCAGGGCACAGAAAGGCCAGGTTTCCAAGTTTATGTTTTGCTATAATTAATTTTTTTTTTTTTTTTTTGAGACAAGGTCTGAGTGCATAGCCATGACTTCTAAGCTTTAAATGTTTTAATTTGTGGTATTGGAGCTTGAAGTATTTCCTTTTCTTTCTTTTTTTTTCTTTTTTTTTTTTTTTTTTTTTTTTTTTTTTTTTTTTTTTTTTTTTTGAGATGAGGTCTCATTTTGTAGCCTAGGGTGGCCTCAGCCTCCCAGCAATCCTCCTGCCTTAGCCTTCCCAGCGCTGAGATAGCAACTATGTACCATGAAGTCCAGCCCTGTGTTTTTACACAATAAGGCTCCCTTGGCACTGTGAGTCTCCACTGGAGGCCTCCCCAGTCCAGAGCCTTGTGAAGGATGTGTAAGCCCTTATCAGTGAGCTCCATCTCTAGCCCTCGGTGATTGTGGGCCCCTATATTTGTTTATTTTTTGTGCTTATATGTGTTTGTGCTTGGGACACATATATGGAAGTCAGTCATGTTCTCCTACCATGTGGGTTCTGGGGACCAAACTCAGGTCAGCAGGCTTGTCTGCAGGCATTTTTACCTGCTGAGTTATTTCAGTGGCCCTAGCACTTAGCTGTTCTGTTTTTGTTTTTGTTTTGCTTTATTTTATTTATGTGTGTATAGGCAAGTGTGTGCATGTTCCTGAGAAAGCCAGAAGAGGGAGTAGGAGTTGTGGGCTGTCGTGAACTGCCTCTAAACATGGTGCTGGGATCCAAATTCCTATCCTATAGAAGAGCAGCTTGTGCTCTTGGCCACTGAACCATCTCTTCTGCCACAGTTACTAGATTTTTTTTTGAGGCAGCATCTTACTGCATAGCTCAGGCTGGCCTCGATTTTGCAATTCTCAGCTCCACCTCCTAGGGTTACAGGCTTGTGCCGTAACACCCAGCTCCAAGGCCTTCCTCTTCAGTTCAACAGGAGTGAGTGGGCCCACTAGGGAGGAGCTGGGTCAGCTGGCTTTCCCTGGAGGACCAGAACACTTTCAGTTATTCCTGTACTGGCTGCCACCACCACAGGCATCTCCCTTACATAGGCTGCATTTGTCACCTTAGACTTATAGCAATTAAGGATAAACCCCAGCTCAGGAAATATAGGAGGCTGGGCAGTGGTAGCACATGCCTTTAATCCCAGCACTGGGCAGAGGCAAAGGCAGGCAGATCTCTGAGTTCAAAACCAGCCTGGTCTACAGAGTGAGTTCCAGGACAGTCAATGTTACATAGAGAAACCTTATGTCCAAAAACAACACACACACACACACACACACACACACACACACGGCCTCGTATAGCTAAGACTGGCCTGGAACTAACTCAATTCTGATCTTCCTGTCCCTACTTCCCAAGTGCTGGGATTACAGATAGGTGTGCCACCACACCCCATTTCACAAAGCTGAAGATTAAGCTGAGGGCGTAGGTATACTAGGCAAGCGTTCTACTACTTACACCCTCTGATCAAGAAACCATTATTAGGGGCTGGAGAGATGGCTCAGTGGTTAAGAGCACTGCCTGCTCTTCCAAAGGACCCGGGTTCAATTCCCAGCACCCACATGGCAGCTCACAACTGTCTGTAACTCTAAGATCTGACATCCTCACACCAATGCACATAAATTAAAATTAAGTAAAATATTTTTAAAAAAGAAACTATTATTGTGGCTTGAGTGATGGGTTAGTGGCTGAGAGCACTCATTACATTTGACCCTCTACAACCATCTGCAACTCCAGTTCCAGAAGATCTGGTGCCTTGCTCTGGCCTCGGTGGGCACTGGTCACATACGATGCACAGACATGGATACAGGCAAAACATCTATACATTTAAGTACAAATAAATTATTTTTAAAAATTTTTTAAATTAATTTATCCTTGTTACATCTCAAATTATTATTTTTTTAAGTTAGGGAAAACAAACCATTCTTCGTCTTGTGTGAGGCTCTCAGGGAACTGACTTTCCCAGCCAGTTAGCGGCAGATCTGAACTTTAACCCTGGGCCCAGCTGCAACCAAGTCCTGGATTCTTTCTTAACAGGATCAACAAGACATGATCGTGCCTACTTAAAACTTGTTAAACTGAAAAACAAACAAACAAACAAACAAAAAAAAAACCTTGTTAAACTGTGTACTAAAGGGTTTAGGCTGCATTGGATTTCTCGGTGAGGAGTTTGGGAGAACAGCCATTTGTAGGAAGCATGGCTCTTTCAGAGAGCTGTGGAGACAGGTGTACCTTTCAAGTTCTCAGCAACTACTTCCTCCTTCTGTGGGCTTACTTCCAACAGAAGATTGCCATTGCACTTTGTTGCAGGAATAGATTGATTACTCTAGTCTGAGATTTAACAAGGGAGGAATTATGCTGAGTCAATGTGACTAAACATCTGGAGTTTCCTAAGTCACCACCGAATAGACATTACTTTATACACACGTACTTAGATATCAAATAGCAGTTTTCTTAATTGACTGCTGTTAAACCCTTACTTGGATTGTTCAGTTTTCTGTTAAGGTGCTAAGGGAAAACATTAGTGCTTCCCAGGATTGTTGGAAAACTATAGAGTGGCTTAAGAGAGGTGGGACCAAGTCCAGTGACCATAGAGTCCTGGTCATACTGACAAGTGTGCCGTATATAATGCTTAAAACTTCTTTTACTGAGCTGGGCACAATGGTGCACGCCTTTAATTCCAACCCTTGGGAGGCAGAGGCAGGAGGATTGCTGTGAGATTGAGGCCAGCCTGGTCTACAAAGCGAGTCTAGGACAGCCAAGGCTACACAGAGAAACTCTGTCTCTAAACAATGCCCGCCCCCCCCCCCAAAAAAAACCAACTTACTTTACTCCAAAACATTTTTTGGCTGGGATCTAACCACTAACATCAAGAAATGTAAGAAACAGCCAGCCCTCTGAAGGCTTTGGCAACAGTACTGAACGTGAGACAAGCCTGTGCTATAGAGAGACCTTGACTCAAAAAGTAAAGGAGCTTTGGGTGTAGCTCTGTGCTAGAGCACTTGCCTGCCATGTACAAAGCCCTGGGTCCAATCCCTAACACCTCGAAAACAAACCAAACAAAAAACCAACCAAACTCAGTTCCTTAGAGCAGATCCTCCCAGGGCGGAACCCTGTGTTTAACTTATGTAAGAGGATGTGTCAGCAATGACTTGAACAGTTCAGCCCTGCCACCAACCTTGCTGTGCAATTCCTACAGTTGAACTTGCATGCCTGGAGGCAGGCTAGAGCAGTTTGGAACCGCATGCACTCACACAAACACTCTCACAGATACTCACACACAGACAATCTCATAAAGCTAATCTCACAGACACACACACTCACAGACTGCCTCCCCCACCAGAAGACTGAGCTTGTGACATTCTCACGAGAGATACTCAGGGCTATGCAAGGACAAGACAATTCCAAAGGGAGCCTGCAAAATCTTCCTATCCAATAATAAGGAAAAACAGAAAACTGGACCAGGGTGTAGCTTAAGGTAAAGTGTTAGGACCTGAGTCCCAGGCAAGCATGGTGACTCTTGTAATCCTAGTGCCGGGTGGTGGAGTCAGATGGTGGTCAGTCAGTGTAGCCTGCTCAGTGTGCTCCAGCCCATGAGAGAGCCTGTCTCAAATAAATAGATTCTCCCTTTGCACTAGAAATCTCTGCAGGGATTGTCAATAAAGCCGAGCATGGTGGCACACACCTGCGATCCCTGCACCTAGGAAACTGAGGCTGAAAGATAAAGACTTGTAGGCCAGGGAGCTGGGGAGATGGCTGCTCTTCCAGAGTGCCCAGGTGTAATGGAAGTTTTGGTTCCTTTTGTAAACTCAGCTATGTTATGTAAATATTTGTTGTTTTAATATCAAGTATGGGATTTTAGTTTGGGCTTTAGTTTGTCCACACTTGTTTCGCGCGGGTGGTCTTTGTCAGCAGGCCTGCCTCTTGTGGCATAAGGAGGGGCGTGGTCCAAGACTCTGAGGAAGATAAATAGGAGAGAGGGTAGTGTCTGATGGTGGCCCTCAGGTGAGTAGCAGTTTGGAGAAACCTGAGACCAGTGTGGTGAATGGAGAGAAATGTTTCAACACAGTGGCTTGGAGGAGATTGCCTGCAGCATTTGCTGTTGACAGAGACTGGTATTGCTCCAGAAGAACCCAATTGACCCTAAACAGCCAGGAGCAGTAAAGGGGTCTGCGCCCCCTCTACCCACTAACATTCTTTCTCAGACCCAGGGTTAAGGTTTTGGTGGACGGGAGGTAGAGGTGTCAATACCCCAAATAAAATAGAGTTTCACACACACACACACAGGTAACCCCAGCACTAGGGCAGTAGATAAGGAGGATCGGGAGTCATCCTTGGACTGGAGAGATGCCTCTGTGGTTAAGAACACTTACTCTTCTTCTAGAGGACTTAGGAAGGTTCCAGATCCCACAAATAAGCTCACAATTCCAGCCCCAGGGTATCTGTTGCCCTTTTCTGGCTTTCTCAGACACCATGCAAAAAACAAAACAAAAAACAACCACCAACCCGCTGCACCCCTTCCCCCCAATCTATATTTTAACAAGATCCCCGATGTTCTAGAAATGAGGGGATGGCTGGGGACACAGGACATAGCTTGGCTAGTAAGAGAATCTGCCTAGCTGGGTGGTGGTGGCGCACGCCTTTAAACCCAGCACTGGGGAGGCAGAGGCAGGCGGATTCTTTGTGAGTGCAAGGCCAGCCTGGTCTACGGAGTGAGTTCCAGGACAGCCAGGGCTACACAGAGAAACTCTGCCTTGAAAAAAAGAGTGTCTGCCTAGTATATACAGCCCCTGGGCTTGGCCCCATGTCATAGGCTGGGCAAGGTAGGGCAGGGCTGAAGTCTTAGCACTTGGACGGTGAAGAATCAGGCGTCCGAGGCCACCTGAGCAAGCTCAAGGCGCCCCTGGGCTACAGGAGACCCCGTTTCAAAAACAAAACAAAGAGGTACTCCAAACCCTCAACACCTCAGCTACTGAGGTTTGGATTTAGATGAACTATATTTGCTCCAAACCTAATCTGCAACCTCTAATAGCAGCTTTAGTAGTAGTAACAGTGACTGGGCCCAGCAGAATGACTCAGTGGGCTAAGGCCGTCGCTACCAAACTTGAAAACCTGGAATCTGATGCCTGTGACCCGCATGGTAGAGAGAACGGACTCCTCCGGCACACCGTCCTCCTACCTCCGCACGGAACCACTGCATGTGGACACACACGCTAGAGAAGCATGGGAAACAGGTGTTGTGGTCTCTTTCTACCTTTTTCTCAGTTGGTTTTGAAATAAACAGTGATGCCTCTGAGGGACTCCCTCAAACTTCTTAGCATCGCCTGTTGCCCAAGCCTGTGGTCATTGCTTAGTCCTTGTTTTTGGCTCCTCAGCCTCACAGGATGTGGCAGCTGAGCTCTTCCTCTTTGATACTTCCTTACTCTGGTGGCCAAGTGTCACTTCAGAGACCTGCGAGACCATTCCTCTTCCTCTTTTAAAAAAATTTTTTATTTATCCTTTTTTGTTATTTTTGTGTTTTGTTTTTTTTCCCCAGAGCTGAGGACCGAACCCAGGGCCTTGCACTTGCTAGGCAAGCGCTCTACCACTGAGCTAAATCCCCAACCCCAAATATTTTTATTTAATTTTTAAATTTATGTGCATTGGTGTTAGGGTGTCACATCATGGAGTTACAGACAGTTGTGAGCTGCCATGTGGGTGCTGGGAATTGAACCCAGGACCTTTGGAAGAGCAGACGGTGCTCTTAACCACTGAGCCAACTCTCCAGCCCCTCCTCTTCTTCTTCTTCTTCTTCTTCTTCTTCATGGGACCTTTCTGTACTGAAGTGCTCATCCTGACCTCTATGTACTGAAGTGCTCAGCTCAGCCCTGGGGTCTCCTTGCCTGTCTGGAACATTTATGTCCACAAAGACCTTCTACCATCTTCAACCCCCCAGGAAGCTGCAACGCTCATGTTTTGCTGAAGCGCACACCCAGTGAGCTACTCTCCTGTTTCCTCTCCTGCTCCACACAGATTTTCGGCATCTTTGTCTTGTTTTGTGATGAAATTTTACTAGGTAACCCTAACAGGTCTTAAATTGAAAATCTGCTTGTCTCACCCTCCATAAATGCTGGGATTACAGCATGAACCATCATACCCAGCCTAATTTTATTAGAGAAAAAATTAGATTGCATGTATCTTATATGTATGTGTGTGTCCTGGTGTGGGTGCCAGGATGTGCATGTAGAAGTCAAGGGACAGCTTGTAGGATAGTTCTCTGTTTCCACCATGTGGGAAAATGGGGGTAGAACCCAGGTCATGAAGCTTGGTGGCAAGTACCTTTGCTGGCTAAGTCATCTGGATGGCCCAACACACTCGGCTTTAAATACGTCAGCTCCATCTTTAACACGTACTGAGTCTGACCTGACCTCTCTGCATATCCTGCAGCTTCTTCCATGCCAGCCTTTGGCACACAGGCCCACTTCCCACTTCCCAGTCTAGCTTTTGTGGCCCCCAGACTGTTTAGGAGCACATCATGGAACCCGCAGATGCCTTCACTAGCTTCCGGGTTCACTTTTGCCCCATCTCACCACATCCTAGCAGCTTCCTGTGGTGGAAACCCTGCACTCAGGAGCAGACAAGGTGAAGGACGGACACTCAAGTGAACACATCACCGTTCTGTTTTGTTTTGGGTGGAGTAGGCTGGCCTAGAATTGGATATGCGTGAACCTTTAAGCCTTCTGCCTTCACACTCCCCGTGGGCTGAGATTACAGGTGTGTGCCACCATACTTAGTTTATGTGTTGCTGGAGGCTTTGTGCATGTCAAATCAACAGTCTGTCAACCCAGTTACATTCCCAGCCCTGGCCTGAAACACTTGCTTCTCCTGCTTTGGCCTCCTGAGTACTGTCATGATAGGTGAGCACTGACCACACCTGACCACATCATTGCAAATTTCAAACTGCTGTCCGCCCTACCCTGAACCCCAGTATAATGTAACTTATCATAGGTAGTTCTACAAAAAGGGGCCTCTGGAGAATGCCCATTTCTTTTAGACAAAGTAGTTGCTTACATATTTGACAGAAAACTCTTTCAATTACCATATATGCTTCTCCAGTTATATCGGAAAGGAACCTGTAGGTCACACCGCGGTTTTTATTATTACCGGGCATAGTGGCATGCACCTTTCATAACAGTACACAGGAGGCAGAGATAGGCCGATCTCCGTGGGTTTGAGCTCAGCCTGATGTATATAGTGAGTCCAGGTGAACCAGGATCACATTGTAAGATCCTGTCTCAAAAAAAGCAAAATAAATAAAATAAACTGGGCAGTGGTAGTATGCTCCTTTAATCCCAATAATCCGGGGTGGGGGACATAGGCAGGCAGACTTCTGAGTTCAAAGCTTGCCTGGTTTACGAAGTGAATTCCAGGATAGCCAGGACTACACAGAGAAACTATGTCTAAAAACAAAACAAAACAAAACAACAACAACAACAACAAAATATATATATATATATATTGTAAAATAGTTATCTCTGGCTGGGCATGGTGGCACACGCCTTTAATCCCAACACTTGGAAGGCAGAGGCAGGGGGATCATTGTGAGTTCAATGCCAGCCTGGTCTAGAAAGTGAGTTCAGGACAGCCAAGATAACAGAGAAACCCTGTCTCAAAAAAAAAAAAAAAAAAAAAAGTTATCTCTGTAAGAAGTAAAATTAGTATGCAATGACTTTCAAAAAAAGGGCACAAGAATAAACTACAAAAGCCAGGCAGTGGTGGCGCACACCTTTAATCCCAGTACTCTGGAGGCAAATCTCTGAGTTTGAGGCCAGCCTGGTCTACAGAGTGAGTTCCAGAACGGCTAGGGCTACATAGAGAAACTGCCTGGAAAAACCTAACCAAACAAGAAGAATAATCACAAGTCATCTGATGCACTGGTTGTACCTTTATTATTTTTACCTCGTTCACTAGCAGTTCTGTGATGCAAGGTTACCATACACAGTTAGATAATGTCTGCATTACACATCTAAGGCTATACAGCAAAAGAATCAGGATTAGTACAAATACAAGAACTGTATTTACATTTTGTATACTCAAGCTCCAAACATCAGATATTTACAAAATAAAACATGAAAATGAAATCCAAAATTAATAATGTACATTGTTGCTTGTGCTCAACTCCTTCACTGGGGAGAGATCAGTTTGCAAAGTCTTGGTTCAAAAAGGCCACTTATGCTGCATGGATTCTGATATAGCATGGGGTGGTGACAAGAGACTTGACTCGTGACAGACGACGCTTAAACATGGGAAGGCTGGTGGATCCCTTAGGTGAACTGATGCCAGAACACACAGCGTGAAAAACAACCAATTAAAGACATGACAACATGAACATCCAGGGCGCCACACGAGACCAAGCTCCGCCTGGACTTTCTGAGGGAGCAGTTATCTACCGTGAGGCCTTCTGTCTGTCTGATTTGCAGTTCTGGGGATTGAACCAAACACCACACAGCACTGCCAAGTGCTCTACCACTAAGCTACACCCCTAACCTCTGGCTGTGGGTTTTTAACACCAAGTCTGTATCAAATCTTAATTTCTTTAAGATAGAGATCTCTTCATTCCGTTTTAAGTTATTAGGGGCTCTTGGGGATCTTTCAGAGCTCAGATACCTACTTCATAAATGGCCTTTTGAACAGTCAGCAGCAATAATCTCTCAGCCGATGACCTCTGACTTGCTCCACAGTCGTGGTCTTACTCACGGCAGACCACTGGGCATGGTGGATGGCTGTAGTGCACACCACCAGAGTTTTATTCAAATGCACTCAGCAGACCTTCTAAGAGCAGCAACAGAATAATTCTTTTCTTCTCATAGAGCAAGTTAAAGATTACAATTTCAAGAAGGAACCCAAGTGAAACATGAAGGACTCATGCCAAACACACCACCCATCCCTGGTACTGTTCAGAAGACCCGGAGCACAGCGCCCACGAGGGAAATGCAAGAGTCCCAACAGGAGGCACACAGGGCAGAGCCATCCCCTTTCAGTCCAATGTGCAACTCATTATAGCCATATAAATATATAAATACCTACAAAGTTAAATATCCCTGTAAATTAGACTAGAAGCAGCAGGTAACAAAGTCAATGCTTTGAAATATGTGTCAGGAAAAGCCATCTGTTTTCAGACCCCAAAGACCTATCACAACCACCATTCGTTCTTTTATCTAAACAAGAAGAGAAAAATTGAAAATGTAATAGATACATAAATTCCATGTAGCTGAAGGTTAAAAAAAAAAAAAAAGTAATAATGTTGTCTTAGTTGAGGAACCTTCAGCACTTGCCTCACTAACTTCCTCGCTCATGGGTGGAGTTCAGGAGCCTGCTCGGAAGCAGCCTGGCCTGTGCTCTGGCCTGACCTTGTGCAGGGGCTGCTTGGCCCCTGCACATTCTGGGCCTGAAAGCTGACTGACTCCCAGGGTAGTCGCACAGAAGCAGGCAAGGCCTGAGCACTGGCCAGGGGGACAGTTATGAGGCCATATTTGCTTGGGAGAAAGGAAGATGAAGACGGCAAGGAAGAGGGTGGTAATTAGTTTTAACTAGCACTCACTTTTCTGTAGTTTGTATGTCTTTATTCTAGTTTTTGTTGTTGTTGAAAGGAGTGCTTTGAAAATTAAAAAGAAAAACATTACCTTAAAGGTTGTCTTAACTTTCCTGCTACCATGGCAACCACAAAAATCTCATGAACAGGTCCTGCCATAAAATGCTTTTTCTTTCACAGCTTCAAAGCAGAGGTGACCTTCTCTGGAAACAACACAACCCGCCCCCCCCCCCAGGTGCTCAGATTCTGATGTGAGCATGGGCTT
This sequence comes from Acomys russatus, assembly GCF_903995435.1. Taxonomy (NCBI): domain Eukaryota; kingdom Metazoa; phylum Chordata; class Mammalia; order Rodentia; family Muridae; genus Acomys; species Acomys russatus. The sequence goes on from NC_067165.1 coordinate 40,336,364, forward strand.
TGTGGGAGGAGAGGCAGGTGGAAGAGCACCTGCCCAAGGCCCAACCCTGCCTTTCCTGGCTTCCTAATGGGGCCTCCTTATGGGGCATCTTATAAAGAGGTGGTCCAGTTTGGCTCATGCTAACGTTTGATATTTGCAAAGCAAAGACTTTCTAAACCAGTTTTGTTTGAGCTAAAAGAAAATGTGCCAGGTGTGGTGGTGCATGCCTTTAATCCCAGCACTCAGGAGACAGAGGTAGGTGGATCTCTGTGAGTTCAATGCCAGCCTGGTCTACAAAGTAAGTCCAGGACACCAGAGCTTGTTACATAAAGAAAACTTGTCTCAGAAAGAAGAAGGAAAAAAAAAAAAGAAAAAAGAAAAAGAAAGAAAAAGAAAACATAAGTCATTGCAGGGTTTAGTGTATCGCACAATTTCACTCTCCCTTAGGCTTCATACCTCTCGTCACAGACACGGATCCTTCCATCTAACTTTGTAACAGCAGCAACATTAGTGATTCACTTTGAAAGCGATCTTTCGTATTCATTTCCCTGAAATTAGACTTAGTTCTGGTCCAGGAAGCTGTCTCCAAGCTCAGACAGAACCTGCTGAATTTGAGTATACACTAGAAAAGCATGTTGTGTCCATTAGACAACAGAGACTTCTAACTACATTAAAAAATCTCATATATATGCTTAGAAAACAAGTAACATTACAGTTAGTGACCTATGCTTTAAGGAGAGAAAGAAAGTTTTAGGCTGGGCGTGGTGGCACATGTCTGTAATCCCAGCACTCGGGAGGCAGAGACAGGTGAATCTCTATGAGTTCGAGGCCAGCCTGGTCTACAAAGTAAGTCCAGGACAGCCAAGGCTACACAAAGAAACCTTGTCTCGAAAAAGAAAAACGAAATGAAACAAAAAGTTTTAAAAATCCACCAAAAAGCCCATCATCTTGTAGATAAGAACAGTCGGGTTTCTGCCCTTTCTTTTCTCCATGGTCCACTTCTCCGTTTCTTTACAAGGCAACTGTAACAAAAGGCGTCACCAGTCCTGCTCTTCAGAGAGAAGTGTGCTGAGAGGTCAGAAGCAAGGGTCTGCATGACGCCTCCCTAGTGGCGGCTCTGCTCTGGTGAGTGCGCTCTTGACCAGAAACAGATTCATTCCTCACTACCCTCAGGTGGCCAGGGACTGTCCCAGAGTGAAGGTGAGCAGATGCTTTCCTGGGTGCCTGAGTGACGCTCAAACAGCCTGGCAAGACCAGTGGATGGCAGCAGGAACGAGCCCCAAGTCACTGGCATTGCAACCAAAGTAAGCAAACCTGGGGCATTCTGTGCTCTCCTGAGTCCTGTGACACTGGCAGGTGAAGGACGAGCATTATTTCCTGTGACATCCTCTGGAACCCGCGACCTGGTTTGCTAGAAGCCACAGAGACTGGGGGCAGTGAACTCTTCTCCCTAAGGGAGTATTTCCACACCATGTGGGGCGTGGATCCAATAGTGAACCACAGGGCAGTTGGGGGACACTTTCTTTTTTCGACCTTAAGTGTTTTCTGATTTGTTTGGAGTGGTGGTAGGGGCTGGTCAGTTCTGGCATACAGAAAACAGAGCCTGCCATGTTTGCTTATATGGAGACAAATATTACTAGAAATGGCCACTGGGTTCAGATGGCGACTGCCAAGTTTATGCTGGAACTACAATTCTTTGATCAGAGGGAGCTGTGCCCATGACAAGCTGCACTCAGTGCTCTCAAAGCAACAATGATCTAGTTTATCAAGAGAAAGTCAAACACTCCCACACTCCCCCTTGTGGGAAATGTGTTCATGACATCACATAATTCCAAACAGTGCCTCCAGCATTACTAGTGCTGAGGACAGAGTTGGGAAACTCCTAGACAAAAGCCTCCTTCCCACTGAGGAGAAAAGTTTACAGGACGCTCATCACCCACTGCCCAATCTACTGCAGCAGCCTGGGCCTTAAAGGGCCAGTAGCAGCCGCTGTTCCAGGCCTATCACAAAGGCCCCTCTGTATCTTCCACTCTAAAAATCAATGCTACATGCCCTGATTTGTACAGAGAATATAAATCCATTTCTGAGCTTTCCACAGTGCCTTCCCTGAATGGAAATGCAGGGATCAGCCACTAAAAAAAGAGACAGAAGGAGGGAAAAGCAAATTCTTTTCTCAGGACTGACAATACCAGATGTCTCCTCCCTCAGTCTCTAAACCACCCAAGAAAAAGCAGTATTAGCATAAACAGAGGAGAAAAAAGAGAAAGAGAAAGTACCCTGAAACCAGAGACAGACAGAGACAACAGCCAGACAGCGACCATGAAGGGGACCTGTCATTCAAAACGAAGCTGAAGAACATGGGAAAATCATTTGGAGATCTGCTGGGCCCCCTCAGGGCGTGTGTGAGTGCATATGAACATGTGTAGTGGTTTTTCCCCCTTTTGTTAGGCCACATGCTACAAGTCTCAGCACAAGAAAAAAGGAGAGGAGTACAGAACTGTGGAGAGAGGGGACAGGAGAGCTAGAGGAGTACCGGGTGACAAGGGAAAAGTAGTTAAGCCACAGGATTACAGACAAGAATAACCGTCAAGAATCACAAACAGAATGAGAGGTAACACTTTCTTTATCTGTCGAAGGTGAGCAAGGCTCAGCAGAGTCACCTAGTATTTCGGCTGGCTTGGGCATCTGCGAGAGAGTTTTGACCTATGAGAAAAATGGGAGGCATGGTTAGAAAACTGAGTGGGTTTTCATCGCTCTTCATGAGTGATGCCACAAGCCCAGGTGTCTATGCTCTGAAACAAACGTCTAGACCAGCGGTTCTCAGCCTTTAGGGATTGAATGACTCTCCCAGGGGTTGCATATCAGATATTTACATTTTGGCTCATAACAGTAGAAAAATTACAGTTATGAAGTAGCAACAAAGATATTTTTATGGGGTCACCATAACATGAAGAACTGCATTAAAGGGTGGCAGTGAGTCAGGCACACCTCTAATCCCAGCACTCGGGAAGCAGAGGCCAGCCTTGTCTACAAAGCTCATCCACGACAGCCAGGGCTGCCACACAGTGAAACCCCATCTCAAAAACAAACAAACAAACAAAAGAATGGCAGTGTTAGGAAGGAAAAAAACCACTGGGCTAGACTGTGGTCTTCTCTACTCTGGGAACTCTGTGAGATAAGCTCCTCAGCAACAGAGGGCTCAATTGTGGGAGTCCACACTCATGATCTTTCCTTTACTCAGTGCCCTGGACCTACCTGGGACCTCTTGAAAACTAAAAACGAAAGGAGATTAAGTGGTGATGGTGTGGCCAATGTCCCATAGCTGAGGACATGGACATCTCACTGGAACAAGGGGACTCGGTCTTACCATATGACATCATTATGCCTGAGCCCGGCATGGTGGCCCATGCTTTTAGTGCCAGCACTCAGGAGGCAGAGGCCAGTGGATCTCTGTGAGTTTGAGGCTAGCCTGGTCTACAGAGTGAATTCCAGGACAGTCAGAGCTGCACAGAGAAACCTTGTCTTGGGAAGGGGGGAAAAAAAAAAAAAAAGACTGTCTGGACAAGACAAAATGAAACAAAAGAGCAACATCTTACCTTATGGTGCCAGCCAGAAGTGGGTTAAAGGCATATAACCAGTCATTCATGTCTTTGTCATTGAGAGCTTGCAGAAGGACCCCACGGTGCTTTGTGCATACAGCAAAGGTATTAGGTGTCTGGAAAGAAACATTAGGTAAATGAGAAAGTTATTGTAATGAATGAACAATTGGGACCATCTTGCCATATTCACAAGGTGCACAGCACATCACACTGAAAGTTCAAGCTACTCAGATATAAAGTAGGAGCCATGCCATAGACCAGAGTTCCAAACTCAAAAGGGAAGGACACAGGTAGCAACAGAAAGCAAAGCCAGGACAGACTTACCTTCACCATGGCCTGCTGGTCCTCACTGTACTCCACCTGTGCTGTAGACAGGTTAATGATGCCACGCTCTACTGGGTCTTTGTCACTATTATAGATGAAGACATAAGGGCGGCGAACCACAACAAAATGTTTAGCCCAGTTACTGCAAAGTGGCTCCTTGAAATGCAGGTAGCCCTTCTTAGATACCACGGAGCTAAAAAGACATTACAAAAGAAGTCAGTTTGGTTTTTTGTTTGCTTTTTTCTTTGTTTCTTTCTTTCTTTCTTATGTATGTATACAATGTTGTGCCTGATAAAAGAGGGCAGCAGATCTTATTATAGATGGTCATGAGCCACCATGTGGTTGCTGGGAATTGAACTCAGGACCCCTAGAAGAGCAGTCAATTCTCCAGCCCCAAGAAGTCAGTTTCATCTGAAGCAAATGATAATTAAGAACCATTAATATATGCTTTCACTAGGCAAGTCCTCAGATGCAACAAGACAGGTAAATGATCCATTTGGCCTAGATTATCACTGGCCACAACAACATAGTGTGCCAGGCTCAGACGCCTAATGCACACAGCAAGGACAGTCAGTGTGCTCTAGGCTGGAACAGCCATGCATGGAAGAGGCAGACACAGTACTCACCCTGCCCTAACTTCTTCGATGTCTGGGACAAGGTTGAGAAACTCATTTTTTCCTGCTCGGGCCAAATAGGGTGTCTCCACAGTTGGAATGATTTGAAACTGCTCAAATTCTTGGCAGGGACTAGAGGCACGAGAGTTGGCTTCTGGGGTCCTTACAGAGGAAGAATGAGGTAAGAAGCATTTCAGTAAGCTCAAGGCACACGTGGACAAGGTTTCACCAGAACACAGTGCCCTGCCTGTGACCCAGAGGCACACACCAGCTTCAGAGTCCAGCTGAGACAAGCTGGTGTTCGAGAGGCAGATCTCAGCTCCACCTCATGTTTTCCTTGGAGAGGACACTGGGGGCCACCCACTCACAGTCTCTCCTGCTGGTCTAAGCACACGAGCATCCGCATATGAACTCTGTTCCCTTGTGACTTTCCTATCGGTCTCATGGCCAGCCCTGAGGCACTGGTTCCTCCAACTGCTCTGGCTCACCAATGCATGCCCCTTCCAACTTCATGTTACTACTCCACTGAGTTCAGGTGGTTCTATGTGTATTCACAGGTGTGGGCCATCTACTAGAGCATGGGCAGCCTACTATTGGCCATGCTCCCCTGAAAAATGACTCTCGCAGCAGCCATCAGTTGCCAATAGCTCCTCAGCTAGGAATGAGGCCTTGTGAGGCCCACTCCTACCCTTGGTAGAATTCTGACTGGCTTCATCTTATGCAGATCTCAGGCAGGCAACTGCAGCTGCTATTGAGCTCAGGAGTGCAATGGCCATGGCACATCCAGAAGACAGCATTACACAGTACTCTTCCCATTCCCCAGACAGCTGTCTCTGTATGGCCCTGGCTGTTCTGGAACTCAAACTCAGAGATCCGTTTGCTTATTTCTGTGAAATCTGAGTGCTTACTTCTGATCCATAGAGTTGCTCCTTGAGTCCACCAGAGAGGGGCATGTGGAGGAAGGAGTGAGCGTAGAGCTGCTAAAACTGGACACCGAGGGATCCCGTCCAATTGGAGAGATGTCAGACAACTAAAACAAGGACATCGCCAGTGAGAGTCAGCAGCAAAACAATGACGCTCAACAACTAGCCAGAGTGGTTGGCCAGCAGCCCCCAGGATCCACTTGTCTCTGCCTTCTCAGCACTGCATAACAGGCATGTTCCACTGACGATGCTGCTTACATGGGTGCGGGGATCTGAACTCAGGCTCTCAAGCTTGTACAGACAGCACTGGACCTCAGCCTCTGCTGTGGAGAGCAGCAGCAGCTGTCCAAGACAACCAGCACCTCATTTTTATAAAACTGACCAAAGTCTAAGAAAACAAACCGCTACATACAATTACTACTGTTTGTAGACAATGCACCAGACCCTTGGTGCTCTCCCCAGAGTTGGGAGAAGAAGAAGGGGCGAGGAGGGGGATGAGAGGGGAGAATGAGAAACTTTTTGTGTTGCTAACTCTCTGGCTATTAAACAGCCTTATGCACATAAGCATCAAGCACTTATAGCATACATGCATTGTTGTAAGCACATGGCAAAGTCCTGCTCTCAGGAAGCATACACTATTTAATAAAATGCCAGATGGCCAGGCATCGAGGCCCATGCCTTTGATCTCAGTACTTGGAAGGCAAAAACAAGCAGATCTCTATGAGTTCAAGACAACTGAACAGAAAGTTCCAGAGCAGCAAGGGCTACATAGTTAGACCATGTCTTAAAACAAAACAAAACAAAAAAAACCCAAACAAACAAACAAAAAAAGAAACAAAACCAAAAATCATTAAGTAAATAAATTAAATAAAAAGTGTTGGATAGTGGGGCCAGAATGATGCCTCAGCAGTTAAGAACTGGCTGCTCTTACAGAGGACTTGGGTTCAACTCCCAGCACCCACAAAGTGGTTCACAACTGTGACTTCAGTTCCAGGGGATCTAATGCTCTTTTGGGTCCTCCACAGGCACCAGGCACAGAGCTACATGCAAGAAAATGCTCATACATATAAAATTAAAACAATAAAAATGAAAACAAATGAAAGTTTCAGGGAGTTGCTAGCTTGTTGTGGGCACTGAGCCCATTCCCAATAAAGCAATGCTGGAGCAAAACCCAGAAGCGACGAGGGAGCCAAACATGGGACTGTGTAGAAGAAGGAATGTGAAGTGTACAAAGACCTAGGCAGACAACAGCTGGAAAGGAAACAGTCATCACTACAATGGTGTGAAGCAATGGCCTCAGTCACTGCTCACCTTACAGTCACTAATGCTGCCATGTACCTGGTTGAATTCTCGGTTGAAAGTGTGGGTAAGAAGCTGCAGGCACTGAAAATGAGAGAAAGACAGTGTGAACATAATAAAACTCCAGCGGCTAAATGAGCCCTGTATACAAGAAGGACTAACATATCTAATAGCTGTGCTACAACTCACATGTTGCCTTAGAATAACTAGCAATATACTGAGGAAAGCTATCATGCCTCTAGGTAAGGCAATAAAAAACCAAATGGATGTTCACAACCATTCTTAACACAAGCAAAGAAAATTACTACAAACATCATGTCTTAGAAGTACTTGGGAGCTGAGCATGGTGGCCCATGAGAGCACCAGAGAAACAGAGGCAGGTGGATCTCTGTGAGTTTGAGGCCAGCCTGGTCTACATAACAAGTTTCAGGACAGTAAGAACTACATAACGAGACCTATCTCAAAAGAAAATAAAAAGTTTGGGGCCGGAGTGCAACAATTAAGAGTACTGGGTGTTTTTCCAGAGGACCAGGATTTAGTTCCCAGCACCCCCATGTGGTGGCTCACAATTGTCTGTAACTCCAGTTCCAGTGAATCTGACTTCTGCAGACAGCAGGTATCATCTGCAGACACCTTATTCTGACTTCTGCAGACACCAGGCACACGCATGGTGGTGCACATACATACCTGTAAACAAGATCTCATACAGATTAAATGAATAAGTCTTTTTTTAAAAAGTGCTTAGAAATATAAGAGCAGGACCAGGCACAGAAACGTACGCCTCAAATTCCAGCACTCAGCAGACAGAGCTGGGAAGTTTGCTGCAAGTTAAAGCGCGGCCTGATCATGATAACAAGTTCCAGGTCAGCCAGGAAGTACAGGAAGACCTTGCCTCAAAAAATCCAAAAGAATGGACATTTCCTCTAATTCTCAACTCAATAAAAGACATGGAATGAGTTGGGAACATAGCTTAAATAGTAGTGACTGCCTAGAATACATGAGGATCTAAGTTCAATTCCCCACACTGGAAAATCAAAAAGCAAAAATATGAACAATTCCAGTTGGATACATTTTCCTAAACACACTAGAAGATCACTTGACTACTAAAACAAGACAAACAACCCCCATCTCAGTTTTCTATTTCCTCTGTCACCAGCTGCACGCACACTACACACCCAGGAGTCACCCTCAACAACTCTTTGCCTTCTCCCATCCATTCAGAACCCCTCTTGTCCTCTTTAAAGATGCCTCATCTTTTTTGTTGTTATTGTTTATTTTGTTTTTCCCAACAGGGTTTCTCTGTGTAGCCTTGGCTGTCCTCTTGCTTTGTAGACCAGGCTGGCCTCGAACTCACAGAGACCCGCCTGCCTCTGCCTCCCGAGTGCTGGGATTACAAGTGTTGACCACCACAGCCTTGCTAAAGCCTCATCGCTTTTAATGCTTACTGTAACAAGGAGCTCTCTCTTCCTGTCTCACAAGGCTATTCATTTTATTTCTGCTATGGAAAAACTTTACCGTCGTTATTTAATTAATGTATTTTTTTCAGCAGTTAAGGTCAAATTCATGGCCTTGCACATTGCTGAGCAAAAGTACTCTACCACTGAGCTATACACTATTAGCCCTACTAAAGAATGTTTAATCTTGTTATAAAAACACAGACACAAATACCATTTAAAATATTTATATCATCCCAGGACCCATTTCATTTCTTGTCTCTCAATGTCCTTCCAAGGCCAGTTCCCACTACCACATCTATAAGACACATCACTATGATATGCTTGTGACCCAGTCTTAAGCTTAGGGGCAACAATTAATCCTTATTATTTCTACATTTAGTGTTAGTATCAGTGTCTTCAAAGAAAACTGCAGAAAATGAAGACCAGAGAGACTATGTCAGAGCCCTGGTGGTAGAGACTAAGAAAAGAGGACACTCCACCTTTGTAGCCAGCTCTTTTTCTCGGTCTACCAGGCTTTCGATGTCTGCTGAGTCATAGCCGCTGCTCTCGCTCGGTGTGATGGCGCTTTCAAAGGTGGTGGTTGAGATCTGAGAAGAGATGCTGGTAGAGGTACTAAGGGTCCCACTGCTGAGGCTGGGGGACAATGAGTCACTCAGAGACTTGGGTATGCTGTCACCAAGTCTCTCTCGAAGCAGCAAGAAGTGGCGAGTTTTTTCCACCTGAGAATATGAACACCATTATCTAAGCTCATTGAGCGTCTTAGAATGCAGATTATGTTTTCATCACCACAGAAAACCAAAAAGCTGAGACGCCATGGAGAGAAGGAGGAGTAGGACTAGGTGGCTGCTAGCCTGCCCAAGTCCTTGCCGCGGCCCAGTCTGCCCCGATACCTCGTGCAGCAGCTCCAGCTTCTCCAGCTCCCACTGGTGCTCCAGGATGAGGCTGTCTCCACGAGGTCGCCAGCCTGCTAGGTTCTCCTCCCCCCGCACATACGCCACAGAGGTGTCCAAGACTTTTCTCCTCCGCCTCTGCATGCCTAATATAAGAGGAAACATGCTTTTTGCTTTGTTTTTTAAATCCCTCAGTGAAAAATCTAATTCCAATTTAGGTCAGAACAAATTACTAACTCGTACACATTTTTATATGGCAAACTAAATTTGGCCCTAAAATCTATGAGAGTTTATTTATTAATAAGAGCAATGCCTGGAATTGTGGCACATGTGTTCCATTCTGCCACTGAAGAGGCAGAAGCAGGTAATCGCTGCAAGTTTGAGGCTAGTATGATCTACCCACTGAGTTCCATGTCAGTCAGGGCAATACCATAAAAAATAGAAAGCTAGGCGGTGGGAGGCAGAGGCAAGCTGATCTCTCAGCTAGAGGCCAGCCTAGTCTATTACAGCCAGGGCTACACAGAGAAACCCTGTCCCAAGAACCAAAAAGGCAGACAGATATTCAGACAGAGAATCCCATGGTATTTTCCCAAATGCTTTTTTTTTAAATGCTGAGTTCAGACTTGGGCCCTTGTGCATACTAAACAAATACCTTACCATTATTAACCTGTATGTCAACCCTAAATGTGAATTTCTGGTAACTTCCCTGGTAAAGCTGATATTGTTGCTCACAAATCATCTCTGTGAAAGCAGTGTGGAAAGCAGTTGTAAGGTTTTTCTGAATAGCTAGGCATGGTGGCTCAGAACCTGTGATCTTAACAGTTGGAGGGCAAGGGGCTATGGTAAGCTGCAGACCTGAACAAAGCCCTGTCTCAAGCAAAGCTTTCTAAACCTTTTTAACTTTTATTTATTTATTTATTTTTAGTTTTTCGAGATAGGGTGTCTTTGTGTAACAGCCCTGGTTGTCCTGGAACTTGCTGGCCTTGAACTCATACAGACCCGCCTGCCTCCTGAGTGCTGGGATTAAAGATGTGTGTCACCACACCCCTGAGCTGTTCCAATTCTCTAAACAAGTTTATATTTCACATCCCAGTATATCTCATTGGACACCATTTTTATAAACACATTATACATCATAAATCAAATAAGGTATCTTAACACCACCACTACAAAACTGGCTTAAAATACTGAAAAAGAGTTTCTACTCCCAACATGAGAAAGACTCCACTTTTCTAGGATTACCCTTGAAGCCTGTGGTGTGGGAGGAGCTTACTTACCTGGGCTGCCAGTGTCTGCCATTTTGCATAAGCTCAGTTCATAGATTCCAGTAACTCGGTTGCTATTTGAAAATAAAGTAGAACACCTTCTGAGTTTCTTGTAACACAAAAATAGGAAAAACCTACATTTTTTACATAAGAATGAATGTGTTTTCTCAATGGGCTACAATTACACACCCAGATACACACTTTTTTCATTTTATGTGTGTGTGTGTAGGTTGAAGGTCAGCTTGGGGGAGCCACTTCTCACATGGGTTCTGGGACTCAGGCTTGAGGGCAGGCCCCTCTATCCATGAGCCATCTTTCTGGTTTATTTTTATCACAAACTGTTGTTTGTTTATTTACTTGTGTTCTCTCAGGAGAAGCTTGTTTTCAGTTTAATATTTTGTCCACTGTTAAATCATACTCAATATGATGAGTAGAACAGGACGTAAGAGAAGAGAAGAAAATGTCTGACTGGAATGAAATGGTCAACAAGATCTGGACTCTGCTCACAGGAGGACGCCGTCAACCTCTCACTGCACTGTAGTGATTCTTGCTTTACTATCAACCTGGGTGGTGATACTCAACTATCTGTGCTACGTATTCTCAAATGTATATTTTTATGTGCCTTAAATATATATAATAATGCTTATAATGAAAAAAAATCTCATCAATTCATTAAAAATATGAATAGTGGCGGGCAGTGGTGGCGCACGCCTTTAATCCCAGCACTCGGGAGGCAGAGCAGGTGGATCTCCATGAGTTCGAGGCCAGCCTGGACTACAGAGAGAGTTCCAGGACAGCCAGAGTTGTTATACAGAAACCCTGTCTCGAAAAACCCAAAAAAAAACCAAAAACCCAAAACCCAAAAATATGAATAGTAGTGACAATTAGTTCTTGCAAACCTGTTTTGGAAGTATTTACAGTATAGTACCCTCCTTTTATTCATCAACTCATGTTTTGGTTAACATTGTATCAAATGCCACCATAGCAGTCATCACATCCCAGGTGTCAGCTACTCAAGTGGTTTACAACAGAAGCTGGGTATCTAAGGGCTGGAGTTTCCTTCTGTTGGACTGCCCAAAGACCTGGAAACTGAACTTGTTTAAAAAACTTACGAGTCTGGTGACTTTGAGTAGCCACTACCAAAGAGGCTTCGCAGAGAACGCGGTGGTGAGATCTTGGCATCCCGGGAATAGAAGACCATGCACACGTCCTTGGTGATGACAGCCGGTTGGATGCAGTGATCCAACTGCAAACAGACAGGACAAGGGGCTGCATGATGCAGGCAGAACACAGGGACAGATTTGGAAAGCTGGTTCCAGGTGTGTAGAGAGGAAAGTTTCTGCTTTACTAGTGACTTCAAAAGCCACTCAACAGATAGTAATGCAAAGCCAGGGGCATTCATGATGAATACACTTATTTTCCTTTGAGAGAAAATGCTATCATTACATGTTATTTAAAAATAAAGAAGCCAGGGGCTGGAGAGATGGCTCAAAGGCCAAGAGCACTGGCTGTTCTTCCAAAGGTCCTGAGTTCAATTCCCAGCAACCACATGGTGGCTCACAACCATCTATAATGTGATGTAATGCATTCTTCTGGCCAGCAGGTGTACATGCAGGCAGAGCACTGTATACATAATAAATAAATAATGTATTATGTATACAGTGCTCTGCCTGCGTATACACCCACAGGCCAGAAGAGGGCACCAGACCTCATTATAGATGGCTGTAAGCCACCATGTGGTTGCTGGGAATTGAACTCAGGACCTCTAGAAGAGCAGTCAGTGCTTTTAACTGCTGAGCCATCTCTCCAGCCTCTAAATCTTAAAAAAATAAAAATAAAGAAGCCAGGTGTGGTGGTGCATGCTTTTAATCCCAGTACTCAGGAGGCAGAGGCAGGCAGCCTGGTCCATAGAGTGAGTTCCATGACAGGCAGGGCTAACAGAGAAACTCTATCTTTTGTTTTGTTTTTCAAGACAGGGTTTCTTTGTGTAGTCTTGGCTGTCCTGGAGCTGTAGACCAGGCTGTCCTTGAACTCACAGAGATCTGACTGTCTCTGCCTCCCGAATGCTGGGATTAAAGGCGTGAGCCACAACCACACAGCTGAGAAAATCTGTCTAAAAAAAATCAAAACAAATAACAACAACAACAACAGAAGAATAATAAGGTAGGAGAAGAGGAAAGTGACACACAGAGAGGTTCTCTAAGGCCACGGGGGCAGTAAGTGATAGCACAAGAGTCAGAACCAGTCAGTCATGGTGGTGCATGCTGGGAGATGGAAACGGGAGCAACATGTCATCCTTAGCTACACAGTTTTTGAGGCAAGCCTTGGGTACATGACACTCAAAACATAAAAATAAAACCAGAAGAACTCAGGCTTGTTCCAAGACCCAGAACTGCTAGTCTGCTCTGACCGGGAAAGCATGGTATCAAACTGTCTTAACTGGGTTTCTGAAGCTTAAGTAATCAGTGTTGCACTCTTGACAAAATAGAGCCCTGGAACAGAGTCTAAAACAATCCTAACAGTTAGCAAAGCAAAATCAAATAAACAATTTAAAGATATGGAGGGGGATAAGGATGAAAAAATGAGCTGAATTTTGGATGACAGCTGCCTGTCACTGCCTATTTCTAGGGCCTGCTGCAGTTATGGGTCCCTTACCTCCAGATAGGCAGATAAGGTCATGTAGATCTTTTCTCCATAGGGTGTCACTCGGTTCAGAAGGAGGGAGTTATGCAGGGAGCTGTCCCATACGGCCTCAAAACGGTAGAAGGTCCTGAGGTCAGAAAGACAATGTGTCAAGCAAAAGGAGCCAATTTGTCATCGCAGAGGGACGGCTAGAGGCAGGGATCCTAAGGAACCCCATGCCAACCACGGCCACTGTGTTCATCACACTCTCACAACAGAGGAAGCCTGATCTCCTAGAGGAAGAGGCGGGTGCCCATCCACTTGCCCCCTCCATCATCTAGGGTCACTTAGTCATGCACCTCATCCCTGCTTTTTGACAGAGATTTTGCCTATCAGGCAGAGTCAGGAGGACAGCAGAAGTTTGAGACAAATTTGGTCTAAACGCCAAGTTCCAGACTGGCCAGGGCACAGCGCAGAACTCTTTCTCAGACAAAACCAGCCCCACATAACTATGAGAGCATTCAAAAGGATGAGGAAGAACGTGGGCGGAATCGGAAAGAAAAAGTCCAAGGAGCCATCTTGTCTGTTTCAATGAGATAAGAAGGACTCAGCCAGGTGTGGTGGCGCACACCTTTAATCTCAGCACTCAGGAGGCAGAGGCCAGTGAATCTCTGAGTTCAAGGCCAGCCTGGTCTACAAAGTGAGTCCAGGACACCAAGGCTACACAGAGAAACCCTGTCTGAAAAAAACAAAATAAAACAAACAAAAACCAACCAACCAACAAAAAGTAAGGACTCAACAAGAACTAAGCTCCTGCCCTCACATCCCAAGGTCTAAACTTCACATCCCAGCTCAGGTGACTCTTAGAAACGGTTATATCTGGGATATGTAAGGTAGGAATGGGCAGACTTTAATTATGAAGAACGTTATTTCAATGAACCAACATGAGTTGATCTATCAATAGTAGGGAATAATTTAACAACACTAGAGGTAGTATTTGTCCCTTCTAAATGCAACTGAAAATCAACCTGATAGTTGATTTCATAAGCGAAATTTGGCAGACTGGTTCAATCAAGCTCAAGTATTAGTTTTTCCTATTGGCAAAACATGACCCACAGGTGACACTGGTGGGGATAGAGATCAATTCCAAGCTCTGCACCTTTTCCTTATTGGAACTATGACACCTTATGGGGGAAATGCCTCTTGTAGCCCCATCCCCCTCACAGCACTTGCTCTTAGGCAGAGCAGAGCTCACCTGTACAGAGGAGTGTGCACCCTATTTCCTGCCAATCACACTCTTCCTTACATCTTTCCAAGCAGTGACCTCACTAGCTCTGCTTTTCTAGACTTCCAATGACAACGGGCATATCTTCTCTCTAAGCACTCTCCCAAGCAGAGAGAACTTTCTGAAAGTGAATTCCCTGAGTACACCTCATCTTTCCAGTGCCCAGGTTTGAGGTGTGGCCACTCCCCTCTCTAGCTGTTCTTATCAGTGTTTTCCTAGACTGTGACTGTTTCTCACTGTCAAGGCTTTGAGGCAATGAGCGTAGGACAAGAAAGGTCTCCATACAGACTCAGAAGGCAGACAGACAGACAGACAGACAGACAACAACAATTAATTGTCATCAAGTGACCCACGTGCAACAGAACTGCCAGACAAGGGAAGCCTTTTTCCTGGCTTAGAGATTTAGCAGACAACCTTCACGTACCCAAAATCCTGTTTAAAGTTTGGTTTAAGAAAAATCTAATAATGGGATATGACATTCATACGGATCAGGCCACCCTCAAACTCAGAGACCTACCTGCCTCTGCCAGAGATGGATACAGAGAGACAGACAGGTGGGGAAGGGAGGGCTAACGTCCAGCCACGGACACAGCTTGTTGAGTCCACTAGGCAACACTATGTGACCTCCAGATCACTATGTGGATGTCATTGCTGAATGACATCCAGACTAAGATATAAACATATTGTAATCATATGTCAGCTAAGTAGGTTTGTATTACCGACTCATGGACTGTTAGCACACGATCTAAGGGCGGAGTTGTGTGAGGAGAACCCTGAGTGCTTGTGAGAAAACTCCAGGACAACAAGACAAGGATCCTGTCATCTCAGTTTCTTCAAATCATGGAACTGGTCTTGGACTGTGTTTCCCCCTCACAGGTGTGGTGGATGGGCTGAGTTTACTTCAGATCATTCAATGCAACTGGCTATTATTATTTGTCTACACCCCTCTATGGGAAAATACGCTTTTGCCATGTGTAGCTTGTCCTTGTGACTGTACACTTTACTCATGTCATTGCTCTTAAGCCTCAGAGTACAAATTGTCTGACGCTCTGAATAAGTTGGTTATTGAATGAGATTTCAGTACACCCCACTTTTGGGCTGCATTCTCCTAGGTTCCACCGCCTTTAGAGTGGTAAACAGTTATGATCACTTTCTTCAGTTTTCTTTCCTAAATAAAGTAAGAGGAATAGAAAACACTTCACTACCAGGAAGTTTTCTATCCCAAAAGGATTTTTTTTCCATTGCAAGTTTTTTTTTCTATCCTCAAAAGAAAAACCTATTAAGATATACAGATTAAAAAAAAAATGAATGTTTAAAAATGCACAAGACCAGATGTAGTGGCACACACCTTTAATCCTGACACTTGGGAAACAGAGTCAGGAGGATCTCTGAATTCAAGGCTAGCCTGGTCTATACAGTGAGATTCTGTGTAGCCAGTTTGGTCTCTGTGTGGTAGTGTGGTAGGCACAGAACAAAACAGAGAAAATAAGTGAGGTCTGCAAGGCAACAAACCTTTCAAGCTTTTGAGAGAGGTGGAGTGGAGAGACAGGGAAGGAAAAGAGGGAATGTCAGAGAACAAAGCCTGAGATTGTAAAATATTCTATTTTAGAATGTAGAAAAGTACAACTTGAAGAACCATTTAAAATTAGTAAATGGGAGCTGGATAAATAGATGGCTCAGAGGTTAAGAGCACTGGCTCCTTTTTCAGAGGTCCTGAGTTCAATTCCCAGCAACCACATTGTGGCTCACAACCATCTATAATATGATCTGATGCCCTCTTCCGGCGTGCAGGTGTACATGCAGGTAGAGCACTCATATACATAAAATAAATAAATAAAATCTTTTTAAAAAGTTAGTAAATGGAATGAGAAAATAATTTATAACAGTAAGTCATTTGAAACGTTACACATGCCACTGTTCACACATCAGAGCGAAGGTGCCAGCGGCACTCTGAAGGTTGCAAAATAAGGCCTTGCTCTGCTCTCGGTGCAGCTCAGGCTTAGCCAGGAAATAAAGCACTGAATCAAAACAGCAACAAAGCAACTCAAGACACAAAGCATTCTGGTGAACTAGAATCTCTAGGTGCAAAAAAGCAAACAGAAAGTACCTAGGAATATCCTTATCAAGAAAGAGCCTGCGAAAACAAAAAAGGCTTTCGTTAGTCCAGCAACCAAAAGACAGAGAAAGAAAGAAAAACAAACAAATATATATGGAGAAATAGAAACACGCAGAGAAAAATATTTTTAAAAGGCAAAATATGCTAACAAGCAAACGGAATTCCAGTGGACAAACATTAAACAGAGAACTCTGGGACACATTCTAATAAGGGACTTACAAGTGACATGGCTCCTTCTCTCAAGACTTTTTTTTTGTTTTTTCGAGACAGGGTTTCTCTGTGTATCCCTGGCTGTCCTGAACTCGCTTTTGTAGACCAGGCTGGCCTCGAACTCATAGCAGTTTGCCTGCCTCTGTCTCCTGAGTGCTGGGATTAAAGGCGTGCGCCACCATGCCTGGCTACATATCTGTTCTTAAATATTTTTTAAAAATGTTTGAGTGTTTTTCCTGCAGGAATGTAAGTGTACCATATGTGTCCTTGGTGGCAAAGTTGTTCAGAAGAGGGTACTGGAAGTGGAGTTACAGACACTTCTGAGTTGTTATATAGGTCTGGAACCAAATCTGGGTCCTCATGATAAGCAACCAGTGCTTTAACTGCTGAGCATCCCTTGAGCCCTCTTGAATGTCTTTATGCCAGCTGTGTTTATTATTCTAATCATTTAAAGTTAATTAAACACTAGGCCTATTGATCAAATATAAAGGTAAAAAGAACTTTCTGTGAAGACCAATTTAAACGCTTTTTCCTAATGTGAAAGTTCTGAGTTGTTTAGAAATAGAGGTTAATTTTAAGTGAGATTTTTCTTTGGAGACAGACTTTCACTGTGTGGCCCACAACAATCCTCTAACCCTCTTCCATTCAGCTTCTAGTTCTTGTCACCCCAACTAGAGACCACGGGATATATTACGAGTGTGGTTTTTACAGGAAAGACAATTAGAATTCCAACGAGTGACTTCATAGTTAAAGAAAACGCTTTAGCCTACAGTGAGAGCTTGGCGAATGAAATGCGTGCACACAGAGCCTCATTAGTACAGGCTGTGAGATGACCCAGCAGACACCGTGCGGCAGCTGCACCATGTCTGGCCCCAGCAAGCAATCCTTGACTTTCATATGTCACACCTCACACACACACACACAAGTTCAAGATGTGCACCTTTCATTCTTGACTGCAGCCAACTTACTTGATTAACTAACTAATAACTAATAACTTCTATTACACTAGATCTGATCAAGCCCAATTCTCTTCATAAAGCATTTGATCTGAGGCTGGCTCGGGTCAGAGGGCTTTTCAAGGTTACTTGGGTGTAAGCACGTCCAGCACAATCAAGGTTTCAACAGGAGTGACACCTGAACACTGGCAGGAGAGAGTCACACGGTTTCTCTGCTGATTTCAGAGACATGGTGCTTATGGTCTACCTGGAAGAGGTGATGCTACCTTCTCCCCAAACATAACAGCCCTTCACACTTGCCCCCTTTCCACAGGCCATGCCAACTCTCCTTATATGCAGAAAAGCAAGCACAAATTTGTTTGTTTTCTTTTCCTATGCAAAACTGCAATATAAGAAAAAAAAAATTAATCCTGGCCCAAACCTTTTCATTCTGTTTCTGCCTACTGTCTTACCCCTACCCCTTTCCCAACACACACATAAACAAACTTCCCGAGGCATAAAGCAGCACAGAGAAATAATTCCATAATGCGAAGGCAGTGTCGCGGCCCACACTGGACACGCATGAGCTCTTGGTTCCCAGCCCTGCCGACTTCAGGAGGTGGATTCTCTGAGACAATAGCCTAACCTTTCTCCTGGCCCAGGTAGGTGAGAGACCCTGGGAGTTTAACTCCAGGCTAACATGGAAAGGCTGGCTATGTACTTTTCTGCAATGCCAGTCACACCTGAGTATAAAAGGAAATTTACAGAGAATCTAGTTTAAAGTAAAAAAATAAAATCCATTATTGATAGGATCCAATATTATAAATAATAGTTCATATTAAATTATCAACTTTAGGACTAAGAGGTGGTTGCATACACCTTTGCTCCCAGTATTCAGGCGGCAGAGGCAGGTGGATCTCTGAGTTTGAGGCCAGCCTGGTCTATAGAGCAAGTTCCAGGATAGCCAGGAATATATAGAGAAATGCTGTCTCAAAAATTACAAACAAACAAACAAATGCAAATAAATAATCAGCTGTATACACAAAAGAAAATAAGGAAACAAAAACTGAACACAAGGCCCCATTTTTCCCTGGGGCACATCTCTATGTTCTTTAGGAGCAGAAACTTCTTTCTTCCCAGCAACCGTTTCATTGGCAAACATTTAGTCTTAGCAATAACGAATCTGTCTATTTAAGCGCGTGGGTAGCATTTTGAGTTTTCTTTTCTTTTTTCATTACATTGTGCTGCATTTACTTAAACAGTACTCCTGAAAGAACATTCCCATTGTCTATGGGTAAATGAACACATAGACACATCTCCAGTTCTTTTCCTTTCTTTTTAGGCAGCAGGGTTGGCTAAAGTAGAAACACATTTTTATCTTAAGGTTTATTTTTTACTATTTTAATTATGTGTTTGTTTGTATTTGGGCATGTGTGTATTAGTACAAGTGACCACAGAAGCCAGAGGCACTGGATCTCTCTGGAGCTGGAATTACAGGCTGTTCCTAGTCATGTGATATAGATGCTGGGAACAGAATTTGGGTCCTCTACAAGAGCAGTAAGCACTCTTAAGCACTGAGTCATCTTTCCAGCTCTGAAAACAGTTTGCTGGCTCCCGCCCCAGGTTTCTCTTAGTCCTGGCTGCCCTGGAGCCTGCTATGTAGACCAGGCTAGCCTTGAACTCCAGTCTCTATTTCCCACCATTGGAATGAAAGCTGTGTACCACCACCCAATGGTCAGTCTTCAGCACTATATCTTACTGGAGAAAGAAGCGTGTGTGCACTCTTTCTTACACACACACACACACACACACACACACACACACTTTCGACCTCTGAAATTTTAGTGCTTAGAGATCATTTGGGTAAGTGCTAGAATCTTTGAAGTAAAAAGGGAATCTCTTTCTTCAACTGTACCAGGAGTCATTAGAAATAGGGACTCTAATGTGAGTCCGTCAAACAACCCAGGCTGACACTTCTGTGACCAAGGGTATCCTACCTGCTGGAGTTGTGGGAAGACTTCAGGGACTTAGCGGAGATGATGTTTAGGGAAAGGATAGCATCAACTGCAGCTTCATCTACCTCAGGTTTATTCCTAATCCGACCTAAAAGAAGGGATAAATAAACCAGAAGATGAGCACATTAAAAACAAGACATAAGTTTGTCAAGTCAAAATGTCTGGTGGCACAAACTGATAATCTTAGCTACTTAGCAATAGGATCACAAGTTCAAGGTCAGGACTGGAGAGATGGTGCAGAGGTTAAGAGTGCTGACTGCTCCTCTAAAGGTCATGAGTTCATGCCCCACAACTACATGGTGGCTCACAACCATCTAAAATGTGATCTGATGCTCTCTTCTGGACTGCAGGTGTATGTGCAGGCAGAGCACTGTATACATAGTAATAAATAAATAAGTAAATAAATAAATCTTTTAGTGTGTGGGGGGGGTTGTTTTTTCTTTTTTTAAGATTTTATTTACTTACTTTACGTATGAGTGTTCTATCTGCATATACAGCTGTGTGCCAGAAAAGGGTATAAGATCCCAGTATAGATGATTGTGAGCCATCATGTGGTTTCTGGGAATTGAACTCAGGACCTCTGGAAGAGCAGACAGTGCCCTTAACCATTGAGCCATCGCTACAGCCCAGTGTGTGTGTGTGTGTTCTTTTTGAGATATGGTTTCTCTGTGTAGCCTTGGCTATCCTGGACTCACTCTGTAGACCAGGCTGGCCTTGAACTCAGAGATCCACCTGTCTTTGCCTCCCGAGTGCTGGGATTACAAGCATGCACCACCACCACCTGGCTAAATAAATTAATCTTAGAGAGAAAAAAGTTCGAGGCCAGCTTGGGCAACTTGGTGTCATTCTGTCTTTAAAAAAAAAGTATAAGGGCAGGAGAGATGGCACAGAGGTTAAGAGCACTGTCTATTCTTCCAAAGGTCCTGAGTTCAATTCCCAGCAACCACATAGTGACTCATAACCATCTACAATGAGATCTGCTGCTCTCTTCTGGAGTGCAGGCATACATATAGGCAGAATACTGTATAAATAATAAATAAATCTTTTTAAAAAAGTATAACGGAGACATGCAGGACTCTATGGTCAATCTTCAGTACTATATTTTAGTGGAGGAGGGAGCATGTGTGCACTGTCTTACACAGACACAGACACACACAGACACACACACTTTCAACCTCCGTAACTTTAGGTGGTGCTTAGAGATCATTTGGGTAAGTGCAGGATCCTGCATTGTTTTCTAAGGTTGTCTCATTTGCTTTCCTGCACTAGGATGGAAGCCAGGGCTCTGCACATGTTAGGTAAGGACTCTACCACTGCGCCACAGCATGGATTCATCTGATTATCTCACACCTAACTAACTGCACATTCAGAATGAGCAAAGATGTCTTAATGATCTCAAAACCTCTAGTTCAGATCCATACTCATAGTTAATAGTTGGATGGCATGGTAACAGGAACAGGAAAAAGGAGTCGTTCCCCCCGCCCCCCGCACCCCTCTCTCTCTGTACTAGGGGTCCCCCCGCCCCCTGCACCCCTCTCTCTGTACTAGGGGTCCCCCCGCCCCCCACGCCCCTCTCTCTGTACTAGGGGTCCCCCCGCCCCCCGCGCCCCTCTCTCTGTACTAGGGGTCCCCCCGCCCCCCGCGCCCCTCTCTCTGTACTAGGGGTCCCCCCGCCCCCCGCGCCCCTCTCTTTGTACTAGGGGTCCCCTCGCCCCCCGCGCCCCTCGCGCTGTACTAGGGGTCCGACTCAGAACCTTGTATCTACTCCGTAGTCATTCTACTCCTGAGCCACAACCCCGGCACTCAAGAGAGCTTCAAACATGTCGGGGTGGTGGCAGCGCACGCCTTCAGGTCCAGCCCTGGAAGGCAGAGACAGGCGCATCTACGTGAGTTTGAGGTCAGCCTGGTCTACAAAGAGAGTTCACAGAGAAAGACGCAGCTTTAAACTCAAGGCCTCTATTTTCCTCATTCTGGGCTCTCTGGTTTTCCATGCCTCTCCTGCACTCACACAGAATGACGGCTAAAATGCCGGGCCGCCCTCAGCTGACGGAGTGTACTCACCTACCACCAGTTCGCGAACGTCTTTCCAGTGGAGCTCACTGCCCTTCTCGTGGATAATAGTCACCGTGATCCGCCGCTGGATGCCCTAGGTAATGGAACAAGATTACAATTTAGAGGAGTGCGCTGGGAACTTAACAAGGCCTGGTTTTACGAGATGCCTTGTAGGACACTGTGTTTCACATCTGTAATCACAGCATGAAGCTAGAGGCAAGAGGAATTAATACATCCTGGGAGAGAGACAGAGAAGCAAAGAGAGGTGGGGGGGGTGGAGGTGGGACAGACGGATAGATATACACATAGAAGTGGGAGAGGCAGAGACAGACCAACAGACTGATTGATTGCAACCCTATAATATGCTCTATGGTATGGCACTCCATGCAACATGGTTACCTGGACAAGAAGTACTTTTGAGCATTTGGCTGAATTAAAAAAAAAAAAAAAAAAAAAAAAAAAAAAAGACAGGATCTTGTTCTGTAGCTCAAACTGGCCACGAATTTACTAAGAAGCCCAAAGACTAATCTTGAATCCATAATCCTCCTGCATCTGCCTCCTGAATGCTGCAATTATAAAAGTCTAGTAACACACTGGGATTTGCATATTAATTTATAAAATAAATAAGTGTACATTTAAGAAATGTATTTTAATCCACTCAAACTTTCATTCATCTACTCTCATGAGGAACTTCTGGCTGATCTTGGTGGCACATGCCTATAGTCCTAGAACTCAGAAGATTGAGGCAGGAGGATCTCTTAAAATCAAGGACCTGTGCTACACAACAAGACTGTTACAAGCTGGGCGGTGGTGGCATATAACTTTTATCCCAGTACTTGGGAGGCAGAAGCAGGTTGATCTCTGTGAGCTCAAGGCCAGCCTGGTCGACAAAACCAAAAAGAAAAAAGAAAAAGACTCTGTTACAAAAAATAGTGTTTTAAGGACATAGCTCAGTGGTAGAGTACTTGCCTAGTATGCAAAGGGCTCCAGATTCGTTGTTTATTTGTTTTGTTTTTCGAGACAGGGTCTCTCTCTGTAGCTTTGGCTGTCCTGGACTCGCTTTGTAGACCAAGTTGGCCTTTAACTCACAGAGATCCACCTGCCTCTGCCTCTCTGAGTGCTGGGATTACAGGTGTGCACTACTGCACCTGACTAGGGCTACAGATTTAATGGCCTGTACAGCCAAAACCAACACAAGAGAAGAAAAAGCACCCAGGAGGCCAGCTGGAGGACAGAGAAAGAATCTGTCTCAAACAAATTAATAAGACAAAAGGAATACTGGCAATGAGACACAAAGCTTATAAACATTATGGAAAGTAAATAAAATTGTATGAAAGTGACACAAGTGGTAGTAGTTGATCCTGATTTTTTTCATACACTGACGCAATGTTTTTACCTCAGTCTCCCCACCACCTCCCTCCCACTCATGCATGCTTCCACCTCGTCCTCTTCCCATCCTCTTCCTTTCTTGTCAATACACACCATCCCGTTAGTGCTGAACACGTGTGTGGGTGTGGATGTGGGGCCATCTGCTGGGACATGGACAACCTACCTTTGTTGATGTCCTTAAAGGAGAGTGACTTCTGCAGTGGCTCTGTCAAGGATGAGGCCTCCCCTAGACCCTTTCCCCTTTGTTCTTTTTTGTGTGTATGTGTGACAGAGTTTCTCTGTGTAGCCTTGGCTGTCCTAGAACTCACTCTGTAGACTAGGCTGGCTTAGAACTCACAGAGATTCTCCTGACTTTGCCTCCCTGAGTGCTAGGATTAAAGGTGTGCACCACCGGCCTAGGCCCCAGACCCTTTTTCAAAATAGCTATTCTAAAATAGGTTTAAAGAGTATATTAAAAACAAAAACAGCCGGGTGGTGGTAGCAGCGGCAGTGCACACCTGTAATCCCAGGACTCAAGAGGCAAAGGGAGGCAGATCTCTGTGAGTTCGAGGCCAGCCTGGTCTACAAAGTGAGTCTAAGACAGCCAAGGCTACACAGAGAAACCCTGTTAAAAAAAAAAAAACTAAACTAAAAAACAAAACAAAAGCAAAATAACAATGTGACATCTATTTTGATTGTCAACTTGACTACATCTAGAAATAACTAAACCCAAAAATGGCTGGACACACCTATACTGAAGATCAGTTAAGACATCCAGCCTTGTGGATTGAATAGCTACTGGACTGTTGAACTTTCCATTCGCAGGCAGCAATTATTGGACTAGCTGGACCACAACTTTTAAGTCATTCAAATAAATCCTTCCTATCTATCTATCTACCTATCTATCTACCCACCTACCTAGATTCATTTTATAAATTCTGTTACTCTAGAAAACGCTGAGTAATACAAACAGGAACAGTATTGGAAGTTTTGTGTTTAATTCCCAGCTATTGCCTACTCTGCTTTAAAAAAAAAAAAAAAAGGTACAAGACAAAACAAAAATGTCCTCCTACATTCCCCCCTCCAAACAGATGGTAAACTAAGAAATCTGTTGTTCTCTTTCAGACTTCAGTACCTGGTGCAGCAAAAATGTCCCCTGGCAAGGTAAGCCTGCTGTATGGTCAACCACAGCTGGAATATACCTGTAAAAATAAAAACACAAAAGACAGAAGTCAGGGCTACCAAGACCTGCCAGTCTTCCTGGGTTGTAGCCATGGGGACCTTCCTTTTTCTACACTCTGGTCCCATGCAGGCATTTAATCACAGAGCAATTGCATCTGTCCCCTTTGCACATATCTATTTCTCATCATCTCTGTCTGACAGGGGTGCTGAGAAAAGAGTGATGTGTTTTTGGTTCCATCCCTGTTCCTTGCATAATGATTCAGTAAATAATGTATAACTGTTACAG
Organism: Acomys russatus; assembly: GCF_903995435.1. Lineage (NCBI taxonomy): Eukaryota > Metazoa > Chordata > Mammalia > Rodentia > Muridae > Acomys > Acomys russatus. Next base: position 40,360,785 of record NC_067165.1, read on the forward strand.
AACTGAGTAGGAGTAAGAAACAGATAGTTTCTATTTCTAAATATTTTAAGCTTCAGAAAGCAATTAATTCAGTAGAAACCATCACTGTAACTACTTCATCATAATGCAAGCTATGATAACATTACAGATCTACTTATGGAAAGTCGCACTCTTCAAAGTGACTGGCAACTGAGGAGTTCCAAAGCTATACTTAACACAGGGTCGTACGCACAGCAGACACTAATGGCTCACAGTGCTGATCATCTCTGATGGCAGTTCACTGCGTTACACACAGAGGAACTCTACGTGACAGTTTTTCCCTAACTTGTGTTAACGGATGCAGCCAGCTGCTTGCCTGTTTCAGGATCAGATACGCTCATGTTTTTCCCAAGGCATTTCAGAAGCAACTATAAACAATGACTGCATTAATCATTAATTCTAATAGCTCATAAAGACAAGGAAGCTTATGTTGACCCTGTTCATTTAGTAGAGTGGCTCTTTTCTAGGGGATGCCTTTGGTCAGCACAATCGAGGAGAGGTGCTACTAGCCTCTTATAGCTATGGGACGAAGGTACTGCAAAGTATCCTACAATGACACAATAGAAAATATAGTGGTCTCAAATAGTGGCAAGGTGACAATTTTTAATTCAGGGTAATATCTGGCTCCTGCTCCCCTCACTGAGATTGGTATTCTAATTTTAAAAGGTTACACTTATTTATTTGTGTGTGTGTGTGTGTGTGTGTGTGTGTGAGACGACCATGGTACATGTGTGGAAGTAGAAGGACAAGTTGCAGTAGTTGGTTCTCACCTTCCACCATGTTTGTCCTAGGGATCAGACTCAGCTTGTCAGGCTTGGCAGCAAGTGCCATATCTGCTGAGCCATCTCAGCAGGCTCCACTAACCTCTGTCTGAACCTGAAGCAAATTCTGTACCACCTGATCCTCTGACCTTAATAGAGCCACTGTGCAGCAGTCTTCCCTCTAACCAAGTGCATTAGGTCTTTATCATATTGCTGTTGCTATAAAGCAAATCTACTGGACGGCCTCTGCCAAACATCTCATTCAGTAGCAAGACATCCAAACTCAATCCCAAAGAGGAATTTGACAAGATAATTATGCATGAGCCAAAATGGGCCCAAAACTATATCTCTAATTCTGAAACATTTTTTAAAACATTTTTTTAAGTTGGACTTACTCTCCAGTAGGCTCCAGTTCACTGATCTCAAACCAAACCAGAAGGTCATACTTGCTCATGCTCTGCCCAAGGCTGGTTTTGTTCATGGTGTTTAACTTGGTGGCTGGAACTTTCAGAAAGTTTTACAACATGTCAAAACCCGTTCTGGTTACTCAGCAAAAGTATAGGCACTTTAATGCACTCAGCCCATCAGCACCCCTCATCCAGAGCACAGGGAAGGCAAGCACTATGGTCCTTCTCAAAACACTGTTTCTAAACTTGAGACAACAGGCTTTTACATAAAATGCATGTGCTTTACAAATCATTAAAAACCTTTTGCTTTCCAGAGTTTCTATTTGGGGGCACAGCATACATCATAACCATATTGGGTAGACGACACTTGGGAAGCACTAGGGGAGAAGCTGGCATGTCACCAGGGTTGTCTGCCAACCCACAGCTCCCAGACCTCCCCAAACCTAAGAGTCACAAAGATTTTAAAGATGGTGAAATCCAGGTCACACCCCAGAGAATTAAATCATATTGTCTGTGGGTTATGAGTGATTTTGCCTCCAGAGGCCTGAAACTGTCCAATGATTCTAACATGTAGACAGATCTGAGACTTTGGTCTGATCTGTAAATACAGGAACCTGTAAGTAATCATCTGTTCACATTTTATTCAGATTTAAATTCCATAGCCCAACAAGACTCATGTTATGTGGCTTTGGTTAAGCTGCTCACTCTGTGAGTCTCTCCTCAACCTATAAAATGTGGATCATCATATTTAGTCTACTACTTTGAAAAAGGTATTGTGAAGACTCATTAGCATAATGTATATGGAGAGTCTTTATCAATCATGGAGCATTTCTCAAACCAACAGCCCACTGGCAGTAGTCACCCAACTGTGGTTCACATGTGCTGGGGCTGCTAAAAAGGAAACTGGTTACTGTTCTGGTAGCCATCTAAGTAAGTAAACCCTAAGTTCTCAGGGAAGAAAGAAGGGAAGGGAAGGAGGGGAGGGGAGAGGCTTGAATGCAGCTCAGTGGTAAAATGCTTGTCTAACAGGCACACGTCCCAGGCTTTGATTCCTAACATAACAAATAGAAACCAACCACTAGTCTTAAAAAACCAAAATAAAAAATACGACTACATGCCTTTAATCCTAGCACTTGGTTTTCTTTTTTGTTTTTTTGAGACAGGGTTTCTCTGTGTAGCCTTGGCTGTCTTAAACTCATTTTGTAGACCAGGCTGGCCTCAAACTCACAGCAATCCGCCTGCCTCTGACTCCCAAGTGCTGGATTAAAGGCATACGCCACCACATCTGACCTAATCCTAACACTTGGGAGGCACAGGCAGGCGGGTTGCTGTGAGTTCGAGGCCAGCCTGGTCCAAAAATCTAGTCCAGGACTCCAGGGCTACAAAGAGAAACCCTGTCTCGAAAAACAAAAACAAAAACAAACAAAAAACCCAAAAAACAAAAACAAAAACAAAAAACTACTGCAAAAGACACAAAGAAGCATCAGGAAGGGTGAACACGTAGCTAAGTAGGAAGAATGCTTGCCTAGTATAGATGAGGCTCTGGGTTTGATCCCTGGCACCCCATAAACTGGGTATGATGGTACATGCATGAACAGACACGCCTCTGGATCAGACAGTCAGGCCATAAGTTCAAGATCTTCAGCTGTTAGGTAGTTCAAGGCCAGACTGGTGGACTCAAGACCTTGTCTCAAGGGAAATGACCAAACCAAACCAAAAAACCAGCGCATGTCATCCTCAGAGAGCTGTGAAAGAGATGGCGGTAAAAAGGGGTTCCCTACAGTCTCCCTGAAGAACTGTGATGTGATCTTGACAATGTGTCGATCTCTACAGTAAAGCAAGGGAACCAACAGAAACATCACGTCTCACATATGGCTCTACATCTAAGGAGAGCTAGATTAGCTACTAACCACGTCGTTTGGGTGCCCTTTCGTTCTGGAAGCTGGGAACTGGCACAAAGAGAAAAGGCTGCAATGAGTCAGCCTCGTTCTGGAACGTGGCTACAGCAGAGGAAGCTAGCACACTGGCGTGCTCAGAAAAGGTCTCCAACACATGCGTGTTCACATAGTCAGACATGAGAAACCGTATCAGCTCAATCTTTCTTTCATGGTCTGAAGGCCAGTGGGGACGTGGGATACAGAGGGAGGAGAGTGAGCACAGGGTAAGGGTGGGAATTTGGTAAGTGGGCAGTAAGGAAAAAACAAAAATAAAGAAAAGTGAAAACAAGATAAATGAAGAGAAACAGATTCTGGTATTCTATTGTATAATAGGGTATCTATTATTATCAATGTCAAAATGCTACAAGACAGGGTCTTAAATATACCTACTACAAATGCGTAAGATATACATATGCTAATTATACTGATATATACAAGTGTTCTTCAAAGTGTATAGTTACAAATGTATCATATATCGCAAGTATGTATATATAATTATTATGTGTCAATCAAAAACAAAAGTCCCAACAACAAAACTGAACATGAAGAATAAATTTAGCATTCAAAGAAATGTTGTGACTGACAGAAGTAATTACACATTAAGTACAGAGAAGAAGGAGGGTTATCAGAGTCTGAATGAGAAGACCAGAGAGACAAAGCCAGGTGTTTCTGACTTCTCATCTCAGATCAGGAACCAAGCATGAGGACACAGAGAAAAGGAACTCCAGTGTGACTCTTGTCTGAAAATGATTCAAAATAGTTGTATACACACTAGACAGAGTATAGCTGCTGCGCTCACCTGGTTTGGAGAGAGGCATGGGTGGGGGGAAGAATCTTCGAGATGGCTGAGGTGGACTGCAAAGAGAGAAGGAAAACATTTGCCAGGACTAAAAAGAGTTAAGTGTTGACATTAATGGCATGTTCACATGTATGTATCTATCTATCTATCTATCTATCTATCTATCTATCTATCTATCTACCTATCTATCTATCTATCTCTTTCTCTATGTATCTGTCTATTTAGAGGGTTTTTCCTCCCACGACAGGGTTTCTCTGTGTAACCCTGACTGTCCCAGAACTCATGCTGTAGTCCAGGCTGGCCTTGAACTTGGAGATCTAGCCGCCTCTGCCTCCCAAGTGCTGGGATTAAAGGTGTGCACCACCACCACTGGCATTCCATTGCTTAAATCTTTTTAAGAAGACAGATACCCAATACAATCCCACACAGAGACCAACACATTTTGATAGAAATCAGCCTGTAAATCTCAACTGGCATTGCCACTACCACCAATAAAAAGTTATGTCACTAGGTGGTGCACGCCTTTAATCCCAGCACTCAGAGGCAGAGGCAGACAGATCTCTGTGAGTTTGAGGACAGCCTGGCTTACTATAGTGAGCTCCAAGACAGCCCGGGCTACACAGAGAGACACTGTCTCAAAAGCAAAAACAAGTAAAATTCGTGTCACTGATCTCCTCATTAGTTGTGATGACTCCACTTTTGAGTTTCTACTTCATAAAGTAAAGGTCGCCAGAAACAATTACATGCATGTTCTAGCTCTATTGCACCATCTTTCTATTAAAAATTTCTTCTTAGAACAAAAGGAAGGTATTCAAAGTCATCAGGACAGAATTTAACTGGCTATAAACTGACTTAGTGATTGAGTTAGCTACAAAAAAGGAGTGAAACTTCTTAAGAGTAAAAACAGGGTACTTATAACTCTATTATTTAGTTATTTTCATCCCTCAAAAGAATTTTTTCCTTCCAGGTAGTGGTGGTGCGCCCCTTTAATCCCAGCACTCATGAAGCAGAGGCAGGCGGATTTCTGTAAATTCAAGGTCAGCCTGGTCTACAGAGTGAGTTCCAGGACAGCCAGGGCTACACAGAGAAACCCTGTCTCAAAAAACAAAAACAAAAGACAACAAGAGAGTTTCTTTTCTAGGAACTGAGGAACTAAACAGCAAAAGAGCAGCAACGATCAAAGTCTTTGCTCATCTCACTCAAACCTGTTAAGATCTTGTCCTTGCAGATGAAGTGGGTGCTGCTGATAATGCCCGAAGACCTCAAACACGATGGGCTTGGTTTTGATGTAGTCCACAAATGACTCAGTCACCTCCACTGCAATCTAGTAAGAAGAGAGTCAAGTGAGATCAGGGTAGGACCATGGTAGGAAGACTCACGCCTGTGCTTCCAGCAGCCCTCAGCACTGCTCACGTCCTGTGTGTGCTGGGTGCCTCACTGCCCGGCCTCCTACACCACACGGCAGGTTTTCCTCTGCTTTTCACTCTTACGTGACTTTGCCAAGCTTCAGCATTCCAGGCCCTCCACGATGCAGCAGAATCGACCTTACTCTGCTACTACTCAATATGTCAAGACTTGCCTGTCACTCTCTCTACCTGCTTTTTCGCTTGTTGTGCCTGAGGAATGGCTCTGGCTGAAACTCCACTAAGGCGGCTTTCTCTACAAGGCCCAGATGTAACAAAAACATGCACTGAATATGGACGATGAGCAAGGTGCAACGCCAAGTTTCAGACACCCTCTTTTCTTTTCTCCCTTTTTATTTATGCTACATCTTTCAGAAAACCCATCTTCTCTCTCCACATAACTGTTCTCTCTCACATAAAAAAAGTATCCTAAAATATTTCCACATGGGCAACATTCCCTTTTGTATTTAATGAATACCTTTCTCATGTCCCCATATTCTTTATTTCTTCTTATTAATTCTAAGACATCTGTGGTTTTGTGAGCCAGAGGCTTGTTAAAGAGCTGATCAGTATTTATCAAGTACATGTTTTATGTTTTATGTATGTGTATATGTCTACATTTGAGATCTGTGCATGTTGAATATGTGAACAATTGTCCACAGAGGCCAGAAAGGAGCTTTGGATCATTTGGAGGCAGAGTTATAAGCAGTGGTGAGCCACACGATATGGGCTGGGACCTTAACTCACGAGCCTACAAGAGCATGCCACACTCTACAGCTGAGTCATCTCTCCAGCCCCACATTCATGTTTCATCTTTAAGTTTACTTTGATTGTCCTTTCTTTTCTCACTTCATATACTTAAAATGTTTTGTTTGTGCTGGTTCAAATCTAGGACCTCGTGCATGTGAGGTGAGCACTCTGCCAGCTGGGCTGCAACTGTAGCCCGGGCCCCTCTCTCACTTTACAGAGTAGACAGGAAAATGAAAGGCAGTTTGGTGGAGACTCTAGCAAAGTGTTCAGGTTACTCACATTCTGTACATGGTAAAAGCCCAGGGGACTTCCTCTCCCGTTGTTCTTGAGGGGTTCCGTGGAGAATGCTTCATCATGCCGATGTAGAAAGCTTAATAAAAAGAGGCAGATGAATACTGCATCAGAATTCATCAGAATCTACTTTTGTTTGTTTTGTGAGAATCTCACTATGAAGCCCAAGCTTGACTCAAACTCACTGAAATCTGTCTGCTTCTGCCTCCAGGTGCCTGGATACAAGGCGTGTGCTGCTACATCTAACAGAATCTGTTTAAAGAGCCCACTTAGGGCTCTGATAACAAACTTTTTTGTTTGTTTGTTTTTACTGGGCCAAATGATGATTATTTCTTTCCATGTCAGCATTTTCCATATCATACAGATAGTATTTCAGATTCAAAAACTGCTAAAAAGTTAAGTGACCCTGATTATTTACACAAATGGACATGTATACAAGCATGACTTACAGGGAGTAAAGAAGTCAATTCAACAAATTTGTAGCAGGATGTGGTGGTGCATGACTGCAATATGAACACTCAGGAAGGAGAGGAGGGAGGACTAGGAGCTCAAGGCCAGCAAGGTCTACATAGCAGCTCCAGGCAGCCAGGAACACTCAAGAGAATCCCTGTCTTAAAACAAGCAAACTAGCCCCCAACCAAAACCCCAAGACGAATGAACAAACCTATGCCCCCAAACCTCTTCCACCAACACCCAAAAACCAAGCAAACAAACCTACTCCAACACCTGGGGCGGCGGGGGGTGGCGGTGGGGGTGGGGAGGAAGACACCAATCAACAAAGTATAAAGTCTGTTCTTTTGCAGAAGTTTTTCATTTGTTTGTTTTACTGAAAATGAAATCATATATAGAGAAAACTTGGCAAATGTGAGCTCTGCAAGAACAGTAAAGCTGCACATGCTTAGGAGTCTGCCATCTAGAAAAGAGGTGCTCAAAAGCATCCTTTTGACATAAGTCTGATGTTTTTGTGTTCCTACGGCATTAGGAAACTACTTCTCAAAGTTATGACTTCTCTGTTTACAGCGATGCACGTTACGCGCCTGTTTCTCCAGCAGATAGCAGGTATTTACCCATAGGGCTCAACACACAGATGTCTGAAGAATATATTTTAAAATGTTAGATGTGCTTTGTTTCAAGTGAGTCTTTTGCTTGCATGTGTGTATGTGTACCATATGTGTGCCCCAAGAAGAGCATTGGAATTTGGGACAAAGACCTGCCTTCCAATTCAAGCAACACCCCTGCAAAAGACCTGGAACCCAGAAACCCTACAGTGAGGACAGATCAGCTGTCCCACGTGGACACCACCCCAAACCTTTCCTTCCTTGACCCAAAGACTCAGAGGAAGCTGGAATCAAACGTGAAGCGGCTTTTCCTGTGAAACACGGAAGGACGCCATGTCTGGACGCCATGTCTGGAGACGCTGGAGTCAAGGGGTCTCACCCCGCTCTGGCTTCCAGCCTCACCCACCTGTGCTTCCAAGGCTGAATGCTACTCAAGTCTGCCATGATCCTCTGAGGTGCGCAGAGGAGGACCTGAGACCGGAGTTAAGGATGGCTGTGAAGCTCTTTGTGGATGCTGAGATCTGAACCTGGGTCTGAGCAGCAAGTGCTCTTAACCACTGAGCCAGACTCCAGTCCCCAATGGGGAAAAGATTTTGAATAGTGGGAAAATATCAGTATATGCTCTTCTTGATTTTCATCAGCTCACCAGGTCTGAGGATGGCAGTACCTCTGCAAATCCTCCAAAGTACCAACGATCCCTGCCACTGCACTGCAGTATTCTGTGTTTATGCAGTATCTTTTTGGAACTCTTTTAAAAAATACACACATTCCAAATTTTTTGTTTTATTTTATGTGCTTATTATTTAGCTGTATGTATACTGGTGTACCACATGCACGTTTGTGCACGCAGACCCCAGAAGAGGGCATCAGAGTCCCTGAACTGTTACAAATGGTTGTGTGCCCCTCTGTATGTGCCTGGGAATTGGACCTAGGTCCTTTTCTTGCTCTGCCACCCCTCCTCTATTTTTCCTTCTCCTGGCCATGCACCATGAGTACTAGCGAGTCTGAACTGCCACCTCAGTGGCACCAATAACATAACTGATGTCTCCTGTATACACGCTTCATATAGTGGCTGTTTTTCTTTACATTATGTACATATCCTTTTTCCAAACTATTAAATATGTGATATTGCTGGCTAGACAATTGTTTAACCGTTGTTTTTAAAGAAGCTATTTCAGCATGAAAAGTCCTGAGAACTACCAGGTTCATCTGGATCAGATACTGTGCCCCTGGACTTAGGGAACACCAGAGTCCTCCAGTGGGATAGGGTGCATACTCCACAGGGAACCGGAGGCATTCCAGTGTAGGGTTTTCATTCTTATTCTCGTCCTGAGTGAAGAAAGTGTTCTTTCAGAGATCTGTCATGCTTTCTCTCTCAAGAGCCTTAATCTTTCACAGGTATAAAGTACTCGACAGCAACAAGGACATCTTTGCAGTTAACAGCTTGCTAAATGGGCCCAGCAAAAGGGCAGTATGGTTTTTTTTTGAATGAGAAATGTCCCCCACAGGTTCATGTATTTGAGCACTTGGTCCCTACTTGGTAGCTGTTTGGGAGATTATGGAGGAAGAGAGCCTTGATGAGGAAGTACAACCTTGTGGGCAGACTTTGAGGGTTTATAACCCCGCCCCACTTCCTGTTCTGTCTCTTTGCTTCCTGTGTGTGGATGAAAATGTGATCAGCCAGCTTATGCTGTCATGCTGTCTTCTCTGCCAAGATTGGCTTTACCCCTCTGAAACCATAGCCTAAATTAAACGCTTTTCTTCTCTACGCTGTGTTTTGTCAGGGCATCCTATCAGAGCAACAGAAAAGTAACTGATACAGGTGACTTACTTGAACTGACAAAAGATGTCTGCATACTCTGGAAGGATCCCACTGGCCTGGAGCACAGTGACTCGGAACGTGAAGGCACTGCCCAGTTTCAGGTGGTTACCAATCTCTTCAGAAAATCCTTCCATCACCATCTTCCCATCCAGCAGAGTGCCTGACTTCAAATCTAAAGAGTGAAATGACACACACATGGTTCAAATAATATGAAGCGCAGGGAGCTAGGCATTCTTTCTGCCTCTAATTGACCAAAGTAATTATGCTGCTTGACTGTAGTACTCATGGACAGCGGCAGTCATCTGTCTACGCACCCAAGTCATTCATTCGGTTGACCTCTTCTGGAGGACTGATAACTTCAGAGCTCTGACCCTGTCCTTCCACAATCCTCAGCTCCTCCAAAGACAGACCAGAACGAGTCATTGCAACCGAAGAAAAGTCACTCTGAAAGTATGGCAAGACTAGGTAAATGACATATTCTCCCATTCCCCAATATATTTTTATTTTTACAAAAATAATATTTTTATTTGTACAACAAATAATTATTTGTACAAAATAATAATTAAATGGACTAAGAACTGCCTGAGAAAAGGCAATATGCTAATGCATTTTCATCTTTGTGACTGTTAGACATGTCCCATATTTTACTGAGTAACTGTGGGGTCCCCAGCATCTTAGAATTGCTAAAGTGCTAGACAAAGTAATGAGGCGTCAGCATTGGACACCTTCTTCATAAATCCATTTAATTCCTTTTTCTTTCCTCAAGGTGTTCCTTTCTTCCCAAATACTTACCTGATTAAAGTATTCATTATCAAAAGATATTTTAGCGGTTCCTGACTGTCGAATTCCAGAGCCATAATCAGGAGCTTCTTCATCCGCTAAATAGAAAGAAAGTTACCAAAGACTGAAAGAAAGTACATGTGGGAGGAGGGAGCAGCTCTTACTGAATTACTGAGTAAGGAGGGAAGACTTCAGTGTACAAATGTTAAAGCTATTTTTACAAAAATGAGTTTGTTTCTCAATTTCTTTCTTAATCTGGCTCTCAAACACATAATTGAGACTCTTATATTTGTCTAATAATAAGCTTCACAACATAATAACTGAGTAGTTATTACTCTATTCTTAACCCTCTAAGCTACTCTGGTTTCCTCCCAGAGTACATCCCAAAGTTATTTGCACTTTGTAGCTGTCCCTCTTCCAGCTCTCTCTCCTGATGTCCCCATACCCCTCCTGTGGCTCGATCCCTTACTTCTTCCTCCGACTCCTCCTCTGGTTGGCAGGAGGTCTACCTCTATTCTCTCCTTCTGCTCAGCGATTGGCTATAAACTGCTTTACTGGCATGCCAGGGGACAACTGGGTAGCAGTGTTCACATAACATTGAGACTGAAGTGTCTGAGATCAAGAACTGCAACCAGATACAAGGGTACAGAAACCAGCGATTGAATTATACAATAACCTTATGCCTGCATATGAATGAATGGCTCTGCAACAAAAGTATAGCTGCTGCTTCCAACTGTTTTTGTAGATTAACTATCTTCTTCTGCTCAAATGAGAAGAGTTAGAAAAGAACTGGCTTTAATCTTGAGTTTGTTTATAATGTTACACCTAGAACGTCTGACCACTCAACATGCTTGGCAAGACTCTACTCAGTAACAGGCAACAAATATTGAAACTTGGGGAACACTTTATATTTATATAAACTCAATATGAATGTGACTATCTGACAGTTTTTCAAGGGAAAAAGGCTGAAAGGTTATTTTATACAGTACAGCATCTGTGAGTTAAGACAGAAATAGCCATATTCTTTCCTCAGAATGTTGGCATGATCACGAGAAAGTATCAGAATTTTCATACACAGTTAGCAGTGAAATAAATGCTTTCTGGTTTGCTCTGTTTGAGACAGGGTCTTACGTACTCCAGGCTGGCCTCAAACTCACTATGGAGCTAAGGATGACCTTTAACTCCTGCTTTTCCTGCCTTCACCTCCAGGGGTATGTACCACTGTGCTCAGCTGAGTCTACTAGAAGAACCACATAAGAACTACCTAATGCCTTGTTACTCTCGCACAGTTAGGATGCAATAGGTCAAACCCATGTGCTAAGTGTGCTGGCTCACACTTGTGATACCAACGTTCAGGACGCCAAGGCAGGAGGATTGTTGTCAGTTCAGGATAGCCTAGACTACAGAGTGAACCCTTACACTAAAAACAATTAAAAATATGAAAAAGTATCCAACACTTGAGCCAACCACTGTGGTGTATAGTTACAAACCTAGGGGGCTGAGTTTGAGAGCAGCCTGAGTGATACAGAAAAGATAGTATCTCAAAAAATTTGGGGTTTTTGTTTTGTTTTATTTTATTTGGAGAGAGGATCTTACTATGTAACCCTGGCTGTCATACAGACCAGCTGGCTTTAAACTCACAGACATCCATCTGCCTCTGCCTGTTGAATGCTGGGATCAAAGGGGGTGTGCCACTATGCCTGGCTGTTTTTGTTCTTTTAAAAAGACAATACCAGCCAGGCGTGATGGTGCACACCTCTAATCCCAGCACTCGGGAGGCAGAGACAGGTGGATTGCTGTGACTTCGAGGCCAGCCTGGTATACAAAGTGAGTACAGGACAGCCAAGGCTAACACAGAGAGACTGTCTCAAAATACCAAAAAGAAAAAAGTTAGGTCAGGCTAACTTCAAACTGCACAAAGCACTATGCTAGTCTAAACTGTCCATCACTTCCACAAAGTCAATCCAAGAGTTATTCATGTTATACACCATTTTTTCTAAGACAGCAATATCCCAGACTAAAGCTAAATCTACTTGGGCAGTTGTGGTAGGGGTTAAAGCTAATAGAAAAAAAACTAATGGAGGCCTTTCCCAAGTAGAAGAAACACACTACCATTTATGTATGCGACTGGTGTCACCCACATGGAGCTACCTGCTTTTTCTATGATTTCTTTCTTTTTTTAATTTTATTTTATGTGCATTGGTGTTTTGCCTGCATGTTTGTCTGTGTGAGGGTGTTGATTCTCCTGGAATTGGAGCTAGAGACAGTTGTGAGCTGCCTTGTGGGTGCTGGGAATTGAACCCAGGTCTTCTGGAAAAACAGCCATTGCGCTTAACCAATGAGCCATCTCTCCAGCCCCTGGCCTACTTTTTCTACAGGAAAGAATCCACAGCTCTCGTCTAGAAAAAGGTCACTCACCTGCAATGGCCTGCACAGCCACACGAAGAAATCCTCGCACTTCCCCCTTCTCGCTGACTATGGCCACCCTGTGAATCAGGGGCACCGGATACAGCAGGTTGCTCAAGTACACAAACGCTCTGTCGACAGAAACCCAGAGACAAACATCAGAACATCTGAGGAAGGAGAGACTGACTGCTTCACTTCCCCAACTCTGCTGGCCTTTTGAGGTCACCTCTGAATTCTGGCTGCTTTTTCAGACAATACATAAGCAAGTGCAAATGCATGGCAAAGCAGCTGACAAAGACCAACTTACACCAAAGTACTCTTACTAAAAATTACACCATAGGTAGAAGAGTAACAATTGGAAGTAGACGTTCAAGTCCTGTGAGTTCTGCCCAGGAGAAAGGAGCCCACTGAAGAGCCTGGCTGCTCTCCATACACAAAACAGAAACCAAGTGGTAAAAAGACAGCTAAATATGAGTGAAAGACAGTTACTAGTTCTAAAATGGATTTTACACCACAGCAGTGTGAGTCCTTGTTTTATAGGAGAAACAGACATGTAGGCAGAGAGGTTATATAGGCAGAAGTTTCTGCGTAGTGAGCTTGCAGGAGACTGAACAGGACTGAGACAAATGCTAGGGGAGAGGACACAGCTGGCCCCTATGGAGTTGGCCTTGTTCCTCAAACCAAAGTTACACATGAAAGGGAACATACAAGCCTCTCCAGTCTCCCTTTTATTTCCTTCTTTTGTGGCCCTGGGGGAGAAACCCAGAGCCTCATACTTACTGCATACGTCCTCAACAATGAACTACAGCCCAGCCCACTAGGTTACTCAGGCCGGCTTTGAATTCACTCTGTACTTTAGGCAAGCCTTAAAAATCTCAGTGCTTCTGTCTCAGCCTTCCCAGTAACCACGATTACAGGCCTGCGCTACCAGGCCTGGCCAACACTTGATAGATTTCTAACTAACTAGATGAGTCCTGCCATGTTTGTGCTTTTTAAAGGTTCACTATTGTGTAGATTTTGTTTTGTTTTTAATTCTATTTAATTTGCTCTCACTAGACTGTGCGTGTGTGCACGCGTCTGTGTGTGTGTGTGTGTGTGCGTGCGCGCATGCGCGCGAGCGCATGGGTGAAGGGATGACATGCTCACAGAGTGTGGAAGACAGAAGATAACTGAAATTGTCCGGCCTCTCTTTCTACTATGTGGGTTCCATGGACCCAAGCCAGGTAGCCCAGCTTGGTGGTAAGCGCCTTTACCCACTGAGCCATCACCTATCTCATTCACCTTTTTTTTTTTTTTTTTTAAAGCAGTTAAAACTAGTAATCACAAATTTTAAGAACTCTCATTCTAATGATCGGAACGGAAAGTGGAATCTAGTTCCTACTGTTACTCCTATCTTCTCACTTGGTATATGCTGATCTTTGTGCAAAAAATGAAAGGTGGAGTACATAAACTTGACACACAGGGCTGTCCTCTGCATTTCCTGATCTAACATTTATGTTATAACAAGGGGAGAAGGATGAAGGAATGATACCGAGGTTTCAACTCAAAACAATAAAAGCAATTATGAAAATAAGTAAAAACACATCACAGTAATAACATTTGAGAACACAAATGAAATATGAATGAAAAGCAAACAAAAATAACCACAAATGTGGTTCCCCCTTCCCCCATGATACAGGAAACTGTATCATGATGTCTAATTCCCTTTCAGTCTGCTCCAAAGGGAGGAAATGTTAACACAGAGGGTTAAACTTTTGTTGAACAAAAACTTATAAATGAAAATGTAACCTAAAAAGGATTAAAACAGGGTCATCAAACACCACTACCATGACTGAGTTTAAAAAACTAAGAATTTAGCATGTGGAACCAAATGGCTAATTTCACTTCCAAAGTCAACACACAAACAAACTACATTCCTGGCTCAATGGCATCCCAGTCAGACCTCTATGCTCTCATCTTCCACCCCATGCTTTGATTTCACATCCTTAGATCTTACTGTGAATGCTACTTTCCACAACAGGTCCTCCAGGTATCATATGACTCATGTGACACACACAATTCTTTCATCGTGGCTATAATGTGCATTTATGCTGTGGTTATTACTTAGTGTCTTCATCACTCACCAGACTATAGGACTGTGAGGACAGGAATCATCTCTGGTTTTGCTCACCTATCCGCAGAGGGTGTGGCTTGCACACTCAATAAATATCTGGTAAGTGAATAGCTATGTATGTTAGAAATCAGGAATCTGATCTGTCCTACACAGAAGTGGAAGGCTTTTCAGGAAGATGGGTTCTATCAGCGGCAGAAAAGCAAGCCAGCTAACTTTACACTTGGTTGACTTTTCAAAAGCAGACTTAAGATGGAAATTAACTACACAGAACACTTAGATTCCTGCTATTACTTAATTTACTATGTTAGGTATAATTATTAGAAAAATATAAAAGCACTGTCATGCCAGTGTTCTGTAGGACCTTGAGCATGTTTTGGGGACTTCGACAAGTTAAGCAGGTACTATAGTGTTAAGCACCATCACCAGCCCATGAATTACTGGTTTTTAAAAATATAGATTCACAGGCATATCATCATAAAAATAATGCTATGTTACACACTAAAGGTGAGAATTCCTTCTACCCATGGTACAGGCTCTTCCATAGACAGAAGCACTGAGGGCATTACTGCACACTTCCACTTCTAGGGACAAGTCTATGGCAAGGCAGAGGCACTGGCCTGTGAGGCATGGATGCACTCACTTGACAACTTTTTTGTCATGTTATAGCCTTTAGCCCAATGCTGTATATAGGTTCTTTTTAGAATTTTTATTATTAATTTTTTACATATACATTTATATTATTACACATATAAACAATAAACTACCTACAGCAAGAAGAACCATGAAACAATCAGGGATTATATAAATGTTACTATCATAGTCTTTTGGCTATTTGTATTTGGCAGACTTGAAGAAAACATCTTTCCTATCTTGGTGCATCTAAAATTCTGCATGTTAATCAATATCTATCATATCTCACAGGGAAATCAAGTCCTTAATAGTTCCTGCCTCACAAATATGTATGTCAGATACACTGGGCCAGAAGGCTGAAGATGCTGCTCCAAGGTTATAGACAGTTTAGGGGTGACTGTTCAGGCAGGAAACTATCTCTGTCATCTTCTCATTTGGGAAGCTGCTAACCTGCACTCCCTGTCTACTCAGGTAATTAATTTTATTCCTTCTCAAGTCTCTGATGGGGTTGAAGACCAGACAGTTTAGTTTTACAATTAAGCTTAATTGTATATAGGTTCTTATCTGAAGCTTTTAAAGTAGAATTTCATGATTAACTCTGTATTGAACATCCTTATACTTTGACCTGGCAGACTGAAGGAGAACAGGGAGGAGGGAGATGTAAAGGACACATTAGCAGAAAATGATGTGAGGTTACATCAGTAAGAGAAGCTAATTTGTCAACAAAAAGAAAATCAGCATAATTATGGTGATACTTAGAGAAAATATGTCAGTTTAGGTACTTGAGAAAGGTCACAGGTTAACCATCCTTTGCCCCCTTGATCCCAGAAGACTAACAGATATTTTACGTCCCTCCCAAGCTATGATGACGGCCCATAACGCCCCAACATGCCGTAAGAGAATTAGCTAAAGGGACAAGCTCTTTTGCTCTTGATACAAAGATTCACCAGAGGCAGCTATGGCCATAAAGCAAACCTACAAGTGGAATTCAAAGGAAACATGCAAATTTTTATACGTGAATTATATTCATAATTATGTGCCAATAGGGAAATCTAATACTGTGAATCATAAAAACAGGAAAGAAGTTAGACCTCTTACACATCCTATCATTACGACACAACTCAGTGATGCTGCTCTTCTGGAGAAATGTGGCTGAGCGAAAAAATGGAGACCTCTTCTTCCTTGTACTGACTGCTATGACTTCACCGTCTCCCGGTGTCTCTTTGTTTGGCGATAGGACTTGAACCTGGAAAATCAGCACTGAGTTCTCCCCAGCCACACTGCCAACACCTCGGCTCCTTCTTGCAAGGCAGTCTTAGCTCTAGAACCCCAAAACTCACACAAATAGAAACGTCAACTCCTGAGCCCATAGCTTCATAAATATTCTAGATGAAAATCAGTGTAGAGCTGACTGCAATATATTTATTCTTATATCATCTAATATGACAAAAGGAATAAAACTAGAAAAAATGTACACATCTTACTTAACCTAGTGAGTGCCCATATTAGTGAAGATTCTGCCTTAACTCTTTCATAAAAATGATTCAAGATACAGATGCTCCTTAGCAGAAGTCCTTTTTTTTTTTTTCCTTTTGGGAGACGGTGTCTCGCTGTGTGGCTCTGGCTCTCCTGCAGCTCTCACTGTGTCAACCATGCTAACCTTGAACTCACAGAGATCTGCCTGCCTCTGCCATGTGCCACTGGGCCTGGCTCCTAAGCAGAAGTCTTACTGGCTACATTCACTTATTACAGACTATAAAAATGAAGGGAAAGAGGATTTTTTTAAAGCTCTCTTTCTCCTGACCATTTAAGTTACTTGTCCTAAGTTAGCGAGAGATGCTCAGGACCCAAGGTTCCTCCTGACCACTGGGTCTGGATTTTCTTCACCAGGCCACATGAGAAGAAGTTGCCCACTCCTCATAGTGTGGTGCTGTAGAGCAGAGCAAACAGATGCAGGGGCTGTAGGCGAAGTGGCTGAGCTAGTGATCAACCTTCTTAGAACAGAATGGAAACGTACTGAGGGAAACAGATATCCAGAAAACAAATACAGCACCATTTGCACATGCTTTTCTCAATTTTAATATAAATCCACTTCTCTAAAATCCTAACACTTGGCAATTCACCACGTGCAAACAATTTGTTCATGGAGGAGCTACACTGTAAAACTCAGAGACGGCACGCTACTTTCGGCGTTCACTTCTATTTACAAGCTCTTCTTTCTGCTCTTCCATGCCCTTCTGCAGAGAGTTCCCACTAGGTGTCTAATACATAGGACACCAAAGTTTCAGTCCTGTGTCTCTGCTGTGTCCAGAGACTCGCTGCACTGTTCTGTGGCTGTCTTACCCACCCAACAGCGCTAGAGCCCTTATCTGTAAGAGGGGTCAGCACGATGTGGCTCTTCTGCATCGTTAACGTTTGCTCTTCTTTTCTGAGACAAGACACCGCGCCCCCAGCTAGCTCCAAACCGCCTGTGAAGCCGAGCAGAACCCTGAACTCCTAATACTCCTGCCTCCATCCCAAGTGCTGGGACTGCAGGTGTGCCCCACTGTGGCCAGCCTAAAGCAGTTAGCGGTCTACTCTTGCTTCATTACACAGAGGGGATGTGGACACAGAAATACCAGGAATCTACGCGTGTCTGAAAGAAGGATATGCACTGCTCAGCAGGAGCCGGAGACAACTTCAACATGAAGCAGTTTCACGTACTGCAAACAAAGGTGACAATGGAGAACTTTTTGAGGTTCATTATAAACCTCCAGGTTACTTCTGGCAGAAGCTCAAGATAAGCCCAGAACACAGCAAGACAGCCACTGTCCACAAAGGGGACCGAGGCACTCCGGACTATTTTATAGGACCAACTCCACCGCAGCCCTCTAACTTCTGAGGTGGCACAGACTCCTTCGCCTAACCTCGGGCTTGCTCTGCTCCTGCTCGTTTTAGCCCGCATGGTTCACTAACCACACTCCTTTGGCGATGAAGCATCTGGACCACAATTACATTACAGCCGAGCCTTCACTACATTATTGGGCAATTTGGGTCAAGCCACCCTCCAGGTAGTCTTCCTTAGTTGTTGTACGGTGTGCTAAGTAGACTGGGCCTCACAGACAACGCCTGGGCCCAAAGAGGCGTTTAGAACAAGAGCTGGTCCCTTTTTGCCTTTCTCACAATAACCTCACCAACCTTCCTACTAAAATGAACCAAGGGGATCGGTCGTAAAATGGGTCATGCCCATCACTGAAGAGATCTGATCCCTCCTCCGTCCCTGCGTCAGAGCCGGTGTCATCCACGAATGCCTCATCATCAAAATCCTCCATGTCATCCTGCTGTTCATCAGCCAGTTCAGTGATGTCGGAATCGGCCGTGGAAAAAGTGGGGGAGGGTGTGCGGTCGGCAAGGCGCTCATTCACACAGCCGTGGAAAATGGGGGAGCTAGACACCAGGTAAGACGCCG
The DNA here is from genome assembly GCF_903995435.1 of Acomys russatus. NCBI lineage: Eukaryota > Metazoa > Chordata > Mammalia > Rodentia > Muridae > Acomys > Acomys russatus. The sequence goes on from NC_067165.1 coordinate 40,379,408, forward strand.
ATTAACACAGGCAGGGAAAGAGGAATAGTTGGTTAAACAGGATGCTCAGGTGCCAACAGGACAGAATCCACTGATAGAATCAACACAGTAAAAGCAAACAGAAAAGCAAAAGGGTAAAATGAACGTAAACTGCACGGCTCAGGTAAGAGGGGACGGGGCAGGTTGAACAGATCGACAAGAACAGATCCACAGAATAAGAAAAGCAGAACATCCATGAATCGACCACTCAGGTAAATACTACAAAATGTCTGTGTTCTCTAGTTTATATGGAAGATTGAGATTGATGTCCTGTCCGCCAAAAGCCACTCACAGGACAAATAGCGAGGCTTCAAGTGTTTGTACTCTCTTGTCAGCTCGGGGCAGAAAACCAAATGCATGAAGCTGTGTGTGGCAAAGCAGCACATGCTTGATTGAGACGTGTTTGGAGAATCCACTTCTGCAAACCCTAGTCTACCATCAGCGTGGAGTGGGAAAGGTGACTTTAATAAAGTACAGTACTTCAGTAACTCCTTTCCAGTCGGCTCCATCACATACCACCCCAGGACATTTATAATGAAAGAATAACTCAAAATTCTGAAACTAGTAAGTCCAAAATTCACATTTTCATGGGACTGGAGAGATGGTGCAGTGGTTAAAAGTACTGGTTGCTCTTCAGAGGACCCAGATTTGGTTTCTAGCACCCACAGATTTGCTCACAACCATTTGTAAGTCCAGTTCCAGGAGCCACAATGCCCTCATCTGGCCTTGGTGGGCATCAGGCCTGCATGTAGGCAAAACACCCATACACACATAGAATACTTTTTAAAAATGTACTTATCCTTGCTTTTACATTTCTAAATCTCTTGAAAGCTTAATTCCAAATAAATTCAGAGGTACTTTTTCTCTCATAAAATGCTGAGAGTGGTGTATGCGTAAAAGAAACTGAAGAGGCCAACCATGGCGTGTAACTAACTTGCCCTGGGCAACTACTAAAGCAAGACACACTGCTTCAAAGAAAAATATTTGAGGATCAATCAGGTCACGGGGCAACTGTAGTCTGGTAACACACTGTGATTTCTATATGGAGTGTACAGGACTCAGACAAGTTTTCTTTTTCTTCTCAACCTACTCTGATCAGCCACAAAACAATCTGCCAGTAAGCTGAGAGTCCAGGATGGCTGTCAAATACTCTGGCTAAAAGGTCTGACAGTCAAAGTAATATGCGCACCGTGTGAAACTGCAGTAAACAATACAGTGCTTCTGAGTGGGTAAGATGCAGAGAGGAGGTAGGTTTTTTGATTTGTTTGGTTTTTCCTTCTAATGCTACTAGGAATTGAACCTGGGACATGTAGGGCTGACCCACAGCCTCAGCCTGAGAAGGGGCTTTTATGAATTCCTTTCCCCTATACTTTTTACCGACATTCAAAAAGTTAAAAGTACTTGTTATTTCTTTAAAAGACAACAAAATCATTACATACCTTCCTACAAGTTTGAACCAGTGGAAGCGATCGTAGAACGGGTCGCTGCCGGTCATGGCTGCTTCGCTTTCGTCCTGGGCACTGGAGACCATCTCACCTGCCCTGGCATACATCTCTCGCATTAAGTCCAGTCTCTGCCTAGTTAGCAAATGTGGGGTGCACTGAGTTAAGACCATGAGATTGCATTAACTTCTAGCATGAAAGATATTTTAAAGAAGCTGCTTGTATCATTTAATGCTTTAAAAACAGAGGCAGCCAAAAGCCAAAATGTGTGAGCAGAGAGAGGAGCCACCAAAATAAAAAATGTAAAGTAGAAAAATGTGTGTGTGTCCGTACAAGAAGCAACAGAGAGAGAAGGAGGGAAGGGGGCGAGATAGAGAAAGATCCAATTTGGTTAAACCTACAGTCATGGGAGTAATGTAGTTCAATGGTGTTTGACATCTCAAATACAACTAGACAGTGAGAATTATCTTGTGAAAGGAGAGAAACGATCACTTCTTTGTTTAATTAATATTACCATGAGGCTCAGAATGATGGGAAGAGAAAGATAATTGCTAGAGCCAAGATAGACATAAAAACAGACCTGGCTCAATTAAAATTTAAGAGGGCTTATGAAAGTAAATTTAAAAATAAGCACATGTCAAAGTTGTCTGAGAAATGAGTTTCATTGGCTTGAAAAAAAAAGTGAACGGATGACAATATTGTTGACTGGTCACAGCATTTAGTCACTGCAGAGGAGAAACTGACATCATCCTCATAGAGAGGTGAGTATGAGGGAACCCGCTTAAGCAAGTCACTGTGTTTGTTTGTTTTTGTTTTTGTTTTTCAAAACAAGGATTCTCTGTGTAGCCCTGGCTATCCTGGAACTCGCTCTGTAGACCAGGCTAGCCTCAAACTCATAAAGATCTTCCTGCCTCTGTCTTCTGAGTGCTGCGATTAAGGCCTGCACCACTATGCCCAGCTGTTTTCTTTAAAAGAAAAAATCTTTTAGGAATATTTTCCTACTTGAGTTTATCCAAAGACCAATAATGTGTTGCTCCATTCTTCAGATCCTGGACTTCCACTGCCACCACTGTACGAGGGAAAGGCCTGTCCTCATGAGTTTTTTCCATCTCCGTGGGTAGTAGTTCAGGAGGCAAAGGGGAGTACAGCGTGTCCGTCAGCAGAACAAACTGAAACTGCACCTGAAGAGGGAGAATAAGGATGGACAGATATGCACATCACTATCTCGGCAGGTACGCCTCAGAGACAGCCAGCAGCACAGCTGAGGGCAGAGGGGAAGCACAGAGCATACAGTCAATGAAAAGCTGGGACTAGCTGAAAGACAGGCCAACTACATACATCTTATTTTATTTTTGGTTTTTCAAGACAGGCTATCCCTGTGTAGTCCTGGCTGTCCTGGACCTCGCTCTGTAAACCAGGCTGGCCTGGAACTCAACAGAGATCCTCCTGCCTCTGCCTCCCAAATGCTGGGATTGAACATGTGCACCACCACTGCCTGGCTTCCACCTATATTTTTAAATTCAGGAAACAATCTTAATTTTAAACTAAGGTATTTATAGACTTTGTTTTCCAGGAGTCGTAATGTGTTTTCTTCACAAACTAAAACCTCAGTAAATATAGTTTAGTGGGTGAATGAAGATTTCTGTGGAACATAAACAAAAGACCAAAAGGTGGACCGAGTCATTCGCTAATGTGAGAGGACAAGCATGCAGCTTTTCAGTTGAATGCTGAGGACAAGGACGGCAACTATGACTCTTCAAAGCATTTACTATGTAGTAAGCGTTGTGGCTGCATCATGTCATTTACTTCTTGCTAAGTACTACCTTGTATTTTTTTTACCAACAAATACCAGTTAAATACCAGGTACAGGAATAAGAAAAAGAAGATACAGTGCCCGACTTTAGTCCACTCAATGAAGAAAATGGTTAATAATTAATTAAAAAGTGTTTCTGAGGTCATGAGTGAAGAGAACACCCACATCAATGTACAGACATAAACATATCCCCTAGGAGGAGGTAATCAAGGTTCCTATCAGGTCGTCTGTGTTTCTTCTTACTGTACAATATGCTCCCCAGCTGTTAAACAGTCCGGCACACAGGAGAACCAAAGAGGTTGTGTGGAAGTTTGGTAACAATATTTGGAGGTTGGAGGGTTTAAGTGGCAGACTGCTTCCTAGGAAGCACAAAGTCTTGTGGTGGATTACCAGCAGCAGTTCAGTCTTTTGTCACGTCCAGGCACTGTTGATGGTGTTTTGTACGCACCCATCTCTCACCTCTCATCTCCCTTGGTCACAGGCTCTCCTGCCAACCCAAGTTTGTAGGTGAAGCAACAGAATTACACGACTATTAGGTCAGTTAAACGGCTTTGGATTAGACTATGGCTGGCTGAGTGCAGAGCACATGCACTTGTCTTGTACTCAGTGCCTCTCAGGCCCTAGAAGAGGAGCAAATTGGTGACGAAGGAACATCGAGGTCTCAGACACGTGAGTAAAGATGAGAATGAAAAGAAAAGCCAAGATTTTCCCCCAGACATCTAACCGAAGCATTTATATATTAACTACTTATTCAGTTCTCCTTTAAAATACTCAATTTGTAAAATAAGCCAGAAAACAGCTGTTTTAAATACAACCTATGTTGGGCTGGTATGTATATGGAATAAAGCTGTTTCACGGCATAGGACATGTGAGGAGGCTATTAATATAAGTTAAGTGGACCCCCTGCCTCCTCCAGATGATCTGTGCTCCCATCACCCTCCATACCTTCTTCTTCAGTTCCACACTGATGGCGTTGGCTTCCTTCAGGTAAACTGCATTGCCCCACAGTAAGTCCCTTAATGAAGTAAACTGGTGACACTTCCACTTCCGGAATGCCCACTGGGCTAACTCAAACTCATGCTGTGTCCAAGGAACTGAAAAACAGAGGGAACATATTAGCTGATTTAATAACCAGAAGCGTCTTCCCTCCTCTGCAGTATATATACTTCAGAAAAACTAAAATCATAAGAATACAGTTCAGGGTCGTTTGGTTTGTGTGTGACAGGGTCTCATGCAACCCAGGTTAGCTTCAAATATGCTATATGGTCAATACTGGCCTTGAACTCCTCCTCCTCCTGCTCAACCTTCCAACTGCTGGGGTCACACACATCCTTATTTATTTATTTATTTATTTATTTATTGGTTTTCTAGAGAGGGTTTCTCTGTGTAGCCCTAGCTATGCTGGAACGCACTCTGTAGACCAGGCTGGCCTCAAAGTCACAGGGATCCACCTGCGTCTGCCTCCCAAGTGTTGGGATTAAAGGCGTGTTCCACCACCACCCGGCCACACCCCTCTTCTTAAAATAAATTTAAAAGTTTTTTATTATGTTTATTTATTGAAAACTTCCCAATGCAGGGACATGTGCCATAGCATGCATGTGGAAGCTCAAAATACAACTTGTAGGAGTCAGTTTTCTTTTTTGACAATGTGGGCTCCAGAGATCAAATTTAGGTCACCAAGCTTGGCAGCAAATACCCTTACCTGATGAGCCATCCTGCCAACCCCCTTTCCTTTCTTCCTTTTAATATATATATATATATATATATATATATATATATATATATATATATTTTTTTTTTTTTTTTTTTTTTTTTTTTGGTTTGTCAAGACAGGGTTTCTCTGTGTAGCCTTGGGCTGTCATAGACTCACTCTGTAGACCAGGCTGGCCTCGAACTCACAGTAATCCACCTGCCTCTGCCTCCTGAGTGCTGGGATTAAAGGTGTGTGCCACCATGCCTGGCTACTTTCTTTTTTCCTTCTTAATATAATTCTAGAGCTGGAGAGATGGCTCAGTGGTTAAGAGCACCGCCTGCTCTTCCAGAGGTCCTGAGTTCAATTCCCAGCAACTGCATGGTGGCTCACAACCATCTATAATGTAATCTGATGCCCTCTTCTGGCCTGCAGGTGCACATGCCGACAGAGCACTGTATACATAATAAATAAATAAATAAATAAATAAATAAATAAATAAATAAATCTTTAAAAGATCTAATTCCAATATGTAATCTAACTTTTTAAGTCCCTGAACTTTACGATATTATACAATGTTCATTACTTGATAATAACTAACAACAAAAGGTCCCAATTCAGTTACGAAGTCCTGGAAAATTAACATAGGTAAGCATGACTAAACAATGTAATTAGCAATCTGTCAGGAATCAGCCAGTCATGGTGGCTCACACCTATGACCCCCATATTTGGGACACTGTGTGGCAGGAAGAGTAATGAGTTCAAGGCCAGTCTACAACAGTGTCAGGACTGACGATGCTACAAGGCTATCTGGCAAGACTCTGTCACAATCAAGCAAATCTTCCTGCAATGGCTTCAAGTACACCAATACAATCCAAATCCCTCAGCAGGGAATCTCTGATGGGAACTAGAAAACTGAACAAACTATGTAAGCAATGGTTAAGTTCTATATTGACAGGAAACTGACCCATGACGTTCTAATGTGCAGTGATAAGAGGAGCTATGGGAAATTCCCAAAAGACAGTATGAAGACGGTCCTCAGAAACTTTGCAAGTTCTAGAAGCACTACCAACCCCCGCCACGCTGTAGAACACAGCAGAGAGCTGCAGCCCTGGGCATCTTTTAAATGGTCTTCCAACAGGCTCAGTACGAGGTCAATCAACTGCTGGGTCAATCTGAGGAACCTGGCTTGGTAACGCGCTCCAAGGTCCGATTTGGTGATGTTGATCCACAAGACAAAAAGCAATGGGCTCTAGATCTCACCTTCCTCCTCCTCCTCTTCCTCTTCCGTTGTTTCTGCAGCCAGAGATCGGGTCTCCACCTGCCTCTGCAAGGCCTGCAATTTGCTTTCATAGTCCTGAATGAAAAGAAAGGGCAACATGTAGCGAAGGGAGGAAATGAGAAGGAAGGGAGGAACGAAAGGAGCGAGCGTTGGGCAAGCACAGACAGCAAGGGGCGAACACAAGAGAGGGGGAGCTGTAACCCACACAGCAGGATCCAGAGGAAGAAGATACCAGCGAAGAGCAGAGTCGACATCACCTCCTAGAGCCCTCTCTCCTAACTATTCACAGGCAACATAATTAAGACTAGATTTTGAAGCTCCTTGTAAAAGCCCATAGCACCAATGAACTGAAATAATTGTTATTCAGAAGAAACTTTACTTTAAATGTACTAGTATGTGAAGTAAAACGGGTATGAATACAAACCATACTTTTTTTGTTTTTGTTTTTTTGAGTCAGGGTTTCTCTGTGTAGCCCTGGCTGTCCTGGAACTCTCTCTGTAGAGCAGGCTGGCCTCAAACTCAGAGATGTGCCTGACTCTGCCTCCCAAGTGCTTGAATTAAATACATGCACCAGCACCACTAGGCTTACAAATCAGATTTATCTTCTGTTTCATCACCTGATCCATGTATTTTCTTATTATCATTATTTAAATTGTGTATCTATGTGTAGGACTGCACATGTGTGAGTGCAGGAGCCTGAAGAGGCCAGAATAGGCTGTTGGATCCCAAGGAGCCAGAGTTACAGGAAGTTGTTAGCTGCCCCCTGATGGGGGTTCTGAGAGCTGAACTCATGTCTTCTTCAAGAGGAAGACGTGCTCTTAACTACTGAGCAATGCTCCATGTCTTTTCTCTTCAGCCTTACTTCATGTATTTTCAATACAAATAGTATTGCCTCAAAGGGGGCAATGTTTATTGGATGATGGGGAAAACATTCTTGTTTCTTTTTAAAATTAACATTTATTATTATTAAATGGGGATAAATATTGGTTCTAATAATAGTCTTATAATTCCAGAAAGCTAAGTCTTTTTTAAACAATAATTTCTTCATCTTTAAAAATTTTAGTAAATGATCTTCCTACCAAACAGCTGGAAAAGAACAGATAAACCTTCTAAAAGACATGTCAAAGTCTTCTTAAATAAAACTATGTTGGCCGGACGTTGTGGCACATGCCTGTAATTCCAGCACTCGGGAGGCAGAGGCAGGTGGATCTCTGTGAGTTCGAGGCCAGCCTGGTCTACAAAGGGAGTCAAGGACAGCCAAGCCTACACAGAGAAACCCTGTCTCAAAAAAAAAAAAAACAAAAACAAAAACAAAAAAAACTGTGTTAGTAAAATGGCACTCAAGTGTATACATGCATATACATGTTTCTGTGTGTGCATAAAGGTATGCACATATATGTAGAAGCTGGAGGTTGCTGTTGGGTTCCTTCTTTATTACTTTCTCCATTTAAAAAATTTTAAATTCTATTTATTTACTCATCTGCTTATTATAGTGTGTGTGTATGTAGGCATATGTGTGCTGCAGTGAGGTGGAGGCCAAATAACAACTTTTAGAAATCGGTCCTTTGCTACTGTAGTGAGAATGCTGGAATTTTGGTTTCTTTAACACCACCACCCCCCCAAAAAAAATCCCACAGAAATATTCTAAGAATATACTTTTGTTTTAATCCCAGGTGTGGAAATATGGGGCTGCTTCACGGCAGCTGACTATGATTTGCCTCATGCTCTAGCAGAGGTGTGGTTTTGCCAGTGGCAGATACTTTCTGTGATTATGTGATATTTGGAATTCTGGGAACTTTTCTGAGGGTATAGAAACGCTCGAGCTCCACCCATAGGTCAGTGGTCATTGGCTACTCAGGGAGGATGGTTGTGGTTTGTTAGTAGTCATGCTCAAAGAAGAAACAAAAGGAATGAAATTAGATTCAGGGATCTCTCTCCACCACCCGTCCCCTCCCTCTCTTCTCCTTTCTCTCCTATTTAGTGATAGGGAGTAAAATGGGTGGGTGGGTGGGTGGAGGGGAGGTGTGATAAAGGGTAGGAAAAAAGAAGAACCCACAAAGTAGCAAAGACCAGGTACAATCTATCATGCGGGCTCCTGAGACAGGACTCAGTCAGCATGTTTGGCAGTAGGTATCTTTACCTGTTGATCTGTTTTGCCAGCCCATAATAAAAAGATTTTTGTTGGGACTGGGGAGATGGCTCAGCAGTTAAAAGCACTGGCTGCTCTTCCAGAGGACCTGAGTTCAATTCCTGGCATCCACATGGCAGCTCACAACTGTCTGCAAGTCTAGTTTCATAGGATCCGACACCCTCTCACAGACATACACGCAGGCAAAACACTAATGCAAATAAAGTAAATAAATAATTAAACATGTTTTTGTTTTGTTTTTTGAGACTGGGTTTCTCTGTGTAGCCTTGGCTGTTCCTGAGCTCACTCTGTAGGCCAGGCTGGCCTCGAATCTCCTGGTGCTGGGATTAAGGAGTGCGCCATCCTTGCCCAGCGTAACAAGATTTTACAAGTCATAACCGATGATTCGATGTATAAATGTTGAACTGGGTCTCAGATTAAAACACACTGTCTTCTAAATGAAATGAGATTTTTAAAAAATGGCTGTATACTACATGATGAAGAACTAGCATTAAATTTCTTAGAGGATAATCACATTAATAGAAAAACTTTGATTTTAGGAGATATACATCTAGAAGCATTTAGGAGCCAACTATTATGATGTCTCTAATTTTTAAACTGATCAGAAAAAGTAGATAAAGTAATCAGGGAGCTGGTGAGATGGTTCAGGGATTAAGAGCACTTTGCTCTCTTCCAAAGGACCAGGGTTCAAGTCCCAGCACTCACATGAGGTGGCTCATAACCACCTGTAACTCCAGCTTCAGGAAATTCAATGCCTTCTGGACTTGCAGGCACTGCAGTGCGTATAAATTCACGAAGGCACTTCACACATACACTTAAATTTTAAAAAAATGAATAAATCAATCTTTTAAAAAAATAAAGTTTATTGTACCATACATCTCAGCTTCTCTGTATTCTTTTTTTTTTCCCCCTTCTCTGTATTCTTGAAATGTTAAGTTGGGTAGCCATTAAGTGTTCTCCCCTTAAAGTCTGTTTATTATATGAGATTCTTCCAGCAAAAAGAGAAATGCCTGCTGTTTCATCTAAAAATCATCAGGTGAAAAAAAAAATCAACATTTTATCTTGGGGATTTCTTCAAGAATAAGTCTATAAGCTGGTCAAACTACCAACACCCCCAAAAATCTTTAGACTCTGCCAGCTAAAGAGTGAGGATGGCGGGGGCTGGAGAGATGGCTCAGCGGTTAAGAGCACTGTCTGCTCTTCCAGAGGTCCAGAGTTTAATTCCCAGCAACCACATGGTGGCTCACAACCATCTAGCTATAATGTGGTATAATGCCCTCTTCTGGCCTGCAGGTGTACATGCAAATAGACCACTCATATACAATAAACAAATAAAATCTTTAAAGAAAAAAAGAAAGAAAGAAAAAAAGATTGAGGATGGCTTTCTCTCCATGCTCCAGCCAGGCCTCAGTGAGAATAAAAGATCTCTCATCACCCTCAAGATGGTGGGAAAACCAACCTCCAGCTGAATTTTGATTATAATTTGACAGTTCAAATAACAATACCATTTTTTGAATTAAAACCCTTTCCCAAACCTGGCTGCTTCTGAGTTTCCAAGGATATCAGTATGGCACAGTGAGCTGACTGACACGGGTGTTAGAAACCCAACTCCAGTCCTGTATAGTCGCCCTCCAACCTCTCGACTGACGTATTCTGTGTCCCTACTAATTACCTGATGCTACCGACGTAGAGGTTAGGAAGAAAAAGGTCGCATTGGTGAGGGTAAAGAGATGATAAACAGTCGACATGGCACACACTACGTTTAGTAGAGAGAAACATTCTGAAGAATATGAACCAAAGTAGACGACAGCTGAGGGATGATCGTGGAGAAAAGAGGGATCGGGAGGAATACTTTCAGATTAGGTGGTAGGGAAAGTGAAATCAAACTGAGGTTGCTTTCATTCCTAGAGGCACCTGTTAGGATTTTTTACAGCATCCTGCGTTTTTACCTGTTGTCCTGTATTGTCCAGTATTGATAAGTACCAGTGTGGTTATCTGTCCAGTGGCTGCTTCTCCATAATTTTGAATTTCACAAGTCGGGGAGCATACTGTCATTTACCACCCAAGCATCTGGCACATACTTCTCTTGCAAATTGAAACAGAGAGCAAAAGGACTCAAACAGGGAGCAGCACACCTATTGTCTGGACCTAACCATATGGTCAGGCAAGCTTAAAGTATCACTAAGGACTCGGGGTACACTTTAGTGATGGAGTACTTAGTTGCCTGACATATACAAAGCCCCATCTGCATCCCCAACACCAACTTTCAAAATGTTACTATCTGCCTTTTTACAGGAAAATGTTTTCCAACCCTATTTCTGCCTCAACAGTTTTAGATTTCAAAGGTGATCAGACATCACTTAGGTACTCTGGATGCAATGATCAAGCCTCACGCCAGACCTAGTCAATCATTAATTCTGGAGGTGGATCCAGCAGGCTGTGTTCTCACGAGACTTCTGGGATACTGTGACATGTTACACTTGAGACTGACTGCTCTGAGTCCTGTATATGTAGGTGACTGGTGAAATGAACACAACAGATAAGGCGGGCCTTATACTATTAGCTAAATTCTCATGGAAGAGCCAAGCAAGTGTATAGAGAAGTCTGTAATTATTAAAACAGTGTTTACAGAGTGCGTGTCTAGAATGCACCAAACCTTAGGTTCCATCCCTAGCACTGTGTGGATAGACTAGGCGTGGTGGCACATGCCTGTAATGCTAGCACCAAGGAGGTGGTGGGAGGAGGACCACAAGTTCAAGGTCATCTTCAGCTACATACAAAGTTCACAGTCAGAATGGGACACATGAGATCCTATCTCAACAAATTAATCAATCAATTAATTTGAGACAGGGTCTCACTATGTAGCTCTGGCTGTCCTGGAACTAGGTAGACTAGGCTGGTCTCGAACTCATAGAGATGCATCTGCTTCTGCCTCTCCAGTGCTGAGATTAAAGCTGTGCACCACCATGCCTGGTTAAAAAATAACTTTTTTTGAAAGTGAGTTGGGATAGGAAGAGGTGGGACAGAAGCAGAGATTTGGAAGATAAGCACAGTAAGAAACAAGCTGCAGTCATGAGGAAGTGTAACTGAGCAGGAACAACAGGCCAGAGGTATCTGTCCTGTGACATTAAGACATGAAATCAGAGGTGGGCAAGTAGCCCCCATATGTAAAGCCTCGTAAACAATGCTACAATTCAGATTTGAAAGCGTGATGGGAGACTATGAGGCCACTGACAGGATGTGACTTGGATTTTAAAAAGATGACTCTGGTTACTGCACAGACAATGAACAGCCTGAGTCAAGAACAGAAGCAAAGGCCCAAGTCAGGCTTCCAGGTGACGGATGAGGGGTGGCACAGCTCCGTCTCTCTCAGCTGACAAGTTAAGCAAAATTGAAGACATTAGTTTTCTGGGCAGGCAGCTTTTAACAAGAGACTTGGGTTCAAATGTCAAGTTAAAACGAGCAAGCAACCACAGGAATGGTGACATTCACCCATACCCCAGGTGACACCTCACTGGTCAACATTTAAATGTGCTCCTCATCACCAGAAAGACAAATCTTAATGTCTGTTCCCCAAGGATTCAACAATCTTTTGTTTGTTTTTGTTTTTGAAGACAGGATTTCTCTGTGTAACAACCCTGGCTGTGCTGGACTCACTCTGTAGACCAGGCTGGCCTCTAACTCAGAGAGATCCACCTGCCTCTGCCTCCCCAAGGGCTGGGATTAATGGTGTGCACCACCACTCCCGGCTCAACAATTTTTTTTTTTTAAAGCAAAGGTTTAAAAATTTTTTAGATTTATTTATTTTATGTGTATGAATATTTTGCCTGCGTGCATGTATGTGTAGTGTGTGTGTCTGCTGGATCTCTGGAACTGGAACTGTGGTGCAGGATTCAAACCCAGCTCCTCTGCAAGAGCAACAAGTGTTCTTAACCACTGAACCATCATGCCACACTCCTGTAACTTCTTCTTCTTCTTTTTTTTTTTTAACTTTTGTTGTTGAGACAAGATCTCATGTAGCCAAGGCTGGCCCACGAGATCTCTTGTCTATTTCCTCAGTGCTGAGATGACAGGAGCAAGCCGCCAAGCCCAGCCCAGGACATTGTTTCTAAACTCAAAATAGCTCTCATCTCCTTGGCACTGCTTGAGAAACACTCTTTCTCACCTGGATTAAGTAAGTAGCAACTTCCCAACTGGTCCATGTGGCTCTCAATTTGCATGCCCACAATCTACCCTTTATCCTGTGACCACAGTGAGCTTTCTAAGAGCTGGATCTAACAAAGGGATCTCCCTGTTGACAATGAGTTGGTAGTTTCTCGTGCCACGGTCTGGTCCCACCACCACAGATGTGGTTATCTGACCCTCTCAGGGAAGTCACATCTCCCCATCCCGACCTGCTCTCTTCCTCACTGATCCTTCCTTCCCTTGTTGTTCTTAACTTTGGAAAATTCTCATTTGTACTGTGGACTTGATCTTGGCTCAGGGCTTCCTTCCTCCCATTATCCTTTCTGGATGTGGCTCTGCCCACACAACCATCGCTGCATGCATATCACACCACACTAGAACCACCTCTCTATCCCAGGACACTAGGAGTCTTGAAACCTCTACTAGTTTTTCCCAAAGCAGAAAAATACAAAGTACTTGAAGGGGAAAGGAAACTGGTCCAGAACAAGTCAAGCTTAGCATCTCTTACAACATATTAAGAACTCATGCATATGAGCTGCATATGTTGTATTTTAATTTGCAAAGCACAATTGTGCTAATTTTCCAACTTAAAAAATTTTTACTAGGTCAAAAATTTGGGGTAGTTTATTTTTATTTTTATGTGCTTTGGAATTTGGCCTGCATATCTGTGAGAGGGAGTTGGAACCACTGAAACTTGAATTACAGACAGCGGTGAACTGCCATGTGGGTGTTAAGAATTGAACCTCCATCTTTTGGAAGAACAGTCAGTGCTCTTAACCACTGAGCCATGTCTCCAACCTTTGGCCAGGTCCAAATTTTTTAATAAGACCAATGGTTCATTTAAAAAAAAAACACAATCAAAATTCTAATTTTTCATGGTTCATCTTTAGTAGACTAATAATAATCTGAGTGGAGAAAAACAGAGGCTATAGTAGAGAGAAAAGGTTATGTCACTTAAAATAATTTCAAATCATGACTACGCAGTGAAAAAAAACTGACAAAAAAAGTATTATTCTTACTCATACATGATGAAATTTAAGAGAAAAAAAATAAAGTATAATTTAAAGTATTTTCTTATCATTCTGTGATACTAGAGACAAAACCCAGGCCTTTGTGTGGTAGGTTAAATGCTGGTATGCCACTTAGCTACACTGTGTGGTACCAAATTTTATAAAATAGAAAAGGACATTAAATGCAGGTCCATACAAAAATATAAAGAAAATGATATTTGGCAAACAACTGTCTTAGGATGAAAAAGCAGTAAATATGAGGCAGGAAGAGACTGAGTAATCAGCATTACCTTATTTCACTTTTCCCTCCTCCAGAGACAAATCACACTTAAAAGATCACTCCAAGTTCTATTTAATGAGGACTTTATTTTTTTTTAATATTACAAACTAACTCTCCCTTTCTGTAAAGGCAGTCTTACACTCAATCTTCAAGCATTGTTTTAAGAAATTGAGAGGAAAACCACAGTTCATCAGTAAGAAGATTCACAACTTCTTTTTACAGTAATAATAGGAAAAACAGTACATGTCACAACCTAAAGTGGACCAAACTAAGTCTACCTAAAGCAGATTTTAAAATCTGGGGAAGATGACATCAACTGGACACTTAGGAAAATTGTAATGAGCTTGTCTCTCACAGTACAGAATACATGCTTTCTTTGCGCTGAATCTAAGACTCCTTCATCATGGTACACCAGACCACAGGAAGCTTCCTCTCCTCTCAGGCTTCTGTGTAAACCATTAAGGCAAGTCAACAAAGGACCAGTAAGGCACCGGCTACAGCAGCTGCCCATGGGAAGCCCAAGGAACTTCCTATAATCTGATAGCATTCGGGGTGGAGAACTCAGTGTTTTGTTTTTAGTATCTTACATCTAAAGCACAAAAGGTCATTTCAAGTCACATCAATGTAATAAGCAATTCTTTTTCATTCCCTTTCCTCTGAAAGGACAAACAATTTGCTGTACTAGAAGAATCAGAAGCAAGAATAAAGGAAAAGCCCTTTGGTTTAAATTTATTAACCAGATTTTCTAACTGTCCATAAAATTGCATTCTGGTCTGGAAAACAATATCCAATTAACATAGGACTCTACTACAGTCCCAGTAATGCAAGGTCACTTATAATTTCCCAAGGATGAGCACTTTTCTCCATTTCACAATTACAACACTTAGAAACATTTTTATAATAAACTAATGTTTTAATCAAGACAATTTCTCTTTGGTCTTGTTTAATTTAAGCTGAGGGAGAGATTCCATCACATATTTTTTTAAAAAAAACCCTAAACAAACAAGAAAACAAGTTGAACCTGGCGTCACCCACCCACCTCCAACTCCAGCAATTGCAGAAGCTGAGACAAGAGGGTTACAAGTGTAAGACCAGCCTGGGCAAATCAACAAGACTCTGTCTTCAAGTAATAAGTGCCCACAAAGCATGATGGCATTATATGCTTGCTCAGTGAGTCAATCAAGCAATCCTGTGCACAGTTTTCTAAGGTAAGTGCTCCCAAATGCATGAGAGAACATCACTAGCAGTGAAACCTTGCTTCATTTCTTCCCTGGCTGTCTAGAAAGTTAGGGCTTCTTTAGATGTCTGGTTATTTCAGTAAGATTAGCAGATGAAGAACCAAGGTAATTCTTTGGACTATCCTGTGGGCATAACAAAAAACCCACATCTGTACATGAAAGTACTACAGTGTTCTTCATTCTAATGTCAACGTGGGGAGTTGGCTCAGTGCCAGTGTTTAGTAGCAAAGGCAAGCATTTATCTGTAAGAAGAACCTATTTTTGCTACAGATTTGGAACCTAAGTAATTAATACTTTTAATTTTAGAAAATGAATTTTTTGACAAACCCTAAAGAGTCGGTATAATTATGTGTAAAGAAGAAAGAAAACTGTAGATTTACACAGAGGTTTTGAAGTGACTGACTGCAAGTAGCCTACACCAAGAGTACATTCAAACCAAACAGCACAGAGATTGTCATCTCAGTGAAGTCCACACACAGCAAGCATCATTCACCCAAATTGAACCTGCCAAACAAATTTCCGCTGAAGACTAGAACTATTTTAGCTATGAAAGCAAAAATATTTCCCCAAATTTCTTTTTTAAGGAAAAAAAAAAGTTGGAAGCAACTTTGCGTGCATTCAGACAGCATTTTCTTAGAAGAGAAAAAAAAGTCCACTACAATCGAAACTAATGTGCTCTAATAAAGCATAGTACCCACACACAAAGCAGGGGGAAGCATAAAATGAGTCTCGAGGCCTCCTTGAGTGCTACGCTCTCTCGTCTGCAAGCTTTCACACCACTGGAAGACAGATGTTTGGCACATGACTTGGTGTGACTTAGAAATCTTCAGTATTGTGATGTCTGGCGATCTCTAGCTCTTCATAACTGGCTCTTAGAAAGCTTCTGACAAGTCCAAGAGATGAAGTGTCTAGCAAGCCAGACATTCTTTTATTTTTCCATTAAAATCCACCTTTTCTTTTTTTTTCTTTTTCATTATTTCGTTGTTTTTTGTTTTTGTTTTTGTTTTTTTTAATTCAAAGAGGATTTTCCCTCCATCAAGGCAAACTGCAAGCACAACATGGTGAAGTGAGGTATTGACAGGAAAATGACTGTTCCTCAGGACCTATCTTTCCTTGCTAGAGGATCTGTACGCATTACTACTGTTGACCAGGAACAGTTTACTATATATACCATCTCCAGACTATCTCAACAGCTATTAGAAAAAGGCAATGAGGAGGTATATATCAGCCTTCTTGCCATGTCCCATCTCTTCTTTCTCTCACCAAATAATCTTCTTAGAAACTTACACACATTGCTCAAAGCACACATTTTTCGTTGGTATTTCTGTTGGCATAATTTTAGCAAATATAGATCATTATATGTGTGAGATAGTCAGTAAACTTCAAGATACAAATCAAATAGAAACCCAAACACTGCCAATTTAACGATTTTAGAGTTCTGAGATATAGATATATTCTGATACATTAAAAAGTACTGAATCAGTTCCTTAAATGATGATGTGTGAGATGCAAGCTGTGTAGGGCAAAGTATGTCTGAAGACCTTGGCTTTGAGCTTGTAAAAATGCCAGCTATATTTGATGAAAAGAACAGACATCAAGATGAAATCTAAAGCCATGTCCACACAATTGCATGTTATTTTTCAACCAATCTCTAATGTTTATAGGGAATAAGAGGCATTTATTTTATATATATATGTATCAAATTCCTCTTGTGAGTGTTGGCATAAACTAAGATAAGAGGCAGGCCTTTTGCGACACCAAATAAATTTCTAAGTACTATAAAAAAATTAACAAAACTTACACCAAAACAACACAAGCCAGTGTAAGTACATTAATAATCTAGGCACCATGAAAGAAAGTACACAAGGCCTTGATATTTTATGCCAAATTCTAGAACCTGCCCACTGATAATACACAAGCAAAAGGGAGGCATCAAAACATTTACCAGTGTTTTACATCCTAACAATAAAAACCAGTTAGTATTCGTATGAACACAACAGTAAAATCATAATGCATATAGTGGGCACCAACTCAATCTATGAGCTAACATTAACACTGCCTGTTTCCTCTGCTACAGCTTCAAGTTTGTCCAGTAATTTAACTATACTGTGGTTTCTCGGCCAGCTTTGAGATTGGGTGCTGAGAACTGTCTCCTCATCCTTGGCGGGGTCACAAGCTGGCCACAGTGGTTGGGCTTGTCAGTCTGCTTTGGACAGCAGTTGGCTGTGCTGCCCTCTACCTGACCTCCAGTGTTGTAACTACAGTAAGACTGACGGTGTTGGTGAACATGACGCTTGGCCTGGGAAGTTTGCAGATCAGCAGTGGGGTGACCACTGTGGGAGTTCACTGACTCCGAGGAGGCAGCTGCCTGGCAGCGCATGTTTTTCGGTTGGCCATTGTTGAGAGAATTGCTTCTCCAGCGCAGCTGAGGTGGTGGCTGTTGATTGATAATGTGCTGTTTGCTAACCTGGATATGCTCCTGACTTCTTGTGCCCTGAGAGCCCCATCCTGACTGGGGATCTTTAGATGCTGCTCTACCCACTTTTTCTTGGCTCTCTTCTTTACTTGTTTTTCTTCCTTCTTCATCTTTTGGAATTCTCAGCTCAATAACCTCATCTTCTGTTATAATAATATGTGTCCCTGGACTCCAAGAGTTTCTGTGTTTAGGATTGCTCTTGAAGGGGAAGCGGGGCTTCCGGTTCTCAGGAGGGATGAACCTGTGTGGTACATTCTGCCGACGGAGCTGCTTTGTTATCTCTTGTTGTTGCAGGTTCTTAAACCGAATTTGTTCTTGCCTCATCCAACGTAGCCGTCCACGTCTAAAAGCTGGGTCGCCGTTCATCAGCTGGGAAACGCGTTCATCTTTGTCTAGTTCTCCGCTCTCTGCCTTACTGACACCATTATCAGAGATGCTATTAGCACCAGCAACCAGGGGCTCTTTTGTTTTATGGTTTCCTTGGCTCTTCTGTTCCTGAGATCCAATCAACGGCAAGACTTTCTCCATTTTGAGCATTTTATTTCTTAAGACTTTGATTTCTTCATCTTTCATATTATTTTGCTTTTTGACTTCTTGCAAAATATCTTCCAGCTTGTCTATGTGAACCTTGAGGTCATCTACATCTGTTCCACCTTTCCCGCTGGCCATCATATCTTCAATCTTCTCGTCCCCGACCCCAACAGTGTCCCAGACGTCCCTGGCCACTGCCCTCCAAGAGTCGCGCTCATTGGGATCTTTCTTCCCATACATGGCACAAAGTTCCTTCATCTTAACAATAGCCAAGGCTTCGATTTCCTGCCGACTGTGCCTGAAATCATTGAGGGCAACCTCATAGCAAATCTCTTTAACAGCCTGAATCTTAAGATCTGAGATGGTAACCCACTTGGAATCTTTACTCAGGCGCCTTCTTTGTGGGATCTGATACATTTTAATTGGTTCTCGTTTCTTTCCACTGCTGGGAAGGCCACACTTTTTAACAATGGTTTGTAACTTGCTGGGAGGTAGCTTTTCTCTCAGAGAAGTAATCAGTTTCCAGCTCTCTTCACAGGACCTCTTGTCAGAATCGTCCCCGCTATCAGAATCCGCGTCCTTTGGAGAAACAAAATAAAAAAAATGGCCCCCAAATAACCAAAATTAAAATGTAAAAATGAAAATCAAATTGAAGAAAAAGCAAGCAAAACGCTTTAACCAAATTTAAAAACAAAACAAAAATCTAAAAAACAAATTGAAAAACAAAACAAAACAAAAATCCCAAACCAAAACACAACCTAGATGAGGAAATCTATTAAAACCTACGCATATGCAGATTACTATCAACATAAAGATTTTTTTGTATTCCTAATTCAAATGCTACTTTCTGGGGTAAGTGAACTGTATTTCTTGGAGGGCTGACAGTCTCTCACTCTAGTCACAGGAATTTAGCAGTGTGAGATAACTCCTCCACCATGCCAAGAACACAAGTAAAGCCCTGAGTCCCACGCATGCTAACAACCCATGCAGCCACGCTCCCGCATTTGCCTTGGTTATTGCTGTTGTCTTCCAGACTCTCCTTCCCCAAGAGTGAGCACGGATGTCATATAAAGATGTGATGAGCAGCAGATTAACAAAGGTTAGTAAGGCTGCAGGATGCCAAGTTTTGCTTAGCTTTACTAAAATGAGCAAACCTAGAAAAGAGTTAGATAGAAAGTAGAGAAAGAAGCAGACAGCGACGATGTTAAAGTGTTAAGAGCTGCTATTTGCAGAACATGGAAGGTTCTTAGCCCTTTCCCGTTGGGTGGAAGGATTTTGAAGTTGGTCTTTCTAGAAACAGATACTGGATTTGCCATTTTCTTTTGCATAGTAAGTTAATCCATTTCATCTGTACATTAAGGTTACAAAAAAAAAAAAGCACCAGGGAAAGAAGAATCACGTCTTTTTTTTTTTAAACACAAGGCAGCCAATAAAAGCTCCCTCTAAAATTTTGAGAAGTTACCAAAAGAAAATTTAAGCTGGTCATCAATCCACCCTTCATTAAAACATAATTTAAGTGAGTCCAGGGCAGCCAAGGCTACATAGAGAAACCTTGTCTCAAAAAAACAAAATCAAACCACAATTTAAAATTCCTGAGTAATATTTTAAACCTGTTTCCTTGGGACAGGGTGCTTGGGCCTTGTACATGCTAGGCAAGCACTCTACAACACTTTTTTTTTTCTTTTTTTCTTTGAGACAGGGTTTCTCTGTGTGTAGCTTTGCCTGTCCTGTAGACCAGGCTAGCCTGGAACTCCTAATAGAGCTCTCCCAAGTGCTGGTTGCACCCGGCACTCTACAACTTTAATGTAACAGTGTATTTCAGAAGCTTATACCCACAGCCTCAGCACATAGGAGCCTGAGACTGAAGGATTGCCACAAATAGGACAAGCTGGGCTTAGTGTAAGATTATCCCTTGATTAAAAAAAAAAAAAAAAAAAACAACCAACAAAAACTCTACATACAAAAGAAAACAATTCATGTTTTCTGCATAGAAAACCCATGTGAGTTCCAGCTACTTGACGACTACTGCTTTTAAGTGACAATGCTGCCAACAAAAACAAAGAATACAGTCTGTATACAAAACAGAGATATTTGAACTGTTTTCAGTTATCTGAAGTGCAACATTGATTCTTCTTAAAACACAAGGGAAAAAAACAAGCCTAGGCTTAAAGTGTTACAGCTTCATAACAGATGCAGGTTCTTCTTCTTTCTTTAAAAATATTTATTTATTTATTTAATTGTGTGTGCACACAAGTGCTGGCTACATGTACTTATGTGCATGCACCATGTGCGTGCCTGGTGCCTGCCAAGTCTAGAAGGGGGGCGCTGGATCCCCTGGGGCTGGAGTCATAGGCATTTCTGAGCTTTCATGTGGGTACTTGAAATTGAACCTCAGTCCTCTGGAAAAGCAACAAGCGTTCTTAACTATTGAGCCATCTTTGTAGCCCAAAACGAACTGTTCTTTGTCCGCCCCCCTTTGTTTGCTTCTTTTGTTTTTGTAGACTAGGGTGGCCTCGAACTCACAGAGATCTACCTGCCCCTACCTCCCAAGTGCTGGGAGCTCCTGGAAATTAAACCCAAGTCCTCTGGAAGAGCAGCCTGTGTTCTGAGCTTCTAAACCATTTCTCCAGCTCTCCTAACCAACTGTTTTTAATACAAGTTATTCTTCCCTGTAATTATCAAAACTGTTTCTTGGTGTAGCCCTGGCTGTCAGGGAACTTACTCTGTAGATCAGGCTGACCCTGAACTCAGAGATCTGCCTGCCTCTTCCTCCGGAGTACTAGGATTAAAGGCGTGCACCACCACTGCCCATTAAAGACATCAAAACTGAATAGTGTATGTTGTTTTCAAGACACAATTATCTGTATATACGTGACCTTGGGAGGGAATTAAAAAATAGTATCTGCAATAATGACAATGATTGGGCTTTTGAATTTAAAAATACTGCTGATGATGATCTGCATTTCTTCTAAATAAATAGGTACTAAACCCACTTATGAATTTTACTTGAAAATTTAATAAGGAAAAGCAAATTAAGGCTAGCTTACGGATGCTATAATTTGGAACTGTATATGGTATACGCATGTATGCACATGTGTGCAGACCAGAGGTCTATGTTAGAGATCTTCCTATCATGTCTCTCTACCTTGTGTTTTGAGACAGGGTCTCCTACTAAACCTAGAGCTTGCCATTTGGACTAAACTGGTTGATAATGAGACCCCAGAATCCACCTGCCTCTCCTCCCCAGGTTAGATTGATAAATGCCTCCATGTCCGGGCTTTACGTGGGTGCCGGGGGACCCAAATGCAAGTCCTCATGCTTGCACAGCAAATATGTGACTCACTATGACATTTTGTTCCGTATTCTCCTTTTTAGTAAAAAGGCAGAATGGGAGCCTTAAGTATAGCCTAGCGACAGAGGGCTTGCCTAGCACGGGCAAGGCCATGGGCTCAATCCTAGCACCCCAAAAGAGAAGACGTGGGAAGCTAATATTTCTCCCCACCCCCACCCCCACCCCCGTTGCATGTGTGAAAGTCAAAGGTCAATGTTCTGAGCTCATGAGTTCAGCTAGGCTGGCCAGCCAATGATCTTTAGAGATCTAACTATCTGCCACCTCTTAGGCTGGGATCACACACAGGCCTGAGGTGCCATGCCTGGCTCTTCCCCTGGGCTCTGGAACATGAACTCATGCCTGTATGCCTGTGCAGCAGCTGCTTTAGTGACTTAGCAGCTTCTCAACCTCAAGACAACATCAACAGGAAGAGGAAGAAGTATGTCTCACTTGAATGCATTGTTTTTTCAACTATATGAATTCAGTTTTATGGAACACAAATTATCTTAGATTCTTCCACATAACTATCATTTTATTTCTTGGCTGCTTCCCCGCAACCCCACCCCCACCCCCCACCCCCGAGACAGAGTTTCCTAGACTCACTTTGTAGACCAGGCTGGCCTCGAACTCACAGAGATCTGCCTGCCTCTGTCTCCCGAGTGCTGGGATTAAAGGCGTGCGCCACCACGCCCAGCCTGCTTTTCTTTTATAATTGCTTAGGGATAAAATGAGTATTACTGAATTTAGGAAATGACAAGTATTCTAATCAATATTTAAGCATCAGACTTGAGAAATCAAAGATACCTTTAAACTCTAAAATGAAACAGAACAGTCTACATAAATTTTTAAAATTCAAATTAAATCAAGTTGTCATTATTTTCTTTATTTTTAAAAATACTAGTATTTTAAAATCCTATTAGCTCTACAGACTATCTCCTCTTTATAGTTCAAATTTACCACCATATCTCATTCTACCATGATACAAAAACAAGATAAAAGTCTCATTTCAACAAAAAAGGATTTAAAGCTATTTGAATTCACTGATTACAGAGCTGGAAACACTACTTGGGCCTTGTCACTTCCCCTGTCACTAAGTGAGTCACCCCATGTTCACTGCATAACAAAAGCATTATGGGCCTGCGGTAAAGTCCCACAAATAAATAAATATATACAACTGAGAAAAAGAAGAGACAGGAACACGTGAGAATGCAAGAATGGAAGACACAGGCATACAAGAGACTAACTGCAAGAGAATGCTCAGAAACAGAAAAGTGAGAGGCATTTGAGGAACTGCCATTACAGAAAATTCATGAATTCCAATTTTTAAAAGTTTTGAAATGAGCTGGGTGAAGTGGGAGCACTCTGGGAGGCAGAGGCAGGTAGATCACTATGAGTTCCAGGCCAGTCTGGTCTACATGAGTCCAGGACAGCCAAGCTACACACCTGTCTTGAAAAAACAAAAACAAAAACAAATGGGCCAGCCTGTGGACTCTGAGTTCCAATTTTAATACTGTCATTATGTTAAAAATTATAGTACTCAATACTTGAATATAATTTTTATCTAAAAATAATTTATGAATATTTTTAAACTTTAAAAATTTAATTTAAAAATTAAAAATATTTAGTAAAAACAACAACTTTTTCATATCCTCTCAATCTTTAAGGTTGACCAATATGGAATCATAAAATCACATTTTCTATTAGTATTATTACTGGTAAATTATCTTTAGGCTAAAAGTGTTAGATATCAGTTCCTCTCAAAGTCAAGAAGCATATATAGAAGCCAGCTAGACTTCTGAATGGAAAGTGCTTCCTTGCTGGAGGGAACTTCTCTTACTACCCTGGCTTATCTATAGACAGACAGAGCAAATGGCAGCCAGGACGTTATGACCTGACGACTAGAGACCTTCCCGTAAAAGCCAGCAGGAAGTACATCTAAAGACACCTTACTTTCTCTTTAGTAGTCCTTCTTTCTCCTTTCTTCCCTTTTTTTTCCTTGGGGTTGAAACCAGAGCCTTTATATGCTATGTAATCGCTGCCCCTCTAAGCCATAACCGCCTGCTCTTTTGTTTGTTTTAGGCCTGTAGGCAGTGTCTGGTTGAACGGTGTAAACTTGCTATGCACTTGTGATCCTCTGGCCTCAGCCTTGTGGATATGAGAGTTTCAGTTGTGCTGGGCTCCATCTCTGTCTTTATGTCAAGGCATAAAGTGATCACTAACTTTTGGTAATGAAGAGCACCAGACACTGTGACTCTTTTTTTTTTTTTTTTTTTAACTTTATTACCCTTTAATGCCTACTTACTCACAGTGTGTTCCAAGGCCACTAGCATCATCACCATCTGGGAACTTCTGAGAAACTCAGAATCTCAGATCCCACCCCCCATCCCCCTGGCCTCAATCACTACCTATGTTTTTAAAAGATTCCCAGTGATTGAGAGACACTGAAATAAGTCAGAAAACTCAAGTTTAAGGTTTAGATCCATGACTTAGCAGGCACGTAAGGCTACTCCGGAAGCCTCAGTCTTATCTATGACCAGAAGACAATGTTCTATAATTCATTTACGTTTAGTCTTAACTATGACCAGAAGACAACATTCGATAATTCATTTACATACACATCTACCGAGCAGTTGTTGCAAAGATCAAGTAAAATGATACATGCTAAAGCTCTTTGTAAATTACAAAGCACTGTATGTTTAAATAGGAGGCACCACTGTTAGTAAGTAGTGCTTAATTCCCTTTCTTCCTTGATGTCTCACAGACACATATACATAATTATCATAAAACAAATCTTTCAAGCCCTAACCATTACGGCCAAAGCCAAGAGAGCCTCCTAGAGATGCTCTCCCTGTAACACTGACATCATCTTGTTCCAAACACTTTATTTATTCTTCCAATATATATTTTTGAGGACATGTTATAATTTTAAAGATAATAAATTAACTGGTTTAACCCACTGCAAAGCACCAAGTGCTCTGATAAAAGCTGTTTTTGCTTAGTGTCTTGGCTTTCATGGTCCACAATGCAATAGTTCTCCAATGGAACAGAGCATGGCAAAGGCTAAGACATGTGTTGTATTTCACATTAAAGGAAGAAGCCAGAGTCCTTCTCCCTGCTTTCGCATTAATGCCTTCTTTTCTTTTTCTTTCTTTCTTTTTTTAAAATGATAACTTCCTAAAATATCCATTGTATTCATATCTCTCTTTGTGGCCCTGAAGTCCTGAAACTCACTCTGTAGACCAGGCTGACCTCAAACTCATAGAGATCCTCCTGCCTCTACTCCCAAGTGCAAGGATTAAAGGTGCACATCACCACATCCAACACTATGGACCTTCTTACTAATAGGGCTTTGTGGCTGGCCTTAAATATTAAAACCTACCAAGAGCAATTTATTTATTCATGAGTCATTCTTATAAAACCTTGGAAATCAATTATAATCATAAATTGCTAACCCACTGTGGCCGAGATTGTCAACTGACCTTCCAACTGCCTCTCCAAATCCTTTCTCAACCCGGAGCCAACAGAGTCCCTCTCCTGAGATGAGTATGCAGCCCCGCTACACTGGTACCACAAAAGCCACTGAGAACCTTACTGAGATTTCAGACTCCATGCAGGGCAACAGAAAAGGATTAACACATGCAACTGTGCAGCAGCAACACTTTTAGACACAGTTTAACTTAAGAGAAAAGAGAAACAACCTGCCCAGCACAAGAACAACCCCACATCAGCCTAAGAGCAGAGAATTAGTACTATCAGGTGGCCGGAAACAAAACCAAGGCAAACTCCCACCAAGTTCAAGATAAATCACTATGATTTAAATGACCACTGGTGCACATTCAAAAGGCACTACCCAAAGGGCAAAGGTGT
The DNA here is from genome assembly GCF_903995435.1 of Acomys russatus. Classification (NCBI taxonomy): domain Eukaryota; kingdom Metazoa; phylum Chordata; class Mammalia; order Rodentia; family Muridae; genus Acomys; species Acomys russatus. The sequence continues at coordinate 40,404,720 of NC_067165.1, forward strand.
CATAAAGCTCTCATTATTTCTTCAGAAAGCTCTTGAATGTGACAGAAGATCTAATTTTAAGAAATACAAGGTACAAAACAGTACCTCTATAGATGTTTTCTCAGAATAAGATTGCCAGTTCTCCACTAAGAAAATGTCGGTTAATGTGTGGCGCCAATGATAGCCTGCTAGAGGTGTGAGAGCAGCTGCCCTTCCCCGTAGTTGCAGATTCAGGACAGATTCCTACCAGTCTCTGCTGCTCCAGAAGAAGATCAGCTTCCTCCTTCTCCTTTTTGTAAAGGATCTCCATTTCCTGCAGTCTAGAAGTAAAACAAACAGAAAAATAAAAATAAAAAAAAAAAGAGTAAGTTATGAAATCACAAGGCTGTTGTGAAACTGCTACATGTTTCAGAGTTGGCATACAGGCTGCATAGTTCTTACAAATTACCTCTTTTCCATCTCCTGCTTCATATCAATTCCCTGCTTTTCAAGAAGCTCTCTCTGAGCAAATGTCCAGTCCACTGGCTCAGAGGGGGTCTCAGCAGAGGGAGTCTTCTCCCGCTCAGCTCGTGCTTGTTCAGGGTGGTTAAAACGAAAAACGTGGTTTTTACCCATGATGATACGGTTCCCTAGAACGAAACAGCAATAGGGATAAGAATTCATGTGTTTCACAGTGCTGTGAATAAAATCCAGGGCCCTTTATACACTAGCAAATGGCCCAGTTCCAAGGAGTCCATTTTTAATAAATAGTACCTAGTTTATAAAATGTTAATCTTGCCAGGCAAGATAGCATATGTCTGTAATCCTAGCACTCAGGAGGCCAAGGCAAAGGGCTTACAATTTTGAGGCCATCTAAAACCTATCTCAAAAAAAGAAACAAAATTTCACTCTCTATTTTTGTTTGTTTGTTTTTTTTTTTGTTTTTTCGAGACAGGGTTTCTCTGTGTAGCCTTGGCTGTCCTAGACTCACTTTGTAGACCAGGCTGGCCTTGAACTCACAGAGATCCGCCTGCCTCTGCCTCCCGAGTGCTGGGATTCAAGGCAGCAAAATTTCACTCTCTTAATAGAAAAAGACAGCTATGAAGCTGGGTGTGATAGCCCATGCTTTCAATGCCAGCACTCAGGAGAGAGCTACGAAGATCCCTGTGAGGCCTACCTGGTCTATATAGTGAGCTTCAAACCAACCAGGACTACTTAATGAGACTCTGTCTCAAAAACACCAAAGAAGCAACAACAAAAGCAAGATTAAAAAGACAGCTCTGTAGTTCTACAAGAACGTGAATCCTAAGGTAAGTTTAGCCTCTAAGTAAAGAGTCAAAGTCTGAGCTGCTCACACAAGCATTGCGGATAATGTCAGACTCTCAGCCTCACCTGAGCGCAGCTGAACAGGATGAGCCACCCTCTTGCCATTCACATATGTTTCTGAGCGCTCACAGGGCTCTAAAGTCACAATAACTAGGAAAAATACAAACAGATGTTATTATAAACTAGTGCAATCAAACAATGAAACGCGGCTCACTATCAGGACTCAGGGTAACCAGAATATATCCTTACTACAACTATTATCAGTATAGAAAACTATGGCTGTGCTAAAAACATTTAACTAAATTTTACGAGCCTCAGAAGAAAATAGAAGTACTCATTTTGATAAAATCTGACATAGCAGCAATCTTAAGTATGACGCACAGATGAAAGCTAATATTTTGGCTGAGAGAGAATCATACATTCAGGGAAGAAGCTAGTGCCTAGCACGGGATGCCACTAGACAGCTGCTGTCCTGCTAATGAACTGGGCTGGGGTGGGAGCGTACACAAAACTGACTTCTTCCCTTTAAGACAAAGATAAACTCTACTGGGCTAATATTAAAGAGTTTTCAAAACTTCTATTATCTATAACAGTAGTTTTTCTCTTACTTTTCTGTTAAGTACTTAAAATTCAGGAGCAAGCCTAATTGCTTGCACCCTGCTCAGTTCTTGGCAGTAACAAAAGGGCTCTTTTTGCTCATGCTATTCTCATGTTAAGTAACCATGTCTGTCCTTGCATTTATAAACATCCCAGGTTTCTCCATTTTTCAATATTTGATTGACAAAAAACTTCCACTAACAGAGATATGAATTCCACATCTTGAGGATTTCTCATACTCCAGAGGAAAAAACTGCTTGAGAAATTAAAACACGAAACTCTCACCTTCACCAGTGTTGTTTCTTTCACTCCGAAAGATACAATGCTCTTCTTTAATGTGGGCCCCACTCAGCACTATGTCTTGGCGCCGCTCAGCATCTGCTTGGCCAACCCTGAACACAAGGGAAAGTGTTTCCCAGGGAAACTCAGACACAAAAAGCACTTACAGACAATGAGCTGCTTTCTCCCAAAGAACATCCTTTGAGATAGATAGACATACAAATGCAGCACTTTTTATTTAAACATCAGATGCTTTCAACTACACAACATAAGAAACAGGGCAAAACCAACTTCTCAAGTGAACTCATACATGTTGTTATAGGGTAATGTTCATTCAGGCTCTTCTAAAGGAAACTAAGTACTAACTGGTTCCACTTACAACTGGGGAAAGGAGATCAGATAATTTATAATCATTTCAGATAGGAGAAATAAGCGAATTATTATAATTTTTGGATAGAAGAAAAGAAACTGCTAAATAACTCAAACAAAGCAAATATACCTTGTAATTCCATCTTTGATATAATAAAGCAGACACTCCGACATTAGTGGGTCTTCATTGAGGTTAACAAGATGTGGAGTCTGAAAAAAGGTTATAGTTATCAGTTTGGGGCAAACAGGAGGAAGCTGTAGACTTCCTAGAGTCCCTGAAGTCAGAGGACCAATAAAAGTCCTAGCTATAACTCTGTAATTAACAAAAGATCTCAACAGGCCTCCTCAGAATAGACTATTACATTCTGTTTAAGAACAGAAGTTCTAAGCCAGGTGGTGGTGGCATACACCTTTGCTCCCAGAGGAAGAGGCCCGCATATCTCTGTGTGTCTGAAGCCAGCCTGGTCAACAGATCAAGTCCAGGAGAGAAAAACCTTGTCTCAAAAAACAAAAAGAAAACAACAAAAAAAGAAGAACATGAGTCCTGCTGGGCATGGTGGCGCATGCCTTTAATCTTAGCACTAAGGAGGAAGAGGCAGGTGGATCTCAAGACCAGCCTTATATATACAAAGGCTTTCAGGCCAGTCAGGGCTAACTCTGTCTCAAAAAAATAAATTAAGAAATACAAAAAATAATGGGGCTAGAGTAAACATAGCTCAATAGGTATGACAGCTGGCAGCTCCTCCAGAAGAGCCAGATTTGATCCCAAGTACCTATGTGGATGCTCACAAGCATCTGCAACACCTGTTCCTGGGGATCTGGACCATGGGGACCAGGCATGCATTTAGCACTCATACATACAGGCAAAACAGACACATAAAATACAATTTTAAAAAAGAACAACATTAATAACAAGAAGAACATGAGGTCTGAAATAAAGAAAATCCACCTTTTCTTTTTTCTTTTTCTTTTTGATTTTTTTGAGACAGGGTTTCTCTGTGTGTAGCGTTGGTGGTCTTGGACTTAACTCTGTAGACCAGGCTAGCCTCAAACTCACAGAGATCCGCTTGCCTCTGCCTCTCAAGTGCTGGGATTAAAGGTGTGTGGCACTATACCTGGCCCACTTTTTTTTTTAATTAAGTGTCTCTGTGGGGGGCGGGGAAAGCACTTGAGCATACTGGGTGAGGTGGCACACACCTGTAATGCCAGCACCCCCACAGGCAGCATTCTTCCCGCCCCACCCCCTTTTTTGGTGTTTCTCGGCCAGGCGTGGTGGCGCACGCCTTTAATCCCAGCACTTGGGAGGCAGAGGCAGGCGGATCGCTGTGAGTTCAAGGCCAGCCTGGTCTACAAAGTGAGTCCAGGACAGCCAAGGCTACACAGAGAAACCCTGTCTCAAAAAAACCAAAAAAAAAAAAAAAAAAAAAAAAAAAAAAAAAAAAAAAAACAAAAAAAAAAAAAAAAAAAAAGGACAAGGTTTCTCTGTGTATCCTGGGCTGTCTTGAAACTTTCCCTATATAACAGGCTAGCCTCAAACTCAGAGATCTGGCTGCTTTTGTCTCCAGAGTGCTAGAATTAAAGTGTGTGCTGCTGCTGCCTACACCCAGCTAATGTGCAGCATTCTTTTTAGTCTTATTAGAAAGAGGAGCCTCAGCAACAATCTTTATTGAGTTTATTGTGTGTTGCGGTATTTCGTTCCCTTTCCTGAGAAAGTCTAGAAAATAAAAGCAAGAAAAACCTTTGAAAGTAGAGCGTTAACTTGTAATTTTATGCTACTTACAATTGTTTGGGTTACTTTAAGTTCCTACTAAATACCATATTGTTATTTATTTTATTTTTTTAGTTTTTTGAGACAGGGTTTCTCTATGTAGCCCTGACTGTCCTGGAGCTCCTGCTGTAGTCCAGGCTAGTCTTGAATTCAGAGATCCAGCTGACTTTGCCTCCCAAGTGCTGTTAACAAGGCCATGTGTTACCATGCTTGGCTAAATACCAAATTGTGTGTGTGTTTGTGTGTGTGTGTGTGTGTGTGTGTGTGTGTGTGTGTGTGTGTGTGTGTAAATGAATGCCATGTGTGTATGGGTGCCCACAGGGATTAGAAGAGGGCTTTGGATTCCTTAGAGCTGAAGTTATAGGCTGTTTTTAGGCACCTAACTTGGGTGCCAGAATCAAAAGTAGGGTCCAATGGGAAAATAGCACATGCTATTAACTGCTGAGCCATCTCTCCACCCCTTTCTTCTTGTTTAAGATCCAGGTTGGCTTTGAGTTTATTATAAAGCAAATGCTGGACTCTGGTCTTCCTGTATTAACTGCCCAAGTGCTATGACTGCAGGTGTGCGCTGCCATAGCCAGCTAAACCAATCTTTTCTGTTAAAAATAACATATTAGAATTTGTAGGACAGTTTTGCAACTATGATTTTTTTTTAAAGTAACCAAAAGAACCCTCACAAATACCATGTGAACACTGCCAACTCATCACTGTCTTCCCTTGTACTCCAACCTAGAACAGAATCTATGCCCTTAGAGACTTGTTCTTAACAGTACAGTACTAGGACATTGAAGCTGGGGCCATATATATGGTAGGGTACCACTTACAACTGAGTGTATCAGAACCTTGAAGGAACTATCAGTGCTGTGACACATATGCTTGGTACATCAATACATGCTCTACTGTTGTCATATAAATAAGCATGCAAAACAAATATTTAATAATTGTATTCTAGTTTCCAATATTAAGAAGCAACACAAGGTTGGGCAGTGATGATGCACGCCTTTAATCCCAGCACTTGGGAGGCAGAGGCAAGTGGATCTTCTTGAGTTTGAGGCCAGCCTGGTCTACAAAGTGAGTCCAGGACAGCCAAGGCCACACAGGAAAACCTTGTCTTGGGGGAGGGGGGGAGGCACCAACACAGGTCAAAAAGAAAACATAAGACTTGCTCTCAGTCTAACTAAAAAGTCACTAATGGGGGCTAGAGAGATTGCTCAGTGGTTAAGAGCACTGGCTGTTCTTCCAGAGGTCCTGTGTTCCAACCTCAGCAACATCTATAATGGGATATGATGTACAGGCAATACAGCATATAAATAAACAAATCATTTTCAAAAGTATGCTGAAAATGCAGCAGAGGCATCTATCTAGATGGCAAAGACTAGAGCTGCTTTATTAAAGAAATTGCTGCAAGTAATAGCAAGCACGAAACAGTTCCGCTGTTTGCGAACATCAACAGGTGAAAGTGGCTCAGAAGTCACAGAGCAGAGCTGATGACTACTGCTGCCAGCTCTAAAATGCTGTGATGACAGACATGTGGCACCCTCCTCAAAATGCCTGGTGCTAGAGATCAAGCCCAGGCCTAACTGCATGCTAGGCAGGCACCGGACAGTAAAAAGGAGCATTATATAAGCAAATGGCGCTACAGCTAGATCAGGACAATAAGAGGAGAAGATGCTTACATATGCCCAAGGCTAAACGGCCGAGACTCACTGCCCTGGGTTACCTTTTGTAAACACTATCACCACCTCACACCGAGGCTGCCCTTGTACTGTAAGACGAAAGCAGAAATATCCAAAATGAGGCTAAGGAGCTAGATAAAATAAGTCTATCTGAAAGACATTCAGTGGCTTACTGAGGCAAACTGTTCTGCTTGATTTTTACAACACGGTTTCCTACCTTTTTAGGTGAGAAAACGCCAAGTGTCCCTCCATCTTCTCGTATGGCAACTCCCATCTCAGCCAACAAGGCTTCTCTAGAAAAAAACAAACGAACAAACAAACCTCAAATCAGAATGTCAAGTATTACTTTTAAAGGCTGGAAAACAAGACAGGCAAACCAGGCTGTATGAAAAGCTGGCAAGGGAGACAGAGAATGATATGCTCATCACAAAGAAGGCTCGCGTGCTCACGTGCTGCTCATGCTTAAGGCTGTGCGCCCAACGTGAACAAACAGCTTCCCCGGAATCTAAGAACAACCACAGTGCGGGGGCCAGCACTCTGGTTCTAACAGTAGTGAAGCCACAGATTTAATACAGGGGTAAGTGGAAGGGGGTGGCTTGGGTATATGAAGTGTCATCTGTAAATGTGACGTTTCTCAAATGCTACATGCTCTCATGCCGCCCACCATTTTGGTACAGCAATTCTAGGAAGGCTTTTGGTTTTTTGTTTGTTATTTTTTGTGTGTCCCTGATGTTGTGGGGGCAATTTGTGAACTAGATTCTCTTTTCCCACCTTTAGGTGGGCTTTAGGGATCCCACTCAGGAAATCAGGCTTGAGCAGTAAGCACACCTGCACATGCTGAGACATCTTGTGTGCCCCAACAGTTCCAGTCTAAAACATCTAACATATGAAAGAAAAGTCTTCATCACATTTACTTCTCAGTACATCACAGCTCATCTCATGTCTCCCCATTTTCATAAAGGGGGAAGGTAAGAACTGGCTTTAAAAAAAAAAAAAGAAGTGGGCCAGTGGTGGTGTCGCACATCTTTAATCCCAGGGAGGCAGAGGCTGGCAGATCACTGTGAGTTCAAGGCCAGCCTGGTCTACAAAGCGAGTGCAGGACAGCCAGGGCTATACAGAGAGACTCTGTCTCAAAAAAACCAAAAACCAAACCAAACCAAACAAACAAACAAAAAAAGTACGCAATTATTCCAATAGTATAGGCAGAATAAGAATTTTAAGTTTGCATCCTAGATCATACCTTTTACACAAAAGGTTCCAACAAAATAACTCGATAGAGTCAAAACAGCTCTTTGCATATGGACGTTTGCCAAGTGAAATCTACTTTTTACAAATGAAAATCTCCTTTACTTAGTGTGATTTTTCTCAGTCCCAAGCAACACTGAAGTGTGCTAACTATTAAGCACATGACTCCTGCGCCCAGGTTCTCAACCTTCCTGACGCTGCGGCCCTTTAATACAGCTCCTCACATTGTGGTGACCCCAACTACAAAATTATTTTTGTTGCTACATCATAACTGCAATTTGCTACTGTTATGAATCGTAATGTAAGTATCTGATATGCAGGGTATCTCATATGCGACCCCTGGCCACAGGTTGAGAACCGCTGCCCTAGAGGAGCTTCAAGTACATAGATTTCACTTCAAAGTGGAAATGTGATTGGATACTTCCCAGGTGGATTTATTTGCATTGTGTTTTAGGACAGGGAGAGGGTTCTTTGTTTCTAGTTCTATTTCATCTTTTCTTACTACAGAAGCAACTTAAACTCCCCAGAAAACTCAGTAGCATCCACGATTTGTATCTCCTGACCTCTCCATTCGGATGGCCTCTGTCTTACGGAGCTTCTCTTCCCATGTTTCATTCAGCTCAGCAATGATCTTCTCTGATTCCTAGGGAAGGGCACAGGTTAAAGCAGCACTGTCACAATTTAACACAGCATGTTCAGCAGGGAAAGCACGGGGACAGGACGAGGAAGACTGACAGTCGCGGCTCTGTTTCTTTTTTGAGAAGGTAAGAATCATACACTTGTTTTTTATTCTGTTTCATCTTTTCTAACTACAAAAGCAACTCAAACTCAAAATTAAGCCTAAAATTAAGTAAACATCAAACACACAAATCTTACAACAACTAATAAAGGCAGGGGAAAATGGAAGGCACTTTCTTCTTTTTTCAAGTTATGGCTTCAAATTATAATATTTACAATGTTTTAAAAGCTATTGTTTTTAAAGCTCCAGGGAAAAGCCAGGTGGTGGTGGCGGCACACGCCTTTAGTCCCACCATTCCAGGGCAGAGGCAAGCAGATCTCTATGGCCAACCTGGTCTACAGACAGAGTTCCAGGACAGACAGGGCTACACAAAGAAACCCTGTCGGGGTTGGGTTGGGGCATGGAGCTCCAACAGCTTAGAGAAAATGTTAATTGAGTGGCACACTAGCAAAGCTTACCCTGAACCTTGCAACCCAGAATAGAAAGATTTCTCCTTCCTTTTCTTTTGCCAGGAATTTTAGATTCCACTGACTTTCTGAATCAAAACACAAAAGCATTGCTTTTACCTTGGAACCACCTTTTTTTTCTTTTTTAAGTAAAATGTCAAGGGAAAGGATGTGATAACAAGAAAGAATTCTGAAGCCCACTCATACAGTTACACTTCCCCTGAAAGCATCTGACACTGACTCAACAAGCCCACTGCCTGCCTTCCTTTCCTCCTTACCCTTTACCTATTAGAGCACTGCTGAGCTCAGTAGTCTCTGCATGGGCAACAACTGGTACTGCGGATACTGAGTGATGGCGAAGAGGATGCCTGACTGGTAGCTTGGCTGTGACTTCCCATATTCTAAGTGAGTGTTCCCTGCCCTGGGACTCTTGAACACAAAGGCCAAAAGGTAGAGAGAAACAATATCCCTGGAGGTAACAAGAAGGAAAAGAGAAAACACGATGTTCCTAATGTGGTCTGATGGCTGGCAGCGCAGATGACACCTGTCTGCTCTCACTGTAGTCACTGAAGGAAGAGGATAAGCACTGCTCCTGATCTTCACATAGAGACAAGACACAAGTGGATACAGCCAGCAACAGACTGAAAGAATTCCATCTGCAGAGCCGGGAGCCAGGCATAATGTGACAGTTAATCATCCTAAGTGCATTTAAAATTAGATGCATTCTGACTGTGTCTGAGAGAGCTCTGCCAGAGAAGCAGAACAGAGAGAGAAGAGCCACCATGAGTGTGGTAGCAGCTAACCTATGAGCTGGGGTCCCAGACTGAAGAAAGAGGAGGAAGGAGAAAGCAGCTGAGTCCTGGCATTCTCATTGCCCTGTTTCCTGGTCTGCAAAGATGTGAACAGGCGCCTCATCCTCCTCCAGCCATGCCTTCTCTTTAGACTAACCTCAAACCATGAGATTAAAGAAACGCTCCCTTAAGTTGCTTTTTCTCAGGTAATGGGTTCCAACAAGTAATCAGTAGAGTGGGCAATCTGCAAATGTGCAGCACCATGGCCCAGGGACCCCAGCTGCACCAGACAGGAGGAGAGAGCCCTCATCCCCCATAACTGAAGAATTCTAGACAGTATAATCTCATGAAACCTTATAAACCTGGTATCCCTACGCAATGTTCAAACTCCCAATTAATGTTACATTAATGTTACTAATAGAAGAATGGCTCTATGGAGAAGTCTATCTTCAATGAAACCAAATTTTCCAAGTAGTTATTTCATTTAAAACTAAATTATCACTACTTTAGAAAGGGTTTCATATTGCCTAGGCTGGCCTTAAACTCACTATGTAGCCAGGATGACTCTCCATTTTCTGAATACTGGGTTAACAGGCTCACGCCACCATGTCTGGCTTTACAACTAATTTTTTTTCTTAAAGATTTATTTATTTATTTATTTATTACATATACAGTGTTCTGCCTGCATGTACACCTGCACACCAGAAGAGGGAACCAGATGTCATGATAGATGGTTGTGAGCCACCATGTGGTTGCTGGGAATTGAACTCAGGAACTCTGGAAGAGCAGACGGTGCTCTTAACCACTGAGCCACTGTGACTTATAAATCACCCCAAAATTAATGGAATCTCTACTCCTCTACTATTTTGCATGGCTAACTTATAACCCTTCCATATCTGTCCAAGTCAAACTCAAGCATTCTGATCAAAAGAAATTAACTTAAATAAAACGAATATTTTCATTTCCAGGTCACCTCTAGCTGTTAACATCTCCATGTGCTATGCCAAAATTTCTGTGATGCCCATTTAGTTCCGGTTCTGCCTTCGGGAACGACATAGAACACTTTGCATTCAATCTTCACACTTACCTTCAGACGTTCAATGGCTTCCTCCCCTCCAGGTGTTGACATGATCCTCTCTTGAATACTGGTCACAGATGTTAAGCCCACCTGACTACTAAGTGAGCATGAAGATGGAGATGAAGTAAGAGACCCCATGGATGCTGTGGAAAAATTGCCAGGGCGTTGATTCTCAGAGGCTAGCAAGTACCTATGCTTATTGTTCTGAAAATCTTTCAGATCTGGGAGACAGAAAGAAGGGAAGGCGGAAAAGGAGAAGGCGAGGAGCAGAGGAGAAAAGACAGGAAGGAACACCAGTGTGAGAAAGGACAGCATCAAAGCACCAAGATTAACACACGCTATAACACAAGGCAAGCTGTAAGACTGTTCTAGATGGCAGTTCTAAAACATGTCGCTCTTTAATATTTGATCCTAAGCAGTTAGCCACTTCTGAATTTAGAAAGGAAATGTTTCCAATGTGGGAGGGTATAACCAGAGCTTCAAAGACATTCTTCCTAAGCAGGTCAACTATAGCCCTTCAGTTCTCCCTAGTATTCTAAATCTTCAATACCTACAGTTTTACTTTTTTTTTTTAAAACCCTATAGTTTTTAACAGAAAGGGGAAAATAGCAATTAATATCATTAATACTGGTCTGCCATAGTGTTTAATGGAATTCAGACAAAAATATTATGTTAGTTACAACTCTGAGCATTTAGTAGAGTCTCTGCATAGCAGCATTTTAACATGCCAAAAATATATTCTAATTACTATAGAAATGAGAGAAATTTTCAGGAAGAATAGTATGAATTTGGTCATGAATGGTTGTTTCAACAGTAAAGAACAATTAGTGAATTAATAAGTTTTAGTATATTTTCAACTTACGAGTCACAGCAAACAAAAACCACTTGATAATTTAGCAAAACCCTTCTGTGTTTAATGGCACAATTACTGGGCCACTGGTTAAGTCTCCTTCCTAGTCTGATAGACAAGTTTTCAAGACATATTTTCACTAAGTCTGAAATACAACTAAAAATTACAGTCTTAAACTTGGTCCTGGTAAAAGTCCACCAATAACAAAACGCACTGATTTGGTTTTTTGTACTTCATTTATTAACCATCCTTTCATATGAACTGCAGAGAAAAACCATAGGTACAGTCCTTTTTGTCTTGTTTGTTTGAAGACAGGGTCTCACGCAGCTCAGCCTAACCTCATACTGGCTATATGGCCAAGAATGACCTTAATTGAACTCCTGACTCTCTGGCCTCCCACTCCTGAGTGCTGATGCTGCTGGGATTACAGGAGTGTGTCACCACATCCGCTTACATCTCTACGTTAAAATTAGCCCATTAAGAGTTTTTTAATTATTATATTCATTTATTTTGTGTGTGTTCCTGTGTGGTCAGGACAGCTTGTGAGAGTGAGTTCTCTCCTTCCACTATGTGGGAATCAAGGATCTAAATCAGGCCCAGTAGCAAGCACTTTCATCCACTGGCCCATCTTGCTGGCCCTCATTTTTAAATTTGAGAAAATCTACATTACTTAAATTCTTATCAAAATTAGGTTTTTGTTAAAGGACATGAGGCAGTAGAAGTAGTTAGGAAACATAGTCACTCTCGGGTTTACTTATCTTTACTATTTACTGAAAACAGTTCTTGAAACCCCTGAAAGCCTATGGTAGTTGCTGCAAGACAGTTTGAAAACTACCATCTGCAAATACTGAACATGGGGAAACAAGCAAAGAAGAAGGTCTTAAACAGCGAACAGGAACTAGAGCAAAAATCACCCATCAGACGATGGCAGCAAGGTGGGAAGGAGGGCTGGGAGAAGATTAGAAGGTCCTGTGGACACATGCAAGCCCTAATGTGAATTAAAAGCAATCCAAAGGGAAAGTGAGGAGTGGCCAGGGCTGCTCTCCTTTGTGGGTACAGATTAAAACTTAGTCATGCACGGTTCTCAGGAAATGCCACAGCGGCTCAGAGAAGAGAAAGGCAACAGGCCAGCAGCAGCAGCACCTTAACACAAAAGCGAGAACAAGAAGGCACCCTCTCCACACCAATATCCTTCAGCTTCGGAGATCTCAGACAGAGCTGTTGCAGGCAAGAGCCACATGTGTGTCTGGGCTTAAGTCAACAGAGTAACGGGTACTACATTTGGGCTCTCCTATGTATTCCCCTGTCTGAAATGGCTTTCTACAGATAAACAAACCAACAGAATTAAAAATTAACTCCCAAACTGAGATCTGACATATCTTGATGAGTTATCTTAAACACATTAAGAAACTATTTCCTTGTCAATTTAACATTTATATGGAGAAAATGGTCTATGATCTTTTGTAATATACATCTTTATTTAAGCCATATACTTTAGATACATATTTTAAATTTTTAAATAGTAATTTATGAAAGGAGGAAGAATGTCTATCTAATGACCAAGCAAGATAAGGCCCCAAGATAGGGAGAAAACCAATGGAGTGTAAGCACAGGTGAGTGCTAACCCAACACGCACAGAGCTCTTTAATTACAGACAGTTTGGCTAACTAGAAATGATTTTTGTAATTATACAAAGACTCACATTTACAATGCTAATTAAAAAGGAAATTTTCTATTAAATAATTGGATCATAAAAGGAAGCAACTCAAGAGGGGGAAAGGTGTTGATGTATTGGTAATTAAGCAAGAGCTCTGAGTTAAAGTGCCTAACCTAAACATGAGAAACCACGGCACCTCAGAAGACGAACCACTCCCGGCTATGCTAAAATAGGGATAAAGTTATTCCATCAATAACAGGATCAAAAAGCTGTTTTTATGTTTAAGGCACCTGGAACAGGGCCAGGTATATTATAAACATTCAATAAATGTAAGCTGTTATTATCACTAACCTTATCAACTGTGATTTTGAATTTGATTTAATTATATGGATGGAAACACTGACTGAGTGGAAGACTCAAATTCTACATTTCTCAACCTCAGTGAAGGCATAAAGTAAAAATCATTAAGTTACTTTGCTAGATGGAGAAGGGTAAAAACAAGAGAATTGGATTTTATATCACACTCTGTCTGGGATTTCCCTGTTAGGACGGCTGGCATGCAAAGCTCATTGTAAGGCTGACCCAGCAAAGGCAGATTAGTAAGCCAGCGTACTGGAAATAACCAATACATGATATACACACATTTGCCTCCACTTCCAGAGTAATCATCAATCAATGGATCAACTATAGGTAAGCAGGAGGGAAAATACAAGAAGGGTCAGAGTTCAGATTAAGTAGTGCCATAGAGTGGGAATAGAGTAGCATTTGGGAAGATAACAAAATGAAAATTCAGTAATATATATTATCATTTCACAAATTATATTAATTAAAATCCAAGTTCTAGTCATATGAACTAAGTTGGAGAAGGGTTTGAAATCTATTAGTATTTTAAAGGATACAGTATTTTTAAATTTAAAATAAAAATATGCTTTGTTAAATGAACTCATTCTATCTGAATAATCTATCTTATGGCAAGAACTTTTTCCTAAACTGCTGAGGCTAAAACCAGGGCCTTGCACACGCTAGGCAATAATGAGCTGCACTGCCACCCACAACTGGAAGGAGCTATATAGAGATGACTAAGGCTTTAAAGGCATGCAGTGTGGAAGAACTCTGTGCATCAGTACTTTCTGGAAGGATAGTTCTTGAACCTTACAGGAATTAGACTTTTTCCTCTTCACTTTTCCATAGAGAGCCAGGGTCATGCAAAGGCACATCTCATAGTAGACTTGAATGGTTCTTCAATGTGCGTAGCTACTGCTGCACTAATGCAGGGAAGCAAAAGCTTCCAGAGAATATTTTTATGAAGTAGTTAACTTTTCAGAATGAATTTAACATTAAAAAACAACAACAACAAAAAACCTGGGCTGCAGGGATGGCTCAGTGATTAAGAGCACTGGCTATTCTTCCAGAGGTCCTGAGTTCAATTCCCAGCAACCACATGGTGGCGCACAGCCATCTATGAGATCTAATGCCCTCTTCTGGCCTGCAGGTGTACATGCAGACAGAACACTGTATACATAATAATAAATAAATCTTAAAAAAAAAAAATAAAACAAAACAAGGGGCTGGAGAGATGGCTCAGAGGTTAAGAGCACTGGCTGCTCTTCCAGAGGTCCTGAGTTCAATTCCCAGCACCCACATGGTGGCTCACAACCATCTATAATGAGATCCAATGCACATGCAGGCAGAATACTGTATAAATAATAAATAAATCTTAAAACAAACAAACAAACAAACAAAAAAACCTTTGGATATCTCAGCACATTCTGCATAAAGAAAATTTGAAGTTATTTCATTGGCATTTTAAAGCAGAAACAACCTCATAAAACCATTTGTACTACCATTTAGTTTCATCAGGTCTCTAAAATCTAAGCATGCTTTATTTACTTACTCCTCTGAGATAGGGTCTCACTGTGTAGCTCTAGCTGGACTGCAGCTCACCAGGTAGACCAGGCTGGCCTTGAACTCACCAAGATCAGTCTGCCTCTGCCTCCTGAGTGCCACCACACCCGGCCCTAAGTGTTTTTTAAACATAAGAATCTGGAGAGGAAAGTAAGAGTCTGCATGACCCTTAGTTCACTACTTACTATCAATAATGTCTCCCAGGCCCTGAGCACGAAGGAGGTCCTTCAGTCGCGTCACTTCCTCCTTCAACTCCCGCACCAGCCTGGCGTTAGGGTCCTCGTTGATAACAGCGTTGCATTTAATTTGTTTTGCACGATCTGCATATCTGTTTACAGAAAGAAAATACATCCTTGCTATTTCTCAGAGGCTCTACTTCTTACAGGTAACATGCCATTACCTCTAATGTTCTTAGACATTTTAAGCACCTCGATAAGCAAATTATTTGTACAAGGCTTTCTAGCACCTTACAGAGGTGACAAAGACTCAGAAGAACTTAAGTGATTGGCTAAGATCACAGAGAGGGCTCAAACCCAGTGTGTCAGCTTATAGAACGTTCTTTTGCCATATGAAAAATAACTTTAGGAAGCCGGGCGTGGTGGCACACACCTTTACTCCCAGCACACAAGAGGCAGAGGCAGGTGGATTGCTGTGAGTTCAAGGCCAGCCTGGTCCACAAAGCAACTCCAGGTCAGCCAGGGCTACACAGAGAAACCGTTTGTTTGTTTGTTTTGTGTGTGTGTGTGTGTGTGTGTGTGTGTGTGTGTGTGTGTGTGTGTGAGAGAGAGAGAGAGAGAGACAGAGAGAGAGAGACAGAGAGAGACAGAGAGAGAGACAGAGAGAGAGAGAGACTGGAGGAATAGCCCAGTGGTTAAGAGCACTGTCTGCTCTTCCAGAGGTCCTGAGTTCAGTTTCCAGCAACCACATGGTAGCTCATCACCATATATAACGTAATCTGATGCCCCCTTCTGGCATGCAGGTGTACATGCAGACAGAGCACTTATACACATAAAATAAATAAAATCTTAAAAAACATGTATCTTTAATGTGAGAAAAGAAGATAGTTTCAGATTAAAATACTCCACATATCAAAATTTGATAAATACGATGTTGGTATTTTTTAGTGCTACACACACTGATTACACTGTACTGATTACATGTGCTGATGTTTGCATTACTTTTTACAATCTGAACACATCTATAGACTATCTGTAGAGAGGAACACTTTTATTAATAGAAATGAATACCAACAAGAAAATTTTATTATCTAAAAGTTATCCAAATATCTCATGCAAGTAATTTGGACGTCTCTCCTGTTTTGTTTTGGTTTTGTTGTTGTTGTTGTTTTTCCTTAAAAAAAAAATAAAATAAAATAAAAAAGCTCTCATTTGCCCTAACAAATCTGAAAGCCATAGAAGTAAACTCTATTATAATAAAAATCATTTTCCTTTTATTATGAGAAAATAGGATCAAATGATGCCCCTTACAATATAAGAAACTCTATGGCACACAGAACTACTGAGCTACTTCGATCCTAGCAGAGTACCTCAGAGTGCTCAACGTCTCATCATAGTTGATATCTGCTGGGCTCAGAGCAGCGACCATCGCAGTTCGAGAGTTGCCACCTAAGAGAATGAATTGTAATTACAATCAGTTTTTAGAGGAAGAGTTTTATTTACTGTGTTAAAGCTGACAGCAGTTAGAAATTTAATAAAAACCAAACCATTTTTCTTTTTACTTTTTTTTGGGGGTGGGGTGGGGAGTCTTACGTCGTCATGTTGGTTTGAGCTGGCAATCTTATTACTGCCTTCCTTCATTTACTAAGGACTGCAATTATAGGTATGTGCCACCAAACCTGGAACCCAGCAACATGCTAAATGTTCCCATGCTATGCACTGTTCCACTCATATTCTGCTTTCTGAATCCCCTGACTTCAGTTCCTGTCTTATACCCCCTTAAAACCACTCTAGCCAGGCATGGTAGCACGTGCCTATAGTTCCTTCCCAGGAGGTGGTACCAGGAGTTCAGTGCCAGCCTGGGTTGTATGTGACCCTGTCTTAAACAACCAAGCACTCTAACCAAGATCTCAACCACTCCACCAAAACTGCCCTCAGTAATGGGAAAGTTGATTGATGACTTTTTCTAATTGAGGAGCAAGGAATGAAGAGAAAGACTGAAAGGAGGAGTGCTGTGTGGAGTACAGCTGACTGTGTAAAATTCAGAGGAATATGTGCTTTTCAGTATGCTGAGAAAGGGGCTGGATAGAAGGTTCAGTGATTAAGAGTGCTAACTGCTTTTGCAGAAAACGGTAGTCGGTTCCCAGCACCCACGTGGTGGTTTACAACAGCCTGCAACTCCAGGGGATCCAATGCTGCCTTATAAGCTTTGCAGGCAGCAGACACACACATGGTACACACACATACATGTAGGCAAACACTCGAGCACATGAAATAAATAAGCCTTGATAGGGGTAGGGGGCTCTTAAGAAGGAACAACATTTTCAAGCAGATGTATGAAGTGCAGAAGACAGTTACTGTTCCTTAGTGTCTGTCCTGAAGCAAGTGACTCCAACCAGGGAAAACCAACACAAAAACAGAATAGACAGGTAACACTCAAGTAGTTACTATGAATAGCTAGAGCTGACACTTCTCCAAAACAGACAAGCAATAATGAGGCCCAGAGGACCATCATTAAACAGCTTTCAAATGACAACTACAAAATTAGCATGTACTAGTGGTCAACATACCTAGATTTTCTCGAAGGAGCCAAGTAAGTACAGAATCCCTGTAAGGAATAAAATCCGTTTTCTTCTTCTTTTTACTCTATTAAAGAAAAGGGAATAACTTTAGCAACATTATGGGGAAAATTCACATAAAAAGCCAGTCTAAAGGTCTAAAGTGAATCAAACTCTAACAGAATTCTATCATGACTGAAATTGTTCTGCTCACAGTTCAATTCTTCAAAAGCACATGCAAAACAATTTCCTTTAGCATTTCATTTTTAAATTTAACACAAATAGTCAAGAGAGCGGCATTACAATATACATGGTAGACCTATCATGTAGCTTTAATCATATTTTTGCTTGAGTAAACTACAGACACAAGATCTAAATAGTTCAGCAGATATATTTAGTAAGTTTAACAATGTAATACTACTATCTAATATCCTACCCATGTCCTTAGACTATGTCTTTAAAACATTAAGTTTTTTAAAAACCCAGTATTTAACTTATAAATGCTTCAGGCACATTATCTTTGACAAGGAGTTAAAAAACAGCAGAACTAAAACCAGCACTTGACACACCAGAAAACAAGTTTGGTTCCCAAAAGGAGAGAGCAGCTACCATATGCTGTCCTCAAATATCTGCACATGTACCATAGAACAGGCCACAACAATGATGAAGAAAATCTTTTCAAACAAAACCCAAAAAGTGGAGAAAAGAAACAAATTAAGCATTTGAGTACTGTTTTATTTTTGGTCGTGAGCCTAGCCTAAAGGGCTGAGCCATCCCTCCAGCCCAATACTAAATATTTTCATATAAATACTGCCTCTACACTGACTTTCTCTCATATAATTCTTCCCCCCAACTCCTCAAGACTGGATTTCTCTGTGAAGCCTTGGCTGTCCTGGACTCACTTTGTAGATGATGCTGGCCTCAACTCACAGAGATCCTCCTGCCTTTGCCTCCCAGAGTGCTGGGATTACAGGCGTGCACCACCAAACCTGGCTGACTCCAAAGAAATTTAACTTACTACTCTTCTGGGTGGCTTACAGACCTGTTAAGAGTTACTCAGACAGATCAGTACAACAGACACATGACACAATGGAAAAGCTTCCTCAAACTTCTCTCTTGTTCCTTTATTTTTATTCCCTCTCCAAAGTACTTTATGTTCCTTGATTTATTCTGATGCGAAGTCTCATGATTCACAGCTACCCTAAATAATCATTCTAAATTCCAAAGCCTGAGAAAACCTTTTTGAAGGTTCTATTCTAATGTATGCCTTATTTATCCTCTTGAAATGTTAAAACCACAGAGCTAATCATTTAGCTAGTTCAGTGTGACCAATCCCCACCGTACCTTGCTCGTGCAGTTATCCTACAAATGATAGCATTTAAAGGAGAGAAAAGCAACACAAGGTAAGCCTCCAGAATAAATGGAAATCAGAGTATTTTCTAGAGACAGGACGATATTAAATTCTTTTTAGTGGTTTAAATGACCAATTAATCTAAATGTGAACATACAAAACTACCTTGGGTCTTAAATCTAATAATGAAGAGCATACCAATGTTGGTTTAGCTTTAATGTGCCAGTGCGGCAAAAAAGAAAGACATTTTAATCTACATATACAGTGCAGAGGCAATGATTGTCTTTTAATATTACAATGGCAATGAAAAATGACAATGTTGTTGCTGTCTTCAGGTGGTAGCACAATGCATTGTTTGCAGAAATGCTGGTGGAAAGAAATTTACTATATTGCCAGTCACATACAACACAGAGTACACATAATTGTGTTTAATACATGGCATTTGGTGATTGAGACTGCATCACTATACTATTTTCCCCACGGTTTTAGTATATTCTTTCCACTTATTACAGTGACAAAATCAACCAATGGTGCATTTCTTTCTTTTTTCTTTTTTTTCTCTGTGTAGCCTTGGCCATCCTGGACTCACTTTGTAGACCAGGCTGGCCTCGAACTCACAGAGATCCGTCTGCCTCTGCCTCCCAAGTGCTGGGATTAAAGGCGTGCGCCACCACCCTGCTAATGGTGCATTTCTGAGAAGACATTCATCTCACTGACTGATACAGGACTGTATTTGTAAGAATATATATTATTGGCTTCTAAATCAACATCATTCTCCAAAACATTCCAAAAATACTGTATTCTAGCATAAGAGACGATCTAGGAAAACCTACAAAAATACATTTGGCTATTAGGAGGCATGAAGTAAGGCTCACAAAAAAATTAATTAAATTTTAGGTCTTTGCTCTAGCTTTACATAGCTATAGTTGTTTTCATTCTACCGTCAGTACAAAGTCAAATTGTACTATGCTCTAGTCCTACCTGAAAAAACATTTCATCACATAAAAAGGCCAAAGCCAGAACAACATTTAAAGAAGCTTACTTAGTGAGCAGACACTTTGTCTTAGAAGGAAACAGAAAACTTACCACCTCCGCCAAGGCCGAAATGACTTTGCCCAAAGTTGTCAGAGACTTATTAATATTCGCACCTTCCTAAAATAAACACCAAACATGAACATTTACGAAAAGAATGTCCACTATTGCATACCACTCCTATTGCTTCAAGGTGAGCATATCTGCATCATTACAGCCTAACTTCTAAAGACTCCCGAAGCCTTTGGTATTTCCTCTGCTTCCCTGGTAACATGCCGAGACCCCTCGCCCACCTCCCAATCCTTTCTACCCTCAAGGTGCCTCTATTGCAAAATCTTACACAACTCACCAACACGAAAGGCCTGACCAGGTTAAACAACATCTCTGTCAAAGTCCACACTCGTTCTTACATCTGTATTTTGTATACTCTATTCCAATTACTATCTCTTCCATCAAAACAAATTTTGCCCAATTCTCAAAATACAATACAATCCTCACTCTTTTTTTTTTACATGCACTAATAATTTTAACGATTTAGAAGTTTAAATCCACTAAGGGAAAATTAAAATTACAAGCATTTCTATAGAGGGAAGTACAACGTCAAGTGTTAAAGCTTAACGCGAACCAGCTCCAGATACTACTGATGGAGACAATCCTCACTCTTGACCATAAATCCTTCCTCAAGCATTTTGTTATCTAATTTATCGTTTTATTGATTATTACAGACCAGTAATTTTTTTTTTCAAGACAGGTCTTCTCTGTCCTAGACTCTCTTTGTAGACCAGGCTGGCCTTGAACTCACAGCAATCCGCCTGCCTCTGCCTGAGTGTTGGGATTAAAGGGGTGCACCACTATGCCCGGCCTGAAACTATAGACCAATAATTAGGAATTTTTAAATTAAAATTCAATTTTAAAATTGCGTTTTGGGCTAGTTGTGGTGGCACAAGGCTTTAATCCTAGCACTCCAGAAGCAGAGGCAGGCAGACCTCTGTGACTTTGAGGCCAGCCTGGTCTACAGGTTGAGTCTAGGATAGCCAGAGCACTGCTATACAGAGAAACCCTGTTTCGAAAAGCCAACAACCAAAGAAACAAACAAAAAATTGTACTTTGTAGGATACAAAGTCTCTGGTGCAATTCCTCCTCTGCAGCATAAGAGCAGTCACAGAGGGTCAGCACAGTTGGTCACGTGCTTGACTCGCATGCACAAAGCCCCAGGTCCTGTCTCTAGCACCACGTAAAGGAGATATGGTAGCATGTGCCTATAATCTTAACAGTCAGATAGAGGCAGGAGGATCAAAGTTCAAGTTCATCGGAGCTACATAAAATTCAAGGCCAGCTTGGACTACATGAGAACCCGTATCCAAATAAATAAACTAGTAAATGTCACTATAAACAACATATAAATTAAAAGATACAGCTATTTCTCAATAGAATTTTATTTATAACACTAGGCAGTACGTAGATTTGGTCCCTAGCCATAGTTTATAGACCCGTGATACAAAACATTGACTAAATCATTTTGCTAAAATAAATACCTTTAATCGAGTTCCTTTGGCACCAGTTGAATCAGCACGTTCACTTCCTGCTAGATCCACCAAGCTGATTTTACTGACCTAAGTAAAGAACAACAACATGGAAATTAAAAAATAAGTAAGATAGCTAGGTGTGGTAGCACGTGACTGGGACTCCAATTCTCAGCAGGTAGAGGCAGAGGACCAGCCATGAGCTCAAAGGCAGAGTGCTCTACATAGTGGTAATGAGCTCAAGACTTAACAACAACAACAAACAGGAGTAGTCCTTAGACCCAGGAAGCACAGCAGGTGGATTTCTGTGAATTCTAGGCCAGTCTGGTCTCCACACAAGTTCCAGGCTAGCCAGGAATTCATAGTGAGGCTGTGTCTTAACACCTCTACATGTACACACGTGTGCATACACACACACATCCACACAAACAAGAAACCTATTAAATTGGCACATGAAACATGAAGCATTGACCAACTAGAGCTGTTATGTACTTCTGGTGGCAATAATTATTTTGAAAACTGATTAGCTGTTTCTTAAGCTAAGTCTGGTTTTAATCCCAGCACTCAGGAAGCAGAGGCAGGCAGATCTTGGTGAGTTCAAGTTGCAGGACAGACAGGGCTACATAATAGAGAGACCCTGCCTCAAAAGACAAACAAACAGATAACCCCAAACCTAAACCCAGGATCTAATCTGCCACAAGACTCAATTCTACTCTTGAGTACTTATCAATATAAACGAAAATAAAATGAAACTCAGATTGGCAGCTGTGCATGCTGGGTATAACACTGGGGAAGCTCAAGCAAGAGACCATGAAGCTCAGGGAGTTCGAGGTCAGCCTGGAGTAAAGAATAAAACAAGTGTTTAAAAAAAAAAACAAAAACAAAAACAAGAAACAAAACAAATCTCTACACACATGTACACAAATGTTCATAAGACCAGGTGAATTAAGTAATGGAATATCTGTCAGCAATGAAAAGGAACCAACTATTACATAATAACACAAATGAGCATCAAAATCATTAAAGCAAAAAAAAATATAGTATTTATCTCATGTACATAAAACTATACTAAATATAAACTAATCCACAGTGACAAAAACCATATTAAGAACTGCCTTGAGGGCCAGGCGTGGTGGTGCACGACTTTAATTCTAGCACATGGGAGGCAGAGGCAGGTGGATTTCTGTGAGTTCAAGGCCAGCCTGGTCTACAAAGCAAGTCCAGGACATCCAGGGTGACACAGAGAAACCCTGTCTCGTTTAAAAAAAAAAAAGAACTGCCTCGATGATGTAGAAGATGAGACAGAGAAGTACCACGTCATGAGGCAACGTTTTAGAATAAGAGATAGTCTCAGTATATTAATTATTTCACATATGTAAGCATTCATCAAAAATGGTCAAATTTTATGCTTTGAATGTGTGTAGGCTATTATACACTTTTATAATACCTCAATAAAATTGTTCAAAAAATTTTAGGACAGTTTATACAAAATTACCCAGAAGGGGTTATTCAAAAGTTGCTCAATTGCAGAACACTTGTTTAGCATGCAAAAGCTACAGCTTTCAATTAGCTGAAATAAAAAATAGTCACTAAGCACACAGTGATCCTAGCTTTTAATGACACTCACTTTACCAGGCAAAGGCAGAGACTCCTGTCTAAGCACAGCACAGTGATGTAGCACTTATCCAAATGCGTGAAGTCCTATGTTCAATTCTGAGCACCCCATCCCACCCTGACCCCCAAACAAAAAGAATACAACTGAATGAAACTTAAGATTTTAAGTAGCATCATCATAAATATTTTTAGTTAAGTTTTTTATTTTTATTAACAGATTCTGAGTGACTACTTGATGCCAGACACTATTATATGCACTTAACCTACATTAATACTGAATCCTCTCACAAGCCCCTCAAGTTGTCACAGAAGGAGAAATCAGAGGCATAAGGAGGTTAAGGTAATTTGCTCAGCGTTATGAACTGACAAGTAGCAAAGCCACACCTCAAAAGCATGCAATTTCCTTCCAGTCGCCACAATATTTAACCCCAATAAAATAAGAAACCAGCTGTCCAAGGTGGTTGGGAAGAGCTTGCCTAGCTTGATGTGCTTCTATCCTCAATACCAGAAAAACAGAACCAGCAGCTACGAAGAGTAGCTCAGGGGTAGCGTCTGCCCACCATGCCACAGGGGCTGGAGTAGCTCAGGGGTAGCATCTGCCCACCATGCCACAGGGGCTGGAGTAGCTCAGGGGTAGCATCTGCCCACCATGCCACAGGGGCTGGAGTAGCTCAGGGGTAGCATCTGCCCACCATGCCACAGGGGCTGGAGTAGCTCAGGGGTAGCGTCTGCCCACCATGCCACAGGGGCTGGAGTAGCTCAGGGGTAGCGTCTGCCCACCATGCAACAGGCTCTGAGTTCAATTCTCAGGAGCACAAGCAAGCCAAGGCACTTACTGGGCAGTAATAGACTGTGGTCGGGTTGTTGTGTTGTTCCCAGGAAGGAAACATAATATGCATACCTAATCCCCACAGACACCAGTGCAATAGCTTTACCAATGAACACTACTGTTGTCCAGTCAAGAAGAAAAAGTATTTTTCCCAACAGAACCACTTAACTGTCTTGCATAAAATAAGAAAACTATTAGACCCAGGGTTTTAAATGTTCTTAACTGTGTTTTCTATCTTTCAGTTTCATTAAAGACGCATACTGAAAATTGGTGTGAGAATAAATGGTGAGTAGAAATTTAAAAACTACCTGCATAAAAAGAACAACACTTATCCTGTCCCAAAAAAAAAAAAAAAAAAAAAAAAAAGTGCAGAGGAAAAAAATGCAGAGAGTAGTAGTAAAAAAGGAATTTCTCAAAATTTCTTCACCAAGTCTCTTCACAATTCAAGGGATCAAAAGCCATCCTACCTTTTCGGTAGAAAGGTTAGTCTCAGTATCGTGTTTCTTCTGGGTGAAAACAATGGTGAACACAGCGTGGGAACGGCTGCTTGTTTCATTCATGTTGGTAGCTGCCACCGTCCTAAATAAACCAAAGGTGACCGTTTGACAAGAGAATTCTTCCACAAGAGTTAGAGGGACAACAGGCTCTATACAACCAAACATAACTATCCCAGACAATAGCCTTAAGCTTACTGAGACTAAAGGACTGTCACTTACACAATTGCCCTAGGTGCTGCCTTATTTGTGAGCCCATCAAGTTCCCCCCCAACTCAAAAGGCACCCTATGGGAATCTCTTTTCATACTCCAGCTATCCTTTTAGGAATCACCAGAGCATTTAATTGTCATTCTATACTAGATGCCCATGGCTTCCAGAATCAATTACTACCACAGTCTCAGTGGACATTACAGCTAACATTTTACCATGACTTCATCAACACTAAGAGTTAATA
Source organism: Acomys russatus (assembly GCF_903995435.1). Lineage (NCBI taxonomy): Eukaryota > Metazoa > Chordata > Mammalia > Rodentia > Muridae > Acomys > Acomys russatus. The sequence continues at coordinate 40,429,437 of NC_067165.1, forward strand.
TAACCAAAGTTCTGACCTGTTTCAACATGTACCATTTTACTGAAAAGATGCCTATACCTCTCCAGCATGGGCAAAAACTCTACAATTAAAGCAACTTTCACAGCTACAAATGTCACTTCAATCCTTACGATGAAAACAAAGGGCCTTAAAATACGGCAAAGGACTCAGCATTGGTCTATTTGCTACCATACCTGGCTTTGTTCCCAGCATCCATGAGGTCAGCTATGTCAGTGTAGGAAGTGACTGCCAGCTTGGACAGATCCTCCACATAAGGTCCAAGAAGCGGGTGTTCACGCACACGCAAATTACCCTTATTTTTGGGATTCAGCAAATCTCGTACTCTCTCACAGTAAATTTCCATGTAGCTCACCTAGGAACATTTTATTAAAGTAAGTCAAAGGATCTGGAAAAGATATATACACTTTTTTCCAAGCTAAGTATAGTGATAAGGACCTTGAAAACTCAGAATTCAAGAGGCAGAGACAAAAGGATCATGTATTAAAAAGTCAGCCTGGTCTTTAAAAAAAAAAAAAAAAAAAAGGAGTAGAAATCCTGTCTCATTTTAAACAAAATATAAAAAGCCGAACAATTATGGGTTAGAAGACCACAGCCATGGACCCTTCTACTCTACTAGCAGTATGTGTGGTTGTGCTGCATAGGTCAGAAATAGTCTTTTCTCAAGAAGGAAGAAGCAGGGGCTGAAGAGACGGCTCAGAGGTTAAGAGCACTGGCTGCTCTTCCAGGCCCTGAGTTCAATTCCCACCAACCACATGGTGGCTCACAACCATCTATGATGAGATCTGGTGCCCTCTTCTGGCTTGCAGGTGTACATGCAGGCAGAGCACTGTATACATAAGAGAGAGAGCGAGAGAGAGCGAGAGAGAGCGAGAGAGAGCGAGAGAGAGAGAGAGAGAGAGAGAGAGAGAGAGAGAGAGAGAGAGAGAGAGAGAGAGAGAGAGAAGGAAGCAGCAAACAAGCACACATAACAGTTATTTGTCTCAGGAAGAAAATATATTTTTAGTAGAACTTTATTAGTGGCAGCTCTCTTTTTTGTTTTGTTTTGAAGATTTAGTTATTAAGCCTGGCACAGAGGTACATGTCTGTAATCCCAGCATTCAGGGAGGCAGAGGCAGGCAGATCATTGTGACTTCGAGGCCAGCCTGGTCTACAGAGTGATTTGAGGATAGCAAAGGCTACACATAGAAACCCTGTCTTGAAAAAACAAAACAAAACAAAGATTTAATTATTTATTCTATACATATGAGTGTTCTGTCTGCATGTACACCTGCACGCCAGAAAAGGACATCAGATCCCAATATAGATGGTTGTGAGCCACTATGTGGTTGCTGGGAATTGAACTCAGGACCTCTGGAAGAGCAGACAGTGCTCTTAATTGCTGAGCCATCTCTCCAGCCCGCCCCATCTCTTTTGAAGCAGGGTGTTTCTAACTAGCTAAATCAGGCCTCAAAATTTCAATCTTCCTCTCTCACCCTCACAAGTGCTGAGATTACAGGAATGTACCATTTTACCCAGCTTTATTGATATTTTTAAAATGTATTATTACTATCAATATTGAGATTTAAAGTGAGGTTATTCTAAGAGTCTGGAAATTAATATTTCTATCGGTAATGAAACCAAGGAGCGATAGTCAGAGCAGAGAAAACAAGAAAGACTAATGATTAATTCTTTTGTTGTATGTAATTGTGTGGATATGCATGTGAAAGCTAGGGGTAGAGGTAAAGCTCATCTTTGCTGTCCTTTCTCAGATACCATACACCATATGGGGGAGGGGGGCAGGGATAGGGTCCCTCACTGGCACGGAGTTTGTTGGCAAGAGAACACCAGGGAACTGGCTGTCCCTGCCTGCTTGGAGCTGGGATTACACATTCACATGACCATCTTGGCTCGGTTACAGCAAAAGCTCTGAACTGAACTGTCTCCTCAGTCTAGTAACTAATTCTTTAAGATTGACCACAGTGTTATTAACTATGGGCAAGGCATCCACTAGAAGGAGTAATGGTTCACCAATTACAATGGCTTACTGAACAATTAGGAAGGCTCAGACAATATACTCCGCGAATTCCTGTCCCATCAGCAGGACGCTTCTATCGTGGTGATGAAGGAATTGTGCTATAACCTGGTCTGAAGCAGTGTTTGTCTAGTCAATTCCCTTCCCTCTAATACCTTGCTCATCAAGTCATCAGGATTTCCACAGAAAAACAGTATGCTACTTGTAGAAATGTGAGTAGCTATTCCTCATAGGAGAGTTGTAAACCAGTATGTTGCCTTCATAATCTCAGCCAAATGAACTTTACTCAAGTCTGAACTTGGTCAAAATGTTAAGAATAAGCAACTGTTGAATGCTTTGCCCCAAATGAACAGTGCCTCACCCCATCCAAGGATCAGGGAACATAGTGGAAGAGAGGGCAGAAGGATGTAAGAACTGAAGGAACGGGTAGAGTTCTACAGAACACTGGCTTCTGGGCATGACATGGCCACTGCACTCGAGAACTCACAAGATCTATGGTGACGTGCACAAGATTGGGACTGTCAACATTCTGAAACAGAAGGGAAGGAGTTCACAAATACCATTTGTAGCATGTAAGTGGCTAGAGGGTAGGGCCCACAAGGCTCCATCTGAGTCTGAGGATATAGTTAATGGCTGCTATGGAAAAAGAGACATTGATACAGCAAAGCAGCTGCTGGCAAGCTGCCCAAGCTTCTGTAAATAACCCCTTCCCATGTTCCCATGGGTAACTCTTAGACTCATCGAGTCACATTCTCCCCCACAAAAAACACAAAGAAAGGACTAGTAGATCTAGTGGAAAGAAAGAGCATCAGTGATCATGGGAGGAAGAAAAGAAAGGCTGAAGAGTGAATATGACCAAAACACATTATATGCATGTATGAAAACACACTGAAACACATTGTCATTGTGTGCTAATAAAAAATGTAAGCATAAAATTTTTCACATACACACAATGGAGGTTTTTAAAAAGGAATTTTCAGATCTTTACTTATTTGTATGCTTGTATATCTGCTTATATATATCCCTGAGAGTGAAGCTGCTGGAGGAAGCCAGCAGAAGGCATGAGGTCCCCTACAGCTAGAGTTACAGAGTGGCGTGAGCCACTTGGCCAGGTGCTGAGAACCAAACTTGGGTCCTGTGGGAGAGCAGCAAGCACTCTTAACTGCTGAGCCATCTTTCCAACAATAGGTTTTTTTTTTTCTTTTCTTATTTTTATGTATATGTGCTGTGAAGGTATGTGTGTATTTGCCTTCGTGTTGAGAATGGTTCTCTACTGTTCTTCCACCTATTCACTGAGGCAGGATCTTTCCATCAGACCTAGAGCTCGCGGATAAGGTTGCTCTTGCTAGCTAGCTTCCGTGAGATCCTGTCTCTGTCTCTGTCTTACAGGAGGACCCCACACCTACCAGGCATTTATATGGGTTCTGGGGACCTGAAATATGTTAGAACAAGATGAATACACTGGGAAAGAAAAACAGAACAAAGCAAGAGATCAGAGTGTTGGGGTACGGTCAAGTTCTAATATTAGCTGTAATGGTCAAGGCACCAAGAGGGCAAGACTTGAGCAAGGATTTGAAAAAGGAAGACTGAAACTTAAACAAAAAGGTATCCAGCAAAAGGCCAGGGTGTGTGGCACAGTGGTACATCCTAGCTTATACGAAGCCTTAGGTTTAATCTCTAGACTACAAAAAGAAAACTAGAAACAGGGTTGGGGGACAGCAAGATAGCTCAGTGAGTAAAGAAGCTTGCTGCTAAGCCTGACAACCTGAGTTCTGTCCCTGGGTCCAACATGGTGGGAGGAGAAAGGAGAAAAATCAACTCCTGTAAGGTATCCTTTGACCTTATATGTGACTTGGCACTTCTGTGTGTGTGTGTGTGTGTGTGTGTGTGTGTGTGTGTCTGTGTGTGTGTGTGTCTGTGTGTGTGTGTGTGTTAAATAGTTCCAGGAACATAGCTAAGTAAATAGAATACTTGCCTAGAATACATAGCCCTAGGCTCAATTCTGAGCATCACTAAAGCAGGGATGGTGGCTTACACCTATCATATGCACTAAGGTGAACAAAGGGGAATCAAAGGTCAAAGTCATCTTAGACTACATAGTCTGCCCAGGCAGAAAGGAAATTGTGTCTTCCCCTCCCACCCACCCCCAAAAAATGCCTACACATGATCAATCAGTACAAGGCTGGGCATGTAGCTCAGTGGTAAAGTGTTAGTGTGCTTGTGTGTTCAATCTTGAGTATTAAAAAAAATTTTTTTAATTATGGAAAAAAGCTTTCGCCCTGAGAGGGAAGCCATGCTTCAATAGATGGTCCTACACCCAGGCACATCCTGGCAATGTTAAGTGAGCACAGTGAGGTTAAAATAAAACAAAAGCACAATAAAAAACAAACACATGAAATGAGAAGGCTACAATGGTGCTGGGGGAAGGGAGGTTGGAAAGAAACAATAGGAGGAGGAGTTAATCAAAATGTATTATTTAATCAAGGAATTCTCAAACAATTAACAAAAAGATATCCAGAGGAAGAACATTTTAGACAATAGACAGATTGTATATTAAGGCCTTGAGACAGGAATGTTATGGTCTCATTATAGAAACTGAGATAAAAAAAAGAGTCAGTATGGCTGGGACAAATAGGTGCAGAAGTAGAAAAAAGAGGTCAGGAAATGTGGCAAGGAACCATAGTGTTGACTAGGGCGTGAAGGTGCACCCCAAATGATTTCTGGAAACTCACAAAATGGTATCTTCTCTTATTACCTATAAGCTCAAGAAATCCTTCACCTGATTTTTCTTTTTTTTTTTTTTTTTTTAGGGTTTTGTTTTTTTTGAGACAGGGTTTCTATGTGTAGCCTTGGCTGTCCAGGACAGCCAGAGGTAATAGAGAGACACTGTCTTTAATGATGATGATGATGGCTGGAGAGATGGCTCAGCAGTTAAGAGCACTGCTTGCTCTGCCAGAGGTCATGAGTTCAATCCCCAGCAACCACATGGTGGCTCACAACCATCTATAATGTGATCTGATGCCCTCTTCTGACCTGTAGGTGTACATGCAGGCAGAGCACTGTATACATAATAATAAATAAATAAATCTTAAAAATAATGATAATAAGAATGAGGAGGAAGAGGAGAAGGAGGAGGAGGAAGAGAAGAAGAAGAAGCAGCAGCAGCAGCAGCAGCAGCAGCAGCAGCAGCAGCAATGGAGGCCCAGTGAGATGACTCAGCAGAGAAAGGCCCTTCCCACCAAGCCTTACAACCTGAGTTCAATCCTTGGGATCCACATAGTATGAAAGAATCAGCTCTGGTAACTTCCATTCCCATATTCCTACATCATGGCATGTGATTGTAGGTAGGTAGGTAGGTAGAGAAATAATACAGGAAGGCTGGACATGGTGGTACACACCTTTAATCACTGCACTAAGTAGACAGAGGCAGGCAGATCTTTGTGAGTTTGAGGCCAGCCTGGTCTATATATTGAGTTCCAGCTACACTGAGACTAGGACTGCATTGAGAGACCGTTTGTCCAAAAGAGAAAAGAAAAGAAAAGAAATGTAAAGACAGATATACAAAAGTACCTGGTTTCAATAATAGCTGTACTCACCTCTACAGAATAAGACATTTCCTCATTACAGTTGTCATTAATCTTCTCAAACAGCTCTTCACACAGCTAGAAAAGCAGAACGAAGGGACAGTAAGCCAGACGCGCTGCATCACGCACAGCGTCAGAGGAACGAATTATTAAGATATCCTTTCTTTTTCTCTCTCTAAATGTGCATGTCATAAACTTCGATCACAATATTTTAAATAAAAAATGTGTACTCTGATAAGCTCCTAACTGTTATTCTCATTCAACAATAGAAGACTGCTATTGCTGCCTTAGGAAGAAAACTCCATTTATCCAAATCTCATTCTTCATACTGTACTCAAGTAACTAGTAATGTACCACTACAGAAAAAAAAACAAACAACAACTGAAAACGAGCACAAACTTATGATCAAAGACGTAGCTGCCATGGCCTGCATGTGGTAGTACAGGCCACCAATAGTATTTGGAGGCAGAAGCAGGGGGATCTCTGTGAATTCTAGGACAGCCTGCTCTACATAGTGAGTTCTAGGACAGCCAGAGCTAAACAGTGAAACTCTTTCAAAAGGCAGAAAAGCAAGCAAAAAACACTTAACTGCAACATTATTCGTCACAATCAAAACTTACAGTCTAAAGAGGGTGTGGGGGGGGGCTGTGTGACTCAGTTGGTAAAGTACTGGCCTAGCATGTTCAAAGCCCTGGGCTGGATCCCCACAACCCTATAAACCAGGCATAATAGCACACACACAAATTAAAAATCAAGTGAATAAAGCCAGGCGTGGTGGCGCACACTTTTAATCCCAGCACTCAGGAGGCAGAGGCAGGCGGATCACTGTGAGTTTGAGGCCAGCCTGGTCTACAAAGTGAGCCCAGGACAGCCATGGCTACACAGAGAAACCCTGTCTCAAAAAAACAAAAAAATAAAATAAATGAAAAATAACAAAAAGAGGGAGGGATAGAACTGTAGTTGCCTGCAAAATACTTTTCTAGAACACATGGTCCTAGGTTCTATCCTCAGGACCACAAAAAAGGAAAATAAAAATCTATTCTTTAGAGATGATCCATTTAGAAACTTTAAATAAGATAAGACCAACATCTCCTGAGTGTTCCAATATTCAAGGGGAAAAAAAGCTTGAAGAAGCCGCAACGACTAGAAGATAGGAAAACATGGCAATGCAGAAACAGCAACATGTTTAGAAAATGTTAACTTTCCCATCTTAAAAGTCTATGTACGTACCTGTCAATCTTTTTTTCTAGATAGTAAGTACCTTCAAGGGAAATAAACAGGTTGTCTGGCTGAGCGCCTTTCATAGCATATTCTCTGAATATATTTTTGCCAAATAAAAGGCAATTTGAGGCCACAAGTATGGACACGCACAGATGCTGACATTCAAGCTGCTTTACCTGTGGGATGATGCCTGCCTGGCTTTCTTCTTGCTTCCCCATCATCGTGTAGGATTTCCCAGCACCAGTCTGCCCATAGGCAAAAATACACACATTGTACCCTTCAAAGGCATGTAAGAGCATTTCCTTCCCAATGTCATTGTACACACGATTCTGCGATGCAAAACAAGGATCTTCAGGCTGTAAAGATTAGGAGGAAAAGTTAGAGCATTTTCGTAACATTCGTTCCTATATTCCATATTTTAAAAAATGTCTGGAGTCAGAATAGTCATTTAGACAATGTTATACATTTTTAAGAACCTTCTACACATATTTCTTTTTTTCATCTTACTGAGACAGTCACATAGAGAGACACTGTAGTGGGTGGAGCGCCAAGAGTCTCTTAAGTAGAAAATGGGAATAAAAGACCAGAGGTCAGGTCCTCAGAGGTCAGGTCCTCAGAGAAAACTACCTCTTTGAACTCACTGTAAATAGTGCGGCTGTTTTCACTTTGGTAAAGAGAATTTCCAATTCCTCCCTCAACCCTTTCCTTAATGATTAGGCTTTGTGGATAGTTTGGAATACCTTTCCTCAGAAAACAGGAAAAACTTAGAATGTCTACAAAACAGACGGCACAGAAATGGAAGCAAATCAAGTTCAGAAGCAGTCTTTAAGCGTCAACAAAATCTGGCTCTCCACGGACTAAAGCTGTCAGGGACGAATCAAAATACTTGATTAAAGTGACAATTTTATTCTTCAGGTAGTATTCTCTGTGTCAAAAATGAACTCCTGGCCAAGTGCGGTGGCACATGCCCATAATCCCAGCACTCAGAGGCAGAGGCAGGGGCAGGTGGATCGCTGTGAGTTCGAGGCCAGCTTGGTCTACAAAGCGAGTCCAGGACACCAGGACTACACAGAGAAACCCTGTCTCAAAAAACCAAAAGGAAGAGCAGGAGGAGGAGAAGGAGGAACAACAACTCATGGCTGGGTGCATTTCCTCACTGAGCAGGGAGAGGCAGGGGAATCAGGAATTAAATAAGGTCAGCTTCAGCCTCACACAGTGAGTCCAAAGCCAAAGGAGACCCTGTCTCATTCTTTTTCTTTTAAGTTTTTGTTTTTGTTTTTGAGACAGAGTCTCACTACATATCCCTGGCTGGCCTGTACCTCGGAGATCCATCTGCCTCCTGACTGCTGGGTCTCAAGGTGTGCGCCACCACACCAGGGCTTCAAAACAACTGTCTAAAAAATTAAAATTAAAATAAATTCAGTTGGAGAGATGGCTCAGTGGTTAAGAGCACTATCTGCTTTTCCTGAGGTCCTGAGTTCAATTCCCAGCAACCATATAGTGGCTCACAATCATCTATGCTGTGATCTGATGCCCTCTTCTGGTGTGCAGACATACATGCAGACAGAGCACTCATACATTAGATAGATAGATAGGCAGATAGATAGGCAGATAGATAGATAGATAGGCAGATAGGCAGATAGATAGATAGATAGATAGATAGATAGATAGATAGACAGACAGGCAGGCAGGCAGGCAGGCAGGCAGGCAGGCAGGCAGGCAGGCCGGCCGACTGGCTCCATGACTAAAGGGCTTATGTGCAAACATGAATGCCTACACCCATGTAAAAGCTGCCCAGAAACCGGGTACAGTAGTACACACCTGTAACCGCAGCACTCAGGAGAGGCAGGCGGATCTCTGTGAGTTTGAGGTCAGCCTAGTCTACAGAGCAAGTCCCAGGACAGCCAGGGCTACACAGAGAAACCCTGTCTACAAAAGAAAAAACAAAAAACAAAAACACACAAACAACAACAACAAAGCTGCTATTACCCTAGTGCTAAGAAGTACTCAAGAGGATCCTAGGGCTCGCTGGCCAGACAGTCTATAGCCAGTCAGTGAGCTACAGCCTCAGAGAAACCCCGCTCAGGATGGTGGAAAGCAATAGAGAAGACACCAGACACCAACCTCTAGCCTCCACATGGACCCCTGCACACACACACAAAATACATGAATGAACAAATAAATATTTTTTAAAAAATGAACTCATGAACTGAGGGTTTATTAGCCAAGTGTTGTGGTTCATGCCTGTAATTTCAGAACTTGAGACGGTAAGTCAGAAATAATGGCCCCAAGTTTGAAGCTAGCCTAAGGTATACAGTGAGTCCAACAGCAATGTGGACAATCAGAGTCTGTCTCAAAGAAACAACGACAAAAACCCTAACACCTCAAACACACACACACACACACACACACACACACACACACACACACACACAGAAAGAGAGAGAGAGAGAGAGAGAGAGAGAGAGAAACTCATCCTTGACCACACTCAGAAAATTAGAATTGGATCTTGGAGCAACTAAGGATAAAAGAGACAAAAAAGAAAACGGGAGGCAGGAGACTCACCGAGGTGTGGGACCAGTAAGAGTAGTCAAAGCTGAAGGACTTTGGTGCTTCCTTTGGGTTCTTTGGGTTAATAATACCTAAAGAATAAAAATATATGTGTTAAGTCCTTCAATTACAAGTTCATTAGCTTAATATATCATATTATATGTTTAAATCATCCCAAACAGCACATTTATACTATTGAGTCTTAACAAGAAAATCAAAAAACAAAAGTATCATTCATTGTTTAAAAGGCAATTTATGTTAGCGTGTGCTTGCTCGCGCACGCACGCGCACACACACACACACAAAAAATCATACCACGACACTCATTTGAGTGTTACCAGTATTCAGAACAGACCCTTGTATTTAGCAGGTTTGCAGTAAATCTTCTAGAACTGAATGTTTGTCCTCCCTTGGCAAGTTAGCAGCTAAAACTTGGAAATGAGCTATTTTTATTTCAAAGCACCTGTAAGGTTTGAAATACTTTAACAGATAAGAAATAAAAACTGGGGGCTGAAGAGATGGCTCAGAGGTCAAGAGCACTGGCTTTTCTTCCAATGGTCCTGAGTTCAAGTCCCAGCAACCACATGGTAGTTCACAACCATATATAAATGAGATCTGGTGCCCTCTTCTGAAGTGCAGGCAGAACATTGTATACATAATAAATATGTAAGTAAATCTTTTGAAAGGAAGGAAGGAAGAAGAAATATTAGAAAGTTAGCCAGTTGGTGGTGATTGCATGCCTTTAATCCCACCACTTGGGAGGCAGAGGCAGGCGGATTTCTGTGTAGTCTGGTCTACAGAGCAAGTTCCAGGACAGCTAGAGCTATACAGAGAAATCCTGTCTCGTAATCCGCTCCCAAAAATTTTTTTAAAAAAAGGTATTATTACATTAATCCAAGCCAATGTGAAACAAACTCTTTGTGAAGTGCTTGCTATCTACTTCAAAAATGCACTTGGTTGTGAGGCAGCCATGCAAAGTTTATGCTTCTGAAATCCACAGTAGATGACGTGTAATGTATTCATAGATGCTTAAGCAGAACCAGAGTCCTAATAAACCACAAGTCTCACTACACACACTGAAGATGACTTCTCATGTAACACCACCACCACAGCGCACTGCAGCAACTGGCTGAATGCTGCAGCCTAATCCTTCCAAAGCTTTATCATCTCTTATTTCACATGAGACAGACTCTCCCAAACATGTGGTCATAAAACCTGCTCAGATACTGGACATCTCAACCAATTCCTTTTGCTGAGGCAAGGCTACATGCCAAACTATCAGTGAAAACAGGATTAAAAAGTAAATCTGTCTTGGGCAGCTGGTGTGCAGGACACAAATAGCAACAGTTGCTACGGTGCTTAGCTCTCCCTCTCTCTGGATTCCTCCGGGTACAGCCACAGACTTACGTTCCAACCTCAAATGCTGACAGAGTATTAATAAGGCTCACATTACACAGAATCATGTGACTAGTGAACATGGTTCTAGAAAGAACAGCTCCCTACAAATAAATGGTAATTTAATCAGTCTAACAAAAGAGTACAACATACCAGCCAGCATTTGCTACATAGTTACTCCAACCCCTAAGCATTTTGTGTTTGGTAACCCTTTTTATCCTCCCAACCACTCAATGAGGCAAATGTTTTCTCATCCCATCTTATAAAGAAACCATCATGGAAAAGCTCGGGACTCCTCAGGCCACAGAGCTAGCTGGTAGCAGATCCAGAATTTGAATCTGCAGACTTGCCACAACTGCCCAGGACATCATCACGTAAATTCTTACTCTTCACATCCAAAGATTACCCAAGAGACACAGAGTAAACCATAGGCATTCTTTAAAATTATCTTTATTCACTTAAACTTTCCCTGTTTTAATGGACTTTAACAACAAAGTCTTCCAAGAAAACAAAAATCAGAATCCTACTGCATGAGTCAGAGCTGAAAACTAGTAAGAACCCTGAGGTGGAAGGCATGTCCCTGAAGTCAGTCTTCACCACTCCAACGCATGCTTAAATAAACACTCGTAACATCTAGAAAATTGGCTGCTATCAAACACTTAAGCCATATTTCATCCAGTGACCAGTTCTGTCAGAACACGAAGAAGTACAAATTCTCAGATCCTATCCCTTGATTTGTCATTTCCCTAAGGGAAAAACAAAGACAATCTACATCAGAGGATAGTAAGTTCACTGGAAACATTGTCTTCTTCCTCAGCAAGCTTGTCTCCCAGATCTTTGAAGCTTCTGATAGTAACACAACCAACCTGGGTTTCTTGTTTGTCTGTTTGCACGGTGCTAGGGACTGAAGCCCTTGTACAGGCTAAGCAAGTATGCTACCACTCTGTTACTTTCACGGCCCCACCCTGTTTTGTTTTTGGTTTGGTTGGGGGGGTGTTGTTTGGTTTTCCAGACAGGGTTTCTCTGTTCAGCCTTGGCTGTCCTGGACTCCCTCTGTAGACCAGGCTGGCCTCCGACTCAGAGATGCACTGCACCTGGCTTCAGAAATATTTAATTTTTCAAAAGTTTTTTATTATAGGTCTTGGGACCTAGCTCAGTGGCTTCCTAAGATATATAAGAGCCTGGGCTCAATCCCCAGCAACACACACAGTATAACTGTCTAATAGTTTACATAAATAATATTAAATCTACCTATATTTGAAATATTTCAGTTCCCAAATGAGAAAATTAAATAATACAAAAGTCAGCATTGTTACTAGAGCTTTCAGGAGCATCAGTAAACATAGTAATTCCTACTTCTTTTTAAAAATATTTTATTTTATATATATGAATGTTTTGTTTGCATGTCTGTCTATGCATTTTGCGTATACCTGCCTACTGCCCTTAAGGCCCAAAGAGGGCATCGGGTATCTTGGAACCACAGTTACCAAATGAGTGCCGGGAATTGAACCCTGATCATCTGGAAGAGCAGCCAGTGCTCTTAAGCACTGGGTCAACTCTCCAGACCCTATGTTCTACTTCTTAAGTTCTGTATCTGCATCTATAGATTTTGTTTGTTTGTTTTTCGAGACAGGGTTTCTCTGTGTAGCCTTGGCTGTTCTGGACTTACTTTGTAGACCAGGCTGGCCTCGAACTCACAGCGATCCACCTGCCACTGCCTCAAGAGTGCTGGGATTAAAGGTATGTACCACCACGCCCAGCTTTCGAATTATTTTTTAAGATTTTTTTTTAACTTGCATGGGAGTTTTGCCTGCATTTATGTTTATGGACCATTTACATGCCTAGTGGCAAAGGGTAAAAGATGAATGTTGGGTGCTTGGAGCTGGAGTTACAGATGCTAGAAACCACCATGTAGGCACTGGAAGTTGAACCCAGATCCTCAGGAAGTGCTCTTAACCACTGAGCCACCTCAGCAGGCATAATCTTTTTTAGATTGGTTTTCAACTCTGTGTGTGTGCGCGCGCCCTCACTCACATGTGTGCATGTTTGTGGGGGTATGTAAAATATGTGTTCAGGTACTTGAATCCAGAAAAGGGTGTCTAATTCCCTGCAGCTGGAATTACAGGCAGTTGTGAGCCACCCAAAGTAGATGTTAGGAACCAAACTCAAGCCTACACGAACAGTATGTGTTCTTAACCAATGAGCCCTTCCTATACCTCCTTTTTTAGATTTAGGGTTTGTTTTTCTTTTTACTTTTTTTTTGGGGGGGTTGTTTTTGTTTTTTAAGATGGGGTTTCTTTGTGTAATCCTGGCTGTCCTGGAACTCCCTCTGTAGACCAGGCTAGCCTCCAACTCAGAGATCCTATCCTGCCTCTGCTACCTGAGTGCTGGGAATAAGGGCGTGTGTCAATATCGCTCAGAAATTTAGTTTATTTTTAATATTTAATATTTTATATTTATATATGTATTACCTTGAATATTAAATTATTTTCTAATTAAAACATGTACATATGTATATGCATACACACTTGGGGAAATGGTGAGGAACAGGTCTCATAGGCTGACCTAAAAGTTGTGTTCCTTCTACCGCCCTCTCCTGAATGGTTGGTTCAGTCTTATTTCAAGCCTGCTTTCTAAGTTCCCCTTTATAAATCTGAAGCAGCTGCAGCAGCTAAGGCCCCTTACATCAAAAGGAACAATTTAGCTCTCATTCATCCGCTCCAGAAATGTTTCACACCTTTTGCCTTTGAGTTCAAACCCTTAATTCCTCATGCCACAGTCAACACTGATTACCTTAAGAAGGCCAGAAAAGAGCACAGGCAGAGGCAGGCAGATCACTGTGAGTTCGAGGCCAGCCTGGTCTACAGAGTGAGTCCAGAGAAGCCAAGGCTACACAGAGAAACTCTGTCTATCTCAAAAAACAAAAACAAAAACAAAACAAAACAAAAAAAGAATACAGTGCTCTGCCTGCATGTACACCTGCAGGCCAGAAGAGGGCATCAGATCACATTATAGATGATTGTGAGCCACCATGCGGTTGCTGGGAATTGAACTCAGGACCTCTGGAAGAGCAGACAGTGCTCTTACCCTCTGAGCCATCTCTCCAGCCCAAGTATGTCTTTTTAAAAAGCTAAATCTTTGAGTACTGGCAAGGTGGCTCATCAGGGAAAGATGCTTGCCATCAAGCCTGACGACCTGGGTTTGGTCCCTGAGACCCACACACTGGCAGGAGAGAACTGACTCCCTTACCTCCACAGACACACCATGGGATATGTATGCATGCATGTGTTTACACTCACACAATAAACTAAATAATGTTTTTTTTAAAACCTCAACAACAACAACAACAAAAAACCTTCCAAAGTCTATTAAGTACTCAATTTTAGTCCCTCCTCCTTGTCTTCTCGCCTGCTTTCCACTTTTGTTACATATAGAAATGTTTTCATTACTGAACCCTAGAAAACAAGGCAGTTAAAACAAGATTTGTATTTAGAACCCTTTTTTATCTCCAGAGTAAATTTGTTTATCTCATATCTCAAAGTCACTAATGTAGTAATTATACAGTTGTCGACAAACTACTAAGACTCAGCCTACAACCATAATTAACATATCAGCGTGGGAGCACTGTAACTTTATATTATCTTTTCTCAAAAGCGTGTTTGGGGTTTTCTCAAAAAGCATGTTTGGGTTTGTTAAAAATCCTAGTGATGGACTAGGCATGGTGGCTCATGCCTTTAATCATAGCACTCAGGAGGCTGAGGCAGGAGGATCATGAGTTTGAAGATATGTAAGGCCCTGCCTCAAAAATACAAAACAAAACAAAAACCCCAGTAATATCAGAGTAGCCTCCTCTGCCGAAAGCATCCTATGTGAAAAATTAAGAAAGAAACTGGCACAAAATAACATTATATAAATCATTTATATTTCAAAATCTAAGGCCATAATATTTTAGAGTCTTTTGGCAATATAGTAAAAAGACAGAAAGCATAAAGTAAATTTGAACAAAGCACATATCTATAAAGTGCTTTACTCATTTTTAAATAGCAAACCACATCCTTAACATGATAATAAAAAAGCAGTGTAAGTATATTATAGATGTTCACAATATACTTAATCCCAAAGAGCTAAAACACATATGTGTGTGTGTGTGTGTGTGTGTGTGTGTATGTGTGTGTGTGTGTGTGTGTGTGTGTGTGTGAGAGAGAGAGAGAGAGAGAGAGAGAGAGAGAGAGAGAGAGAGAGAGAGAGAGGTAGCACACCTTTAATCTCAGCATTCCAAAGGCAGAGGTCAAGTGAGTTCTTGGACAGCCAGAGCTACATAAAAAGACTCTGTCTTGAAGGGAAAAAAAAGAAGACAAAAATGGGAAGAAAAGGAAATAAACTATAACTCTTCAGTGTTACCATATGATCATTCTTGGGGGGGGGGGAGAGAGGGGAGGGGAGAGAGGAGAGAGGAGAGAGGAGAGAGAAACTGAGTGAACAGACAGCTCAGTGGTTAAGAGCGCTGACTACTTTTCCAGGACTCCAGTTAGATGGCTAGCACCCAGATGACAGCTCACAGCCTCCTATAATTCTAGTTCAGGGGATCTGACTGACCTCTCTTCGGACTTCCATAGGCACCAGAAGGACATGTGGTGCAGAGACATACATGCAGGCAAATACATGAAATAATAAAATAACATTTACAACATGCTTGTTTTATAATATTTTCTAAAATTCTCAAAGCTGGATATGGTGGCTCGTGCCTGTAATGCCATCACTCAGGAAGGGTGAGGCCAGCCCGACCTGCACAGTGAGATCCTACATGCCCTACCAAGGAGAAAAAGCTTCTCAATGAGCAATTCTGATCGTCCTGAGCAAAATTTGAACAATTTTAAAAAGAGATGAAATTGAGGCCAGTAAAAGGACTGACTAGCCACATAACCCTGAGAACCTGAGTTTTGATCCCCAGAGTCAACATAAAAAAGTCAGGTGTGGGGTTCAACAGATGGTTCGGCAGTTAGGAGCACTTGCTGCCCAATCATGAGGCCCAGAGTTCAGATCCCAGCATCCATGTTGGCAGCTCCCAGAGATATCACTGCTTCTGGCCTCAGCAAGCACCTTAAACCCAGGTACATGCACCCACATAAACAAACCTCAAAGGCCAAAGAGCCTGGTAAACCCAGTACAACAGTAGAATCAAGAGAAATGCCTCAACAAAGTAGAAGGCAGGAGAACCAACTCAGGAAGATTGTCCTCCAACCGCTAGCATGCAGCATGACTTGCTACTCAGGCAAACTCATACACACTAAATAAACAGATTAAAAACAAACAACAACAAAAAAGAACAGGCAAAGCTAACTCTAGGCACAGGGCTATAACCCAGCACTAATAAGGCAAATACAAGAGGATAGCGACAAGTTTAAGGCTAGTCTCATCTACAAAGCAAGTTCCAGGCCATCTAGAGTCAAACAGTAAGGCACCCCCCCCACACACACACACACACAAAAAGAATGAAAAAAGGACAAAGGAAAGGAAAGGAAAAAATAAAGCTCTCTGGAAGGTCTAGATCTCATTCAACCTGAGTAGCCCAAAGACTTAAACCAATGCTTGTGCACTCCTCTATTTTATGATTTCTCTTAATAAAGAAAAACACAGGGGCGGGGGGGGGGGGGGGGGCTGGGGACATGACTCAGAGGTTAAGAGCACTGCTTGCTCTTCCAAAGGTCCCAAGTTCAATTCCCAGCAACCACATGGTGGCTCACAACCATCTATAATGAGGTATGGTACGTTCTTCTGGTATACATAATAAATAAATAAATCTTAAAAAAAAAAAAAAGAAAGAAAAACACAGCCAGGCATGGTGGCCCATGCCTTTAATCCCAGCACTCGGGAGGCAGAGGCAGGTGGATTGCTGTGAGTTCGAGGTCAGCCTGGTCTACAAAGTGAGTCCAGGACACCCAAGGCTACACAGTAAGTCCCTGTCTTGAAAAACTTTTTAAAAAAACCACAGGGGGCTGGCTAGATGGCTCGGGGGGGGGGGGGGGGGGTTAAGCAAGCATACTGCTCTTCCAGAGGACCCAAGTTCAGGTCCCAGCACCTTAGTTAGTTAGTCAAGGCTAACACAGAGAAACTCTGTCTCAAAAAGCCAAAATAATAATAATAACAACAACAACAACAATAATATCTTTGCCAGGAGGTGGTAATCCCAGCACTTGGGAGACAGAGGCAAGTGGATCTCTGAGTTCAAGGCCAATCTGGTCTATGGAGTGAGTACCAAGACAGGCAGGACTAAACAGAGATAAAAAGAAAAACATCAAGTCAATCTTAACCTAAAGTTATTTCCAAATTAGACAAAAATATTATTGAACAGGACCGTAAGACAGTAGCTATCTTGACATGTAGAGCACAGATGACTCTGACAAAGACTGAGGGACCCCAGGGACAGACAGCCAAGTTCTAATTCCAAAATAAACGAGAGCCCAGGCAAGAGAGATAATCCCTACTTGCCTCAATGACTTTAGTGCAATGAGAAAGTTAAGAAAACCAGCTACAAGAGTATTTTGAGGATTGAATGAATTAAAATGTTTAAGTACCTAAATATGACAGCTTATGTGTTTGCTGTTTTTAATTAGAAATCACACTTTCCCCATAATTTAAAAAAAAAAAAAAAAGTAAAAAGTAAAGGTTTTGTTTTTCCCTGCACCTAATTTACCACAAGGTTTTTCACAGTGAAGAAGCTCTCTGGAATCTGGTCAGAACACGCCTCGGGAAACAATAAGTGTAGTTAAATCATTTCTTCATTGTTCTCTGTTCTGCCAACACAAAGGGCTTCTGAGAAACATTCTACCTTTCCCCTCTCCCCACCATTCATAAAAGACGTCCTTCCTCTGTGCTTTCTAACAGGCATCACACTACTTCAATTACTTTCATCTCTAAAATAAACTAACAACTCTAAAAGCTTCTGCCTGCTGAAGAACAAAACTCCAGTTTCCTGCTCATACCCACATCATTACTAAACAATACCACTGTGAACAGCGTTTCATCTACTATGATGCTCAAGCCTTGGCTGAGCAATAACCAACAGGAAGCAGCAGACTAGCTCCACAGCCTGCTAGCTCCCCCTCCATTTCACACCTCACCAGGTTACCAAAAACAGTCACAGCACCATGCTATTGGTGTGGATTTTTAAAAATGAACTCTAAAATGGAAAGCAAAAAAACAAAGACCAAGTTTCCTAGCAGATCTTATTACTAGGAGGGCACAGGCACACACCTTTAATCCTAGCACTCAAAAAGCAGAGGCAGGCAGATATGTTCCAGGCCAGCCTAGCTTACACAGGGGTTGCAGGCAAGCCAAGGCAAAGAGAGATTTCCATGGAGGTCACAAGCAGCTTGGGGATTCTCTGGATCCGCAGCATTGGATGGTGTGAGCAGAGGGAACCGAACCTGGTCCTCTGCACCAGCAACAAGTGCTTAAGTGCTGAGCCACCGCCCCAAGACCCAGCTGTTTCTTGCTTAGCTGTTCTGGCATAAAAACAATTTAAGCAGTTAAAGCAGCTTATATAAAATACAACAAAAATCAGTTCTTGGGCCAGTGGGAGGCACAAGCACTTGCCACCAAGTCTGATGAACCATGTTTGACCCCCAGAACTCACATGGAGGAAAAGGAACCAACTCCCAAAAGGTGTACTCTGATCTCCATATGTGTACTCTGGCACAAATACTAGTGCCCCCACACACTAAACACAACAAACAAATAAATGTAATTTTTTAAATTCTTGAGCCAGCAAGGCAGCTCAGCAGGTATGGGCACTTCTTGAGTAAGCCTGATAACCTGAGCGGGAAGCTCCAGAACCCATGTACGGCAGGAAGGACAAAACTGACTCATGTTGCTCTCCACATGTACACCATAGCACAGCACACACGTGTCACACACACACACACACACAGAGAGAGAGAGAGAGAGAGAGAGAGAGAGAGAATATTTTAATAAATGGATGAATGAAAATCAGTTCCAATTACACCCAAAAAAAGTCCCATCCAAGTTAAGCACAACTATTTCTGACTTTAAATTTATATCCCTGGCTAGCAAATTGCTCAACCAGAAAAAACGCTTACTGCTCGGCCTGATGAATTCAATCCCTGGAATCCACAAAGTAGAAAGAGAAATGGCTTTCACAAGTTATCCTCTGACCTCCACAAAATGCATGCAAGCATCCATAGACATACACACACAAAAATAAAATAAATACAAAATAATTAAACTTAAACTCTGACAAAAAATAACTTTGGTACTAAGATTAACCACAAAAATAAATTTCAAATATCACCCTAGAAGTATCCATCATTCTAGCTGATCCAACAGAAGGCCGGAAAGACACTTGCAACATCTTTTTCCCCTGTTTACTGATTCTGGAAACTGATGCCTATGTCTCACACATGGTAAGCAGTGGCTGTATCAATGAGCTACCTCAAACTCAGCATCTCCATTTAACAAAGGAGGACCCTAAGACGCAAGAATCTGAAACAAAGATGACAAATGAAATACAGACCAAAAGGGCAAAAGGCCGGGCATGGTGGCACACGCCTTTAATCCCAGCACTCGGGCTGGCAGATCGCTGTGAGTTTGAGGCCAGCCTGGTCTACAAAGCAAGTCCAGGACAGCCAAGGCTACACAGAGAGACCCTGTCTCGAAAAAAAACAAAAAGACACTCACTACTAAAATCATATAGGCTAAGCGCTCCAAGCACATGGCCTACTTCTGAGTTATCCCACTAGCTCTGCTATCACCGGGTTGGGTTTTGTTTTGTGACAGGTTCTCATTATGCAGCTGTGACTGGCCTCACACTCATTAAGTCCCCAAGCCTGACTTGAAAATCCTGATCTCCTGCCTCAACCTTTCCTAAGTGTTGGCATTAGAAGTCTAAACCTAGATGAAATCATAGTCTTGAAGAATATTCAAAAAATGGGTAAGCACATGGGAGGCAGAGGCAGGCAGATCTCTGTGAGTTTGAGGCCAGCCTGGTCTACAGAGCTGGTTCCAGGACAACCAACTGGACACAGAGAAACTTCCCACCCCTTCCCTCAGCCCCCTCCCCCTGCCAAAGAAAGAAAGAAAGGGGAAGATACAAGGCATACGAAACACAACCTCAGAACTCCTCCTATTGAGAAGTAAAGAAGATCATCACAGCCAGATTAATGACTCCTGAAAGAGTACACTGCTGAGAAATAGATAAACAAGGCTAGCTAGCTGCTCAGTGGGTAAAAGCATTTGCCCTGAAGCCTGATGACCCAAGTTTGATCCATGGAGCACACAAAGTAGAAAGAATGAATCACCTCCCTAAGTTGTCCTTTGGCCTCCACACATACAGATAAATAATATATATGGATAAACACCCACAATATTTATAGAATAATATATATGGATGAATAACCACAATATCTATAAAATAACTATTCTAACACTACCCAGTATTTTCCTAATATAAAGAAAACAATTACAACACTGACAACAATTACTGCTGCAAAAATTGACAGTTAAATCGAAAGAATCCTTTTTTGTTTATAGAAGCAGCCAGAAGATACATCATCTCTCTCTTCCGCAATGCAGTGCTATAAATAGAACTCCACAGCAGGAACTTCTAAATAAACACAAAATAGACCACACACAACCAAAACACAGGCTTCAGCACTAATATCCCAGCAAATTACGTTCATAAAGCCAACTAAACCTTGGAAAGAAGGTAGATAAATAGAAACAGAATACAAAAGAAATACTTATTAATTTACCAAAACCAGTATTATTTTTATCACATACAAATATCTCTCAATACGATATACACAAGTAATCAAAAACATTAAGACATTTTAAGCAAAATGGAAAGTACCTTATATACTGGACAGAGCGATGCATGCCTCTAACTCTAGCCTTGAGGAGGTAGAACAGACCCATCATCCCCTACCACACAGTGAGTGAGAGGGCAGCCTGGGCTACAAGAGACACTGCCTTAAAACTAAAGTAAAGAAGGAAAGAAGGGAGGGGGAAAGGAGGAAGGGTTATTCCTGATATCTTGTCTATAAAGGAGAACATAATCTAATCTTTGTGATCCTGAACTTTAACCTAGAAGGAAAAAGCAACATAAATATAGGGGAACAGGGCCAGCAAGATGGCTCTGTGAGCACAAGTGCTTGCCACAGAAGCCTGGTGGTCACAGCTAAAGCTCCAGAACCCACAAAAAAGTGAAAGGAAAAAGAATCAAAAGATTAGAGTAAGTTGTCCTCTGATCTCCACACCCATATTTGTTACACACACACACACACACACACACACACACACACACACACACACACACCAAGAAAGAAAGGAAAGAAGGATAGATAAACAATGTCTGCAAATAAATAAAGAAATAAGGGCTGGAGAGATGGGCTCAGAGGTTAAGAGCACCGGCTTCTCTTTCAAAGGTCCTGAGTTCAATTCCCAGCAACCACATGGTGGCAGCTCACAACCATCTACAATGAGATCTGGTGCCCAATTCTGGCCTGCAGGTGTTACATGCAGGGAGAACACTGTATACTAAATAAATAAATATTAAAAAAGAAAAAAAGGAAGAAAGAAAAGAAAGAAACTGGAAGGACTGAAAAAAGGCCAGAGTGGGAAAAGCCTACCAGAAAGTCAATAACCAACACATAAGCCTGTGTCAAAGAAAAGTGGCCTTGAAGATCTCAATCTTTCCCAATCTTGACACTACTGAGAAAATAGAAGGCTACTGACAGTGCAGGATAGGACCTGGACACTCCATTACTTTTGTGAAACACTTAATCAAGGAGACATATGGCTTTAGAAGTAAAGCTTCCCAGCCAGGCTCCATGGCGCACGCCTTTAGTCCCAGCACTTGGGAGGCAGATGCAGGCGGATCTCTGTGAGTTCGAGGCCAGCCTGGTCTACAAAGTGAGTCCAGGACAGCCAGGGCTACACAGAGAAACTCTGTCTTGAACCACCACCACCACCGCCCCCCCAAAAAAAAGAAAAGAAAAGGTAAAGATTCACATCTCTTAAAAAGAAAAAAGCAAAAATGTGGCAGGAATTTTTCAGAAAGATGGGCTATGGGAGTAAGGCTAGGCTTTGGACAGACATGCCCTAACTTCTGCTGTGGACAGGCACAGAATACCCAATCTCTCTTTTTACATGACTGATTAAGATTAGTTTATAATAGAAAAAAAAATCATACAAATGTAAAGAGCATTCCTTCCTGCCATATGTAGTGGCTCTCAATTTTAATGTCAACACTCAAGAGACTGAGGTAGAGAAATCATGGGTATGAGACCAGCCTAGGCTACAGAGTGAGGCCTGTCTCAGAACTGCAAAACAATAAGAGCATTCTTTTCTACACCAGCCCTCATCCCACACTGGCCATGCCCATATTTTCAACCAGTAGACATGGAACATTCTCTTTGCCTGCTGTGATGTGCATTATCTGGTTTAGAAATGCGTATCTGTGGATAGGAAAGCTTTTAAAAATGCAACATAAGCAATCAAGAAAAAATACTTAGGGGCTGGAGAGATGGTTCAGAGGTTAAGAGCACTGTCTGTTCTTCCTAAGGTCCTGAGTTCAATTCCCAGAGACCACATGATGGCTTACAACCATCTACAATGAGTTCTGGTATACAGGCACACATTTGGGCAGAATACTGTATAAGTGGTAAATAAATAAATCTTAAAAAAAAAAAAAAAGAAAGAAAGAAAGAAAGAAAAAGAAAAAAATGAAAAAATACTTCCATTCCACTGAGCTTAAGCATTAAGGAATAAAAATTTTAAGATTCTAGGCAAAGGAAGACTGATAAACAAGCAGATTTATCCAAGAGCGAGACAGAATTCTATAAAAGACAAAGCAAAATACTAAAATTCCACCTTACACCCTGTGAGAAAACCAGCTCTACCTATCTCCTCTTTCAGGGGATGTGTCTCCAATATACACACATAACTTAAGCATGAATGTCAATTAAATCATTACTTTTGAACCCATTTTCCTCTTTACTAAACAATTAGACGAACAAAAAAAATGCTTCTAAAGTGGAAGAAACATGGGATATAAATAGTTATTATGAGCAAAGCCATTTTTCTGTGTTCAGGGTTCTAAAATATTTAAGGCAGTAGTAATATTTGTCGTGCCAGAAAATGCTTCCTGAGACCACAGGGCACTTAAATAAAAAGGCTGCCTGTTACTACTAAGCTTTCAAATTTTGCATATTCCCCAAAACAGTCTTTATGCTTTCCTACTTTTTGTAAAAATCATTATAGAACCAACATTCCACACTCCACTTTTAGTCCTGTGATCAACAGGCAGGCCAGTCTACAGCACAACAGCCTTTTAGTAGCAGCACACATAAGCTTATCTTTTTTTTTTTTTTTTTTTTAAACAATGCTACATTTAAAAATGCATGTACTCAACTGGGTGGTGATAGCACACACCTTTAATCTCAGCATTCTGAAGGAAGAGGCAGGCAGATCTCTGAGTTTGAGGCCAGCCTGGTCTACAGAGTGAGTTCCAGGACAGCCAAGGCTACACAGAGAAACCCTGTCTCAAAAAAACAAAACAAAACAAACAAACTGCATGTACTCTTTCAATCTAAGACTAGTTTTTTAACTTTTTACAGATTCTTTGCAAATTTCGTATCATGCACCCTAATCTCACTCCTCTCCCTGTCCCTTTGTACCTGCCCTCTGCCCTTGCAACCTCCTACCCAAAACAAAATAAAAAATAAAAATAGAAAAAAAAAAATCTTGTTGTAGAGCCTGCACTGTGTCAGTTTATCACAAAGTATACCCTTCTGTCCACACAACTCTACTTGAAAATGTTCACTGTGATAAGTTATTGGTCTGGTTTAAGGCTTCTGGTTTCTGTTTTTTTAATAAGAACACTTGCTGTTCTTGCAGAAGACCCAGGTTTGGATCCCAGCACCCATGTAATGGCTCGCAACCACCTATAACTCCAGTTTCAGGAGATCAAAAACCCTCTTCTGGTCTCCTCAGGCACTGGGTATTACATAGCACACTCACATACATATACACAGGCACAACACTCAAGAGTCATACGCAAATAAGACATCTTAGCCAGGCATGGTGGCGCACGCCTTTAATCCCAGCAATCAAGAGGCAGGTGGATCACTGTGAGTTCGAGGCCAGCCTGGTCTGCAAAGTCCATGACAGCCAAGGCTATACAGAGAAACCCTGTCTTGAAAAACCAAAAAAAAAAAAAAAAAAAAAGACATCTTTTTTAAAAATAGCTTTAATCTATTTATTCCTTGATCACATCATACACCTGTCTTATTACTGAATCGTTTTATTTGCTCTTTCCCAAACCTACATTTACAGTTTTTGTCTTGTGTGGCGGGGTCGGGGAGAGGGAGAGACTGAGACAGAGAGAACACAAGCATGTGTATGCATGTATGTAGAGACCAGAGGTCAATCTCAGATGTTATTCCTCAGGAAACCATGACCTCATTTATTAAGACAGGGCTCTCAGTTGGCCTGGAACCTGCAGAGTAGGCTAGGCTGGCCAGCTAGCCAGTGGGCCCCCAGGAATCTGCTTGTCCTCAACCTCCCCAGCAATGTAATTTCACACTCAGATTCTTAAATGAGGGTTCTAGGGAGCACACTCAGGTCCTTATGCTTGCACAGTGACCACTTTACTCACTGAGCTAACACCCAAGCTCTGATTTTTATTAAGCAGGAGGATCTCTTGTATGTTCCAGGCCAGCCTAGTCTACAAAGCAAGTCTATGACAGCCAGGCCTACACACAGAGAAATCCTGTCTCGAAAAAGAAAATCAAACAAACAAAAAATAAAGTATGGACTAAAAGATGGTAGTGTCTACTTCTATTTAAAATAATGTTTTGCCTTTAGACCAATATAAAATAATTTAGTAATGTAAGTGCTTAAGGTTTTTTTTTTTCTTTTCTTTTCCTTTTTCTTTTGTTTTTTTGTGACAGGGTTTCTCTGTGTAGCCTTGGCTATCCTAGAACTCACAGAGATCCATCTGCCTCTGCTTTCCTAATGCTAGGATTAAAGGGGTGCACCACCACACCCAGCAAAATTTCTTTCTTTCTTTCTTTTAATTTCTATTTTGTTGTTTTGGTTTTTGTTTTTCAGACAGGGTTTCTTTTATAGTGACCTAAACTCACTTTGTAGACCAGGCTGGCCTTCAACTCACAGAGATCCGCCTGCCTCTGCCTCCCAAGTGCTAGGATTAAAGGTGTGTGTCACCACCACCGCCAGTCCAAGAAAGCAAGTTTTAAGAACATCTTAGCAAGTTCCAATTGTATTTAATAAAAGAAAGAAAAATATTAGGAGGCTTTAAAGTTATATTTTATTTCAGAATTTAGCAAAAATTACTGTTTATACCTTTCTTGTCACAGAACCTAAGTCTGATAAGTAAGCACCAACACTTCAGCTATTCATTATAAAGAATGAAACAAACAGTCCATAGTTAAGTTCTGCAGCAAACAGTCCTAAGGGGAAGGCATTCAATAGATCACTCTCAATGGCAAAGTGTGAGGACACAGATGTTCATTTACTCTGATCACAGTGAGGAGAAAGGGAAGGTGAGAGATGCGCCGATGGAAAGCTGCTTGTACTCACTGGTCGAGTTGCCTTGCATCTGAATGATGCACTTGGACTCCTTGCTGGTCTCTCGAGAATTGAAGGGCCTCACTCGAACAGCCACCTTCACTGAGGCTCCCGACATTCTGATGCCCTTATAATGTATATGCAGTCCAGAGATAAAAATCACGTCTTCTTTTGAAGTTATGTTCAAGGTTCCTTTAAAAGAGAAACATGGTACACAAGGTCGTCAGAATCAAGGGACACAAAGGCTGACTCAAAGAAGCTATTGTTTCAGTTTATTTCCAAAAGCCTATCCCAACATTCCCAACAGTATTTACCAGACAGTAGAAATGGAAATTCCTTTTCCCATCCCATCATCTCTTTTTTGGAATCTAAAGCCTCTAACTGATTAATTAAAAATAACCTGCAAAATAACAGCCATCAATCTTTTCTTTGTGTGTCTTCTGGTCAATCTCCAATAATACACACACACACACACACACACACACACACACACACACACACACACACACATATGTGTGTGTGTGTGTATATATATATTATATATATATATATCTGCTGTCAAATTTCTTTTTTGTTTGGTTTGGTTTGGTTTTTTTTGGGGGGGGGGCAGATTTTCAAGACAGGGTTTCTCTGTGTAACAGCCTTGGCCATCCTGGACTCTGCTTTGTAGACCAGGCTGGCCTGAAACTCACAGAGATCTGCCTGCCTCTGCCTCCCAAGTGCTGGGATTAAAGGTGTGGGCCACCACACCTAGCCCTCATCAAATTTCTTAAAACTATGTTTCCATCTGAAAACCTTTTAGTTGTTTGTTTGGTTTTTGTTTTGTTTTGGTTTTGGGGAGGGGTTGCTGTTTGTTTGTTTTGGAGAGAGTTTCTCTGTATAGCCCTGCCTGGCCTCGAATTCACAGATGCTGGGATTAAAGCAGGACAAATTTTGGGTCAAAGATTTTATGGGTGGGCCCTGAACTAGACAGGGTTTCTCTGTGTAGCCATGGCTGTCCTAGACTCCCTTTGTAGACCACTATAGACCAGGCTGGCCTTGAGATCTGCCTGTCTCTGCCTCCTGAGTGCTAGGATTAAATGTGTGTGCCACCACACGAGGCTGGGTCTTGAACTTTAAATATAGGAGCTGAGCCAGGCGGTGGTGGCGCACGCCTTTAATCTCAGCACTTGGGAGGCAGAGGCAAGCGGATCACTGTGAATTCGAGACCAGCCTGGTCTACAAAACAAGTCCAGGACAGCCAAGGCTACACAGAGAAACCCTGTCTCAAAAAAACTAAATAAATAAATAAATAAATAAAAGCAGGAGCTGGGGCTGGTAAGATGGCTCAGAGGTTAGGAGCACTGACTGCTCTTCCAGAGGTCCTGAGTTCAATTCCCAGCAACTACATGGTGGCTCACAACCATCTATAATGTGATCTGATGTGCTTATCTGGCCTGCAAGTGTACATGCAGACAGACAGAGCAATGTATACGTAAGTAAACCTTTAAAAATAAATAAATAAATAAATACAGGAGCTGTGCTAAAGATGTATCAGGTGGGGACTGGACTCCATAAAACTCTGTATTTTGAACAGTTTTGGTTTTATGTAATGGTCTCCATCTGTTGTGAAGAGAGGTTTCCTTGATGAAGGGTGAGGACTACACTAATCTGTGGGTATAAGCGGAAATATTTAGGGATGGAGAGGTGGCTCAGAGGTTAAGAGCATTGACTGCTCTTCCAGAGGTCCTGAGTTCAATTCCCAGCAACCACATGGTGGCTCACAACCATCTATACTGAGATCTAGTGTCCTCTTCTGGCCTACAGGTGTACATGTAGGCAGAGTACTGTATATATATTTTTAAAAAAAGAGTAAATATTTAGAAGGTAACTAAGGATTATATTGGTTTAGTAAAGTGGCAGTTATAGGTTCTGCCAAGACCTATGACTTCACTAGCCTGAGGTTGGGCTGACTACATTTCTAGTACCAGGCAAGATTTCCTTCTTCATGTTGTTTTGTGTAGCCTTGGCTGTCCTGGAACTCACAGAGATCTGCCTGCCTCTGCCTTCTGAGTGATGGGATTAAGGCTGGCACGTACCACTATACCATCTTACAGTTTAGCAGGCCCTAAACCCAGTCCCAAGGATGCACCTGTCTCTACCTTCCCAACACCGGAACTTGAAACACATGGCACTCAGGGTTTTTTGTTTTGTTTTGTTTTGTTTTCGAGACAGGGTTTCTCTGTGTAGCCTTGGCTGTCCTGGACTCACTTTGTAGACCAGGCTGGCCTGGAACTCACAGGGATCCACCTGCACTTGCCTCCTGAATGCTGGGATTAAAGGCTTGCACCACTGCCTGGCTTTTGTTTTTTAACATGGGTTTTGGAGATGTGATTCCGTCCCTCAGCACTTTACTGACTGAGCTATTTCTCAAGCCCTAGCTGGTCTGAAACTCATTATGTAGACACGGCTGGCTTCAAACTCACAGAGACTGCCTGTCTCTGCCTCAAACATGCTAGGATTAAAAGCATGTGCCACCACACCTGGCTACTCTTATTTCCTATTTTCTTTTTTTTTTTTTTTTTTTTTTCCCTTCATGAGACAGGGTTTCTCTGTGTAACCTTGGCTGGCCTCAAACTCACAGTGATCCGCCTTCCTCTGACTCAGCACTGCTGGAAATAAAGGCATGCACCACCACACCCAGCTTACTCTTATTTTCTTAATAACATCGTCACTATTTGACATTTTTCTTTTTGGGGAAGTGTCTTCTTTCACACCAGTTCAGACTGCTTAGAGATTTCCTGTCATATGTATTAGTACCTAGAACAGTTCAAGAGCTCAGTATCCATTAAAGGAATGAATTAATGAGCTTTATTTCCCTGGTTGTGGAAAAAAAAAAGTCCTTGTTAGATGAAGTGATTTTTTTCAAATTATTACAGTATTTTGATATTAATCTTTTTTTTTTTTTTTAATTTTTTTTTATTTATTTATTTATTATTATGAATACAGTGCTCTGTCTGCATGTACACCTGAAGGCCAGAAGAGGGCATCAGATTACATTATAGATGGCTGTGAGCCACCATGTAGTTGCTGGGAATTGAACTCAGGACCTCTGGAGGAGCAGTCTGTGCTCTTAACCTCTGAGCCATCTCTCCAGCCCAGATATTAATCTTTTAATACATATGTGCTACAATTTTTTCCAATCTTTTTTATTTTATTTTACAGTAACCAAAAGTTCTTAATGTCAAATAGTTTTGTGGTCACATTTATCAAATGAAAGCTTAACTTTCCCAATTAATGTTGCATAGGCTATAGTCACTAGTTTAGTACTACACACACACACACACACACACACACACACACACACACACACACAGAATGTGGCATTGAGAAAAGAGCTACATATAAAAACATAGCTGAATATGGGTGTGATAGCACATGTCTGTAATTATATACACAAGAAGCTACGCCATGAGGTTTTCTAGTTCAACACCAGCCTAAACTTGATTCAATAAAACGTTGTCTCATAATAAAATTTTTTAAAAGGGCTGAGATAAACCTCAATGGCCCTAAATAAACTCACTGGGTAGATGAGTAAATGGATGGATGGATGGATGCATGCATAAATACATTCATATGTACGTACGTACGTACATACATACATACATACATAGTGGAGAAGGTAGAGGGAAAGAAAAGAAAAAAAAAAAAGACCAGCGCCATCAATGTTTCAACTCCCCTAGAACTTTGATATGTAACTATCACTTTAACTCTTATGATATCCAAAATTCAGTTATCTCCCAAATCTGTCAATTCTCCCACCTTCCCCTTCACCCTAGTTTTTGGAAATAAGTTCTCACTGTATAGCCAAAGCCGGATTTGACCTGTCCATCCTCCTCTGCCTCAACCTCCTAAATGCTGGGTTTCCAGTTCCTTTCTACCTCTCATTCTCACCATCTGTACTCTAACCCATGCCTGGGATTCTCGAAACAAATGAACTGTTCTCTGAATTCTCAGTTTTGATCCAATAGTCCTTTAGCAGGGTTGTACCAAACAGGACTGAAAAGCAGTAAGCCAAGGATAGCCACAGGCCAGTGTTCAACAGTTTTAAGGCAGGCACCAAGTACTGGGTTTTGTTTAAATGTTTTTACTACATTTTATTTATTTTGTGTTGTGTCAGAGAAGAATTTGTGGGAGATGGTTCACTCCATCTACCCCATGACTCCAGGGAACGGGACTCAGGCTGACGGACACCTTTACCTGCTGAACCATCTCCCTCCGCTACGCCAGAACTTGTGTTTCAAGATTAAACTTCACGCGGAGTCCAGAGGAAGATGGAAGCCCTGCTCTATCACATCCCCTGAGACGGTATCTACAGAACCTGGACCTCACTGTCTGTCAGCCAGGCTGGCAGGCCAGGGAGCCCCGACAATCCTCCTGTGTCCTCACCCTTCCCTTGCAGCAGCAGTCACTGCGTGTGAGGCCATGTCCTTTTGCAGGGCTGCCAAGGACCAGAACTCAGGCACTCGTGCTTATGCAGCAGGAGTCCAGCCCCAAACAGGTCAGCCTTCCTAAGCTATGACTTCATGTCACTCTCATTTCTAAGACTCTAAGACCAAAGGCAAAAATCCAAGTTGCGGCCAAACTCCTTCACTCACCCACACTCACACACTTTCACAGCTCCTCCCTATGACTCCCTTACAGCAGACTCAACTACTTCAGAAGCCAATGGTATTTCCTAAGCATTTACAGCTTCAAACCCAGTGAGAACACCGTGGTCACTTTACAGGACTGCACTCTATCCATACTGTTCTATAATAGCTCCTCAAAGGGAACATCCCTTCAAAAATCACTTTGAACTTGGGCTGGGGCAAGAGTTAATATCAACACGACCCTAAGCAAAACATTTTAGTGAATCCAAATCAAACATCTGTCAACGATGACTAAGGACATAGATGTCAATTTTTTAAAGTTCCTACCTTTTAAGATGGAGTAATTACAGAAAAGGGAAAACAAACAAACAAAAACAAAATAGCCAGACATTGGTAGTATGTGTCTATAATGCCAGCACTTGGGAGACTGAAGGCAAGAGGACCAAGAAGTTCAAGATGATCCTCAGCTATGTAGGAGGCTGAAGTCTTAGTGTCAATCTGTCTGTCTGTCTGTCTGTCTGTCTCTCTCGTTCGCTCTCTCTCTTTCTCTTATCTTCATCCCTCCCTCCTCTACACACACATACACACACACACACACACACACACACACACAACTGAAAAACATCAAATGTATAGTCAAATTTTAAAAAACAGTGTATCTTGTATAAAATATTCCAAGATAATGAAATAGTTGATACAGGTAAATTCTTCTTTACAAAAAAGACTAATAAACACAGAAGAAGTTAGAATGTTTCTTTTTTCCCAACTGTGATAACATAAAGGCTTTTCTGACACAATCAGCACTGTGCTTAACACACTGAATAAAAGGATGGTTGGCAGAGAAATACTCCAGATTCAGATTAAGATGAACAACAATTCATTTGTCCCTGATGTCCTACAAAGGAAAGGCACAGCACCATCTACCTAGTATCTAGTAAGTGTTCCTGCCCTTAAAGGAAAGGTGAGTAGAATTTAGCCTTAGACTCACCTTTTTGCAAGACACAGAAAGTAAAGAGAATCTGGATAACACAAAGATCTTATCCAAGGCCAGAATACGGGAAGAAATACTCAACAAGTCACCAACTTCTTCAAATAGCAAAACTAGGGAGAAGGAGGTTATCAAAGAGACACCATTTATCAACCAAACGCAATGATTTTTTTCAGTCAAGAAAAACTGTATAAACATATGTGTGTACACACACACACACACTTGTTTGTTTTGTTTTTTGAGACAGGGTTTCTCTGTGTAGCCCTGACTGTCCTGGACTAGCTTTGTAAACCAGGTGGCCTTGAACTCACAGAGATCTAACTGCCTCTGCCTCTCAAGTGCTAGGATTACAGGCCTGTGCTACCACGCCCAGCTTAAAAAACATATTTTTTAAGATATAAAAAAGAAGATTGCTAAAATGTTGGTAGTTATTTTCAATATATGAATTAAGGGGTTTTTTGGGGGGGGGGGTTTCAGTTTTTCTTTTTCTGTTCTACCCAGGGTCTAGTAAATTACTCAAAGCTTCACACTTAGAAATAAAACAACAAACACTGAGTCTTCTTTACTTGGCTTTCGACGTGGAAGACTTGCAACTATGAAGAAAAAGGTGAGTATCTCTAGCACCCTCACACAATCATGATGTGGCAGGCTTAGTTGCTTTCCCAGCTGTTCTGCCGGCATTTCATTTAACCTCACACAAACAGGGCCAAAATGTCTCTGACCTCAATGCAAGCATGCTTCCTCTATCTGATCAGTCACCACACTGTGTAGCTTCTAGCTATAAATTCTTTCTATTCCTACCATAGCCCTGTTAGTTAACCATCAAATTCCTTTCTAATTAATAAAAGCTAATGGTCATATTTATATCCCCCATTTCCATCCCTCTCTCTCTCCTTCAAACCTCTGGTCTTCCTGCTCCACCCTCCTAAGAGTTCAGATTGTAGGTACATGCCACCACACCTCTATGAGGTGGATCAAATCCAGGGCTTCATGCATGCTAGGCAAGCACTTTACCAACTAAACTACTTCCCCATCCAATAACATATACATTTAATTTTATTTTCCCACAAAACGCAATGAGTGAAAAAAAAAAAAAAACCCACAAACTTTCCCACAGCATGAACATGTAAAAATATATAAAATAATGCGCTTTTTAATTTAACTCTGTAGTAAAATCAGAACATCTTCGCAAATGAGTTAAAATTTTATACAGTAATTTAAATTACAGTTTAGTGAGCTATAAAAAGTTACTATGTAAATGACCTACAGCTGTAACAGATGTCTATCAGGGATCTACAACTTCAAAACTTGCCAAGTACGATGGCCCACAGCTTAAATCCCAGCACTCAAGGAGTACTCAGGAGTCGGGAGGCAGGGGCAGACAGATCTCTACGATCTGGTCTACACAGGGAGTTTTCAGCCAGCCAAGACTACACAGTGAGACCCTTTCTCAAAACCAAAACAAGGTTCTGTCCCAGAGCCTGGAGGCAGAGACAGAAGGATGTGTGGGGCTTGCTGGCTGGCCAACCAACTCATCATAAATGATGATGACCCTGTCTCAAAAAACAGTGGATGACTTCTGAGAAACCACTCCTAAGGTTGTCCCTGGTCTCCGCATATATGCACACACTTGCACACAACACACAAGAAAAGCACACAGACAGGTAACGAACTGTACTCTAAATCACTTATACACCCCAGTTCTAGACTGCTTTACTGACTAGTTTTCTTTTCTTATGGCATAGTTAGAAGCATTAAGAAAGTAGAATGTGCTGGGCGGTGGTGGCACACGCCTTCAAATCTAGCACTCGGGAGGCAGGTGCAGGTGGATCTCTGTGAGTTTGAGGCCAGCCTGGTCTACAAAGCGAGTCTAGGACAGCCAAGGCTATGCAGAGAAACCCTGTATTGAAAAAAAAAAAATTCCTTGATGTCAATTTGTTGCTCTAGAAAACTAGGCTAATAATAATTTCTTTTTGAAACACAAATTACCTTAGGGGGCTGGAGAAATGACTCAGTGGTTAAGAGCACCACCTACTCTTCAAGAGGTCTTGAGTTCAATTCCCAACAACCACATGGTGGCTCACAACCATATAATGAGATCTGCTGCCCTCTTCTATAAAGCACTCATATGCAATAAATAAATTAAATAAATCTAAAACAAAAACAAAAAACAAGAACAAATTACCTTAGTATAATGAACTCAAAAACTAGATTAAGGTAGCTACTGAAACAAGCACTTGCCCAATCCCAAACTTCACGCATCTCAGTGAACTTCTTTTAAAAACTTGTTTTTCAAGACAGTTTCTCTGTTTAACAGAGCCCTGGCTCTCCTGGACTGCTTTGTAGACCAGGCTAGCCTTGAACTCAGAGATCCAGCCACCTCTGCCTCCTAAGCACTGGGATTAAAGGGCATTCGCTACCACACCTGGCTTCAAAAAAAATTTTAAGACTTACTTATTTTATAATTTATGTGTATGTATATGCACCATGTCCTCCTACCTCTGCAGCATGAAAGAGAGACAGACAGAAAAAAACAGAAAGAGAAAGACAGACAGACCAAAAGGGAGAGGTGTATGTGTGTTCTTGATCTTTGATCCTACAGCCATTCTGTGGAAATGCAAAACAGAGCACATGTCAGGAATGCTGCTTTTTGCATCATAACTCAACGCCAAGAATCAGACTGCACAGGAATAGTTTCTGACGGATCAAATTTTCAATTTCTAATGTGGCTGAACAAGCCAACTGTTTTCTTTTAACCACTGTCTAAAATAACTTGATACAATTTTTAGATTTACCAGGCATATGTCCTTCCTGCCTCTGCAGCAATGAAATCAAGCATCCTCCTTTGCACTGTGGGCATGGTTTGTTGGCTTCTTAGTTTGTCTTTTCTCAGAAATCAAGAAATGCCTCGTGGCCGGGCGTGGTGGCGCACGCCTTTAATCCCAGCACTCGGGAGGCAGAGGCAGGCAGATCGCTGTGAGTTCGAGGCCAGCCTGGTCTACAAAGTGAGTCCAGGATGGCCAAGGCTACACAGAGAAACCCTGTCTCGAAAAACCAAAAAAAGAAAAAAAGAAATGCCTCGTGAAAGTTTGGAGTTGGAGTTGCAGCCAATTGTATGCAGAGTGTTTGTCTAATATGCACAAAGCCCTGATGCTGTCCCCAGTCCGGGGCTCTAAGGGAGGAAGCCATGGATTGGAAAAAAATAGTCCCTATGGTTCATCAGCTTGAAACAAAGTATTCTGAATGGAAATTATTATTTCTTTCATTGAAAACATTTTAGTTATAATACTAAATTCCCAGCTTGAAAAGCAAGTGGATTTAAGATTCTTTAAAAGCATTTCATATTTTTATGTGTATGTTTATGGGGGTATCTTTATGTGTGTGTTTATGGGGGTATGTTTATGTGTGTGTTTATGGGGGTATCTTTATGTGTGTGTTTATGGGGTATCTTTATGTGTGTGTTTATGGGGGTATGTGAATATGAGTTCAGGTACTTGAGTCCAGAAAAGGGTGTCAGATCCCCTGTAGCTGGATTACAGGCAGTTGTGAGCCACCCAAAGTAGGTACTAGGAACCAAACTCAAAACCTCTGCAAGAGCCCTCTCCATGCCTCCTTTTTTATATTTAGTTTACTTTTTAGTATGTTGTTCTTTATATTTGTATGTGTGTGGTGGTCAGAGGACAACTTGCAGAAGTGAAGGCTGAGAATCCAACTCAGGTCATTAGAGCAAGCGCCCTCACCCACCTGGCCATCTAGCCAGTCTGTAGGTTAGCTTTTTAAAGGATTTCTTGTTTGCTTGCTTGCTGTTTTTTTCAAGACAGAGTCTCTGGCTGTCCCGGAACTAACTACGTAGACCAGGCTGGCCTCGACCTCACAGGAGATCTGTCTCAATCTCCCACACGCTGGGATTAAAGGTGTGCGCCACTACAAGGGCTTTAAAAGGATCTTCCTTTTCTATTGAAAACTCCAAGATGCCTGAAAACATTTCCCTTAGACCGTCTCTAGAGTTTTGATTTGTAGCTGGGCACACTGGTGCATGACTTTAGTTTTTGATTTTTGGCTTTGGTTTATGTTTTTGTTTTTGTTTTGAGACAAGGCGTGTGCCACCACTGCCCAGCCTGGTGCATGACTTTAATCCCAGCACTCAGGGAGGCTGAGGCAGGCAGATCTCTGTGAGTTCAAAACCAGCCTGGTCTACAAAGTGAGTCTACAAGACCATACAGAGAAAAACAAAACAAAACAAAACAAAACGAAAAGCAAAAAAAAAAAAAAAACCAAAAATTTACTTATTTATTTAGACAGTTCTATGAGATACAGGTTTACCTCCTCCTGCCTCTGTCTACTGAGTGCTGGGTTTATGGGCATGCACTACCACACTTGATTCATTTAGAATTTAGCATCAGAAAAAGTTGCTCTTGACAAGCCATTAACTTTTCTTTTGCCAGGTTAAAAACTTTATGATTTTTCTTTTCGTTTTTGCTTTGATTTCTAAGTGCCTCAAAACTAAACATAACCACATTGGACGAGGCAAGCTGTATATTTAGTTACCCCTCTGTACGCAGATTTTTGTTTACTTCTATTTTTACATCTTTATTACATATGTGAAGCTCATAGTAATTTGCTCAAATGCTTTCCAAAGGCAATATTACAAACTATAAATAAACAAAAATTCTCATAGTGGCTTCTTTGACTATTTACTTTAACTGGAATATATGTCATACAGTTCAAATACTAGATTTTTGGGGGTTTGGTTGGTTGGTTGGTTGGTTGGCTTTTCAAGACAGGGTTTCTCTGTGTAGCCTTGGCTGTCCTAGACTCACTTTGTAGACCAGGCTGGCCTCGAACTCACAGCGATCCACCTGCCTCTGCCTCCCGAGTGCTGGAGTTAAAGGCGTGCACCACCACGCCTGGCTTCAAGTGCTAGTTCTTTAAGCCAAAAGCAAACAACAAAGCAAGCCTTTAAAAGCTATATGAAACTCTGTGTGCAATGAACTTGATAGCTGTGTTAAGTGTACAGGAACACAGGAGCCTTAAAACAGCCCCCAAGACAAAAGTAGATAAAAGTTCAAGGATAGAGCAAGTTAAGTGAGAGGTACTTCCAGAGTAAAATGTGCTGCTCCCCCTTCACCTAGCAAGGAAGGCTGGAAACTTGCTAGGAACAGCATCAGAGAAGTAGGCGGCACAACAGCCACCCGTGCTGGGGTGGCAGAAAGTGAAAATGCCAATACCCATCATGACTGTAGTAAGAGAAAAGGGGTGGAAATTAAGAAGAGATTTTTCTCCCCTCATCACCTTAGCTTTTAATAGAATAGACTTGCACTTTTGTATACATATTATAGGAAATCCCTGTCTTGGATGAACTTTCATTCTGTTGGGGGAAAGAAGCATTAAAAGCAGTGAGCTAGAGCCAGGTGTGGTGGCACACACGTTTAATCCCAGCACTCAGGAGGCAGAGGCAGGTGGAGGCCAGCCTGGTCTACAAAGCAAGTCCAGGACAGCCAAGACTACACAGTGAAACCTTGTCTCAGAAGAAAAGAAAAAAAGTAGTGATATAAATCTGGTGTGGTGGGCATAATCCCAACACTTAGACAGAGGCAGGTAGATCTGTAAGTTTGAGGCCAGTCTCCGTCTACCAATCTACTCCAAGGCTACACAGAGAAACCCTATCTCAAAACAAAAAGCAGTGAAACACCATGAGTGTAACTGAGGAGAGGAAAGTAAAGTCAAGAAGAAATGATATGTAGCTATGCAAATAAATCAGGGGAGGCTGTGATGTGGCAGTGAGATTTAAGAAAAAAATCTGAAAGAAGTGAAAGAGAGTCAGCCAAGCAGATTAGAGAAAGAACAACTCAGGCTAAAGACAGAACACGGTCAAGGAACAGTGGTGAAAAGTCAGTGAAGGAGAAATAGGAGCAACCAATGAAACAAATCCCAAAGGATTAGGAGCCATGAGACACCCAGCACAAACCAGGGGATTAGCTGAAGTCAGGGAGAACAGCCTTTCTCAAACTGGAGAAAAGAAATGGAGGAGGGCAGCAAAGTTTGTAGAAGAAAAAGGGGAGGTTGAAGGAGCTCACGCCCTTTTTCCTGTGAAATAAGAGACACATTCCCTGCTAAGCAGAGGCAGTGGGAGCCTTAAACCACTGTAAACCATCCCGAGAGGACCACGTCAACCTGCATCAGCAAACATCAAAACAAACCCAGGGACTCCATACTGGTGGTGACACTAATCCCCAGCCCTAGGTGAGGCTTCCTCAGGAAACCAGAGTAAGAACAGAGGTATGGACAGCAGGAATGACTCAAGCGGGCATGTGCTCTGAAGAGGCTGGAGCAACAAACCCCAGACATCAGTATAGGAAAGAGACTAAGAGCCCTGGAGACTCAACATGGGAACACACAGGCAGAGACTACAGAAGTGAAAACCATAAGTTATCAGGGCTTAAGATCAGAGGGTAAATTTGAGATCAGAAAGGGATGATATGTAGAAGATGTGGCACAAGACTAACCAGAATAGAGCCGAGCCAGTGTGTGGGTGCACAGTGGTTACTAACCTAGATCTACTGATGAGAGGGAAGTCACAGCATGTTTCAGTCTCTTCACGTGAGAGACAATGACAACAGCAACATCTACTTGGCTTGGCTGTCTACGAATTAAGTTAATAAATGTGCTTACGCCTACGATCCCAGCACGCGGGAGACAAAGGCAGGCGGATCTCTGTGAGTTCGAAGCCAGCCTCGTCTACAAAGTGAGTCCAGAACAGCCAAGGCTACACAGAAAAACTCTTTCAAAAAAACAAAAATAATTACAAAATTAAAAATCAATGGGCAGCCGGGCGTGGTGGCGCACGCCTTTAATCCCAGCACTCGGGAGGCAGAGGCAGACGGATTGCT
Source organism: Acomys russatus (assembly GCF_903995435.1). Lineage (NCBI taxonomy): Eukaryota > Metazoa > Chordata > Mammalia > Rodentia > Muridae > Acomys > Acomys russatus. The sequence goes on from NC_067165.1 coordinate 40,467,332, forward strand.
GTGAGTTCGAGGCCAGCCTGGTCTACAAAGTGAGTCCAGGATGGCCAAGGCTACACAGAGAAACCCTGTCTCGAAACACCAAAAAAAAAAAAAAAAAAAAAATGAATGTGCTTACAAAAGAGCCTGACATAAAAACCACTCAATATGAGTAAAATACTTCTATCACTATTGCTGCTACTACTACTGTTTGTTTATACAATCTCTGACATTTGCAAAGATGATGTGAAAGGCTTGTATGAGGCTAAAGTCTCAGCTCAGTAGTAGAGCCCCTCGTTCAGCATTTGCAAGCCAAGGGCCCAATGCCTAGCAACACAAAAATAACAATAAAGTAAAATTTGAATGAGAGGGAAAACTAAGCCAAAGGGTACCCAAGTTACTAAAGGGAGAAATGACACCAGACTATATAACTGAATGACAAGCTTTGTTGTAAACAACATGACAGTCAATTTTTAAAATATAAAATTTAATTTAAGAGCTTTTGGGAGTTGGAGATTTCACTCGGTGGTAGAGCACTTGCCTCACAAGTTCAGTTCTCAGCTCCTCCAACCAAATAAACCTTCTGTATCTAAGAGATATGTTTAGCCTTTTAATATATGTGCTGCCGAAGAGAGCACTATTTTTAGTCTTTTAACGTCCATCGCATATGCAGCTACAAACAATCATAAAATCGCTAACACTATACAGCATGGGAGAGAGAAAAAGGCTGACTGAAAAGCAGACACTGCCACAGCACAAGCAGCAGTACACTAACTACATTGAAATAAAGGGAGTATACTAAGTGTAATAATAATAATAAGTAAAAAAGGAAGTCTGAGAACAAATGGCAGCGCTTACACTCTCCTAGGATAAAGACTTGAGTCTCTATATAGCCTCAATTAACTCCTAACAACTATGAGAACAAATCAATCCCTGAGCTGTTAACAAAAACAACAAAACAAAAAAAAGCCTCTCAGCAGTCCAAGACACACAGCTTTTACAAGATTTTCCTATCCTAGTCACATCTGTTTAATGTCTTTATCCTTCACCAAAATAAAGGTTCCAGAAGTATACATATTTCTTCACCCTCGTATAGAGTTCACAAGTTTACTGTGTGTTCTGGCAAGACCTCTTTCAAAGGACGTCGTAGTGAACTAGGATCAAAGACACCTTCAACTTCAGGGCGCTGTGAATTAGATCACATCGGTTTACAAGACCTGAGGGACATGCTTGCTCTTGGGAAAGATTGGCTACAGTGAGTAGCCTGGGAAGGGTTTGCAAACAAGGCAGCAAGGATTCATTGTTGTCCTGTATTTTGTACACAGAACAAGAGCAAACAGGAAAAAAAAGGCCAGAAAGCTTTGGCCTTGGAAACCGTTGACAGACTTTTCTCGAGCAATAATTTATTCCCTGCACTAGTTTAGTAGAAAAAAAAGAAAAGTGCATTCACATCTGGTCTTGAAATGAAAAACAGTCTGTCCTATGCCTTAAAAACTGTACTTAATTAGATAAACCCTTCAACAGTGAAGACCTATACAGACTCAAGAACTCTTCCCTCAATCTCAGATTCACAATCAGGTGTCATTTTAACAAATGCTTAAATTATATTTAATCTCAGTTCTTTACATACACTTAAAGCTATTTCTTTTTTTTTTTTTTTTTTTTTTTTTTTTTTTTGGTTTTTCGAGACAGGGTTTCTCTGTGTAGCCTTGGCCATCCTGGACTCACTTTGTAGACCAGGCTGGCCTCGAACTCACAGCGATCCGCCTGCCTCTGCCTCCAGAGTGCTGGGATTAAAGGCGTGCGCCACCACGCCCGGCTGTTAAAGCTATTTCTTATTTTGACATGGGATCATAAAACAGACATTCTGTATTTTTTTAATATTAATGTACTGCAAAATCCACTAAGTCCAGCCTAGAGAAACAGCTCAGCAGTTAAAAGCAGCTCTTGCTCTTGAGGAGGACCCTGGTTCAGTTCCCAGCACCAATACAGTGGCTCACAATCACCTAGCGCTGCAGGTCCAGGGGATCCGGCCCTCACCTGTCCTTGGAGGGCCCCAGGCATGCACATGGTGTACATACATACACGCAAGCAAAAACACTCATACATATAAAATAGTATAAATTAAGAACAAAACTAGTGTCTGTTGAAAGTTTAAAAAGATTGTTTAATGATTTAATGATTAAAAAAAAAATACAAAAATTAAATTGTGTTGACTTTTCTTAGAAAAATATTAGAATTTGTTTTTAGTGGATATTTTTAAGTGGACAGAAAAATTAAAATAGAAAAAAATTAAAAAGAATTTATGTATGTATGAAAAGTGGGGGTATAGCTCAGTAGTAGACAGCTTGTTTAACATGTCTAAGAACTGAGTTAAATCTCCAGCCTCCATTGCCAAATATATGTGTGTGTGTGTGTGTGTGTATACATGTATGTATATGTATGTACATATGTGTGTATATATGTGTGTATAATATATATGAAGTTTAAATTAAAGGGCATAAAGAAGCCAGGAGTCATGCCATCTCTCCAGGTCCTGTGATGTTCAAAATACAGGAAGCCACATTTACAGGCTTCCTCTGAACCCAGTTATTGATCACTTCTAGATCTACTTTAAAACATCAAGAGGATTAATCTTCAAAGACCATCCTCAAATAGAACATTAATGCCAATTACTTCATAATCAATACTAACAAAATTAGAAAACACTACCACACTTCTCAAATGAGAACACAAGCTAAAATTTTGTTATGACTAGGCCAAGTGCACAAAATGCCAGCCTTTAAATAAAATATCCACTGTAATATCACTTTTTAACAGTTTAAAAGCCAGTCGCCACTTTCTCTGGTGAAGACAGGCAGATCATGACACAAAGCAGCATGCTCGGTGTTGGCAGAACAGCTGCCTGGAACAGCAAGCGCTACATAAGCAAGAGATCTGTTGACGATCTAATTTAGGCTACCTCCAGATTCCACAAAGATGACAACCTGCTTCCTCAGAAATCCTGCTCTAAGTCTTCTCTGCTACCAGAATATTCCAGTTTACCTAACCTCTGCATGTTGAGATACCATGCAAATCTATCCACGCAATGCAATGTACGCTAAGCACCTCCAACATGGTAAAGTAGCCTTCGCATACAAAAGGCATCAACAGGCCTCTGAGGGCTAAAGCAGCTATGGATATCGATGATCTAAGTGCAGAAATACAGAATTTCACCCCAACAGGAGCGGAATCTTCAAGCCAATTTACCCTGAAGGCTCATATAGCAACTCACCCAAGAGGGGGAAAAAAAGTGATTTTGGGAGCTCAATTTTGCTTCTACAGTAGGCGAGGGTTTGCGTTGCATGAACAATGACTAGCTTGCTCCGAGCGGCCTCCCAACCCCCACAACTTGGCTTCTGGCGCGGCCAGTCACCCTGAAAGCTGCCAGGGCTGTCACTCGGTGCCTTCCAGCGACCGAACTTGGCTCCTAAAGGATTTGTCAGATCATCCTCCCAATATGGCTGCCAGAGTAATCCCGGTCCGCTGAACGTCGAGCCCACACCAGCCTTCCTCCCAGCTGGCCAGCATCCAACAAGCCCCCTCCCGTGGCATCGCTTCCTCCGCGCATCGGCGCAGCCCTTGCGCCCTCCGCTCCAGCAGACGCCCTTTCCTACCTTCATCGGGCACAGGGGCATTGCCACATTGCCGGTGGGGAACCCTGATGCCAACCACAATGGGGGTGAGAGAGCAGAAGTGGGGGAAAGATCGGCAGGGCCGGCTCCCTTCAGAGCTGCAATGTGCGCAGATACGGCGGGACAGCGACGGCGGCTCTGCTGGCCCGAGGACAGAGCCGGGCCTGGCAGCCGGGGGGCAGCGGAGGGCTGGTGCAGGGCACTGCGGGGGACCGGCAGGCCGCTGGACCAAAGCCCGGGGCTCGCGGCCCCGCCGGCCAGATCTCTCCACTGAGGGCGAGGCTCCTCACCGCCGACCCGGAGCCCCGGTCGGCCGCGCCTCTTCCTCGCTTCGCACCCCCCGGGGCCCATCACCCGGCCCGGAGTCCCTCCCGCCGGAGCGGCCCCCTTGGCGGACGCCGCAGCACCACCGCCCACCTCCACTCAGCCGCCCCGCCTCAGCCTCCTCCTCCTCCTCCTCCTCCTCCTCCTCCTCCTCCTCCTCCTTCTCCTCCTCCTCCTCCTCCTCACCTCAGCCGCGCTGCGGACCGACGGGCGAGCCGGCCGAGTCAGAAGACGCCGCGGCGCGCAGGGGCGCGGGAGGCCGGGCACCGACGCACCTCAGCGCGAGCAGCGGCCGCCGCGAGCCGCAGGGCGCCGCTCCGCAGCCCCATCACGCAGCCGCCCAGCTCTGCATCGAGGGTTTGGCGGGAGGCCGGGGCGCGGCGACGGATGCGGCGGAGGAGCGGAGAGAAGCTCGGGACGCGAGCGGCCGCCTCCCAGGACCACTGCCGTCTGTCTGATCACACCGCGTCGCTGCTCGCCAAACTCCGCCCGCTGCCGCCGGCGCGGGACACCGCCCCGAGCTAGAGCGCCGCGCGTCACCTCGGCCCGCCCAGCAACCGAGACCGACGCGGAAGACGACCAATCGAGATGAAGATCTTGAGACAGATGACCAATGGTAAAGGCGAGTCAGGCAGAGGGGGCGGGAGATGCCCCCGGGAGACGAAGACCTCGCTCGAGCGCCCCCTGGTGGTCCGGGAGCGGATGCGGGTGCGGGCGTGCCGGGTGGGCGAAGCCGGTGTCCCGAGTCCCCTCCCGGCTGACCCCCGAAGGGTGTTTGTTGGTGGAGAGCAGCCGCGCCCGTGTAGCCGGATGACCGGCTTCGTAAGGGGACAAAAGGTTGGCTCAGTGACCCTGAGGGACTGGACGGTCCAGATGCCATCCGAGAGCTGGGATTATGTGGGAGCGGCCGAGTGTGGAGTCATCATTGTCCGTTTGGAAAACAGCACACACGGCGAAGCCGCCGAGCCCGGCGCGGTGGGAACGGAACCACGCTCAGGCTTGAGTGTGTATCCAGCAGAAAGCTTCCTGGCCTATTCTAGTCGAACCCCAGCACAACACCTCCCACACGCCACCTTGGGAGAAAAGGAGGAATGAGTAATGGGAAAGCATGACTTAGTGGGCATTCAGCGTCTCCTTGGGAGACGGCATGCTGGTGTGAGCAGAGGAACAAAACGCTTTGTATCGCGCCCAGTGAATGGACTGAGCTGAGCGGCCTGAGAGAGATCCCCCTAAAGGGGGTTACCAGAGCTCATAAGAACACAAAAGCGCTACGAGCCACGTTTTTTAAAAATCAGATTTAGGTTCAGCTCAAAAGAAAAGCCCCACAGGCGTTCATAAGCAGCTCAAATCAGTACTTAGTAAAAAATCACAATGACAACCTGCCAATCACACTGCTTTTTAAGATTAGAGGACGTGTTTTGGATTTACTAGCAGGAATTGAAAGTTAAGATTTTTTTTGTCCCTCATCCCTGACTTTAATACAGTATTATCGGGTAGAGAAAGGCCTACACACTAAAACATGAAATTAGCCTTCTACACTAACGATTCTGGAAAATCATTATGCCACTGAAGTTCTCAGACTCCCCAGTTACTCCACCTTTATTGGACATTTCTCGTTGTATTTATTTTTTCGGTTGGTTTGTTCTTTGTTTCTGAGACAGGGTCTCAATTTGTAGCTCTGGTTCTCATGAAACTAAGTTGACAAGGCTGGCCTCAAACCCACAGAGATCTGTCTATCTCTGCCTCCCAACTGCTGGGATTAAAGATGTGTACCACTAAGTCCAGCTCTCATTTTATTTAGAATTTATACTGCAGCTCCCCACAAAAGGATTTGATATAATTTATACTGAAACGTACAAGCAATAAAATTGCTTAAAATATTATGAGCAACAATTTGAGCTGAAGGTCAGCCTGGGCTACACAGAGAAACCCTGTCTTAAACAGACAGGGCCAGCCAAGCTAGCCAAGATGGCTTAGTGGGATGAAGTGACCTGTGTTCCATCTCCAGAACCTGCGTAAAGATGGAAGGCGAGGACCTCAACTAGGGCGCCCTTTCTATGGGCACATACCTCATACACCGCACCGTAATAATAATAAATGTAAAAATTAGCAGACTAGCTAGGCAGTGGTGGTGCATACCTTTAATCCCAGCACTTGGGAGGCAGAGTCTGGTCTGTGAGTTCGAGGTAAGCCTGGTCTGTTGAGCCAGTTTCAGGACAGCCAAGGCTACATACACAGAGAAACCCTATCTCAAAAAACCAAAAATGAAAAAGAAAAACAATTGGCAGACTAATAAATGAATCAAGAAGTTCTCTGGAGCCGGACGTGGTGGCACACGCCTTTAATCCCAGCACTCGGGAGGCAGAGGCAGGCAGATCGCTGTGAGTTCGAGGCCAGCCTGGTCTACAAAGTGAGTCCAGGATGGCCAAGGCTACACAGAGAAACCCTGTCTCGAAAATCCAAAAAAAAAAGTTTTCCGGGGCTGGAGAGACGGCTCATAGGTTAAGATCACTGGCTGCTCTTCCAGAGGTCCTGAGTTCAATTCCCAGCAACCACATCGTGGCTCACAACCATCTATAATGTGATCTGATGCCCTCTTCTGGCCTGCAGGAGTACATGAAGGCAGAGCACTGTATACATAATAAATAAATAAATCTTAAAAAAAAAAAAAAGAAGAAGAAGAAGTTCTCCTGGAAGTGTAGGTAAGTGGTGGAGCACTTGTTTAGTGAATGGGAGGCCGAGTTCAATCCCTAAAATGAAGGAGGAGGAAGAGGAGACGAATCATCAAGCACAGGGAAAGGCTGATGAAATTGCACAGGAGCAAGAGGCTCTGATGTGCTGATGCACAGTATGCTGTCTACTTGGTAACAATGACAGATGCGCTGTATACTGCTGAAAGCCAGGAGAAAGGACTTCAAAAGTTTCACTGTAAGGAAGAAATGTTACAGGAGGGGCCAGAGAGATGGCTCAGCAGTTAAGAGTGCTCCCTGCTCTTGAAAAGGACCTGAGAGCTGGAAAGATGGCTCGGAGGTTAAGAGCACTGATTACTCTTCCAGGGATCCTGAGTTTAATTCCCAGCAACCACATGGTGGCTCACAACCATCTATTATGTGACCTGATGCCCTCTTCTGGCCTGCAGGCAGAGTACTGTATACATAATAAAGAAATGGAAAGAAAGAAAGAAAGAAAGAAAGGACCTGAGTTCCCAGGACCTGCCTTTGGGCAACTACCAAGTCACCTGTAACTCAGCTCCAGGAGGATCTGACATATCTGGCCTCCCAGGGCACCTGCTTTCCTGTGCACATACCAACACATAGATGCACACAGACATATAAATTAAAAAAAAAAAAAAAAAACTTTTAAAAATGTTTAAGGAGAAAGCTGGGCATGGGCACATGCCTTTAATCCCAGCCCTTGGGAGGCAGAGGCAGGTGGATCGCTGTGAGTTCGAGACCAGCCTGGTCTACAAAAGCGAGTCCAGGACAGCCAAGGCTACACAGAGAAACCCTGTCTCAAAAAAAAAACCTCAAAAAAAAAAGTTTAAAGAGATAAATATGCTAAACCTGACTTAAACACTATTCAGTGTATATGTGTCCAAACATGCTATGGCATCCCCATTAATACATACAATCCCCATTAATACATACAATTTTAATGACTTCGTACATCATAAAGTCTTTTTAAACAAGTAAGAGGCTGTGGAGAAACTCCAGCTTGAGCCAGGAATGAAGGGCTTGTCTCTATATTCTCAGTACTCAGGAAACAGAGGAAGATCTCTGCAAGTTGGGAGCCAGCCTGCGCTAAATTGTGGAATAAACTAGCTGGAGCTACAAAGTGAGACCCTATCCCACAAAACCCAGCCAACTAAACAAAAATATGCTGTTTCTGTTTCAATAAGCAGAGTGCGGAGAAAGAAAGATAATAGCAAAAACAGGAAGATATGCTGCCCCTGAGCACAGGTCTCAGTGCCTCAGCTTCCTGAAGCCCGAGACCAAGCTGAACGGATGGTGGCTTACTAGACAGAGCTCACAGAGTCCTGGGAGACACCCACCTAAATCCAAGCCTGGAGCTTCGAGTTTACCAACCCCTAGATGAATTGAACACTCAGTGGGGCTCAAGCTAAAAAGGATCTTAGTGCAAGGAGTAGGGTAGTAAACCAGACCCATAAATAGAGCCAGAAAAGACCAAATAGCCTGCTGTGCATAAGCTGTTGACCCTCTGACGAATGAAGTCGCTCTGCACAGATTTTGTATAAAAGAAACTCTCTCTTTAAAATCACAAGTTATGAGGCCTGGAGAGATGGCTCAGTGGTTAGGAGCACTGTCTACTTATCCAGAGGTCCCGAGTTTAAATCCCAGCAACCACATGGTAGCTCACAACCACCTATAGTGTGATCTGATGCCCTCTTCTGGCATGGAGGTGTACATGCAGATAGAGTACTCATACATAAAAATAAATATTTTTTTTTAAAACACAAATTACTGTCAAAATGATTACTAAGAAAATGAGGGGGGTGGGGAAGCCATTTGCCTCTAATTAGAGAGACTCTAAAACATTACACAGATTGGAGCTCTGTTGTGTTGACACAAGAACATACACGCCTAGAAATGGACCAGGAGAGTCAGATTCACACACAGCTGTGGGGATACAACATCTGCCAGCAGCAGGATTACCAGTCAGTGGGCCGCTGTTAGCCTATAAATGATAATGAGGGATGCTGGAATAATTGCACAACAATATGACAGAGCAGGGTACCATGTGGCGCACTCACTCTGGAGTCCGAGAAAGATCAGGCGTCCAAGGTCATCCTTGTGTCTGAGGACAGCATAGGTTACATGAGATTCCATCTCAAAAAGCAACAACAACAAAAGTGAAAAATATGATTTTTTTTCTTTATATCACATAAAGATTCGGGTAGATTAAAAACCTAAATAAAAGCTAGGCACAGTAGCACATGCCTTTAAGCACTATGGAAGGCAGAGGCAAGGGGATTTCTGTGAGTTTGAGGCCAGCCTGGTCTACATAGTGAGTTCCGGGATAGCCAGACTACACAGAGAGACCTGGTCTTGAACAAACAAACAAAACCTGAAAAGAAAGAAAAAGATTAAAAGCCTAAATCGGAAAAGGCAAAACTTTAAACATTTTACTAGGAAAATACAAAATACCTTTATGACTTTGAAATAAAATATCTTAAGATATCAAAGGCACTGACTGGTGAATTCCACTACAATAAAAACATGTTACACAAAGCAAAAGATAAGAAAAATAGAGGGCAGGCCAGTGTCAGGTAAGAAAGTTTATTTCCTGTAATTCTGGACTGTAGGGTTCAAGGTTGTCCCTGGCCTCATAGTGAGCTCCAGGCCAGCCTGGGAGATAGAAAAGTTTATGAGTTGGGGGGAGGGGAGGAGGAAGAAAAAGGAGGAGAGAGAGAGAGAGAGAGAGAGAGAGAGAGAGAGAGAGAGAGAGAGAAGAAAAGAATTGTTAGAGCATTTGTGTCAAGTAGGACAACATTCAAGAGCGCTATAGTCACCAAAGTCAGGATGAAGTTACCTCAGGAGGAAGAAGAAAAGACGCCCTGCAGTAGGACGTGGCAAGCTGCAACTCCATCTAATCCTTTATTTCTTCTCTCTCTGTCTCTCTGCCGGTCTCTGACTCTCTCCCCCTGCGTGTGTGTGTGTGTGTGTGTGTGTGTGTGTGTGTGTGTGTGTGTGTGTGTGTGTAGCGTAGGTGGCCACATATGTGCATGTGGAGCCAGAGGGCAACCTTGCTATCCTTCCTCAGGAGACGTTCACCTTGCCTGTGAGACAGTCTCTCACTGGGACAGGAGTGGACTGAGATTAGACTATATTGTTAGACTTGCGGCTGGCAAGCCCTGGGGCTTGGCGGTTTCTGCCTCCCAGCTCTAGCGTTACGTGAGGGTGCCACCTTGCCTGGCTGCTTACATGAGTGATGGGTATTGAATTCAGGGGCCCGTGCTTATTGTGGGAAGCACTTTACCAACTGCACCATCTCCCTGGCCCCTAATGTTTTATTGAGAGGGAGAGAGAGAGAGTGTGTGTTCTTGCCACACAAGTGTTAGAACCAGAGTTTGAGCCGGGCATGGAGGCGCACGCCTTTAATCCTAGCACTTGGGAAGCAGAGGCAGGTGGATCTCTGTGAGTTTGAGGCCACAAAGAGAGTTCCAGGATAGCAAGAGATATTACACAAAGAAACCCTGTCTCAAAAAAAAAAAAAAAAAAAAAAAACCAACAACAACAACAACAAAAATAAACAAAAAAAAGAGGAACCACAATTTGAATTATAAGTGGCAGCTCATATATAATTCCAGAGCTTGGAAAACAAAAGCAGAGGACCCTCAAAGCAAGCTGGGAGACCCTGCATCAATGAATAAGGTAAAAAAAAACAAAAAACAAAAAACAAAAAAAAACAAAAAAACATAGAGAAAGACCTCCGACCTCAGTCTTGATCCTCCAAATGCATTAAGAGAGGTGGGTTGGGTAGACGGCTCATTGGGCAAAGGCCCTGTGTCCAAGTCTGATGACATGAGTTAGACCCCATCCCCAGGCCCGCATGGGAGAAGGGCAGAACTGTCTCCCCTAAGTTGTCTTCTGACCTCCACAGGAACAAGCACCTGCTTCCTCACTAAATAAATAAATTTAATTTGAAAAAATTACACAAAGGCCAGCATAGTGCGCAGGCCTTTAATTCCAGCACTCAGGAGGCAGAGGAAGAGCTGTGTAAGTTCAAACCCAGCCTGGTCTACATAGAGAGTTCCAGGCTAGCCAGAGATATACAGTGAGACCCTGTCTCATAAAAAATAACTACAGAAGGCCAGGAGGTGGTGACGCAGGCCTTTACTCCCAGCACTTGGGAGGCAGAGGCAGGCAGATCCCCGTGAGTTCAAGGCCAGCCTGGACCACAGAGTGAGTTCCAAGATAGTCAGAGCTGTTACACAGAGAAATCCTGTCTTAAAAAACAAAAACAAAACCAGACAACAATGGTTCAAGCCTTTAATCCCAGCACTCAGGAGGCAGAGGCAGGTGGATCGCTGTGAGTTCAAGGCCAGCCTGTTCTACAAAGTAAGTCCAGGACAGCCAAGGCTAACACAGAGAAACCCTGTCTTGAAAAACCAAAAAATAAATACAGACATTCTCTTTTCTTTTCTTTCTTTCTTTCTTTCTTTTCTTTCTTTCTTTTTTTTTTTTTTTTTTTTTTTTATGGTTTCTTGAGACAATGTTTCTCTGTGTAGCCTTAGGATTCTACTTGACCTCCAACTCACAGAAATCCTCCTGCCTCTGCCTCCCTGAGTGCTGGGATTAAGAAGTTTTGACTTTTGAATGTGGGGCTGGAGGAATGGCTCAGGGGCTCAGAGCACTTGCTGTTCTCAAGGAGGGCCTGAAGTCAGTTGCCAAAATCCACAGGTGACTTCAGTCGGTAACTGCAGCTCCAGGAGTCCTGATGTTTTTCTTCAGCCCTTGACAACTCCCAGGCATATCCATGCAATTATATATATGTAGGCACTCACACATAGAATATAAATAAATATCTTAGCCAGGCGTGGTGGCGCACGCCTTTAATCCCAGCACTCGGGAGGCAGAGGCAGGCGGATCGCTGTGAGTTCGAGGCCAGCCTGGTCTACAAAGCGAGTCCATGATGGCCAAGGCTACACAGAGAAACCCTGTCTCGAAAAACCAAAAAAAAAAAAAGAAAGAAAAAGCCCTTGGGTCGTAGGTTCATGGGTGAATTCTATACATAGTCCTTGAGTTTTTACTATTTGAATATTTGACTATACTATTTGAATATACTTTGAATTTTTACTATTATAAAATAGATCTTGGGTTGGAGGGCATAGCTCGGCTGTGGAGCATTTGCCCAGGGAGTGTAAGGTTCTGGGCTTATAAACTATATTTGTCCAGCAGCATCTGAGCTATGATACCCCAAGTAATCCTCTGTAGATTAGGACAGCCGCTGGATCAGAGTGTTGGGGAACATGGCAGCTGGGCCAAGCCTCTGAGAAGCCATGTGGGCGGGACACATGATCCTGTCCCCGACCCTGCTTTAAGGCACACTAGGCCGAACACCTCCACTGGAAAAGCCTCCACATCTTGGCCAAGGTGTTGGGCGTCGCTTTCCGATGGTGGGAGGGACACAGATGTCCTCGCTGGAGCTCCAAGAAGACCTGAGAGCTTGGTACCTCAGCTCAAGTGCATCTGTGAGTTGCTTTCGCTCTAAACTGCCACAAGCTGCCACCGCCACTGACAGAACCATTTGAAAAGCCTACTTCTATTTTTGGGGAGGGAAGCTTCTGAGACCTCTGCTGAGCTCTCCAGGCGCCTGAAGAGAAAGTATTTTCCAGTTGCTTTAACGGAAGGTCAGATAGCACACGTTCTCAGCCTCGGATCGTGTTGCCTGCTTAAAAATAGGGACTGCTTATATTTTTGGATCTAAGAAACTAGAAATCTCTGCCCTGTTCAGTCCCTGAGCTTTGTTTTTCTATACAAAGTCTTTATAAATACTAACCAGTACCTACTTGATGTACGTACATGTCTGCAGACGGCATTCAACCCTGTGTGAGCTGAGAAGCTCCTGACAATTCAATCAACACCTCGCTTTTTCCGGGGACTACTCTAACAACACGGGGTGACTTGGTTTGACTCACTAATATTAACATATGGTGGCACCACACATGCCAAGGTTATTTGGAACCAGAAAATCAAAACCTGAACATACTTCAGAACCGGTTCGTCCACTCTGTCAGAGTGATGCACGCAGCAGGCCTCTAGTGTGCGGACTGCCTCTGTTGTTTTTATTTCTTTTATTTATGATTAGTGGGGTGTGTGTGTGTGTGTGTGTGTGTTGCATGTGGAGGTCAGAGGACAACTTTGGGGAAAGAGATCTCTCTTGGTTCTTTGGGCTGGCCGGCCCGTGGGCTTTGGGGTTATTCTATTGTACCCACTTTCTATGCCAATGGAGAAGGGCTGGGGTTACACACGCAGACCACTGCAGCAGATTTTGTTGGTGGGTTCTGGGACTGGAGCTCAGGCGGTCAGTCCTCACCTGCTGAGTCATTTCACCTGCCCCTTTCGGTTTTCCCCTCACCCTCTCCCATTCCCTCTCCCTCCCCCTCTTCCACCTCCTCCTCCCTTCCATCTCCCCTCCGCCTCATCTCCCCTCTTCCCTCTTTTTTTTTTCTCTCTTAGACACAGTCTCACTGTGTATTCCTAGCTACCCGGAACTCACTACCCACTATGTAGACCAGGCTAGCCTGGATCTCACTATGTAGTTGAAGCTGGCCTGAAATGCTCCACAGAAGACCAATTTTTTCAAAAAAGTCTATTAATTTAAATGTTTTATTCTTATAGTTGTGGCAGGGGAGGGGATGTGTGTATGAGGGTAGGAGATGGTTCTCTCCTCCCACTGTGGGTGCCAGCAATTGAACTCAGTTTATCAGGCTCATTTAACAAACATTTTTACTGGGCCTGGAGAGATGGCTCAGTGGTTAAGAGCCCCATCTGTTCTTCCAGAGGTCCTGAGTTCAACTCTCAGCAACCACATGGTGGCTCATAGTCATCTATCATGAGATCTGGTGCCCTCTTCTGGTGTGCAGGTGTACATGCAGGCAGGACACTGTGTATGCAATAAATAAATAAATCTTTTTTTTTTTTTAAACCATTTTTACCATCTGAGCCATCTTATCTTGCCCTACATGTTTGTTTGCCGTTCTTAATTTACTCTGAGACAAAGTCTCATGTAGCCCAGCTGGCCTCAAACATGCTATGAAGCTGAGGATGACTTCAGATTCTGATCATCCTGTCCCTGCCCACTTCCCCTAAATGCCACGACTGCAGGCATGTGCCACTAGGCCCAAGTTTGTTTGTTTGTTTGTTTGGTTGGTTTTTGAGACAGGGTTTCTCTGTGTAGCCCTGGCTGTCCTGAAACTCATTCTGTAAACCAGGCTGGCCTCTGCTTCCCAAGTGCTAGGATTAAAGGCGTGAGCCCCCACTGCCCAACCTATACCCAGATTTTTTTGTTTTGTTTTGTTTTGGTTTTGTTTTTGTTGTTGTTTGTTTCTCTGTATAGCTCTTGCTGTCCTGGGATCCACTCTGTAGATCAGGCTGGCCTCGAACTCATAGAGATCCACCTGCCTCTGACTCTCAAGTGCTGGTATGCGCCACCATGCCCAGCGTGTTGTTCTGTTTTTCAAGGCAGGGTTTCTCTGTGTAGCCCTGGTTGGCGTGAAACTTGCTCAGAGATCCATCTACCTCTGCCTCCCAAGTGCTGGGATTAATGACATCACCACACCTGGCTGTGACTACTTTCTTATGCAGCACTGGAGTAGAGTACATGACTTAGTGCATGTGAGGAAGGCACACTCTTCCACGTAGGAAGGATGCCTTGGAGCTTCTGAGCTTTCTGTTTCCCAAGTGACCAGGGTATGTGGTACTCAGGATGGATCATAGGGTTTCCTGTGACCAAGGCAACCACTTTACCAACTGTGCTACACCCCCAATTGATAGAATCTAGAAAGATGGAGAAGAATCTTCCAAAATAGATGTCATAAAACACACTCCCCAGGCTGGAGAGATGGCTCAGAGGTTAAGTGCACTGACTGCTCTTCCAGAGATCCTGAGTTCAATTCCCAGCAACCACATGGTGGCCATCTATAATGTGATCTGATGCCCTCTTCTGGCCTGCAGGTGTACGTGCAGCCAGAGCACTGTATACATAATAATAAATAAATCTTTAAAAAAAAAAAAAAAAAAAACACATTCCCATACTCACCAGAGTTCCTCAAGCATGCACCCAACATCTACTTCTTCACTTTTATAATTACTTTGGAATGGCTGCACAGCTGAGAGAGCTAGGGTCTGGTGCACCTGAAGAGCCCCTCGGGTGCTGGGCATGGTGACGCATGCCTTTAGTCCCAGCACCCAGGATGAGAAGCAGTGATGTGGCTGTGAGTTTAAGGCCAGTCTGGTCTACATAGTAACTCCAGACTTGTTGGAGCTACACAGTAATTCCGGGACAGTTTGGAACATGAAATACTCATATTAAAAAGCAAACAACAGGCTGGAGAGATGGCTCAGAGGTTAAGAGCACTGGCTGTTCTTCCAAGGGTCCTGAGTTCAATTCTAGAAACCACATGGTGGCTCACAACCTAATGTGATCTGATGCTCTCTTCTGTCATGCAGGTGTACCTGCAGACAGAGCACTGTATAAATAATAAATAAATAAATAAATAAATTTTAAAAAGCAAACAACAACAACAACAAAACCCAACAACAGCAGAAACCCACTTATATATTTATTTATTTATAACAGGGTCACACATATCCCAGGGTGACATTTTACTGCAGGCTCAAGGTCTCTTTATCAGTATTTCACCACTTTTCTTTCTTTATTCCTGGGGATCAAACCTGGGGCCTTGTTGTTACTAGGCAAGTTCACCATTCCTAAGCCCCATCCCAGCCAGCCTGAAAATTTAGCTAGAGAAGTTGGAAGGAAATTGAAGATGTGAGAGTTAGGGGAAGCTAGGATTATTTACAAAGATTGACATTAATTGAATTTTAAAAAATTTTTATGTATATGTTGGAGGTGCACCATGTACACGCAGTGCCCATAGATGCCAGAAGGAGGCATCAGATCCCTTAGGATTGTAATTACAAACAGATGTAATCAGCCATGTGGCTGCTTAGAATCAAACCCAGGTCTTCTGGAAGAGGAGCTAGTGCTTTTAAACACAGAGATATCTCTCCAGCCCTGTCAGAGACTGATATTTAAAAGGCATATATAAGCTGGGCATGGTGGCACACACCTTCAATCCCAGCACTCAGGGAGGCAGAGGCAGGCAGATCTTTGTGAGTTCAAGACTAGCCTGGTCTACAAAGTGAGTCCAGGATGGCCAGGGCTACACAGAGAAACCCTGTCTCGATAAACCAAAATAAATAAAAATAAAAAGCATATATAGGGAGCTGGATGAAGCGCAGCTGCTGGAGTGCTTGCCTGGTATGTACAAAGCCTAAATTCAGGCAACAGCATGGAACAAACAGCACATGGTGATAAACACAAGGCACTGGGACAGTAGAGGCAGGAGAGTCAGAAGTTTAAGGCTACCCTCACAACCTAAGACCCAGTTTCAACAAAAGGTAATAAAGAGCAAGGAGCCATATATAAGAGCTCAGAACAACCAGCTGGTGGCATTTGGGTCCAAGTGACTTTTGATTATTTCAAAACCCAAATTAAATGCAGAACACGAATGCCTGGCGCTAGCTGGCTAAAATAATCAACAGCACGCCACAGACAGAAACAAAGTTCTAGAAAATGTATTCGTAAAAACCTGTTGAGCACAGGGCAGAGGTAACACCTTCAAGAAAATGGTACAGTGGGTAAAAGTGCCTGTCACCAAGCCTGATGACCCAAGTTCAATCCCTGGGACCGCACAGTGGAAGGAGAGGAAGAACTTCTCTCTCTCTCTCTCTCTCTCTCTCTCTCTCTCTCTCTCTCTCTCTCTCTCTCTCCAGTGTGCACTAAATCAATGGTAGTTAGGTAAGATATAATTAAAGAGGATAGTCATCCAGATGACCCGGAAGAGAGGTTTCCGGCTTCCTGGATCACATTTTCTGTTGACCCTGAAGGCGACAACAAGATCAATGTTGACAGTTTCTCCCTATTCCTTCAATGCTCTGTAGTAAGCTCAGGCCTATCTAAGATATGTAACATGACCCTGTCTTAGAAAAGGAAAAAAGTGAGGAACGAAGGGAGGGAGGGAGGGAGGGAGGGAGGGAGGGAGGGAGGAAAATTGGAAGGATAGAAGGAAGGAAGGGAGGGAGGGAGGGAGGAAAATTGGAAGGATAGAAGAAAGGGAGGGAGGGAGGGAGGAAAGGAGGGAGGGAGGGAGGGAGGAAAATTGGAAGGACAGAAGGAAGGGAGGGAGGGAGGGAGGCAGAGAAGGTGGGAGGAAGGAATAATCAAGACCCAAATTCTAGGGCTGAGAGATGGTTCACTGGTTAAGAGGACCCAAGTTCAGTTCCAAGCACCCATGTTGGGTGGCTCCCAGCTACCTGTAATCCCAGCTCCAGGGGATCCAGTGACAACCCTCTTCTGGCCTCCGACGGCACCTGCTCACTCACACACACATACACACATACACTTAAATAAAAATAATTTTTTAAAAAAGAAAATAATCTCTGATGCTTTGGTAAAGACTACAGGGTCTTCCTCCGTATTCCTGGCTGGCCTGGAACTTGCTAGGTAGACCAACTTGGCCTTGATATCAGAGAAATCCACTTACTCCTGCCTTCCGAGTGTTGGAGTTGAAGGCATGGCTACCTTGACTGGCTGAAATGGGAAGTTTTAATTGGATCTGTTCTCTGGAATTCCAGTGATTTGTTCATGTCTTTGTTCTAATCAGCTATTGGCTCTCATGTGCACCGTCAGCCTCTATAATCAGCGAGTCTTGTGCTTTTCCTCGGTCCTGACCGGGCATCAATCATCCCAGCCAGATGAGAACACTCTGAGAAGATTCCCCTCTTCTGAATTGTAGTGTGGGCATTATTTTTCCCTAACAGGCACTTTTACTAATTAGGAACAACCTTGTATCAATTAACTTCGCCTTTAAAACCATGATTCGAGAAGGAAATTGTTGTTTACTGGGCTCGTTGTGCCAGTGACAGATGGCCCTGGAACACATGGGCAAGAGACTGTGACTGAAATGGGCTCCCCGCAGCACCGGGGAGAGTTTAGCCACCAGGAGGGAGCCCTGAGACACAAGAACAGGGGCGTGGGCTGTGGATACAGTCAATAGTAAAGCATATGCCTAACATGCGTAAGGCTCTAGGTTCAAATCACAGCGTGTGTGGGGTGGGGTGGGGTGGGGAGGGGGGGTGATAGAGAAGCAGGGAAGGAAGGAGGGAGAGAGGGAGGGCGGAGATTCTCAGAGCTTTCCCACTACTCCCAAAGCCCTCAGCCCAGCGAGATGATCCAGAAGACTCCAGTCGTTTTAACAGTACCTCAGCTCTCACACAGTGCTCCTGAAACTTACCTTTATTGCTTCTTGTTTTTTAAATTGCACTTTTGTTTATTTTGTGTTTGTATGGGTGCAAGCACACGCACGCCACCGTTGGTGTGTGGAGATCAAAGGACAACATTCACCATGCAGGGCCCTGGGGATTTCACCAAGCTTGTCAGGTTTGGTGGCAAATGCTTTTTTTTTCTGCTGAGCCATCTTACTGACCCTAAAACTTTGTTACTCTTACAGGCCTCTTTAGATAAGTATATAATTGGTGCCAAGAGAAAATATCTGCCGGCAAAGACAGGACTAAGGGAGTGGCACCTGGCTTTGATACTCTCTTACCCAGTGTTCCATCACTGTGACAAAGCACCAGAGATAACTACATTACAAAGTTCATGGGTTCAGAGACTTCAGTCTATGGCCACTTAGTCCACCTAAGCTTTTCACGCAATGCCAGGCTTTGGGCCCAGTGCCCAGCACTGCACCAACAAACACAAAGGTATGTGAGAAACTGGACTGACTGTCCTGGTGCCAAGAAAGCCAGCTATTGGGAAAACTGGGATCTAGGGGGAATTCAATTTTGATCTATAAATTATAATTAGATATGTTTGTTTTGACACAAGGTCTTACTATGTAGCCCGGGCTAGGCTTTGCTTTTGGCCCGTGTGTGCAATTCATCACGGTGGGAGGGCATGTCCGGGGTCACTGCTCACTTCCTGGTTGTTGGGAAGGGGAGGAGGAGGCAGGGACATATAGTATTGGAATTTGCAAACATAATTTTGTGTGAAAACAGGACCTTTGTAAAGTAAGGCTTTGGGGTCGGGAATTATCTGGGACTATGAGGGTAGACCCTACATGGAGTCAGAGGGATAAGTAAAAGAAATGGGTAAGGGAGGTTGGACCACACACAGAGAGATGGGGAGAAGAACTCGGGAGCAAGACTGCAGAGGTAAGGCCACAGACGGATGTAAGGAGTCATGGGGGCTGGAAGAGGCCAGGCACAGACTTCTCTGAGCTTGGGGAGGCAATGTAACCCTGAAACACCTTCATTCCAGCCCAGTCAGATTGGCTTTGGACGTCTGGTCGTAAGAACTATTGGGGTGGTGGCACACACCTTTAATCCCAGCACTCAGGGAGGTAGAGGTAGGTGGATCACTGCGAGTTCAAGGCCAGCTTGGTCTACAAAGTGAGTCCAGGACATCCAGGACTTGTTACACAGAGAAACTCTGTCTTGGAAAAAAAAAAACAACAACAACAAAACAAAGCTGGTGTGGTAGCACATGCCTTTAGTCCCAGCACTTGGGAGGCAGAGGCAGGTGGATCACCACTGTGAGTTCGAGGCCAGCCTGGTCTACAAAGTTAAGTCCAGGACAGCCAAAGCTACACAGAGAAACCTTGTCTCGGGGGAAAAAAAAAAAGAACTATCACAGAAGAGTTGGTGAGTGGCTCAGCAGGTAAAGATGAGCCTGCTGACCAGAGAGCTTGGAATCCACATGATAGAAAGAGAGAACTGACTCTAAACACTGCCCTCTGATGTCCATAGGACTTTTGCGCAGCACACACACACACACACACACACACACACACACACACACACACACACTCGTACACCATGTGTGTGCGGACACATAGAGAACTAATATCATCTGTGGCAATCCGCTAGAACAGTCACAAGAAATCAGCACAAAGATCATTTCTTTTTGGGGGGCGGGGGCTGGTGGTGGTTTCGAACAGGGTTTCCCTGTGTAGCCTCGGCTAGCCTAGACTTGCTTTGTAGACCAGGCTGGCCTCGAACTCACAGCGATCCATCTGCCTCTGCCTCCCAAGAGTGTTGGGCTTAAAGGCATGTGCTACCACGCCCGGCCTAAAGATCATTTCTTTAAGGTCACAGTCAATAGGAGTTGTGCACTCAGGATTCAAACCCAGGGCATCAAACGCATGCTCTTGAGCATAGCACTGGGTTCATTATGCATAATACAAACAGAAATTAACTATTAATGAACAAATGGAGAAATAAAGCAAACCCAAAACTTCACTGCTAGCAAGGTACCAAATTGATTCTCTTTTGTGCAAATACTCAAGTTGTCACTTTAGAAGCTCATTCTCCCACACGCTTTAGAGCAGAATTAGGTCACCATCACATCCCTGCCAAGAACGTGTGCGCGTTAACAAGAAGATGCACTTTGTAAAAAGAAGGCAGCTGCCATGTTTGGCTCACAGCTGAAGAGTGCACTTGGCAGCAATCGTGGGCTCTTGTGGCCATCAAGGACAGAGGAGTTAAAAAAAAATTTAAAAAAAAAAAAAAAAGGACAGAGGAGTTGCTTATCTTTTCAGGAGGTCTGTTTCCTTTTGTTCCCTTCCATTGGAATTCTGTCCTTAACGTCCTCAAAATAAAATAAAATAAAATAAAATAAAATAAAATAAAATAAAATAAAATAGGACCGGGGCTTCAGAAGCAGAACACTGCCTTTTCACGCAATGCCAGGCTCTGGGCCCAGTCCCCAGCACTGTACCAACAAACACAAAGGTCCGCAAGAAACTGGACTGACTGTCCGGGTGCCGAGAAAGTCAACTAATGGGAAAGCTGGGATCTAGGGGGAAATTCAGTCCTGATCTATAAACATAACTAGATGTCTTTTGACACAGGGTCTCCCTCTGTAGGCTGGTCTGGAACTCACCACCCTCCTGTCTCCTCCTCTCAAATGCTGAGATTTCAGATATGTGTGTGTGTGTGTGTGTGTGTGTGCGCGCGCGCATGTGCAGGACCTCACTCTGTAACACTAGCTTGTTTTTGAGACAGGATATCCTGTAACCCAGGCTGGCCTCAAACTCTGTTATGTGTCGGCGGCTGCCGTTTGACTCCTGACCATCCCCCCTCCCTCCCCAGGGCTGGCATTACAGGTGTGTAGCTCTACACCCAGCCTTGCCTAGCTTTTGATTGAACGTGTATTTTTGGAGTTAGCATCCATTAGGTATCTCTGTTTACATAGATTCGCCCTCTTGTCTCTGTCTTTCTCCCATCTGTCTGTCACTCCCACTCCCTCTCTCTCCTTCTCTGGCACCAAGATGGTACCCAGGAGTTCACGCATGCCTAAGCAAGCCCTTTGACACTGAGAAACACCGCAGCCCCTCATCCTTCACACTTTATCCATGTCCGTCTATTGACTTTATTCTTTTTATCTCCTTTTCAACCTTTTTTAATTTTGCCATTTCAATATATGCAAAGTTCTAAGATAAAGGGTCAGTGTAGGAGAATGGGCTGCAATGTTCTAAGTGAATAGCATTTGCATCTTAGGTTTTTGGACACAAAGCAGTAAGTCAGGACAGCTCTAGGGGTATACAAGGACCATAACGGACAGCCTTGAAGACAGGCTGTGGGGGTTTCATTGAGAACAGCCCCCAGAGGCTCATATATTTAAATGCTTGGTTTCCAGTTGGTAGAACTGTTTGGGAAGGATTAGGAGGCGTGGCCTTGTTGGAGGGGGCGTGTCCCTGAGGGTGGGCTCTGAGGTTTCTAAAGTCCACGCCATCCCTCTCTCTGCCTCAGTACTTGTGAATCAGATGTGAGCTCTCAGCTGCTGCTCCAGTGCCTGCCTACCTTCCTGCTGCCACGTTCCCAGCCACGACAGTCAAGGACTCACCCTCTGAAACTGTAAGCAAGCCTCCAATTAAATGCTTTCTTTTTTTATAAGTTGCCTTGGTCATGGTGTCTCTTCACAGCAGTTGAACAGTAACTAAGACACAGGATATTTTCAAGGGAGGGTAAAGCAATGGGATCTATACCATTCAGATAAGCAGCTGACTCTGGAGGAAGTTAGGAAGTAACTATGCATTTATTAATGATGTGCTTTCTTTGCAAGACCTCAAGGTTTAAGAACATGTTTGTTTTGTTTTGTTTTGTTTTTTTGACACAGGGTCTCTCTGTGTAGCCTTGTCTGTCCTGGACTCGCTTTGTAGACCAGGCTGGCCTCGAACTTACAGCGATCCGCCTGCCTCTGCCTCTTGAGCTTGGGATTAAAGGCGTGCGCTAGCATGCCCGGCTAGGTTTAAGAATATTAAAAGGCCATTTCATCAGCAATTTCCTTCCATCTCTGAGATGTTACCAGTGCTACGTAATAAAGAGGCAGAAAAGCAGAGAAATAAGATGCAAGACGCTGTATAAACTTCTAGACAAGGAAGGGTGCAGAGATGAGCAAAGTACAGTTATATCTTACATATATTTGAAAATGTTATATTGAAACCCAGTATTTTATATACTAAAAATTTAATAATAACAATTATGGGCTCTCTGCCTGTAATTCCTCGGCTCCTAAGACAGAGATAGGGGATCTTGAAGCAAGCTAGCTAGCGAGACCATACTGCCAAGTTTTGGGTTCTATTGAGAGACCCTGCCTCAACAAATACAGTAGAGAGAGGCATTTAATAAAGAATTTGTGCTGTCAGCTAGGTGGTGGTGGCACACACCTTTAATCCTTGCACTCGGGAGGCAGAGGCAAGCTGATCTCTGTGAGTTCAAGGACAGCCTGGTTTACAAAGTGAATTCCAAGACAGCTAGAGCTACACAGAGGAACCCTGTCTCAAAAAAAAAAAAAAAAAAAAAAAAGAACAAAAACAAAGCAAAGCAAAACAAAACAAAGACTTGTGCTGTTCACCTCAGGCCTCCACGTGTACACATACACCAACATACAAATGGAAACATGTATATGTACACACACATGAATGTACATGATACATACAGGCATGTAGAATAGAAAAAGGAGCTGGACAAGATGGTATGCACCTTTAATCCTAGCATTCAGGAGACAGAAACAGGCAGATCTCTGTGAGTTCAAGACCAACCTGATCTACATGTCAAGTTCCAGGTCAGCCATGGCTACATAATGAGTCCATATCTTAAAAAAACAAAAAACAGAGACTAGGGAACCTGAGAGAGAAGCCCTAACAACCAACTCTCTCTGTGTCTTGTGTTTGTTGAACACATACACAAATACACACACATGCATGCATACACAGACACAGACACACACATACACAGAGACAGACACGGTTCCTTACACACACACACACACACACACACACACACTCCTCAACTGAGGGTCTTAAGTTAAAGCAATGCTGAAGAGCCTCTGTCCTACCTCAATGCAGTGTGCCTGCCACTTCCTGCTCTTCCCTGAGTGGCAAGTTTTCCAACATGCTTAGCTTTCAACAAAACAGCATAAATAATTTAAATCGCTATAAAAGTGATACACGATACAAAAGGACGGAAGATTTAGAGACTCTGCAGGAAGCGAGCTACATCACAAGTCCGGCCCAGGGATCCCAGGGGCTTTGAAAATGACTGGAGGAAGGCTCTTGCCCATTTCTTTATTCTTTATGACAATACTCCAAAGAGTAGCTTGGAGCAGCAGATATCCTCCTTATTATTTGTGAGGCCTTGGGCTTTACCCTAGTACCAAAGTAAAAACAAATCAATTCACAACAAAGAAACTCCTTGGCTTCTCATGCTATTTTTTGGTTGTGAGCCTAGCCTTTAACTGCTGAGCCATCTCTCCAGCCCTCGCATGCTATTTTTAAGATATGACATCGCGCTCCTCCCATTGAGACATAGGTTTATATTCTCAATTTCTGAAAGCAAAGCCACCTGTAACTGGCCCGGAGTGAGGTCCTGGAGGTCTATCGGCCATGCGGCACATGTGAGGAAGACTTCAAGATAGCTTCAGCTCCAGCTATAATTTGACCATAAACACGTAAGTTACCTCAGTGAAAACTTTCTCATCTCGGTCAACCCACACCATGATTTACAATGATAAAAATAGCAGTTCCTAGTTTAATTAAATTAATTAATTAATTTTGGTTTTTTTTGAGACGGGGTTTCTCTGGGTAGCCTTGACTGTCCTGGACACGCTTTGTAGACCAGGCTGGCCTCGAACTCACAACGAAGTTCCTGGCTTTAACACACAACATTTTGGTGATCTTTTGAAGAACAAGGTTTAGGTCCTTAGAACTGGGTAATAGAACTTAACGTAGTTAACACTGGCCTGGAACTGAGAGGCAGGCAAAGACAGAGGTGCACTGAAGATTGTTTTGTTTGGGTTTGGATATTTCGAGACAGGGTCTCAGGTAGCCCAAGATGGTCCTAAATTCCTTATGTAGTGCAGACTGACCTTGAATGCCTGACCCTCCCAGCGTCTACCTCCTAACATCTGAGATTCTAGCTCTAAGCCCTCCAACGCTTGGCTTCTAATGCCCACATCATATATTTTTTACATCTTCTGAAGTGGTCCCATGTAGCCCAGGCTGGTCTCATCTTGAACTTGTGATGTAGCCAAAGATGACCTTGAAGTCCCAAGCCTCCCACTTCTCCTCCCACTTCTACCTATGGTTATGCTGAGATTACAGGTGTTTTCCACTATGCCCATCTAAAACAATCATTTTACGTGGTCAGACCCCATTGGTCTGATAGCTTTCAGCCATTACAAGAACCATGAGCTCCCGAATTATGTCCTCACCAGTCCAGACTTCTGTTTTTTTTTCAGGTTTTTTGACAGGGTTTCTCTGTGTATGTAGCCTTGGCTGTCCTGCACTCACTTTGTAGACCAGGCTGGCCTCGAACTCACAGCGATCCGCCTGCCTCTGCCTCCCGAGTGCTGGGATTCAGACTTCTCTTATACTGCAAATATCTAAAGATTTTCCACTTTTTTTTTCCTTTTTAAAAATTTATTCATATTACATCTCGATTGTTAGCCCTTCCCGTTTCCTCCCATTCTTCCCTCCCTCCCATTTCTCCCCTTCTCCCCTCCCCTATGTCTGTGACTGAGGGAGACCTCCTCCCCCTATATATGCTCTCAGAATATCAAGTCTCTTCTTGGTAACTAGCTATCCTTCCTCTGAGTGCCACCAGGTCTCCCCATCCGGGGGACATGGTCAGAAAAGGGGCCCAGAGTTCGTGTGAGAGTCAGATCTCACTCTCCACTCAACGGTGGAGAATATCCTGTTCATCGGCTAGGTCTTGGTAGGGGTTCGAAGCTTACTGCCTATATTCTCCTTGGCTGGTGTCTTAGTTTGAGGAGGACCCCAGGATCCAGATCTGCCTGTCATAAAGTTCTTCTTGTAGGTTTCCAGGACCCTGTGGGTCCTATTATTTCCTCTTTCTTCCATGCTACTCTTGCCTAAAGTCTCAAATGGGTATCCTCTCCTCTGACCCACTTTCTTGGTAAGTAAAGATTTTCATGGTACGTATCCCTTGGACTAGTGTTTTGATATAAGTGAGTATAT
The DNA here is from genome assembly GCF_903995435.1 of Acomys russatus. Classification (NCBI taxonomy): domain Eukaryota; kingdom Metazoa; phylum Chordata; class Mammalia; order Rodentia; family Muridae; genus Acomys; species Acomys russatus. Next base: position 40,492,592 of record NC_067165.1, read on the forward strand.
ACCACATAGCAGGGACATATGCTCAACCATGTTCATAGCTGCTCTATACATAATAGCCAGAACATGGAAACAGCCTAAGTGTCCCTCAGTAGAAGAATGGACTAAGAAACTGTGGTACATTTACACTATGGACTACTACTCAGCTATTAAAAATGAGGAATTCCCAAAATTTGTGGACAAATGGATTGATCTAGAAATTATCATAATGAGTGAGTTCACCCAGAAGCAAAAAGAGATTTTCCACTTTCTACACCGAGCCTGAAATCCTTACAGTTCGTCCATCCCTGCTCCACTCATTACCCCCATCACTGTCCTCAGTGTCCTTCGAATCACGTGGACTTTCTTCCTGGCTCCTTCTGCGCATCCCTCAGTCTGTTTACAGATCTCAACTACACAACCAAACCTATCCCAGGATCCTGCCCGCCTTCCTGGGTCTACTCCTGACGCTATGTTCTGAGTCATACGTAGCTAGCTATCTTCTGGATTATTCTAAGAGCATCACCAACTCTCAGCTTACCCTCTTCTCTAATAATAGCTGCCGGAAGGGGAGGCTTGCGTTACAGCTCAGTTGGCCGAGCACCAGCCTGGCGAATGAGAGGCCCAGGGTTTGATCTCCAGCACCGTAGACCAGATGAGATGGCGCAAGCTTGCCATTCTAACACTCTGAAGGGTGGAGGCAGGGGGATAAGCCTTCAAGGTCATTTCCAGCTGCACAGTGAGTTTGAACTAACATGGACTACACGAGTCCATTTCAAGCAAAACAACACACAGACACACAGGCACAGTTAGCAGGGTTGCACTACCTATGGTTTCATTTCAGGATAGGAAAAACTTCATGTTAACACTGTTTTTTTTTTTTTTTTTATATAAAGAGATTTATTTATTACATATACAGTGCTCTGCCTGCATGTACACCTGCAGGCCAGAAGAGGGTATCAGATCACATTATAGATGGTTGTGAGCCACCATGTGGTTGCTGGGAATTGAACTGAGGACTTCTGGAGGAGCAGTGCCTTTAACCTCTGAGCCATCTCTCCAGCCCCCACCATGTTAGTTATTAAAAGAGGAAAAAAAAAAAAAAAAAAAAAAGGCAGAGGAGTTGGAGAGGTGGCTCAGTGGCTAAGAATGCTCACTGCTCCTCCTGAGGACCCTGGTTCAACTCCCAGCACCCATAGCAGACAGTTTGCTGTAACTCCAGATCCAGGGGGTCCCATGCCCTCTTCCAGCTTCCATGGGCACCCACATGCATGTGGTGCACATAAACTTACACAGGTCAACACATGCATATGAATAAGTAAATAAATACTTGAAAACAATGTGGGGAGCCAGGCATGGTGGCGCACGCCTTTAATCCCAGCACCCGGGAGGCAGAGGCAGGCGAATCGCTGTGAGTTCGAGGCCAGCCTGGTCTACAAAGCGAGTCCAGGACAGCCAAGGCTACACAGAGAAACCGTCTCGAAAAACAAAAAAAAAGAAAAAAAAAAGAAAACAATGTGGGAGACCGCTTGATCTGATAGTAATAAGTATCTGTGGGCTTAAGAAAACAATCTCTGAATATTTTTCATCAACCCCAAGCACGGCTCACTCAGTGTCCTCTACTCTGTAAAACAAAAGACGCTTCTTTAACTTTTGAGCCATCTCTTAGCTCTTACGATTTTCCCACAGGCAAGTTGTCAGCCTGGGCTACATAGTGAGTTCTAGTCCCGCTCGTACTAAAGAGTAAGACTGTCTCAAAAACAAACCAAATAGGAGACCACTGGCTTTATGGCTGCTCTCAAGGGCCACAGCCCTTCCACGTGCTCTGCTTTGTTTCTTTGGTCATTCTGAACTATTCTGAGTCTGGACCAATTCTGAAGGACCCTGCATGCAGCAGGAACGGTGATGACACCAGGCGAAGGCAGAAGTCCTGGAGTCGCGGCTCAGTCTCACTACACAATCTAACTATGGCTGGTGAGGATTAAGTGAGCGACTACTATGCCTAAGAGTGGTCTGAACACTGATCATATTTAAGACATGCAAACCACGAACCATCAGTCCCAGCAGAGTTCCCACAGCCCAGCGCTGGCTGATACAATGCTGTGCTCGTGTTTCCTCCTTGAAAACCCTTCCGTAAGAAATGGAGCTGGCTCAGCATGTACCCAAACATCAACTCACAATCAACTGTAATATCAGTTCCAGGGGATCCAATGCCCTCTTCTGGCTTTCATGGGCACACATGTGGTGCAGGTAGGACACATACAATTAGAATAAAAACAAATGTGTCTTTTTAAAAACACAGCCACTGCTTAGGTCACGTTAGAGGTCCACCCGAAAGAGCAGGCTATTCTGTATTCAGTGTGCCAAGTGTAAAGCAAACCAGGCAACAGACTCAGGGTCCAAATGGTACTCTTGGGGCCAGGACGTTGCTCGGTTGGATGTCTGCCCAAAATCCCTTTTAGAACCCATTCAATGGTGACTCACAAAATGAGCATGACATAATTTTCAACCTTTCTCTCAAGGACTTTCCTTTTGCTGACTTATCCTTTTTTGAACAATCTTCCTTCTAATCCAGACCTACTTTTGAAATTATTTTGGATTTTATCACCTATAATTAGCAGGTGGAAGGTAAACAGTAAGTTTCCATTAAACAGCTACCCTAAGAATTAAAATCCCAAACCTCACCCCTAGAGGTAAGGAGATTGGCTGCATACTTGCCCCACCTCCTTTCCAAAAGACCACTCTTGGAACCCTTCAATTCTGAAAAATCAACAGGAACCAGCACCTGTAGTACTGACAGGATGGAAACAGCACCTCCTAGGGGTGGAGAGGAGGTATTATTAAACATCATTAACTACATAGCCCCGTGGGTGATAAACCTTGTAAAAAGTAAACTGAACAGCATCATGTGACTGGTGGGAGAATGAGTAACTTTCTGCTTATTTGTATTGTCTGACTATGCTTATTATTTTTTTAAGATACTAGGGATTAATCCCAGCACTATTAGTCACAAGCAGGCAGATCTCTGAGTTGGAGGCCAGCCTGGTCTACACAGCTAGTTCCGGGATAGCCAAGGCAACACAGAGAAACCCTATCTTCAAACAAATGATACTAGGGATTGACCCAGACCTTCATGCATGCCAAGCAGATGATCTTACCACTGAGCTGCATCCTAGCCCAAATTGTATACTTGGGGCTGGGATGGTGGGGGACGGTGATCCCAGCAGTTAAACTTAGATCGGAAGCAAGCACTTTTTTTTTTTGAGACAGGGTTTCTCTGTGTAGCCTTGGCTGTCCTGGACTCACTTTGTAGACCAGGCTGGCCTTGAACTCACAGCGATCCGCCAGCCTCTGCCTCCCTGAGTGCTGGGATTAAAGGCGTGCCCCACCACACCTGACAAAGTAATAGTTTCTAATTGGCTCCAGAAAGAGTATTTCTCCACATGCACACACTCCCCCTGGCTCATTTGCCCCCATTCCTTTAATTTTATGTGTATAGGTACTTTGATTGCATGTATAGATGTGTATCATGTGCGTGTGCTCAAAGCCCATGGGAACCAGATGTCTAGTCCCCTGGAACCAGAGTTCTAGGCAGTTGTAAGCTGTAATGTTAGGAACTAAACCAGAGCCCCTCTGTGCCCCTAAGCCTGTTGAGCCATCTCTTTGGCCCTATCATTATTTCTTCGAGAGACAGGGTTTCCCTGTGTATGTAGCCTTGGCTGTCCCGGACTCACTTTGTAGACCAAGCTGGCCTCGCCTCCCTGAGTGCTGGGATCAAAGCTGTGCACCACCATGCCTGGCTCATACTTTTTTTCTTTAAAGACAGGATTTTGTTATATAACCCAGGCTAACCTGGAACTCTCTATGTAGACCAGGCCAGTGTCAAACTCAAGAGATCCGCCTGCCTTGTCCTCCTTGGGAGTTCTGGGATTAAGAGCGCACCACCCCCTCATTCCTTTCCATGAAAAGACGACTCACAGAAGACTCCTTCCGAATGGGCATCACCATTTATTGTAGTTTGTGTTGGGAACTGAACAGAGCACATTGTCTGTGGAGAAGAGGAGAAAGGAAAAGAAAGTATGTTTCCGAAGATATCATTTCTTTAAAACACTTTATGGTTTCAAATCCTTTTTCACCCCAAAGGAAGTTCAAGAATTCAAGTATGTTGCGTAGGGAGCGGCAATTCAAGGGCTTCTGCTCGCGTGCGCACCTGGGTGGTGGTCTTTATCTGGGCGTGTAAACAAGCAGGCAGATTTCCACATTTCTTGCATCCCTTTTTTTTTTTTTTTTTTTGCTTTGGTAAGGCCAAACCCCAAAAGGACACAGCATACAAATGAACCCAGTGTTCAGGAACTTATTTATCTTCAGACGATAATGGTATTAAGTTTGGAATTGTCACATAGGATTAAAAAACCAACAAAAAAACAAAACACAACCCTCACCTCCCCCCAAAGCCCACAAGTCTTGCGAGTCCTGATCTGCTTCAGCCATTCCGCTGTTGCACCTGCTCCTCAGAATCTTAACTGAGGGTTGGTGGAAGGACCAGGCCAACAGGGTTCTCTTCATTTTGCTTATAATAAAAAAATTCAAAAGGGCTATTTCAAAAGAAAAAAAACTGAAAATTCAAATTCTGAAAATATCTTACCTTTTTTATTAATCATGTCATCTAACACCAATTAAAAAAACAAGTATGTGAATATGATATAAAAATACGATCCCAAGATTAACACTTTGTCGCAGGCACAGTTATCTCACAGAATACATGTTTGGAGGGCCGGGAAGGTAGTCTGGTTTTGTTTCTCTTTAAAAAACCCACAGCAGTGCAAGTAGGGTGAGGAAGAGGGAAATTCTTTAGCAGCAAAATGTCCAAGTTCTCTAGTCACATCGGAAAAAAAAAAAAAAAAAACGAAAGAAAACGAAAGCTCAGGGGGATGCTGCTGCCCAGACCTACCCGCCATCACTAAAGACTTCTGTTGCCCCAGGTCATGACAGGTGAAGGACGCGCTTTTACTACACAAGCCATCGTAAAACTCGTCCCTCAAGCTTTTGACTGTCACTTAAATATATGTACAGGAATCAGACTCCTCTTCTCATCGTGTCCTCAGATCTCTACTGTTTGGTCACTCGGGGTGGGCTCTCGGTATCTGGCCGCAGCGCAGGTTGGAGCAGCAGCTTTGGCCTGGCCGGCTGGCGTGGCTGCTTCCAGCAGAGAAGTGCGGCAGGATGCTTAGTGGTCACTGCTCTGCTTCTCCCTCATCCAGGCTTGAATCTGCTCCTTCAGCTCTGGCACTGAGGGAGAAAAGACAAGATTAACGGACCAGATGGACAGGCTCTTCGGCTTGTCATTCTGTCTAAGTGGAAAGAAGAGGCCACTCCCTCCCTCTGCATGCTGAGGGCTGTAACCAACAGCCACGGCCAGGAAGACCCATACAGCAAAGGTGAGCTGAGTGCGCTGTGTCTTCTCCACAGAGCTTAAACTGGGTACTCCTGGACCCAATGTCCCCTTTGTGATGGTGCCGGGGACTGAACCTGGGGACTAACACATGTTAGGCAAGTGTTCTGTGGGTAGAGCTAGCCAACTTTTCTTTTTATTTGAGGTAGACTGGCCATGAACAGGCTCAGTCTCCGAGTTAGCTGGGACCATGTTCTGCCTCTCCCTCATGGTCTGGCTGCACTCACTGGCACTGGCGTCAGTGCTGCAAGGCAAGCTCAGCCTCCTACCTGGTTCCAGCATGCTCTCAGTCAGCGTTTGGCGGTTGAAGGGGTCGGTGGGGGAGTTCAGCAGATGTCGTAGGATGATAGAGCGGTCCATGATGGTGCCAGAGGGCAGTCTTACAGGGTCAGTCATCAGAGTGTCCATCAGAGGGTCTGTGGAGACACAGCAGAACAAACTAACAATGGTCGAGTCTGACTCTGAAGAAAAAAAACAAAGCACACTGTTCCCGCCAGTGAGACGCACAGGCAGAGGGAGGGGAGTGGAGCAGCCCCTCAGGTCCTTGCGTCCTGAGGGACAGCAGCACTTGATGAATGCATGTGCCTTGCCTTCTGTCACTGCTGCTGGGAGGAGAAAAGAGCAAAGACAGACAGCCAAGCAGCTGGCCCCTGGGACAGGACTCTTTGCCTTAGACCCCGGAATCCTTCCTTGTAACGGCACAGCTGCTTTTGAAGTCTCAGGGTTATCTGCTGAGACTGCACTAACGATGTTCAACCTTTTAATCTACAGTATGAGCTAAAATTTGTACACATAATTTTAGACAACTCCCAAGAAACAGTTACAACATGAGGTGTGGCCCTCTTGGAAAAGGTGTGGCCTTGAGGTTTCAAAACCTCTTGCCAGCCCAGTTAGGCTCTCCGTGGCTGCCTACTCGCATATCAGGATCTGAGCGTGAACACGCTAACTTGCCTCTGAACTCGTCTGGGGCATCGCTGTAGTCGATCTCTGCCCGCGCATTCTTGGCCACTATCTCTTCCACTTTCTCAGCAAGAAGCTTAAACTTCTCTATTGCAATGGTGGACTTGATTCCTGCCTTCCGCATCTTTGAAATGACTTCTTCAAACAGTTCCTTGCTGTAGGATCTCTGCAGACGAGAAAAGGTCATGTGAGGTGAGAATACACTTGAGAAGAAAAAAAGCTTTAGAAAATGTCCAGGTGCACTCCATCTGATCATTTGCTCCTAAAAATTGTAATTATACATTCTGTACTTCAGTCTTCCCCTACACACTGTACGTGTGCAAGTGTGTACTGGATACAGTTGCAAACACACAGAGAGACAGAATGACATGTCAACTGCCCAAGGTCATCTATGGCGAACGCTGCAGGACCCAGGCCAGGAAAAGAGGAATCTTTAGACTTTAGGAGTTAGCAAGAATTTATTTTAAAATTTAGCCACTAAAAGATCAGGAAATCAAGTTTATTCAGTCTTTGTGGGGCACTGTGCCCCGGGAGCCCATGAGACAAAATAAATTGCAGTTTTCTCACATAATGGTGAACACAGATAAAAAGCAATATACACGCCGTGGCCCCTTACTGTTCACACTGAGAGGGAGCTTTCCTTTATTCACTGTTCGCTCTCTAGGCTCACCTGAGCTAAGCTAAGCTGATACAGATAAAAATGGGTGCCCCTGGGGCCCCGACCACAGTTCCTAATCACACGGGGAAACCATAGAAGAGAGACCAAAAACAAGTCCATCATCAAGCAAACAAATGTCCTTGAAGTGGTGACGCCACCATCAATAGCTGTCTTTCCCTCCCTGGCCTGTAAGATTACACACCTGGGATGCAGCGATGACCCAGGAAGAAGCTGGGTGCCAGGCAACTGATGTCATCTTCCCTAGATGGCCTCCCTACCCCCAGAGCAAGAGCAACGGGCCAGCTAGACTGGCGCCCAGGAGCTTTCGCTCCACTGTGGGGCCTGTCCTGAGCCTACTGCTCATCCTGTAACCTGAACAGGACCCACACTCACACCTACACCACAGGCTCAGCTCACACCTGCGCTCCCTTCCAGGACTAAACTGAACCTCCTTAATTAGCCATTCTTCCTTCTTTCTTTGTAATGAGAGAGGATTTCAGTATGTAGCTCTGCTTCGCTTGGAAATTTGGATATAGAGCAGGCTGGCACTGAACTCCAAAATATCTACTTGCTCCTGCTCTCGAGTGCTTCATTTTAAAACTTCCATTTCTAAATAACTACACATGCTTGCTTCCTCTGCACATCCACCCTTAGACTCACAACTACAACTGTGATGCCAGCACTGGGAGGCAGCCGGCTCACACAAGTACCATGTCTCAAACAGTAAGAGAAACAACGAAAAGTATCAACATAAATGAACTATAGCACACGATAAGGCTACTAAATAAAAAAGGTAGTAAAAACAAAAACAAACAAAAAGAAAAGGTAGTGTGTGGCAGCACACACTGGTGATTCTAGCACTTGGGTTCAAAGCCAGCCTGTCTCAAAAAACTTAAGATAGTAGAAACATATATAGTTCTTGTATTTTAACATTATGAGTGACTGTTCACTCCAACTTAAGTGGCAAAGGCCCTAATGGTTGTAACTGTCATTCCCAGCCCTGAGGCAGAAGAGTGCCAGACTCTGCCCTACAAGAAAGGTCCCACCAATCCCTGAGCTCCCCCAAGCTCACAAATCTCCACCTCGGAAAGCTTTGCCCCCTTAAGAAATCCAAAAAAGCCCTGCCTACTGTTGAGTTCCCTGCTGTCTTCTCCCAGGAGCAGAGGAAGTCATCCTTGAATCTGTCCCTCCCTCCCAATGTAACTCTCTCATGGGAGAAGCCAAGAAGCTTTCAGAAACGAAGAAGTGGAGCAGGGCTGAGGCTCCTGAGCTCCTTAGCTCAGCCAGGGCTATCCTCCTGCAGGGATGCGACACCTCTGTTGAGGAGGCTTCTGCTAAGAGCTGTGTGGTTCCTGGGCTCCTGAGTCCCAGGATACCTTTCCATACAAGCTGGAAAGCCAACAATCCCTCCTGTGGATAGAGTCTGAGGAAGGATGACTTGTGGCATAAGGACCAACACACAGACTTTTGCACATTGGGCAGAGTGAGAACACGGGGGCAGGCTGGGACTGCTGGGCATACATTCTTCCTCTACCCCACACTGTGTGAGCTTGACTGAGCATGTCACTCAGCTCCTCTGTGCCCTACTGTCCTTATTGTAAAACTAAGAAATTAGGAGAAACTGTATCACAGAATTCTATGATTTTATTTTTTTTTGAGACAGGGTTTCTCTGTGTCATAGTCCTGGCTTTCCTGGACTCACTTTTATAGACCAGGCTGACCTTGAACTCACAGTGATCCACCTACTTCTGCCTCCCAAGTGCTGGGTTTAAACGCCCAGAGAATTCTATGATTTTTTAAAAAGATTTATTTATTTATTATGTATACAGTGCACACCGGCATGTCAGAAGAGGGCACCAGATCTCATTCTACATGGTTGTGAACCACCATGTGGTTGCTAGGAATTGAACTCAGGACCTTTGGAAGACCAGCCAGTGCTCTTAACCTCTGAGCCATCTCTCCAGCCTGAATTCTATGATTTTTAAATAAGTGAAAACACAAGAAGCCGTCAGAAGTGCAGCCTAGTAAATACGAGCCCCTTCTATGTGAGGCACTACTATGTTGAGGATTTGTCCCAGATGTTAGACATGGTGGCACACATCAATGTATTCAAAGAGATGGAGTTTGAGATAAAGAATTCACAGCCAGCCGAGGCTACATGAGACCCTAGCTCAAAAGTCCTGGGAAGAAGAGAGAAGAGGGAGCAGAGACCATGGAGGGAAGATGCCCTTTCATTTTCCTTTTAAAACCTTCTGGCTGGACTAAGGATTGAGCCTAGGGCTTCGCACATTTAGGAGCACATTAGGTGCTCCTGGCTACATTTTATTTTCAGAGATGGTCTTATTAAAGTCCAGATTAGCCTTGAACTTGTGCCCATCCTGTTTCAAACTTCCTGAGTATCGGGGATACAGGCCTGTGCCACCAGGCAGGAGAGTGGAGCCCCTTCCATGTGGAGAACAGTGTGTCCTGCACTGTGGAAGAATATAAGCTGATCTGATCCCCGAGGCTTTGGCTGGGCGGCCATGAATTCACGGCAGCTCTCAAGCAGGGCGTGCAGGAAGACCTGAATGTCCTGAGAAACACAAAGCACGCCGAGACCGAATCTATTTGAGTCTCAGGGATTAAGGGGCCAACTCTGCTCTTTTCTTCCAGGAAGTAGCAGCTCATCTCCTCCCAGGCCAGCTGTGCCCCTCTTCTGCTTCCTGGGCACTGCATTAACAACCTCTGCAACGGAAACTTAAAAAGTCCTTTTCCCCTGCCTTTGAAGTGAGAGAGATAAACTGCACAGGGTCTGCCGTGAAGGCGCAGACCGCAGATCCGAACTGCACGGCTCAGTGACAATGAATGACCGACCCCACTCAGCACGCACCTGGTCATCAGCGATGGCTTTAGCGAAGCGGGCACAGTCCAGCTGTAAGTAAATATCGGTCAGCTGGTCCAATAGCTTCTTTGGCTCAAAACCGTACTTCTCTGGGTTTTCAACTTTGAGGTCCCGGCACTTGGGTCCACACAGCTGCTGTAGGTTAAAGTTCAGCATGGCTGCCAACCGGGGACCGAGTTCCTAGGAAACGAAGGTAACAGGACAGTTCAAGCTGCTGGGAAAGCCAAGAACAGAAGCTCCCACCTCAGTGGAGGACTGGGAATCATTTAATCTTCAAAGAATCCCTTAAACATGCTGAGTAGCATAAGCTAAGGAAAGCTAGCATTATCTGAAAAGCCTTAAACGGAACGGTACAACTGCATATGAATGAATGCCCACAGAAAATAACATGCTTTTAATAATGCGCATCTCTCCAAATTCCCAAAGAAACAGGCAGAGGAAAATGGCTCCAATCCTGTCTCTCTGTAGTTAGCAGCATCATTTCATGCATTTTCCTTACAACCTTCAAAAAGCCCTTCAGTCAAGTATGTGTCATTCTTACTTACTTACTGAAAAGAGATACAAAAGAAGATGACAGGGCCCGGCATGGTGGCACACGCCTTTAATCCCAGCACTTGGGAGGCAGAGGCAGGTGGATTGCTGTGAGTTCGAGGCCAGCCTGGTCTACAAAGTGAGCCCAAGACAGCCAAGGCTATGCAGAGAAACCCTGTCTCGAAAAAAAAAAAAAAAAAAAAAAAAAAAAGAGTGATACTGGTCAACAGTTTTAAACCTGCTCAGTGTGGACTACCAGACAGAAAACAGGACAAAACAGCACGCCAGGCTCTGCAGGACAAACAGCACGCCAGGGTCTGTGGGACAACAGCGTCTGCTACAGCTGCGCAGACATAGCTTCTGAGCTCAAAGAAAAGCTGCTGTAGATCAGAGATTAAATACCAACCACTGCTTGGCAGTGATGGCACACACCTTTAACCTCAGCACTTGGGAGTCAAAGGCAGGCAGAGCTCTTTGAGTTCGAGGCCAGCTTGGTCTACAGATTGAGTCCAGGAGAGCCAAGACTACACAGAGAAACCCTGTTTCGAAAAACCAAAAATAGGGCTCAAGAGATGGCTCAGAGGTTAAGAGCACCAGCTGTTCTTCCAAAGGTCTCGAGTTTAATTCCCACCAACCACATGGTGGTTCACAACCATCTATAACGAGATATGGTGCCCTCTTCTGGGTGTGCAGGCAGATCATACATAATAAATAAATCTTAAAAAAAAAAAAGAAAAAAAGAAAAACCAAAAATAAATAAATAAATACCAGCCAACAGAAAAACTCCAGAAAGAATGGGGTTCTCATGATGTGGTTCGGTTTACATCAACCTGGTGCACACAGTACTACAGAACTTCTGGTGGAAAGCACAGGTATAGTACAATGTGGGGGAGTTGGGGCTCGGGGGTGCTATAGAAGTGCCTAAGCCAGCGAGGAAAGAAGGTAGGCATGGAAGCTGAAGAGATGGCACAGTCCAAATGTGTTATGTAAACAGAAAGAAAGCCATCTTGAAGTGAGTAGTTTAGACTACACAGTAAGGGGCTTTGTTTCAGTCCGGTGGGGACCATGTGAATGTTTATCCACTGATACAACTGAGAACAAAATCTGAACTTTGCTCACTGGTTGCAGTGGTTAAAGTGAACATGTGCTGAGCTGCAAGCGCTGTACACGGCACCCCCACAGAGCACCCCAGCTCCTACTCACTGGCCTGAGAAACCTCACTGGTTGCAATAGTTAAAATAAACACGTGCTGAGTTATAAGCACTGGACGTGGCACCCCACAGAGTACCCCAGCTTCTACTCACTGGCCTGAGGAACGGTTTCTGGACTTGCTTGGTGAGGAGATGGAACATGTCAACGGTTTCAGTTGCCAGCGCGAGATAAGAACGGGAAACACGCTCATCCTGAGCAAGCTGAGACTGCCGAGCCTGCTGCTGATCCTAGGAAACATCAAACAGTTGCCAAAGAAATCTCAGTACCAGCCGTCTACTCAGAATGTTGCCAAGCGCAAAGGAATAAGATGCCAGCTTACAACTGCAGAGGGTGATAAGGCCAACGTGCTGTGCGAAGGAGATAACGGCCATACCAGCACACTGTCCAGTCAGCCTCCGCTGTTCCTTCCAGGACATGTAGTCTGCTGGCCTGGTGCACGCTAAGTACAGGCTGTACCAGTGACCTCCACCCCTGCCCTGGCCCACGAGTGACCTCTCATGAGCATCAGTTTTCTCAGCCACATCTGTTCCGGGGAGGATGACTTAGACCAGCCCATTCTCAACCTTGCCTAATGCTGACGCCCTTAAACACAGTTCCTACTGCGTGGTAGTCCCCCAACCACAAAGTTACTTTCAATTCTACTTCATAACTGGAATTTTGCCACTATTATGGATAGACTAACATAATGCCTGATGCACACACGCGAGCTACAGAGAGGGGTTCATTCCCCTTAAAAACAGCTTTCATTTAAGTCATCAGCATTTTTTTAAAAAAAAATATGAGACGAGGGTAGGAGAGATGGCTCAGTGGTTAGAGTACTTGCTGCTCTTGCAGAGGACCCCAGTTTAATTCCTGACACTCACATGGTAGCTTACAACACCTGTTAACTGTTTTTCCAAGGGATTTGAGGCCCTCTTCTGGCCTCCAAAGGCACCAAGCGTGCATGTGGTGTGTGTTTGCACACACAGGCAAGCACCCTTACGTATTCATGCCTACAGATGGTTACGTTTTGAATTGTGAATACACACACACACATCCCATACAATGGTCAGCACACTTGCCTATAGCACCAACCCTTTCAGTTTTGCCATAGATGAGAAATGAGACAATGAATGGAGTTTGACTCATGGGGACAATGAGCAGCGCACCGAAGGCTCTGCACCCACTCAACAGCTGCGATGGTCTCCGGCAGCACAGACCAGCCACCAACAAGCTACACAGCTAACGGGGACTTTACCTTCTGACAATGCTCTCACTACTCTACCATCCACTCAGTTTATCAGACTGTGTGTGTGTGTGTGTGTGTGTGTGTGTGTGTGTGTGTGTGTGTGTGTGTGTGTGTGTGCATGCTGTCATACATGCAGGAATGCATGTCAAGGCCAGAGTGAAAGCTTAGGTCTCATTCTCGGGTACCCCACGCCCCCTTTTTAATAGTTTCTCTCACTGGCCTACAACTTGCCAAGTAGACAAGGCCAACAGAGCAGCAAACCTGAAGGACCCCACCGTCTCCACCTCTGCAGCGATGTGCCACCACACGCAGCTTCAGGACCTCCCCAATATTACCCCCTGCCCCGAGTTGGGGGCAAACAGCTGGAATGGCTGTTACAGCCCAGTGAATACTCTTCTGGCTGATGCTACAATCCGTGCCTGGTAGAGACTCCGCAGTGAGGCTGGGGAGCTGCCCACTTCCCCAGGGATAAGAATGAGCCTTATTGAGAGAGAGTGCACCAGGAAGAAAACAGGAACAGACAGGCCTCAGTGGACTCAGGGTTAGTCTGAGTATCTCATCCTTCATTTGCAGATACTTTGTAGGCTGAGTCTGCAGCAAGGTGGACAGACAGACAGAGACTATGAAGGGGACCCGGAAAGAGGAAAGAAAAAAAAAAAAGTTTATTCTGTAACCAGCTAGAGGCCAGGAAACTCTAATACAACTGATTAAACAAGATGTCTACAGACAGTAGTGCTGCAGACAAAAGACATCTCAAGATGTTAGAACAACAAGCTATTCTTGCTTAGGGCCAGAATGTGGGTGGCCTTGAGTTTAACTGTGTTTACACTCCTCTCTCACCCCAAAGTCTAAGCAGGGGATCTCACAAAACCACCTCACAATTACATTTACCCAAGAAAATTCTTTTAAGATGAGAAATAAGCAAACCAGTTCTCATATGTACATACGCATGTGTGTGTGTGCATATTAATTTATTTATTGATTTAATGTGTATGAGTGTTTTGCCTGCGTGTATGTCCAAGTGCCCTGTACATGCCTGGTACCCAAGGAGGCCAGAAGTGAACGTAAGATGCCCTGACTCTGGAGTTACAGCTGTAAGCTGTCATGTGGGTGCTGGGGATAGAACCTGACTCCTCTCTCTAGCTCCTTCTTCCCAAGTTTTTATTTAAAATTTAAACATTCAAATTTATTCTTTGCAAATTACTGCACTGTAACTTAAGGCACAGAAACACACACACACACACATTCAATCTCCATTTTAAAAGCATTTAAGGTCAAAGGCTAGCCTCATAACCCAAACATAAACATCTAAGACAGAACCTCTCTCAAAATGCTCGAGCTTAAATCTAAAGCCCTAACTTTGCTTCTCAGTTGCTGGTCTTGAATTCTTGCCTGCAAAGTACCCAAGGATCTGGCTCCCCCTCCTGCTAACACAAGTAAGTCTCTGACAGAACAGACCATCTAGGCTGATGGAGGCTATGCTGAGCTGCATCTCCCCACTTCCATCACACTCAAACACAGCAACAGCTTAGAGAGGCTTCCAACTCTTGGAATTTAGGGAGATTTTGCTTAATAACCCAACACACCCCTTGAACAGACAGACATGCAGGAAGGGTGACAGTGATGGCAAAGAACTAGGGAGGCTTTGGGGAGAGAAGAGTAATGTCGGAAAAGTGATTGTGTGTGTGTGTGTGTGTGTGTGTGTGCGCGCGCGCGCGCGCGCGCGTGTGTAAAACCCAGCTGGTTTAAACTCTGAAACAGCACTGCAGGTAGAGGGGACAGCAGATGTAAAGAGGAAGTGTGAAGGGAGCTCGAGTGGAGGGGAGGGTGTCAGGAGACAGGGGTAGACAAGTGTACATTCCTGTAGGATACACTGAGCTGAGTGAGGAGGGGACCCCTTTGCTTTGCTGTGTGCACTGGCAAGGGTGGCGGCTGGGAGACCAAGAGTGCAGCGTGCTGCTGCAATACTGCGGGCAACACAGAACGGTGACCTGGAAGTAGTAGCCAAGAGGCTCCACACCCCCCTACTGACCGGCCTGCCTCCATATCCTGAGTACTACAATTACAGGGGTACACACCCACATCCAGTGAATAGGGTACTAAGGACTGAGCCTAGAGCATGCTGGGCAAGCACTCCACCAGTGAACTAAAAGCTTTAGCGCAGGGATAGAAAAGACAGTCTCCAGATGGGGGAGGGGCATAGAATGACCAAGGGCAACCCAGGGAATTGGAAGAATGATGGTGACTCAGAGAGAAGGCTTAAAGGACAACCTGGAAAAACCAGGATCGAGGCAGTTATGGGACAGCCAAAAGGCAAAGCAAGCCCACAGTGCTTGCTGGTTTGTAGGCAGGAGTGCTCTAAGCAGTAAGCTATATTTTGCAGTCTTTAAAATACAGATATTTAAAGCCTTGGAACAGATGAGCTCACCTGGCATTAGGGAATGTGCGGCAGTGTGCTTGGCTGTGTGAGGAGCAGGGTTGGGGGTGGAGGGGTGGGGACAACAGAGATGGGACAACGCTGACAGACGGGAATGACACATCACTGTTAAATGGACAGTGTCAGACAGCTTCCTATAGAGATATGCTTCAGCATCCTGCTCCTGCCTCACCGAGAAGCTACCCAGGGGCAAGGGTGGGGAAAGCTTAGAGCAGAGAAGAGATCTGGAGCTACCACTGCTTGGAGGCTGCGGAATGAGGAGTGGAAAACAGCCAGCAACCCTAAGGTCAAGGGTCAAGGAAAAGTCGTTTGTGAATAGACACCTTAGGACAATTTGTGCCTTAAAAAATCCATTAAGAGAAGAATCAATAGTATTTGTCTCAAGTAAATGCATCAGCTGTGACTAGGAGAACAGGCTTCAGGCCCAGAACTTCGAAGAGACTGGCCGGTCTAAACATGGGAAAGCTTACACGGCTCAAGAGGCAGGGACAGAATAGGGTGGGGCTGTGCAGGAGGCTGGATGGGGGCAGCCAGCCATGTGACAGGGTTTGGACAGAGCAGGGAATACTCTACCTCAGACTAATGAAATGCTGTCTGCCTCAGGCTGATGAGCTATGCACCTTCAGGCCACCGCCACCTTTCGGTGTCCCTGCAGGTCAGGCATTCTCTCCCAAGTATGGGTGAGGGAACATTTCAGACACCAAAGTGAGGAGGCCCAGCCCACCTTGGATAGAACAGCTGAGGCTCCTTTGGCTTTGTCTGGACATGCGTGTTCCTCAGAATGCAGACTGACTGGAGGCTAAGGCTACAAGAAGCCCCTCCAGCCACACTAGGGCAGCAGGCCTGGGCAGACTCTATCCCGGGAGAGGGGATCAAAACAGCTGAACAGATCCAGGGCCATGGGTAGTAGAGACACAGTGGGAGAAAAACATGATCCAGTGGAAAAACTGCATTATCTCAACAACAGAGACAAGAGCTGTGGGGACATGGATACAGGGGGGCCAGGCATCCGTGGGCCCCAAGGCAGAACCCTGATGAAGGAACAAGATATGCAATTTTCATTAAAGCTGCAGGAATACTTGTGATGAAAATCTTCCCTAAACTGAGCTGGGTAGCACACACTTTAATACTAGCAATTAGAGGGCAGAGGCAAGCTGGTCTCTGCAAGTTCCAGGCCAGCCAGCATCACACAGGGATGAAACTCTGCCTTAAAGGTTTCCTTAACCCTTCAGGGACCTACAGTGAAGACACTTGTGACTCCACAACAGTGCACTGTGAGCTCAGTGATCACCCCCAGGTCTCCCCATGGGGGCAGAACCCTGTGGAGCTTGGCAATTAGGCCTTTTTTTATAATCAAAACCAAATGTGAAAACCAAGATCAACAGGAAAGAAGAAGCCTTGACAGGACACATAGTGACTCTCAGCCGGCTACAGAGGCCATGTGAGCAAACCCAGTTCTTGCCCAGCAGACAGATGCCCAGAGAATTATTTCCTGGCTACCACACAAGTCATAAGGCATACTATAGATAATTAAACATTCCTCTAAACAGCCCTTTAAATTTAAAGGCAGAGGAAGTGTCCAAGACGAATTTGAAAGGTTTCTCATTTCTTTAAGTCAAGGTATTATTTTAAAGACATTTTGGTGACCATTTTAGACTCCAGGGCCTCCTCACATGGTAAGCTCATGCTCCGCTACTGAAGCTCACCTCCACCCTTCGATATTATATAGATGTGTGTAAAATTTGCTTTTATTTATATGTTTGTGTGCTTGTGTGAACTCATGTGCATTACATGTGTGCATTACACATGTGTGGGAGTCCCATGAGGCCAGAAGGCAACAGACCATCTGAACTGACAGGCAGTTGTGAGCTGCCTGATGTGGGTGCTGGGAACTGAACCCAGACCTTTGGAGAGCAGTTAAGTGCTCTAAGTGATGAGCCATCTCTCCAGTTCTCAACCCCAGACTGCTTTGGATAATGAGAATCTGGGGAGGCCTGACAGCCAGCCTGAGTATAGTAAGGACGCAGAGTGTAAACTGTTTCTCCCAGGGGCTTGGGGCCCACTGAGGACCTTAAGCATGCTATGCAAGCACTCGACCACTGAGCCAACCCTCTGCCCCAATTCTCGGCTTAGGATAAAAACCTCTCAGAAGTTGTCTCCTGTTTCCAACCTGAAATGCTACTTTACGGAAGCCTAAGGTAGGAAAGGCCCTAGGCAGTGTCTGCAAAGCTGTGGCACCAGGCCGCCCTCACCCCCCGGCCGCCCTCCCCCCCCCCCCCCCCCCCCCCCCAGCCACCCTCACCCCCAAGGCCGCCCTCACCCGAGGCAGCTGCTCCCACTGCTCCTTGTTCTTCATCTCCTCCTGCACTTCGTGGATCCGCTTCAGCGACTCCAGACTTTCATCCAGTAAAAAGGTCGTGTCATTTATCAGCATATTGATATAGCGAACGAACTGCTTTCCAGAACTGAAAGGGCAACAGACAGGGTTTGGTAAAACATGGCTGGTCACAGAGAATGTGAGCCTACCACCAGACTACCTGTGAGACTGCAAATCTCGGCACAAATGACAAACACTAGAATTAGGGACTATGAAATCAACCCTCTCCTTAGATCTTGTTATTCTTTTGAATTGGTTTGTTTTGAGAAAGGTCTTTGTAGCCTAAGCTGATGTCTCAACTACTTTCCTGCCTCAGCCTCATAGGGCCAGGAGAACAGGAGCCACCCATCTCCAGCTGTGCTCTTCTTTACTGTTCCCGGTGAGAAGCTCACTCTAGTGGCATGCTGAACCAACCCTGTATGGCTGGTATGAGCCAATCACTAAATATTCCAGAATTTTCTGAGCTGATTTCCTTAGCAGTATATATTTGGCAACAATTTACATGGCTAAAATTCCTGAAATGCCTCCACTGGAGAGGTTCACAGCACAGCAGTGGCTAGCCCACTCAGGGCTTCTAAGTAGAGGAAACACTTCAGGCTGGAAAGGGAGCAGCTCCAAGAATTACCCAAACACAGCAGACAAGAGACTACCTTATCACAAAGACACACTCAAGGAAAATTGGTCCTGTAATGAAGGAAGGAACTCATTCCATAGACCCAAAGCTCGTGTCTGAGGAGACCCTGGCGACCACGCTGTACTAAGGGACTTACAGGTGAACTATTGAATTCTGAAACTGACAGGCTTGTGGCAAAAAGAGAAGGGCCTCTGAAGACCCACCACGTGTACTTAGGGGTACAAAGCCCACGCTGGGATGAGAGGGTCCTGTGAACAAGAAGGCCTTGGTCTCAGGAACGTGGGGACACCAGGACATTCATTCCCAAAAGTACTGTGGACAGACACAGCTCATGCTGGGGGCCTGTCTGGAACCTAACGGACAGCAGTTTCATTTATCTGAAGAAGCTATCTGGTAACAGGCCAAGCTGTTGGCAATACTGACTAGAAATTCAGTGAACACAGGACAGGTAGACTTGACCAAAGTCTGACATGGATGGGACAAAACTTCTTCAAGAGGTCAATGTTTAAACTCATCTTTCTTCTTTGAAGTATTTGCAAATAATTTAGAGAAACTGCTACTCACCAGGCTTTGCAGGCCCTGCAATTTCAAGGTGGCAACATGGAGACTTACTAATATGGCTTGGAACATGCATGCATAACAAAAGAGCGGTGAGTGGCAACCTTAACCTAAGTGCTTCTAAATCTCATGTTTTCTTAATATCTCTGAGTCAATCAGTAACTTCATTTAACAGCATATAATTCAGAGAAAACAAAAAAATCACTTCGTAGAGTGAGCAGACAGTTACACAGATGGCCACACCAAGCAGTACCTTGTGGCTTCTTGCAGGAGGCTGAAACCAAGAAAACATTCACAGGAATCTGCTGGGAAAGCCTTCAGCAGCCTCCTACCTGTGATTTGCCGGACAGCTAGCTGTGCAATCAGGGCCCCAGTACTCACTTGAACTCCTCCATGAAGGTGCCATGGTGAGCTATGTTTTGCCAAAGGCTTTTAAAAATAGTGCTAATGTGATAGCGAATTGTGAACTTGTCATAGAACTCGCTGGTGGCTCCAGTATGCTCGACATCTAAGGAAGAAAAACAAGGAGTCAGACAGGGCCTTTCTGACCATCCAGGTGCAGTTACCACTGTAACAGTGATCGGCTAAGAGAGAGCTGGTAAAATGCTACCGATATCTCATATGGAAGGCAATTATGACTTTATTATTATTATTATTATTATTATTATTATTATTTTTTTTTTTTTTTTTAAAGATTGGATGTCACTACATAGCCCTGGACAGCCTAGAAGTCACAGAGAGTCACTTGCCTCTGCCTCCCAGAGTGCAGCAATTAAAGTGAACATCTCCCTCATTTTAAAGGCTGAAGTTTCATGATAAAAGTCTGGATTGGGGGTGAGGTGGGTGGGCTAGAGAGATGCTCAGGTTAAGAGCACTGTCTGTTCTTCCAAAGGTCCTGAGTTCAATTCCCAGCAACCACATGGTAGCTCACACCCATCTATAATGAGATCTGGTGCCCTCTTCTGGTGTGCAGGCACACATGCAGACAGAATCCTGAACAAATAATAAATCTTTAAAAAATAAACAAGTCTGAAATAGTAGCCTGGCATGGTGGTGCACGCCTTTAATCTCTGCACTTGGGAGGCAGAGGCAGGTGGATTGCTGTGAGTTCGAGGTCAGCCTGGTCTACAAAGTAAGTCTAGGACAGTCAAGGCTACACAGAGAAACCCTGTCTCGGACTCCGCCCCCCTCCCCCCAAAAAAGACGAAGACTGGATGGAGGCAAGGATTCGGGAGAATGGGCACACTGTACACCTGGAAGAACAGTGACAATCTCTGGGGAAGACAATTTGGTAGCAGGTGTGGTAGCTCATGACGTGATGGTGGCACTGAGGCAGGAAGATCAGACGCTCAAGGCCAGGCTCTGCTATACAGCAATCTGGAGGCCAGCCTGGGTGGGAGAGACCATGTCTCAACTGTGCCAAGCCTCCCCTTAACAATTCAGAGTAAGCTTTCCACTGGCCTACCAGTTCTACTTAAGACTGATTTCCAAGCATGACCAACAAAATATTTCATTTATTTAACTTTATAGTACTGGGAATTGAATCCAGGGCCTTGATATGCTAGGCAACAGCTCTAGCACCACACGGAAGTATTGTTTTTGACTAGGAAAAAAAAATAATTCAAATATCTAAGAGACACTATGGAAGTGTGTATTATACCATTAGCTGATTAAATAGGGCGGCAGTGGTGCACACCTTAATCTCAGCACCCTAGAGGCAGAGGCAAGCAAATACTGTGAGTTTAAGGCCAGCCTGGTCTACAAAAGACAGCCAGGGCTATCACACAGAGAAACTTTGTCTCAAAATACAAAAACAAAACAAAGCAAACGAGCAAAAAGGCTAAGAAATTCCTAGCTCTAGGTGCAGTGGTGCAGGCCTAATTTAATTCTAGCATCAGGAGGCAGAGGCAGGAGGACCTCTTTGAGTTCAAGCCCTGCCTGGTCTACAAAGCCAGTTTCAGGACAGCTAGGACTGTTATACAGAGAAACCCTGTCTCAAAAAAACCAACCAACCAACCAACCAAACAAGAAAGCCCTAGCATGCTAAGATCTGAGAGTATTTATGTATACTTATTAGCTGACTCTTTGGATGAACTAAGTGACATTTTATTATGTAAACATGTGAGCAAAGGTGTCAGCAATGACTCAAGCAAAGCTTGCAAAAGACAGAAAACTGGAGCCAGCACAGCGAAACTGTCATCTAAGGCCGCTCCATTCTGGGCAGCATCCCAAACACACTCAAGCTGAGCTGCTACTGTTAGCTCACTGCCCTCCACCCCCCCCCCCCATCTCTCAATCCTTCTGTTTTATTTCCTTCAAAATCATACCTGCCCAGGTTCCAATCCCCTTGAATTGATTTGTGCTAACCTCACAAGCCTCCCTCTCTCCTGGGACTCAGTCTGCAGACAATGCTGACCTCTGCCACCCAAATGCTGGGACTAAAGGTGTGTGCCACCTCTGCCCGGCTTGAACCAAGATGGTGTGTGAGTACTTCCTATGCTCTGTGGCCTGAGAGGAGCTGGCTCCTGCAATCTAGGGGCAGACCTGTGGGAGAAGCGTTGCTGTGGGACCCACGGAAGAGCAGCAGTGCAGCAGCACCCTTGTCCTAGGGCCCAGCTGTTGGGCATCTGCCATGCACCAGCCATTAACCTTTAGCAAGCGCCTTGACCTGTCTAAGCTCAAGTTTCTTCATGTATAAACTGCAAGTATTTATAGGACCTACCTTTGCGACAGCTATGTGGATCAAGTGAACAGTGACCATAAGTCTATGAACTATTATTAGGAAAGATATCATCTGTCCGTGACTATGGAGGGACTCGGGCCAGAGGGCATGCTGCTCCATGACAAAGGAGAAGAGCAAATGACACCTGCCCATATGCTTTTCAAGTGTGTTAGCGCGCTCGTGTCGTGTCCCCCCCCCCCCCCCCCCGCCATTTATCATGAAGCTATAATAACAGGCCCAGACCATCAACTGAATACTACTTACATTAACAAAAATTTATTTTTAGTATTAATACTTCTGTGGAATGTGGCTATTGGCATTTTCTATACATTTTTTTTTCTATTTGAGAAGGGGGTGGGTGGTGGGTGGGTGGGTGTGTATGTATTCCTGATTGGCCTTGAACTCTTTATGTCGAGCAGGGTGGCCTCCATCTTTCTTTCTTTCTTTCTTTTTTTTAATATTTATTTATTTAGTATACAGTGTTCTGCCTGCATGTAACACCTGCAGGCCAGAATTGGGCACCAGATTTCATTGTAGATGGTTGTGAGCCACCATCTGGTTGCTGGGAATTGAACTCAGGACCTTTGGAAGAGCAGGCAGCGCTCTTAACCTCTGAGCCATCTCTCCAGCCCCATGGCCTCCATCTTTCAATGTGCAATATACTATACAGTTCCCTGTCCTGAATACATATAAGGCATCATTTGTACCTAAATATCCTGATCTCATTCAGACCATGGCTATGAGATCAAAGGACTCCCATCCCCAAAACGTGCATCAGTGCCCTGGCCTGTCTCCAAAGAAGGGGTGTTAACAAAGTATCCAAGCCAGCAGTGCCTACTTTATAGACCTAAGAAAACAGAGCAGGCAGAGGAAGAAACTTACCAGATGTAACAAAGGGGCAGACTCTGAGAGCTCCTTAGAAACTGGAAGCAATGGCTTGCCCCGAGTCAGACAGACAGAGGACAACTACTGTCCAGGAACACTGGGAATCCTCAGACAGGCCGCCCCTGTGAACAGCAAGGGGCTGTGCTTTCTGTAGAGCACAGTGAAGTCTACTAACTGAGTGGCCGGAATGGGCACGCACCGAGGGGCTCACAAACCGGGGCCTTCTATAGCAGCCTCGCACCTTTGTTAGGAGACAGATCAATGTGGAACACCACCTCCTCCGTGAAGCACATTCATTTCCAAGTGTAACTGAGCACAGGGCACAGCACCCAGCAGATACCAGGAGCTCAGTTAAGTATGATAGCTCATGAGGGGAGATTCCCAAGGACCCCAGAAGAGCCATTTCACTGGCTTGGGTGAGAGCCAATAAATCTCTTTTTGTTTTGTTTTGTTTTTCAAGACAGTTTCTCTGTGTAGTCCTGGATCTTGCTCTATACACCAGGCTGGCCTCGAACTTACAGAGACCTACCTCCTCTGCCTCCCCAGTGCTGTTCTGTTGTCTGATTTGAGTAGCTTAAAGCTGGCCTCAAACTTGCTGTGGAACTCAAGGATGACCTTGAACATTTATAACAAACTCCCTATTTAACAGCCTTTAAAACTCTATATACCAAATGCTGCAAATTCAAGGGCAAATGAACCACATAGTTTTACTCAGATGAAAACACCAGCTTGGGTGAACCACAGAGTCTGCTAACCCATTGGAAGCCAGAGTGAGTTCTCAGATGCTCAGGAAATAGGCATGCAGCAGCTCATGCTGAGCTGGAGCTAGTAAGTGATTTGCGTAAGCGGATGCTGGAGCCTAGATGGCAGGATTAGTTATTTATCTATTTATGGATTTTAGGTCACAGGTTTAGATTTAAGTTCACTCTGAAACAACCTTGTCTCAGTCTTACTCCCACATGCCACAAGGCTCAATCCGGAACCTACCTGTATAGAACTTCATAAGGGAAGGTACCAGCAATTTGGTAGAGAGAGGATGGTTCTCAATCATCTCAAAAAACTTCTGAGTTCTCGGCTGAACAGAGGGGTTGGTCATAAACATGACCTCCACCAGCTTGGCCACTAGGTAAGGGTTTCGGATGTAGTTCTGGTTGCACAGCATGGCAACGAGGAACATGACAATGTCCTGAGTGCAGGGCTCATAAAGCACCTGAGGAGAGTATCTGAACAAAGGCAAGAAGGACACATGATGAGCGCCCAGGGAACCATAGGAGAGTTCGTGAGACAGGGAAGGAGACAGGGCACATCACAAGAGGAAAGGCACTGGAGTCCCTCTGGATGGTTCAAAGCAATGTGCGCACTGCAACTACACAGACTGAAAGCCAAACGTGTGCACTGGCTGTAGGCGTGTGTACTGGCTGTAGGGTGCTATGTAACTTACCATGTCTTATGAAGTATGCAGGATCCATGAACCTTCACAAACATGTCTTCACTATCCAAAAGTGGGGGTTTTATTATTTATTTAAAAAGGCCGGGTCTCAGACAGTTCCAACTGGCTTCAAATTTAATAGATAGCTCAGGCTAGTCTTAAGCTTGTCATCTTTTGCTTCCATCTCCCAAATATTGGGAGTATGGGAGTGCTTGACTATGCCTAGCTTAACGAAGGTTTGGTGGAGCTACTGGTTAATCTGAAACTTTTTTTTTTTTTTTTTTTTGGTTTTTCGAGACAGGGTTTCTCTGCATAGCCTTGGCCATCCTGGACTCACTTTGTAGACCAGGCTGGTCTGGAACTCACAGCGATCCGCCTGCCTCTGCCTCCCGGGTGCTGGGATTAAAGGCGTGCGCCACCACGCCCGGCTAATCTGAAACTTTTAGGGCCAGCAAGATACTTAAGCAGGTGATGGGCAGCCTGAGCTCCGTCTCTAGGACCCACGTGGCAGTAGGGCAACACCAATTCCCCTAGATTGTCTTCTGACCTCCACAGGCCCTTGGTAGAATGCAAGCTCCCCATGTACACACAAGAGTAAATACATAATTACATTTTAGCCAGGCTGGTGGCAAACACCTGTAATCCCAGCCCTAGGGAGGCAGAGGCCTGGGGAATCTCTGAGGTTGAGGTCAGCCTGGTCTACAGAGCAAGTTCCAAGACAGTCCAGGCCACACAGAGTAGTTCTGTTTCCAACTCTAACCAATTTTTTTAAAAAGTAAAATCTGTTTTAAGTTCTGTTTTGGCTTTTTTGTTTTTCAAGACGAGGTTTCTCTGTATAGCCTTGGCTGCCCTAGAACTCTCTTTGTAGATCAAGCTGGCCTTGAACTCACAGAGATCTGCCTGTCTGCCTCCTTAAAGGCATATGCCACCATGCCCAGCTAGAAGAAATAAAAAATCTTACATATGTATCTCTATATTATTGCACTTGGAATACATTTCAAAATGTGACTACTGAAATTCTAATGCTGGATTTGCTCAGCAATTAGTCGATGACCTTTAGTCACCCTTTACATTTCCTGCAATTACGACAGTACTCTGGAGACTGGACTCTGCACGTCAGTGGGTTAGTACAGCAGAGCTGGCCCTGGTGGCAGGGGTGCAGGAGAGATGGTGGGCTGACCATCCACCTCATTTATGAACTGCTGGAGATGTGAAAGGGCTAATCCTGCAGATCCAAAACTGCAGCATCTCCATGACACAGGGCACAACAGGATATCTGAGAGGATCCAGTATTGATGATGTAGGAGAAGGCAGAGGCCTTGAAGCCAGACCACTGCAGTGAACACACATCTCCAACAAGATTTTAAAAAATGTTTTATCTTGTTTTTTACTTATTTTTGTCTTCTATTTTCTTAAGTACAGAATCTTTTAAAAAACATTTATTTATTATTAATACAGTAGTGTCTGTGCATATACGTCTATAGGTCAGAAGAGGACATCAAATCTCATTATAGATGACTGTGGTGGCTGGGAATTAAACTCAGGACCTCTGAAAGAACAGATAATGCTCTTATCTTCTGAGCCATCTCTCCAGCCCATTTTCTATTTTCTTTTGGGGGAAAGTTTCTGGGTGGAGGGAGGACTCGAGGGGACTGCAAGATGAGTGGGATTGGGTGCATGATGAGAAATTCACAAAGAGTCAATAAAAAGTTGAGGAAAAAAACCTCTTGCCACTTAAAACTCCATGTACCACTATTGACTGGGCCAGTCTGAGGACAGCTTTTCTGTTCTTTTGTTATTTGAGGGAGGCACTCACTATGTAGATCAGGCTGGCCTAGAACCCACAAGCCTCCTGCCTGAGCTTCCAGGTGCTGGAATTACAGGTGTGCATTGCCAACCTCAGCAGTAATACAACTTGCTTTGTTTAATTCTGGATTTTTATTGTTGCTGGAAAATGTTTGCGGTTTGCACTTAGGGGCCCACGAGTCTATGTGCTTCTGTGTTTGAAATCTGACTTCACACACATCCCTCTGCCGCCCAGTTGTGTTCACATTATGCTACAGTGACGAGGAATCACCGTTCACGTTCCAAAATGAAAAGTGAAGGACTTTGGTTTTGCTTTTCCTTTTGGTGGTACTGGGGTACCAGGGCCTTTTTCATGCTAGACAAGTGCTGGAGAGGTCCTGCCACTGAAGTGAGTATTTTATAAAAACAAAAGCATATATCCAAAAAACAAAACAAAGCAAAAAACCAAAAACAACAACAACAAAAAACAGAAAATCTAACTCCTCCCAAATATTAGGTAAAATAAAACCATTTCAGAGCTGGGCGTTGTGGCACATGCCTGTACCCCAGCACTCATGGATGCAGAGGCAGGCAGATCTCTGAGTTCACAAGGCCAGCCTGGTCTACAAAATGAGTCCAGGAAGCCGGGCGTGGCGGCGCACGCCTTTAATCCCAGCACTCGGGAGGCAGAGGCAGGTAGGTCACTGTGAGTTCAAGGCCAGCCTGGTCTACAAAGTGAGTCCAGGACAGCCAGGGTTACACAGAGACAGACCCTGTCTCAAAAAACAAAACAAAAAAAGATGAGGCCATTTCTTTCCACACTTTCTCCAATTTTAAAGTGGACAAAGCTTTGGTTCAAAACAGATGTGGACATTTTTGGTTTGGCTGTTCACTGGGGCATTTCTCAGGACCACATTTAATTATCAAGCACTCAACTCAGGTTTCCCAGAGGGCCTCACACCCATCGCTCATCCTGCCTCTGTCCTGGAGATGGTGTTGGAATCGGCTGTTGCTGAAAAGGGTTTGTTTCTCCAATTTCTGAGCATCATTTGAGTAGAGAAAGTTAGGTAATCTTAGACTTAATTTAAGGTTCACAACCCAACTCATTGCACCACTCAGTGTACAAGCAAAAACGACATCAGATCATAGAGTATATAAAGTACTTACTGTACAATAAAAAATAAAAATTCAGCAATATCTTCTACATAAAACTCAGGCAATGCTGCAAATACCTTGGGGACATCTGAATTTAAAGGCAGTGTTACGCTGTACAAGAGAAAAAGGTAAAACTTAAAAAATGATGTCATGGCACATTGATTACAAGGAATGTTATTTAAATACCTCATTTTGGAAAGAGCAGACCTTACTGCATGACACAACTGTGTAAAATGTACAACGAAGACCTTTAGAAGTTTACAAAGGATGAGAGAGACTTGGGCATGCTGTGTGTGCTAAGGTTAGCCTCAGCTTGATTTCTTTCTAGAGCTAAGGCAGGAGCTAAAATGGGGGGAAAATCCAAAGGTCATATTTGGTCATTTTCAGCAACTCAAACTGAGCCTACAAAGCCATGCATATATTTTACACAAGCGTTGCCAGATTTTTAGGGGGCACAGGCCAAACTCACATATACCTGTGAACCAGGCGATTCTTTCTAAACAAACATAAGCCAGTCCCAACTTAAGCAGCAGTGACTGTCAGTCCTTACTCTCCTGGACTCGGCCTGTTATCTCCAGCATGATGCTTCCAATGTTATAGTGGACTTTAAAAATGACAGCCACTAAATATTAATATAGCTTCATAGTCTATGTAAATACAACCTGGCAACTGAAACACAAATCTTCGAGAGGGTAAGGGTCTAGTTATGACTGATGAACAATTAGACAACACAGCGGGCACAGTGGAGACTCGGCAGAGGAGAAAGCACACTCACTCGGGATACGCAGGGTCCAGGATGCGCAGCAGCAGCTGAATGAGAAGGCCATAAAAACTCAGACATCTTCTCAGGAAGCTCTCGTCAAGTAAGCCAGCATCAGCACAGGCCTTGCACCGTACCAGTTTCTGTGGAAGTAGGTGTGCCCCCACCCACACATTAGTCTGGAGCCAAGGCCCCTCGGCATGACTAGGCAAGGAGAGGGGCCAGGAGATAAGGAACCTAGCTGCTAGAGTCTCTAGAACTTCCTTTCTCTCTAGCTACAGGACACTGGTGTTGTGTTAGGGTCTTTTTTTTTCCTGGAAGAAAAAAAAAAAAAAAAAAAAAAACAACAGGAAGGAAGGCATGCCATGCAAACAACTGAGCACAGAGGACAGCACACAGTTAGTGCTTGAGCTTAGTCACTGATACCATTACTCAGTGATTCAGATGGAGAACAGGGACGAGTGCAGGCCCTCTGGGTGTCAGGACAGTTAGTGGAAAAAAGCCAGACAAATTCTATCTGAATCTCCGCACCACTACTTATTGCTACCCTCAAGAAAAATGTCAGCCCGCTAGCCTGCAATACCTCAGAAGACGGCCCTGAGAATGACACACACACAGATGCCACTTTGTGATAAGCAGCGTCTTACCGACCCCTTGAAACGCAACTACGCAAAATATAAAGCGGGCTATAGATCTGTTTATTCTGCATCCTGTTGTCATGTTAAGAACATAAACATAACATAACAAACACAGAAAATGTGCACATGTGCTTCTGTTTTGTGAGCAAGATTTTTAGCTGAGTTTTGCCAGCAGGGACAATTCTGTCCCTGTTAGGTTCTGTAAGAATTGAAGAACAAGAGGGCAAGTGAAAGAGAATTTTCTACTCCCTCAGTGCTGGCTCAAGTGCCACAGTGGTGTGTGGCTGTGTGTACTGGAGTGTGTGTGGCACGGCCAGGAAGGGGAGGGGTTACATTGGGGATGAGAACACTTGTTAAGAATTCACTACATACGCATATATATATATATATACACACACACACATACATATATTCTCTGCTGAGATTTAAATAATTAGATACAGAAATATGCAAGAAGTCAACAAGTTTTAAATTGTCCTGTTTTACTTTGAGAGAAAAGAACAAGAAAAAAATAAGGACATACAACTGCTCACTCATGGCACGTATTCTGGTGCAAAGATTACTGTTGGGAAGCCAGTTCATAATTATGCCAACTGTACAAACCTTAAGCTGAGTTTTACAGCGCTTCAGCATTTCTCGGTGTCTGGTGGCCAGTGGGGAATCTTTCCATTGGCTTTCATTATTTTTCAAGTCTTCCACAGTTCTAAAATTAACAAAACAAAACACCTTACTAAGCAAATAAAAGAAAAAGACCCAGGTTCAAATTAAAACGGAGCCTCTGACATAATTCTTTCCTACTTAAGTACTTTATACTTACTTACTCATTCAATCATTTACATATGTATGTGTGATTATGCATGTACGTACGTATGCATCTATGTACTTTGAGACAGTTTCTCTGTGTAGCCTTTGCTGTCCTGGAACTCAATCTGTAGGCCAGGCTGGACTCAAACTCAAATTTCAGCCTGCCTCTGTCTCCCAAGTACTAAAAAGGTGTGTGCTGCCACCACCACTACCTAGCTTCACACTTAGGTATTTTTAAAACTAGAGCACATAGACCAGGCATGGTGCTGCATGACTCTAACCCTAGCATGGGGGAGGTCCAGACAGGTGGATCTCTGAGTTCAGGGCAGCCTGGTCTACACATCAGTTCCAAGGTAGAGATCCTATTTCAAAACAAAACAAAATATAAACCAGAGCCCATCCCAGGACAATAAGCTCTGGTTTAATTGGCAGCATTTTTTCTGTTTGTATATGGGGGGCAGAGGGAAGGGGGAGGTTCTCTGTATGGCCCTGGCTGTCCTCGAACTCAGAGAGCCACCTGCCTCTGCCTTTGCTGGGATTAAAGGCATGGGCCACCACTGACTAGCTAAGTGTCTCAAAGAATGTTCTTCATAGTACTTGGGAGGCAGGAAAAGGCACTTCTTTCTGGAT
Organism: Acomys russatus; assembly: GCF_903995435.1. Lineage (NCBI taxonomy): Eukaryota > Metazoa > Chordata > Mammalia > Rodentia > Muridae > Acomys > Acomys russatus. The sequence continues at coordinate 40,522,304 of NC_067165.1, forward strand.
TCAAGGCCAGTAGTCTACACAGTGAGTTCCAGGCCAGAGCAACATTGTGAGACAATGCCTCTCCCATTCCGCAGGTAAAAATGTACTGTAGATTTGATGAAATAATCATCTTCGCTGTTACCCTACTGTTCTGAGGTTAAAAAGAATTTCCTTTTAAAAGTTCCAAACTCAGGGGCTAGAGAGATGGCTCAGAGATTAAGAGCACTGGCTGCTCTTCCAAAGGTCCTGAGTTTAATTCCCAGCAAGCACATGGTGGCTCACAACCATCTATAATGAGATCGGGTGTCCTCTTCTGGTGTGTAGGTGTACAGGCAGGCAGAGCACTGTACACATAATAAATAAATAAATCTTAAAAAAAAAAAAAAAAAAAAAAAGTTCCAGGCTTTTTTTTGCCTCATCAACTCCCAAAGCAAAGGACAATTTGCCTCTGGCACTTCCTTCTTTCCTTGGCAGGCCTCCCCTCTGCCGAGTGCTCTTCCCTGTGGCTTGCTCACTCCCTTCGAGGTAACTGCTCAAACATTTATTGTGGAGAGACTGTCGACATTACCTAATACACACGTTTGCTTACTTCCCAGGATTCCACACCTTTCTCATCAAGTGTCTAAACATCAGACTTCCCTGACTCTTTGCTATCAGTATTTTTTCAAGACCTAGGCAGAGACAGTTCTCACTGAAGGCAGACTAGCTCCCATCAGTGCACGTGCACTTCTAGGAGCACAGGGCAGAGTGGTTTGGGCAGAGGCCATGGCATAGGTCCCACTGCTAGGCTGAAGCAGCTTCCCTGTTAGAGAAATCTAAGCACATCACCTTTCCCGGATATTCCAAAGAGTTCAAACAAAACAAAACACTTCACACTTCCCTTTCTACTTATTTCAGAAAAACAAGACTCTTTTAAAGATAACGCATCCAAGGAATGGAGCGATGCCTCAGTGGTCAAGAACAGCTGATGCTTTGGCAAAGGACATAGGCTCAGTTCCCAGCACCCACACAGTAACCTCAAACAATCTGTACCTCCAGTCCCACGGGATCTGACCTCCAAGGAAGGGTACCAGTGGTGCACAGACATACGTGTAGGCAAAACACTCATATACATAAAATAAACAAATATATAAAGATATCACACTCTAATCCTGGACAAAACCTTCAATACATGGCTGTGCTGGGTAGGGTTTTTGTTGTTGTTTTTCTTTTTCTTCTTTGGTCAACTTGACAGAGCCAGGGTTTTCTTGGGAAAGGGAACTTTAATTGAGAAAACATTTTAGAACTGGAGAGATGGCTCAGCCATTAAAGGCTAGGCTCACAACCAAAAATATAAGAGAAAATATTTTAGTCAGATTGGTCTGTGGGCAAGTCTAGGGGTCATTTTCTTTATTGGCAACTGATGTGTGAGGGCCTCCTAGCCTACTGTGGGTGGTGCCGTCCTTCGGCAGGTGGTCCTGGGACACATTAGAAAGCAGACTGAGCAAGCCATGGGGAGAGCCCAGCAGTAAGCAGGGCTGCTCCGTGGCTTCTCCTATTTCCTGCCTCCATGTTCCTGCCCTGACTTCCCTTCCTAATAGACTCCATCCACTGTGTTAAGCTAACCAAAGCACTGCTCCCAGGTTCCTACTGCTCCCGGTGTTTATCAGTGACCACACATGACAAAAGGACTTGGTAGCTGTCAGGTTTTCCTGGATTACGTGGCTGTCCCAGGGTTATCACAAAGGTCTTTCTAAGAGAAAGGAGGTAGGAGCAAAGCGACAGTGACAATGAGGTCAGAGAAGAGACAGCTGGACACACTCTGCTGCTGACTTTAAAAATGAGGAGAATGTGTCATGAAGCAAGAAAGTAGAAAGCTTCTAGAAGCTGAAAAAAGTGAGTAGCCAAAAAGGTTGCAACCCTGAGTCTAGGGCTTCTGACTTGCAGAGCATACAGACACATTTGTGTTACTATAAATTGCCCCGGGGAAGTCAAAGGAAAGAAATACAATGACTTTATAGGGTTGCAGATGCTACATAAAACAAGAGGCACAGGACCTGGCCTGGATGTGACGAAGGCCCAGTTACTGTTTGGCTTTAGGACGCTGGCAGCTCTAGGCCAAGTGGCCCCTCAGCACAAGGATAAAATGCTTGCCTCTAACAAGGCTGGATGAGGAAAGAAATAAGACAGCAGTGAGTCACAAGCTCCTAAGAAGCAGAGCAGTCCACCACAACCAACACACAACACAGGCTAACTTCATAGCCTTCCAGGGCCTCCGACCTGGAAGCCAGGGCAAAGGCTAGGTCTCAAAAGGCTCAAAAGAGAATCTGGGAGACTGTGATAACGCCACGGGCCCGCATCTTTAAATCTAAGGTGGCCTGCTGTCAGAGGTAGCTCTTGTAATGACTTTACCGGAGATCACCTTGCAGAGTAAAGCTCAATGCCTCTGTCCTACCCTACCACGCTTTAGCACCCCGGGAACTGCAAGTCAGAGCGGGGACTACACTGGGGAGATGACAAAGTCACAGGCAGGAGGAGCATGTCTGAAGGTGGCGCAAGACCTACTCCATCGGCTTTATGCTATGGGTCAGGGTCCTAAACAAAGAATCCACGTGCTGCTGCCTGTATTCAGACATAAGGCTAGGCCAGGGCTCAGAGGCAGGGCCTTCCCCAGGCTGTAGGGAGCGCATGCTTCCTTGCTCATTCTTGACACCAGGGCTATGAGCAGCTTTAATTCCTGACTCCAGATTGCTCTGATCCCTGCCTCTGTCACTACAGTCCTTCCTCTACTCTTACCCCTTTCTCTCTGCACAAAGGCCTGTGATGACAGGGCCTGTCCCGGATGATCCAGGATCATCTTGTTTGTGTCTGCTAGATCACTTTACCATAGGTAAGGTGACAGTCACAGATTCTAGGCCTAGGATGTGAACACCTTCAACTCCAGCACTAGGGAGGCAGAGGCAGGTGGATCTCTGAGTTCCAGGACAGCCAGCCCTGAACAGTGAGACCCTGAGTCAAAAATCACACTGAGCTGCTTCCAGGACTGAACAACTGGCTTAACATCCGACGAAATCAGCAAGTGCAAGGCCAGCCAGAGCTACACAGGGGCAAATATCACAGAAGACATTTAACTCCCTTAGTACATAGGAGTATTCAGGATCTGAAGGATAGAAAAACACCTTCCTCCTTCGCCCTCCGTTACCCCAACTACACACAAGTAGCTTTCCCTCTATCTGTGGCTTCACTTTTCATAGCTACAAAAATTTATGGTCAGACATGATCAGCACAGTACAGGGAGACAAAACAAGGGAAAATAGAACTTGCTGGCATATGCCTTTATTCTCCAGCACACCAGAGGTAGAGGCAGAGGCAGGTAGATCTCTGCATTCAGTGAGTTCTAAGACTATCAATTAGACTTTTTAAAAAAAAAGAACGACTGGGTGGTGGCGGCGCCCACCTTTAATCCCAGCACTTGGGAGGCAGAGTCAGCGGATCTCCGTGAGTTCTCCTGGTCTACAAAGGGAGTCAAGGACAGCCATGGCTACACAGAAGAGAAGGAGAAGGAGAAGAAGAAGAGGAGGAGGAGGAGGCAGTGGAAGAGAAGGGAGAGAGAGACTGATTCATACAGACAAGGAGACCTTGAACTACCTCACAGGTGCTGAGATACCAGAAAGCAGCCACCAAGCCCAATGTCAGAACTTTTATTTTAGTGTATAATTATAACTGTTCCATTGTTATTAGCTGTTAACCCCTTAGTGTACTTAATTTATCAAATCTTACAAATATGAATTCATAAGAAAACAGTATAAATAATGAAGTTTTATAGCATTCATAATTTTAGGCATTCATTAACTGTCTCAGACTTCTATTTAATGCTGTGTTAGAAATAACAGCAGGCTGAGGCTCGAGAGGTGGCTCAGCAATTAAGAGCACTTCGGCTATCGGAGAGGAACAGTGTTCTGTTTCTAGCACCAACATGGTGGTTCACAAGTGTCTGTAACTCCAGTTTAAGAGGATCCAATGTCCTCTTCTGGCTTCTGAGTGTACCAAGCATGTGGTGTGTGTGTGCGCACGCACACACACACACACGGAAATAAAACACTCATAACATAAAATTAAAATATATATATTAAAAAAAAGAAAAAACAAAAAACCACGGGGCTGGAGAGGTGGCTCAGGGGTTAAGAACACTGTTGCTCTTGCAAAGGACTTCAGTAAATTCATTAGCACAAAAAGGAGCCAAAGTCATGTGGAGTTCCAGTTCCAGGCCTGACATCTTCTTCTGACCTCCATGGGCACTGACACATGTGGCGCATATTAAGACACTCACATACATAAAATAAAATTAGATAAATCCTAAAAAATAAATCTAGCAAATTAGTTCAAAAGTACATAGTGAATGAACTAAAACATGAAAGTATAGAAAAGAACACAACAGTCTACAAACAAGACAATAATATGTGGAAAGCAAACCTGAAAGAATCTACTGAGTTGAGGCTGGAGAGATGGCTCAGAGGTTAAGAGCACTGGCTTCTCTTCCAGAGGTCCTGAGTTCAATTCCCAGCAACCACATGGTGGCCCACAACCATTTATAATGTGATCTGATGCCCCCTTCTGGCCAGCAGGTGTACATGCAAACAGAGCATTGTATACATAATAAATAAATAATTTTTTAAAAAAGAATCTACAGAGTCAATATTGAGTACATGATCAGAGAAATGTATAGTTATGGATATTCAGTATGACAATTTCTCTGACAGCCAAACTAGGACAAATGGAGGTAGCTTTGAATGGCCCGTCCACCAAATATCTGTTTCCACATCCCCAAGGTGCTAGTTTGCTTGGAGAACCTGAACATCCAGAAATGCTTGGGCTTCAAAACACAGCAACAGTGCTAATGATTCGATAACTGACAACCGAGGCTACAAGCCATCGTTTGGGTTCCTAAGAGACAGACCACAGGCCAAAAGGGGAATTGCACGTTTCTCCTGACTATCATGGGACCCGGGGCTTGACAGTTCAGGGCAGAAGGCACATCTAGAAGGCGGCACTCTTGAAAGTGGTCCTGGTTATTTCACACCCAGGGGAAACAGTTTTTTCAGTATGTGCGGCCAGAAAATAACACCAAGGGTTCAGAAATCAAGCTTTGGATCACACGTCATCACCTAAAGAACAAGAGGCACAGGGCACACTGCAATGTGCACACCCTACATCTACTGACTACAAGCAATTGCTTGTGCATAAAAGGCAGCAGTAACCGCAAGCCAGGCCAGGGAGTGTGCCACATACCTATTGAGCTCTCGGATGGCTCGCAGTCTGCGGATGTAGCGACGACAACTAGGCAGAATGGAGAGGTGGTGAGCATGCAGGGTGAGAAAGAAACACTCCGTAGGGAATTTTGGCTCAGAAAACGGAGGCTGATCATCTCCATCTAAAAATAAAGAAAACAAAAAACAAACAAAACCCAACGTGAATCCTCAACTATCGTCAATTATAAGCCATAAGGACAAAGTACAATCCTGAAGAGCCAGTTCATTCTGTGTGTGTGTGTGTGTGTGTGTGTGTGTGTGTGTGTGTGTGTGTGTGTGAGAACAAGGCTTTGCATTTGCATATGTTAGGTTGGCACTTGCATCTTTCTACACCTTACTTTTTAGACTGGGTATCTCACTGAACATAGATGTCACCAGTTGGCAACTGTAGACAACCAATGACACACAGATCATGCTGTCTCCTTTCTTCCACCAGTGTTGGGGTGACATGTATACTGCCACGTCCAGCTTTTATGTGGGTGTTGGAAGCTGAGCCCAGGCATTCATGCTTGCCTAGGAGCACTTTACTGACCATCTCTGCAGTCCAAGAATTTTTATTGTGTTGTTTTCTGGTTGTGAACCTAACCTTTAACAGCTGAGCCATTTCTCCAGCCCTTGTGTTGTTTTTTGAGATAGGGTGTCTCTATGTAGCTCTAGCTATCCTGGAATTCACAGAAATCTGTCCGCCTCTGCCTCTCAGTGCTGGGATTTAAAATGCACCAAGCCTCCAAGAATATTGTCTTAAAAAAGAGAACTATGCCTTTATTCCCGTATTTCTCAAATTAAGCTGGCTGAATTGGCTGCTTTGAAAGGTGATCAGTCAAGGAGACCAAATCCCAAATCCCCATCTGATTCCTCAGACTCTTCTTTGGCTTCAGCCTTGGCTGGGGCTGCAGCAGGAGCAGGAGCAGCCGTGGTGGCTGCAGCCACAGGGGCAGCAACCACACATGCAGATGGATCCGCCAAAAGGCCTTGACCTTCTCAGCAAGAGGGAAGGTGTAGTCAGTCTCCACAGACAAAGCCAGGACCCTCGTGTACCCACTGATGATAGAGTGCGACACCGAGGCAACAGTTAGGTAACCAATCTGTAGACAATCACTGGCAACATTTCAAACACCCTCTAGGAGGTGAGAGTACAGAGTCTGCTCGCACTTCAGGGTTATAAATGCTGCCATTGTCAAGCACCTGCTGGATGAGCAGCCCAAAGGAGAAGGGCGGGATGCTCAGCATGTTCAGCAGTGTGGCCTCGCGGGCTCCCACTTTGTTGCCAGTCTTTTGTTTTTTTTTTTGTTTTTTTTTTTTTGTTTTTGTTGCCAGTCTTATCAGCGGCACATAGCTCAGAATTTAATTATGCCTCTGGAGATTTTAGTGGTGATGCCCAAAACCTGGAAGAACCAATGTCAATGTTCTGGGCTGGCACACTGACTTCCCATGGGGTGATAGTACCAGCACGGGCAGGAGCGGGCACCTTACTGGCCAGCAGCATGTCCCTAATCTTGGCAAGGTCCTCCTTGGTGCACACAAAGCCCACATTCCCCCAATATAAGGCAGCAGCTTCTCCAGAGCAGGGTTGTTTTCCAGGTGGCCCCTGGTGGCCTTGCACATCGTGGTGTCCTTGCCCATCAGCACCCCGGCCTTTCCTCGCAGGGACATGCGGATCTGCTGCATCTGTTTGGAGCCCACTTTGTCTGCTCCCACAGTGAAACATTTTGTGTAATCATCTAAAAGTTGGATGATCTTAAGGAAGTAGTTGGACTTCCAGGTTGCCGTCTTCACGGGGCATCACGGCGGTGTGTCAGCGATTGCCACGCAGGGTTTAAAGACAATGTCACTTTAATGAGGACACCTGGCGAGAGAGCTAAACTAGAAACTTATGTGGTGTTCTGAAAGAAACAAATTCCTTGTGCTGTACTTAATGGCCCTGTATCCTCTTATCTGATTAAATGTTTTCATAGGTCAAGCTTTTATCTTGTCTTCCTGATATATTCTATAAAATCATCTTCATTTTCCACGCGGAACATATTACTTCAATTTGAAATAATTAGGCCGTATTAATAAATCGCAGTCATTTTCCTACAGGTTTGTGGTTTTGCTCTTGCTAGGAAGAACTATGTACAAAGCAGCCGCGCTGTGAGTAGAGTCACTGAGGATCCCTGCACGGTGGTTTTTAATTAGCACATAGCTGGACTCACTTATAGGGTAGAGTTCACACTTGAGCCGAGTGTACAAGTATCATGGCAGACGCTTCAGGCACTTACCCTTTCTCTGTGGGAACACTCAAACCCTCCCAGGCACTGTATGAAGTCTGCCCCGAGCTGCTGACAACCACGCCCTTCCTGCCGAGCTGAAGAACTTTAGGCTGCTTCTCCCACACAACTGCACCTTTAGGCAGCTGTAGTGCTCCAAGGCCAGTGTTGCTGCTTAGGAGACCGAGGCAGGGGGCTCGATTGAGTCTAGGAACTTGAAGCTAGCCTAGGCAACACACGAACACATGGAGTCCTCAACTTAAAATCCGGGCCACCAGGCCACCTGCTGCTCTACTCAGCATCCTCTTGTGCCTCCAGCACACCTATTACAATTTGCTTTTCTCAAGTACTGCCAGAATTTACTTTAGAGTGATGAAGTGAACGCCACTCACAGAGCTCAGCCAGCCACTCATTCACATCCTCCATCGTAGCATTTATTCGTGTCTCGTCATTCGGGAGATTGATCCGACATCTTGGGTGGAATATATAAGTGGGGTCAACTGTTTCTAACTTGATTTTTGTACTTAGCTGCTGCAGGACCCAAAGGAGGTTCAACATAAACCCATCTGTAGACACCAGCCGGTCATCTGCCTGTAAAGCAATTGAAACAATCGCTAAGCACAAATCTGGCCAGTGACAGGACATGTGGTAACCAATGCCGACGACCAACTAGCAGGTGGCAGCCAAGCAAAGTTCACCCATCCACCGACCACTGCACTAACCCTAGAGTTCGTACAATACAAGTCACATTTTAGAGAGGATCTCTAGAGAGGATCTAAAGGTCAGAGAATCAAGGTTCCTAAGCAACAATACAATAAATGTAGCTTCTTTCTCTGCTTATCCCTCAGGAACATCCGCACTATGCGCTATGCTCTGCCCTGTGACGGCTTCCCCATCTTAAACAGTGAGCACAGTCCTGCCTGAATAACAAGAGGTTCAGTGAGCACACACTAGAACTATTTTAAGGCTTTACACATAATAAGCCCACAGGTTAGCTGCCACTCTTAACCCCATCTGGCAAATGAAGAAACTGAGGCACAGAGAAGTAACTGTCAGATATGGGCTAACTTACAGACCACGTGTAGCTGAAGCCAGCTGTAAATGTGGCTCAGTATAAAGCTATAAGCTTACACAAAGTGTGAGGAAGTTTTTGGGTTTTTTGGTTTTCGAGACATGGTTTCTCTGTGTAGCCCTGGCTGTCCTGGCCTCGAACTCACAGCGATCCACCTGCCTCCACCTCCCGAGTGCTGGGATCTCAAGCATGAGCCACCACACCTGGCTGCATGATGAAGTTTTTGCATGTGATCTCTGTTAAATTGACTGCATGGTTATAGGGTGTTGAGTTCTAGGTGACAACACCATGTGACAATGTCAACAGACTGGGCTTATCAGAATTCTAACCAGAGTCAAGAGTCACTGGGCTTTTGCTCTTCTTCATACTTTTTATTCTTTTGCTTCTGAGTAATTATCATTATTTGTTTTTCCTGAGACAGGGTTTCTCTGTGTAGCCTTGGCCATCCTGGACTCACTTTGTAGACCAGGCTGGCCTCGAACTCACATCAATCCGCCTGCCTCTGCCTCCCGAGTGCTGGGATTAAAGGTGTGTGCCACCACGCCCGGTACGCTGGAATTTTTCCTTTTTCAGCCCTTCCTATGAGCACTGGAGTCCTCGAGAGCTTGCAGTGCTTCCTCGGGTTTGCTTCCCAACCTACTCCTTGTCATTTCCTTGTGACACCTCTCCCCTCCAGTGGCTCCTCCCACAGTCCTCACCTGAGAGTCCTGGCCAGACTCAAGGCCATGGTTCTTTTTCACCTGTCCATTTCTCCAGGCCCACAGGCCTGTCTTGGGCTTGCAATGATGCTGGCTTGTTTTTACTCTAAGACTCCATCACCAGCAAGGCTCTACTCTCAGCCCTGCAATGACTGGCTCCGCAGTCCAAGCTTTAAGAAACAGCTGGCGTGGTGGCGCACGCCTTTAATCCCAGCACTCGGGAGGCAGAGGCAGGTGGATCGCTGTTGAGTTCGAGGCCAGCCTGGTCTACAAAGTGAGTCCAGGACGGCCAAGGCTACACACAGAGAAACCCTGTCTCGAAAAACCAAAAAAAAAAAAAAAAAAAGAAACGGCTGACCCGTGACCCGATTAAGACCCACTCCTGTGCCTTCCTTGCGGCACTGCACAAGTACCCCCAAGCCACTGAGCTTCCGTCAGACTTCATTACTGTTGGGAATACTGTGTTGCAAGTCCACTCCCTGCCTGAGACCTTGGGCTGCCCACAAGCAAGTGGCTGGCGTGCCTTGTCCCATGCTGTCTTCCTGATGCCCAGATCACCACAGCCTGCGAGGTGCTGAGTTAAACCTTCACTAGAAAAACTGGTTTAATGTGTAGCTGGAAGCATTTAGGGGACTCATACCTGCATCTGGGCTTTCTTCATGTTGGCATTGACAAGGGCCGCCATGTAACTGAGAGCTGCTTCCCGAGTTTCACCGTTTAATAGAACACTATGCAGAATCTTGAAAAGCTCTTGCTGAATTATATCCGAAAAGGAAAAAGAACAATTGACTTCTGTTTTACTTTAAGAATAGCTTCTTGTTCCCCACCTTCCCCTCCCACAGCCACTTCTGTAGGGAACCCAAACACAGTCAACAAATACAAGAGTGTGTGTGTGTGTGTGTGTGTGTGCGCGCGCGCGCACGTGCCCAGGAAGAACATGGAGAGTAGTGGCATGCAGCAGGGAGGCTGTTGAGTGGTCACTGTTTTAACTAACAGCCTTCTCTTTCACTTTGGCATGACACCCTAGAGAAATAAGCATAGCTAGGTGTCAGTCACTGCGAGTCAGTTTGACCATGGGCATCCATGAGGCGCTGGCTTTGGCACTCAGCTCTGCCCAGCAGAAGCAGCCACAACAACAAGTGAGAAGAGCAATGGGGATGAGATCGTTGTGGCTTCTACGTGAGTGACCTGAGCAGCAGGATCTATGAAGCGGGCCTCTCTTTCCAGGGCAGGCCCTCTCCTCTGACGTCCTTCTGAACACCTACCCGTCCCAGCTCCAGATAATGCTGTAGTGACTGGCTGACCACACGGGTGTTCTCCAGGGTAATGGCAGGCCCTGAGAAGTATTTCTCAACCACCTTTGACTGAAAGGAGAGGGGAGTATTCAATAAGCGTACAGCGAGCATCAGTGGAGGGCTGACTAGTGTGCAATGTGTACTCACATCGTCCTCTGCGAAGACTGAGAAGCTAAAAAAGGCCCCTAAGTAGGAGAGTCTCTGCAGCTCCCGCCCAGAACCAGGGCTTAAGGACTTCGGCAACCACAGGGGTAAAGAGGCGACCTAGGACAGCACAGAGGGGCAGTAAGCTGCTGAAGCCGCTGGCAGAGGAGGAGCTCAGAGTGCCCAGCGGTCAGCTACATGGGTGGGTGTGGCCACCAAGCACCCGAAAACAGAAGGCACAAACAGGTCAGGTTCCCTTTCATATTCTTTGACTTCAGATAGAGGGTACTCTCCAATATCCATGCATTTTTATTTATTCTTTTACAATTGTGTGTGTGTGTGTTTTGATGTACTTCCTCCCTCTGTCGTTTCTTGCCATCATCTCCCTCCCACCAAACCCTTCCTTCCCACAGGTGCTCCTCCTATTCTCACGTGTTTTCTGTGTCACACACTGCATCTTACACCAGCCTGAGTGAGTGTGGCACCATTTACTTCACAAGCTACACTACTAGAAGAGGACTACAGCAGTGGGTATACTACTGAGGACAACGACTCTCCCCAAACCATTAACTACCTATGATAGGTCAAGACACTCCTAAGTGAAATTCAAGAGACCCGTTCTGGTGCTACTCAAAGGATCTGTGCATATCCCCACAGCACCCACTATTCTAGGTGCAGAGCACTTACCTCCAGAAAACCAGACAAAAGGAAAACACTTCATCATAGAAAACACTACATAATACCAATTGAACAAATCATGGTTCCCCCTGCCTACATCCAAATGCCTTCCAAGAGAAGTCTTTACATGATGCGACTTTAAAAATGGCCTCTGTGTCATGACAAGAGTCAACGTGCAAACCCGCCAGGCAGGCACTTACCAAATTGCACATAGGGTGTGTCTTCCCAAACTTGGTTTCACAGAGTTCACCCAGTGCCTAGAAATAAAATAGGAAGGGATCATTGAGTTGTGTTGTCCCACAATGCTGCCAAGGGACAAATGAAAGCAAGGGACCACTTTCATTCCACTACAAAAGCTTAGGGAAACTCACTATGAGTTTTCCTGCTTAATAAATGAATACATGTGCACTACAAACAAACAAAAGCAAAAAACAAAACAAGTAAACAGAAAATAAATAAACCCAACCCTGCTTAGGTGGCCTGGTGCACACTTTAATCCTAGTACTCAGGAGGCACAGGCAGGCATGCTGATCTCTGTAGTTTTGAGGCCAGCCTGGTTTACAGAGTTCCAGGACAGCTAAGACTACATAGTGAGATTGTGTTTCTAGCAAAACAAAACAAAAACTTTTGTGGGAGGGGGGAAACATGACCAAAATATGTTGAGAGAGTATTTAAACAAACAAACAAAAGCACTCAAAGGGAAGTACAAAGCACAGCCATAGTCGGTCACACTTCCTTGCAGACAGAGTACGCTTTGATGTCCCAGGGAGCAGCTTTCTAAAGGTGTGCACTTAGGTTTTAAAACTGAGTTTTGCTTCCCATCATGTCTCGACACAAGATTTGTTGCACAGACTGTGCTAATCCTGCCAGCATCACTCCGAGCTTTACCCTGGCCCCTAGAAGCTACCCATATAGAGCACACTGAAAGTGTGATGTGCTTCCAGACAGCCTCGGGGGCCTTCTTCAGCGTTGCAGTCCCTCCACACTCCACAGTTACTATCAACAGGTTAGTCTAGACCCATCGAGCCACACTGAATACATAATTAGTTTTCCTGTGACTTAGACAGAGCTATAGAAGCTCTAACAGCCACTGACCCTTTGGTCAGAGGTGTTGAAGTCACTGACATAGGAAACTACTAGATTTAATTTCTCATTGCCTAGTGCAGGATATCACATATTGGGGGAGGGGGGAGTGCTTTGCTATGTTGCCCAGGTTGGCCCAGAACTCTTAATTCTCCTGCCTTAACCTCCTAAGCACTGGGACGGTAGGCACATGGGACATGTCTAGTGACACCAACATAAAAACTACCCTCTGGAGACCACAGCATGGGACGAAGCAAAGCTGGCCCCAGCAGTCTCCCCTTCCTGCCTTATTTCCCCGCCCCCTTCTCTTCTCCTTCCTGCGCTCTCCATGCACCCTCATTATTGCACTAGCATCAACAGCAGGTCCCAAATTAGATCACTTACAACCAAAAAGGAGGCTTCTGTAAGGGCACTTTGCTGACATCTGTCACTAAATTCTTTTCATTAAAACACTAAACCATTTCAAGCAGGAACAAAAAGACAAGTTTCAAAGGGCATTTGAGAAACCTGAACAATAACGGTGCAATAGAAACAGCCTTAGAAACAGGTCAAAGTCTTTAATTTATCTACTTCCTTTCTTTCTTTTCTTTTTTTTTTTTTTTTTGGTGGAGGGCGGGGGAGACAGGGTCTCACTATATAGCCCGGGCTTGTCTGGGACTCACAATGAGGCCCTCCTGCCCCAGCCTCCTGAGTGTTGAACACAGCACACCAGGACGTCATGTACTCAGGATGATCTCACACACTATATAGATGTGGGTGACTTTGAGCTCCTGAGCCTCCGGCTCTGACTCCAGCCCAGGGATCACAGGTGCACTAACATACCTAGCTTTACGTTTTGTTTGTGAGACATTGTCTGATCTGTAGCCAGGGCCGGCTTTAATTCATAACTAATTTTCTTGCCTCAGATTTCCAATAGCCAGGTTGCTGAGCCAGTGCCCCTGGCTCAGCCTCACCCTCTCATTCCCAGCATTGTTATGAACTTTACCCTGCTAATTATACGACCATCAGTTTTTCTGTTCTCAATTTTTCTGTTGATTTGTTTGTTTGGGTTTTTTTGTTTTCTTGAAACAGGGTTTCTCTGTGTAGTTCTGGCTGGCCTGGAACTTGCTCTGTAGACCAGGCTTGCCTTGAACTCTGAGATCTGCCTGCCTCTGCCTCCCGAGTGCTGGGGTTAATGGCATGTACCACCACTGCTCATTTACGTTTTGTTTTTGGCTTTTCAAGACAGTTTTGATTTTCCTAACAGTAGATCTTTTGTCACCTGTCTGAGCACTTATCACAGTAGAACTGTGCAGAGGTTTTGCTATGACGCAACTTTCACCCCAAATTCTGAACACCCTAAGGGAAGAGAATTTGACCCACAAGCATCTATGATCTGGTGCAAGGTACAGGGCACACGCCCAGGTAACAATGAGTTATATCAGCATAATGAAATTAAATCAATAGAGTAAAGAAACAAACATAGGACAAACACAGCTCAGAGGTTAAGAGCACTGGCTGCTCTTTAAAGGGTCCCGAGTTCAATTCCCAGCAACTACATGGTGGCTCACAACCATCTATAATGAGATCTGGTTTCCTCTTCTGGAATGCAGATGAACATGCAGGCTAAACACAGTATACATAGTAAATATAATCTTAAAAAATAATTTAAAGTTTCAGTTTCTTTATGACCTCAATCTATACAAAGTTGTAAACATACACAGGGTGAATACATTCCATGGTTTGACATTTTCCCCATTATAATCCTATAATAAATAAAAATACCTGAAGACATTCGTCTCCCAAAATTTCAATGAAGCAAATTCCAAACAGAAAAGAGCCTCTCGTTTGTTTTGTTGTTGTTATTTTTGGTTTTTCATTTTTTGAGACAGGGTCTCTCTACAGATCTCTGGTTGTTCTAGAATTCACTATGTAGATGATGCTGGCCTTGAACTCAGTAATCCATCTGCCTTTGGCTGCAAATTATGGGATTGGATTAAAGTTGTGGGCCACAACGCCTCTCATATGCACAGCACAGTTTGACAACAGTAAAGTCCTTGGTGAGAATACAGCTAATGATTCTCACTATAATTTGTACTCGTTCTGAGCAGCTCAGGGCATCAGGCACATGTCTGTTTAGAAACAGAGACTACAGCTGAGATGCATGGCCTCAGGGACTCGCTCTCCCCAGTGTACCACCCACAGGTACAACACAGCCCTTTGATCTCATTATGAGCAATTTTTAAAAAAGATTTATTTATTTATTATGTATACAGTGCTCTACCTGTGTGACAGAAGAGGGCATTAAATCACATTATAGATGGTTGTGAGCCACCATGTGGTTGCTGGGAATTGAACTCAGGACCTTTGGAAGAACAGCCAGTGCTCTTAACCTCTGAGCCATCTGTCCAGGCCGAGCAATTTTTTTTTTTATGTGGGTGTGGTAAACATGGGCAACTGCATGTGTGGATGCACAGGTATGCTCGTGTGGGTGTACATGGGCGACCGCATGTGTGGATGCACAGGTATGCTCGTGTGGGTGTACATGGGCGACCGCATGTGTGGATGCACAGGTATGCTCACGTTGGTGGAGGGATGGATCGATGCTGGGAAACGTCCTCAGTCAATCTTCTAGCTTACTCTCACTGGAGCAGAATCTCTCCATCACACTCCCAGCTCACTGACAATGGTAGTCTCTCTAGCTAGGCTGATGCAGGGATCCTCTATCTCCACCTTCTAAGACTGGAGTGACACACCCACAGACACACCCAGATTTATGTGGGTCCAGTCTTCCTGCTTGCCAGGCAACTACTTTAACTACTAAGTCACTCCCACTTGCCCACAAATGTATTAACAGGTTATTACATTTTGAAATTATTCACTTAGTGTGTTTGTGTTCTATGTGCACCCACACAAGCACACGCATGCATGTACACAGAAGTAGGCACACACATGCCAAAGCCAATATTAAGAAATAAGAACAAACCTTTTCAGCAGTTGCTTACTGCCTTCCACCTTGTTTTGGGGCAGAATCTCCTGTTTTTACCATTGTTTTGCTGTTCCAAGCCAACCAGTGCATGAGCTTGCAGCCAATTATCCTAGATCCACCTCTTATGTTAGCATGGATAGACGTGGACTACAGACATGAGTTAGCACGCCTGGCTTTTTTATGTGGGTTCATAGGAAACAAACTCAGGTCATGGGCTTGTGTGTCAAGTGTTTTAACCTGCCGAGCCATCTCTCTGGCCCAGGTGGGCATGGCAGCACAGAGTAATCATCTTAGACTAAAGGAGGTTCACAATATAGGCGGGCTTGGGCTACACAGGAAGATATTACGTTGATTTGGTTGGAGATTTTTCCCTTGAGACAGGGTTTCTCTGTGTAGCCTTGGCTGTCCTAGACTCACTCTGTAGACCACGCTGGCCTCCAGCTGAGTGATCTGCCTGCTTCTGCCTCCTGAGTGCTGGGATGAAAGGCGTGCGCCACCATGCCTGGCTTGGGGATTTTGTTTTAAAGATTCATTTTTTTAATCTGTGTGCATATACGTACACTCCTACTGAGTGCAGATGCTCGTGCAGGTCAGAAGAGGGCTGGAGTTACAGGCAGTTTTGCAAACTAAACTCCGGTGTGCACAAGGGTGAGCACTCTTGACTGCTGAGATACCTCGCCAGCCCCAATTTGGCGGTGTTTTCCCACTTATTAGTTCTCTGTGTGTGTGGAAAGGACAGTACGTATGTGCAAGTCAGGAGAGAACTTCATGAATTTGGTTCTCTCCTTCATCCCTACGTGGGATGACAACGTCCTTCGTTGTCAGGCTTGCACAGCAAAAGCATCTTTAACTGATGAGGTATCTCATCAACCTTACCATTGTTTGACTTTTAAATCTTAAATATGATTTGTTTGTTGTTCTGAAAATTAGCAAGATGCCCCCAACAGTCATGCTTTGTGCTAGCTACCCAGTATGGCAAAGATTCCCATTGCTGCCTCAGCCACTGCTGTGTAGTACTGGCAGGGGTGCCATATGGGAAGCTGCCAACGCACCCCAGCAGCTCAGGACACAGCCACACTGTCCACCCTACACAAGGCTCTCAGGTTTAAATCAAAAAGCAAGAGTGATCTACACCTGTCATCTCAGCACTTGAAAGGTAGAGGCAGTAGGGTCATGAGTCAAGGATCATCTTCAGCCGGGAAGACATGAGACTCTGTCTCAAACAAACAAACAAACAAACAAACGAACAACAAAAACAAGGCTGAACACAGATCTGAAAGAAAAATAGTTACTCAAATATCTATTAAAGGAAAGAAGAAGACTTTACCATAAGGGGGTATTTAAAGTAGTCGCTATCGAGGGAGCACTCTTTGGCAGCAAGAGCCAGGCCTTGTAAAATAGGGATAAAGATCTGCAATAAAAGAAGAAAACCACACACATTAGGTTTAAGGACAGTGAAGCATGCAAGCACCTCAGGCAAGCTACTGAGTCTGTAGGGCCAGGCACCCTTGCTCTTCCCTCCCCCAAGAGAAACCTTTGCCCCCTCCATATTAAGGACTCCCGAATCCTTGAGTGTTGACTGGTCGGTTGGACACATACGCGTAAAGCAGCGGAGCTCAACTTTCCAGAAGGATGTTGGTGGGCACTAACACTGCAGCAGGTCACTCAGCTTGGGCACAGGTAGCACTGCCCAAGGCTGTGAGGGGTTCCTGTTACCTCACTACTGCCCTGCCCCGCAGCACTGTGCTGCTGATTAATACACATCTAGGATCTGTAAGAAAGTTACACTAGGCTGGTCCAAAAGTAGTGAGTTATCACAATTCATTGTTCAGTCAGTTGCAGACTGAACTCTATTTTCCCCCTTCTCACTACTGCACTTGTCTACTCTTAAATAAATAAGTAAATATTAAAGCTGGGCTGTGGTGGCGCACGCCTTTAATCCCAGCACTCGGGAGACAGAGACAGGCGGATCGCTGTGAGCTTGAGGCCAGCCTGGTCTACAAAGTGAGTCCAGGACAGCCAAGGCCACACAGAGAAACCCTGTCTCGGGGGGGGGGGGGGGGGGGGGGGCGGACACAAAGGTCTTAAAATCAAAGGTTATGAATATGCAAGATTAAAACAAAGTAAAGTTCATCGTGCCAACTGATAACATTCACAGTGAAAGCTAGGAAAAGACATATCCCACATATGATGTTCTTATTTATTTTCTTTTTAGCATATATTAATTATGCACGAATTTCATTATGCACAAAATGTATTTTTATGATACCCTGTTACACTGTGGTGGCTCCTTCAGATTCCCACTTGTCCTCTTCCTCTAACTAGTCACTTTGCGACTGTCATGCCCCACCCCCTCAATTTCTTTCGTTCTTCTTCTGACCCAATGAGTTTACTTAGGTGAGAGGGTGCTCATACCAGTTTGGGCACCTATACCATTCACTGGCTATATCACTCAAGACAGTATCTTTCCAGCGCCCAGCCGCTGCTAACAGCAGTGGAGGGGTGGAGCTCCGTGAGTTCCTCCCTTACCCCACGACATGGTGTATCTAGACAGCAGAAAGGCACTTAGCCAAAAACTGGAGTAGTAATTAGCCCAACTGTACCTGCTTGAACACCTCTTCATCCTGGTGAGTGGTCCTCACCAGCTCTTGAATGAAGCCATACGGGAGATTCCTGCACAGCATATACGGCACAAGGAAGGATGGCTGTTGCAAGGACCTGAAGACCCAAGAAAAGCAAGAGCTCTGATGGGAGCATGTGGAAGGCCCTGGCGACACAGCCAAGCCAGTTACGCAAACACAAGACCCACCAAACAGTCTACACAAGCACTGCTTATGCAAGGCATGACCTTTTCTAACACTGGTGACATTTGGCCTTTTCAATGTGACATCAGTGAAGCTGCAGAGACAACAACTCTTTCTAAGTAAAGCTTGAGGGCTGGAGCGCTTCAGTGACAGGACACTTGCCCAGCATGTGCAGAGCCCGGGGCGGGGCCTCAGCAACGGAAAAGAAATAATAAATGCATTTTAAAATGAATTATGGGGACCAAAGAGAACTGGCTGCTCTTGCAGAAGATTTGTTTGGTTCCCAGTATCCATGTGTTGGCTCACAGCTGTTTCTAACCCCAATTCCAGGAGATCCAACACTTTTTTCTGCCCTCCAAGAGCTCCGCAAGCATATGATGCAACACACACTCCTCTCTCTTCTCTTCTCTCTCTCAAAATAACCACACAAATAAGTGAGTCTAAATTTTTTAAGGTTTATTTACTTATTATTATGTATACAGTGGTCTACATGTACACCTGCATGCCACACGAGGGCATCAGCTCTCATTATAGATGGATGGTAGTGAACCACCATGTGGTTGCTGGGAATTGAACTCAGGAAGGGCAGTCAGTGTTCTTAATCTCTGAGCCATCTCTCCAGCCCCAGTCTAAATTTTTTTAAACAATAAAGAGTTATTATTTATTTTACTTGTTTATGCCAGATCCACATAAGGGGAAAAAAGATTAGCTGTTATCTTTTTCAAACTCTTTTTCTTTTTTGTTACTTGGTTTTTATTGTTTGTTTTTGTTGTTGCTGTTGTTGTTTTGGTTTGGTTTTTCCAGATAAGGTTTTTCACCGGGTAGTGGTGGTACACACTTTTAATCGCAGGACTAGAGAGGCAGGTAGATCTCTGTAAGTTCAAGGCCAGCTTGGTCTAGCTAGTTAGCTCCAGAATATCCAAAGCCACACAGTGAAACCCTGTCTCAAAAAACAAAAAAACAAAAACAAAACCCACAAGGTTTTTCTGTGTAGCCCTGGATATCCCAGAACTCTCTTTGTAAGACTGGCCTGAATCTAGAGATCTTGCCTCTGCCTTCCAATGCTGAGATTAAAGGCATGTGCCACTTCATCCGGTTTTGTGACTTGTTTTTTAAAGACAAGGTTTTGTATGGCAGAAAGGCTTCAAACTAGCCAGCAACCCTGCCTCAACCTCCCAAATTCTGGGATTATAGACATGTGGCACCGTACAGTCTAATTTTCCTTCATTTTGAAAATACTTAAAGAATATACGGTTATAGTACAGACAATAACCAGAAAGAAAAAATCCATTTTTTTCCATTTTCCCTTTAGCTATTTTTACATAAAAGACACAAATATAGGGCTGACGGACTGTGATGTCAGTGGTTAAGAGCACTGCCTCTCTTCCAAAGGACCTAGATTCAATTCCTAGCAACCATGGCAGCTAACAGCGGTCTCTAACTCCAGTTCTGTCGGTTCTAATGTCCTCTTCTGGCCTGTATGGCCAGCAGGCATGCATGTGATACACATATATAGAAGCAGGCAAAACACCGATACACATACAATGTTACTTTGTTTTGTTTTTTGAAACAGGTTTTCTCTGTGGAGTCCTGGCTGTCCTAGAACTCACTCTGTAGACCAGGCTGGCCTCCAACTCACAGAGACCCATTTGCCTCTGCCTCCCAAGTGCTGAAATTAAAGAGCTGCACCACATTCTAATCCCCCACCACCAAAAAAAAAATTTTTTTAGTGAAATATGCCATTTTTTTTATTAACCTTAAAGGCTATGCAAATTTTCTGAAACAGGCAGATCGTAGCACTGTGGCTAACTTCCAAATTGTTTTCCCACTACTGTATTTTGTTTCGTCTTGTTTAGGTCTCACTATAAAGCCCAGGCTGGCCTCCTTGTGCTGGTGGTGGTTCTCCTGCCTCTGCCTCCTGAATGCTAGGATTATAAGGGATCATAGGTATGTGTCACCTCACCTGGTTTCCACCCACTATTCTCGGACATCTCCTAACAGAAATCAATGTGGAGACACACGGAACCTAATTACTCTGTCACAAACGTATACTCATTTCAATCACTAGGTTTTAAATTAAATTATTAATATTCTGCCTGGAGTTTATATTTTTTTGTTTTTTATTTTATGTCATTGATGTTTTGCCTGCATGCATGTCAGAGATCTTGGAATTACAGACGGTTGTGAGCTGCCATGTGGATAGTTGTGGGGAGCCATGCTAACTAAATTCTGCCATGTCAGAAATCCTGAGCTTAGGCTGCAGGCTGTGACCTTCCAGTTGCTGAGCTTTGCAGAAGGAGGTCTTTGTATTCCAGGCCATCCTTGGACTATTTACCTTTGAAAGAAGTAGGGAAGTCCCTACTGAGAAACACCTGGAGGGTTAAGGACATCCTTTCAGAGAGCTACTTAGTAATAGGAAGTTCTTATAGGGAGCTGTTCAGGCTATTGTGTTCTTCTTGCCTGCGAGCTAGGGAGAGAGGGATCAGAATAGATTCCATTGACCTTGCTATATAATGTCTTACTCGGCTGGAGTAAGGTAGTCTTGATCAGAAATTTCCAGGCTTGACTCCTTGACTCATTATTTCTCGAGTCTCTGTACCCTGCTTTCAATCCCCACTCCCTCTTTCAGGTGAACCCTGATTCAATTTGTCCCACGGGCCGGGACACATCAGATAGTGAGAATTGAACCTGAGTCCACTGGAAGAACAGTCAATGCTCTTAATCGCTGAGCAGTCCTGAGTCTATATATATTTTTTAAAGTACATAGAACTCTTAAAATATAACTTCTTTTTTAAAATGTTCTGTACCACTTAGAAGATGAATGAAACGTTTTATTTCCATCGTACACAAGAGAAGGAGAGGGCATCTTTACTCCTAAATCCATCCATCTCCTTAGACTCATCTTATATGAGAATGTTTTTCTTGCACATTTATCTCTGGACCACATGTATACAGTGTCCTAAGTGGGCATCAGATCTCTTGGAATTGGGGTAACAGATACGATGAGCCACCATGTAGATGCTGGGAATCGAATCCAAGTCCTCAGCAAAACAGCCAGTGCTCTTAACCTCTGAGGCATCTCTCCAGCCTGAGCTGTGATGGCTGAAACAAGCACAGTCACTATACAGGTCACAGAGTTATCTACAGGTCGTAAAACAACTGGAAGCTGATATCCCCTGGGAGATGGCGCTCCCTACCAACCCCAGAGATGCAGCGATGTAAGTGTCCACCATACCTGGGCTGTGTGAGGGAACCTTGTAGCACTAGTGCGGTGTGGGAGATGCACTGCGAGCGGATGTTGCTCAGAAGCTGGCTGACTGCTGGCTGGCTGCACATCTAGAGAGGAGAGTAACAGGGTACCACAACTGAAAACGATGAACGGGAGGAAAGTCATGGCTAGAAAACAGCCTGCTTTCCTCTCCATAGGCTTATAATGGACAAAGCACAGCAAGTGTGTTGTCACCCTGTTTCTCCTGTACCAAGGCAGGTAAGTCAGTATGTCACCTCCTGCACTGAAGTTCTGTAGAGAAGGCAGAGCTGAGCTATGGGCACACTGACTCCATTTCCTTTCGGGAGAGGTATACCATACTCTCAGACAGAGTCTTTCACATGCTAGTCCAGGTTGGCTTCCAACTCACAGCACTCCTTGTGTTTCAGACTCCCAATGCGCACCACCCACCTTGCATCTCTTTGCTTTTGTTAAGATTAAGACAACAATCTGTGAAGATGACCCACAATTTGAAACTAACACAGAGCAATCCGTTTCTAAAGTCAGACAGAATTAGACATGAAACGTGAGTGAGAAGACAAGAGAATGAGACAGTGGAGGTGCTGGGCATGGTGGAGTACGCCTTAATCCCAGGAGCCAGAGGCAAGTGGATTTCTGTGAGTTCAAGGCTAGCCAGGGCTACATAGTGAGACCCTGTCTCAGGAGAGGGTTGGGGGGCAGTCATGCTTGCTTGGTTTAGCATGGTCCTGCCAGCTTGTTATTTAAGAATTCTGTATAATGACAGCTTCATCTCTGCGTGCACCAGTTACTCACAGAGGGCTGCTTGGACTCACAGGGCAACTGTGGAAAGCCAAGCTCATGGACCATTCCTGCATCCACAGGATAGGTGCTCCATGAGATCAGGTGTTTTCATAGCTATTCTCTCAAGCAACTAGCCATTGTGGTTTCAGTAAATATGTCCCCAGAATGCTTCATATGTTGTAGACTTGGTTGTCAGCTGACAGGATGAGGGGTGAGGGGTCACCAGAGCTACGGCTCTAGTCTCAGCAGTGCACAGACTGATGATACCCCAGAGCTGGCAGATAAGGCCTCATAAAAGTAAGCAGGCCAATCATAACGTGATGCAGCAGTACAGTCATCTGGGACTCCTCTTCTGTTTCGCTTTGCTTCCTGGCCATCATGACAACAGCAACTTGGCTGTACCACACCACTGTCTGCCATGACGTTCACCACATCCCAGAAACAATGGGCTCGGCTGGTCATGTACTTAATTATCTGTAAGCACAATGTACCTTTCCTCGGAGTTTCCTGTATGTTTTGTCCTAGCAACGGGAACCTGACACAATCAGCACATCATCGGGGCCATGTCCAACACGGGAAGACAGAGGAAAGGACTCTGGAGCCAGCATTAGCTGTCTCCATGGTGAAGTGAGTTCTACAAGGCTGGACGCTGTTGTCATAGGCAGGGCTAAGCACTGGCACCCTGGCTGGTACCTAACAGCTGCTCCTGGGGAAGGGATTAGCACATGCATAACCAGGGTTTGCTTGCTTTCTGGTAAACCCACTTCGCAGTACCTTTGGTGCTTTTTTTTCCTCTATTCCAACTCTGTCAAAACACTCGATGAGGTAGTTCAGCATGTCTGTCTCCTTGCAGGTTTCAATGGTGAAATGGTCACTGTACGAATCCCAGTTACTTGCTCCACCAGAGGCTCCCAAACTTTGGAGAAGAGAAAAAACATTGACAATGCTTACCTACTGACAACCACCTACAGAGAAGCTTGCCACCCTGCAGCAGAAAGCCTGTTAGGAGCCCTGCATCCATGATGAAGCACACCACCATGCAGGCAGACAGGAGCTCACCGCTGCTTTGTCTCCCCAGGGCCAAGCAGTGGTCTCTGGCAAACACGTTCTTGCCTGACAGGGGCTTGGCCTTCCTCGAGAAGGGCTAGGAAGCTGCTGAGCAGAGTCGAGCACAGGCCCATGAGCCAAACCAAGCGGCACCACTTGGGCAGACATGAGTGGCCAGACAACTTCACTTCAGAAGAGATGCTCTAAGTGACTGCTAGGATGCTACCGCTTGTCCTCAGGATGCCTACATAGATCAATCAGCCCTGACAAGAGGCCAGAACTTACAGAAAATACCACGGTGGAAGGAGACATGGATGTTTTTGCTGTTGCATTTTCAAAATTTTCAGTGAACAAGTAAAAGTAGAACAGTGAAAACCAAATAAACAGAAATCTTGCACAGGAGTATACCCTGACTGGCTGACTTGGGTGCAGTCCCAATGCAGCTTTTACCTGCAAGCAGAACCTCCAGTGCGTCTGCAGGGGGCGCTGCGCAACCATGGCGCTACTTGTACTAACTGCTCCTACAGACAGGCCAAACATTGCAGTGGTGAGGTCCAGAAAGCGGAGGCTAACCTCCAAGAGATCACAAGCCAAACCTGGTGTTTCCTTACCACACTCATTTCTGCGTTTGTATTTAGCACAAAAATGACAAAGAGATTAAGACAGAGGAAGAAGCGAGGAATTCTAAAATAAAGGGATACACATGGAAGATGATAAAGACAGGAAGAATACCAGGGCCCTGACAGATACGCTGCTCCTTCAAACCCACACAGACAACGTATACAAACTAAAAGGCCCAACAAGAATTGAGCTGGCAACAACACACTGCACACTCAGGCATGCAGAACTAATTTTAGAAAATATTTGCATAAACCCCCTTGGCATTTGGGGAAATTCACATAGTCGTCATGAGAATGGGAAGCTGCAGAAACAACTCAGTACAGAGGAAATGACACTACAGAGCCAAGACTGTCAGTGTCTAATGAACCGTAATTTCTATAATCTATATTCCTGCCTGATTAAAAAAATTTATTAAAAAGAAGGAAGGAAGGAAGGAAGGAGGCTAAGGGGAAATCTAGAAACAGGAGCAGGCCTCCTGTCTGCAGAGCCCCTCACTAGAACCAGGACAAAGCTGGGCAAGGCAGCCTGGAAATGCAGAAGTGGAGGGAGGGAAGTAGTTCTCCAGGCAGTGGGGAGTGCTTGGGTGTGCCTTACTCACTAACGGCATGCTCTGGTAGGTCCCAACTGGCCAGTACAGAAGCGTATGAACTGCGTGACAAAGCGAAAAGCATACAGCAACAGATAAAAGCCACAGCTGTGCTGAGTGCAGGGGTCCTGGGAGCCCACAGCCATCTGAGTTTTACCTGTGCTGAGTGCAGGGGTCCTGAGAGCCCACAGTCATCTGAGTTTACCTGTGCTGAGTGCAGGGGTCCTGAGAGCCCACAGCCATCTGAGTTTTACCTGTGCTGAGTGCAGGGGTCCTGGGAGCCCACAGCCATCTGAGTTTTACCTGTGCTGAGTGCAGGGGTCCTGGGAGCCCACAGTCATCTGAGTTTTACCTGTGGCTGCCCGATTACGTCCACTGCACAATCCACAATTACACCTGCGTGTAATGAAGAGCAATTCCCTTGGGGCAGCTCTCACAGATGTCAGTGGAAATATAACTTGGTGCTTAAAATGAAACATTTAGACTATGTTCCTGATAAGCCCACATTCAAACAGTTTTGATGGCAATAGCTTCTTACCAGCTGTGAGGAGTGAGTGTGATGTGACACCCAGACAGGCACATGGACTTGTGTCTGAGGAATAGGGCATGCTGGGTGCTGCCTCATGCAGCTGCAGCTCCGAGCAACATCCTCGCCTAACAATCACTGTCACATTCTCACAAGTGCTCCACCAGAATGTGTAGAGTGACAGGTGACAGTTACACAGGCACACACCTGTAACCCTGCACTCAGGTAGCACAGGTAGGTAACTGAGCTCAGCCTAGTTACATAGCCAAGACCCTATGACAGAGGACATAGAGTCCATCCGTCATGTGCTACACAACACATAGAAAGGACCTAAGAAAATCGTGAGGCATTTCCAAAACTAAGAAATGTGTCATGAAACGGGCGGTGGCGGCGCTGTGAGTTCAAGGCTAGCCTGGTCTACAAAGTGAGTCCAGGACAGCTAAGGCTACACAGAGAAACCCTATCTCAAAACATACCCCCCCCCCCAAAATGTTTCATGAACAGTCAGCAATCAGCTGATTTTCATCAAAAGAAAGGAAAAAAAGATGAGATAAACTCTTAACCCAACACAGAAATATAGAGAAAACCCGAATTTATCAGTATGATATTCAAGGTGCGAAAGGGAACTGCGACCTCAGCATTAGAAGGACCACTCTCACTGATGCTCAGTCAACAGCACCAATGGTTAAAATGACTGCCACGATTCCCAATGCATCCGCATTACGAATACAGCAGAGAGGGGGAAGTAGTGTGCATTAGATGCCAATGCAGTGGCCTGGACCTTTAATCCTGGCTGCGCAGGCTGAGGCCAGAGGAAAGATGCCACCCAGGAGCTGAACATCAGCAGCAAACACAGCCGATTCCTCATCTACCACACTACATAACTCACTCATTTTTATTACTCATGACACTTCCAGAACTCTGACATTCTAAAATCCTGGAAATGTTTTATATTTAAATCCCAAGAACAGGTTAATAACTTATACTGCCATTTAAGAAAATGTAAGCCATTTTTCTAATAACTACATCAGCAGTCCAAGTTAATCAGGTAACAGGATAAACAAAATAAAACACCATTCAATTTCTTTCTAGACTCCAAGGGCCCAAGAAGTGATTAGAAGGCTTTCCTTGTGACAGCCAAATCACAGGAGAAGTCTTCCTCACAGTCTCTCCCTGAGAGAAGCGGCTCTTCACAGGAGGAACTCTGCCTGCCCCGCCCTTTGTTTCTTTACTTCAGAATTACATTTACTCATTCACTGTGGACTCTGTGCACTTTGTGTGCATGTGACATAGCTCACATCCAGTTAATGTACACGCGCTGTGTGTGGGCATGTGCGTGCATGTATGCGGGTGTGAGTGTACATGTGATACAGCACAAGCGTGGGTGTCAGAAGAAAATCAGAAATCAGTTTTTCCTTTTCTCCTTCCATTATGTGAGTGGGTCCTGGGATCAAATTCGAGTTCTCAAGCTGGCCCTTTGCAAGAATAGTGTGTGCTCTTAACTGCTGAACCACCTCACCTGCCCACGAGTCCTTATTTTTCAGTCCAGATTCTGCATATGAGGGAAAACATTTGTTATTTGTCTTTCTGGGCCTGGCTTGCTTCACTTAAGCGCAATAATCTGGAGGTATTAAAGCACTTGCACAACATGGAACCTGCTTAACCTCAGATGAGAAATCCTTTCCCTGAGAGGCTCGTTGTAGTCAAAGGTGTTTTGTTTCTTTTCTTTTCTTTTTCCGAGACAGGGTTTCTCTGCGTAACCTTGGCTGTCCTGGACTAACTTTGTAGACCAGGCTGGCCTTGAACTCACAGTGATCTGCCTGCCTCTGCCTCCCGAGTGCTGGGATTAAAGGCGTGCACCAACCACCGCCTGGCTGGTGGTTTATTTCTTAACTTGGCAAACCTATTGTGAAAGATTGCTTTCCAGGTTCCTTTCTTCTAATTTTTTAAATAAGATTTATTTATTTATTATGTATACAATGGTCTGCCTGCATGTACACCTAACAGGCCAGAAGAGGGTACCAGCTCTCATTATAGATGGTTGTGAGCTACCATGTGGTTGCTGGGAATTGAACTCAGGACCTTTGAAGAGCAGCCAGTGCCATCTAAGCCATCTCTCCAGCCGCCCAGGTTTCTTTCTTAATGTGGTCACTCTGTTACACAGAAAAATGGCTGCATCTTTGCCACTTTGCTTACAATGTGATTAGAGCTCAGAGTTTTCTAGTAGGGTCTTTTAATGTAGAGCACAGAAATAGAGAGACGGTTAAAGGCATTTGCTGCTCTGGCAAAGGACACAGGTATAGTTCCCAGCACCCACATGGCTGATTACAACCACCTGTAACTCCAGTTTGAGGGCATGCAACACCCTGTTCTGGCCTCCAGGTCACCTACAAGCTTGTAAGTGCGTATACATACCACTCCGGCACATACATATACACACAAATTAATAAATAAATATAGTTTCAAAAAGCTACAGAACTAGGCTAAAGAAATGGTACAGAGATTAAGAAAGAACACTGGCTGCTCTTCCAGGACCTGAGTTCAATTCCCAGCACCCTCATGTCAGTTAACAACTGTGGGTAGCTCCAGTCCTAGAGGACCCAGGTACCAATGTGGTACACAGACACAAATGCAGACAAAACAACTCTACACATAGAATTTTTTAAAAAATTTTTTAAAGGTCTTTTTTTTTTTTTTTTTAAAGCAACAGAATTAATCTTCTGCACATAAAATAATCTGAAGCAGAAGCAGGTTCTGAGTTCTGAGTTCAAGGCCAGCCTGGTCTACAAAGTTAGTTCAGGACAGCCAAGGCTATACAGAGAAACTCTCCCAACAAACAAAAAGATAATGTGCCTTCTCCCTTCCTTATCCATAGTCACTGCTATGTTTCTTTGTCGGCTGCATTACTGCTCTGGCTAGCAGTCCTAGCCCTGCGGTGGTAAGACTGATGACTACAGGACATCCTCGGCTACACACTGGTTAGCAGTCCTAACCCTGTGGTGGGAGGACTGATGACTACAGGACATCCTCGACTACACACTGGCTAGCAATCCTAACCCTGCGGCAGGAGGACTGATGACTACAGGACATCCTCAGCTACACAAAGGTCTCCCAGAGATAACTCAAAGCAAAGCAGACCAAGTCCTTTCACCATTCCTATGGATGTCTGCTATGTAAACTAGTCACATGGGGTTCTATAGGCACAAGAAAGACTCTTTGCATTAAAAAAAATAACACATCCTTTTGTTGTCTCTTAATGTTCTGACTTCCATGTAACTTCACGTTTTCTCCTCATGCACTGTCGTGTGTTCTGTGGCCATCTTCATACCCTTTATCTGGAATCTGCTAGTAATCTACGACTGGAGTGCAGAGTAGACGATCCAAATCATCTCACTTCAATGTAGCAGAAGCAGCTCATGCCGGCAGATAAAATTGTAATTTTGTAACTGAGTCTAAAAACATTGGCAGCTTCTGTGCAGGAGCAGAAGAGGTGCACTCTAAGCCGTGAAGTAACTAGTGAAAAACCAGAGCAGCAGAGACTGAGACAGCACAAGGGCAGGAAACAGCCCAGGGTGAGACGCCCAGCGTGAGCTCTGGGTTCTGGCTTCTTCGATCTAAGTCCCAGCAGAGAGAGAGAGAGCAGGCACGACGCTGGTAAAGTGTCACTGCACAACCAGCGCTGTGCTGGTGAGCACAGGACCTGGGTCTCAGGCAAGATCAAATGCCAGGAGGACTAGAGAGAAACATATTTGTAAAGGCAGCATGTGATTTGTTAGAGCAAGAATTAAACAAAACATGTGCCCCACAGATAACGCAAAGCCAAACTACAGAAGTCTACTGCGGAATTGGAGTCACACAGGACTTTAAAGGCACTACAAAGACACCGGTCCCCTCTGGGCATATTTACTTAGGAAGTGGTAATAAAATATTCAACATCCATCTTTTGAAATCAATAGTCAATCCTGTGTCAACATTCTTCTCTCTCTTTAGGAGCTGTCAAACTTAATGAAGCACCTAGCTCCTCCTGCATCTCTATTTATATAGCCTGCAGTTATTTGTGAATAGTGCTGGGCACAAATAAGAACTGGGAACTTCAGTTGAAGAACAAAACTGTTAAGACAATGAGCCAGAGGGTAGAAACAAAGGGTCGTTGTATTTGTGTGCTCAAAATAACCTAGAATCCCAGAGTTTTTAACTCTGGGACATCCAGTGGCCCCTAAAGCAAACAGGACACTGCTTCCCTGACACTCAGGAGATGCTCAGGAGAGACTCCAAGTCACATGTAAGAAGAGAATCTCAGATACACTGGGACAATGTGAGCCTGCCCTTTTGTCCAGACTGCGTAAATAGAGTGTGATGCGGACGGGATGAACACATACCCCCGAATCCCAGTGCTGTTCCTCAGTGCCTGCAATCCACGCAACCAAACTCAGGGCTCACTCCCTAATGGCAGCTGAAGGGTGGCTTAATCTCCTTTCAAGTCTTTGAGAAATGACATAGATACGTTTTCTTACCAGATTAAAGAGCAATAACTATGAATTGTCTTATGTGTCACTCCATCCCAATGTAAGGTCCTCACACGTCAGTGCACGCTTGCTGGCCTTCCTCAGTTAAGGCTACCCCGTAAGGACTGGAAGCAGAGGCCTAAGCAGGGCTCACTGTCTAGCGTTAGTTCCTAAGCCCCTGAAGCACATGCAGGGTCAGAGCCATTCGGCTGATACCTGGACCCAAACTGGACACAAGAAAAATCATCATCACCACCACCACCACCTTCATCATCATCATCATCTTCATCTTCTTCATCACTACTGTCCCCAGAAAGTGCGAGGAAGAGGAAGGAGAAAGGATTGTCGTACATACTACCACAACAAAAGCAAAGAGGACCATCAGGGAACAAAGGAAAGCAAGGCAGAGAAAGACACAGCTGCATTTCCATCCCTTCACACATAACGCTGTACCCACCGACATGCAGAAACACAACTCCCTGGATTACAGAATTATAGAAACACACAGGGACATTTGAGAACGGGGCCACTGGATTCATGGGGTGCTGCTGCTTTCTGAGAGTGGAAGGACATGCAATGAGACATCAAGGCATAAAGGCATGACTCTTAGAAGAGCAGACACCAGCCCAGTCCAAAAGGCATCTGTGAGCCCCAGTTCTCAAATGCAACACTGACCACAGTCTCTGAGGTTCATCTGTAAGGAGGAAGGACCCATGAACTAGATCACAGACAAATGCAAGTCTTTGGTTTTTGTGCAGATGACGGAAGAGTGGTGAGGAGGAGGGGAAGAAAGGAGCGTTCAACACTGCAATCTTGACTTTCTCGTGGATCAAAGCCTATCGGAACCACAGGGGCAGGGCACATGCCCACCACAGCTAGCGAGCGACACAGGTTAATAACCCAATGACTCCCAGAATTCAACTGAGGTCAGTGTCACACAGCAGTTCTTTCCAAACCGTGTTAATTTCCTTTCCCTGCACTGCAAACACACACGCAGCTCTCCTGCAAATAAATACCTAGGAGAGATCCGCAGGGAGGAGGGACGTCTGCTGGCAGCACTGGGCGAGGCAGGAGGGAAGGCGGGGCCCCTGCTTCGGGGCCTCTGTCTGTAGGAGCTGGTGGGTACTGCCTGGGGACTACTTGAGCGGGGAGGGAGGGTTGGGGAGTTAGCCATAATGGAGGATCGTGGGATGGGGCAAGGTGAAGACCCCGACAGGTGTATGACAGTGTAGGGTCGATACCTTGGGGATGAGGGCTGGCTTATAGCAGCAGTTCCAGATACTGCACTGTGAGGGCTGAGGACTGGAGAAGGCACAGGCGCCTGGGGGGCTGCACTGTGAGGGCTGAGGGATGGGGAAGGCACAGGCGCCTGGGGGGCTGCACTGTGAGGGCTGAGGGATGGAGAAGGCACAGCCGCCTGGGGGGCTGCACTGTGAGGGCTGAGGGATGGAGAAGGCACAGGCGCCTGGGGGGCTGCACTGTGAGGGCTGGGGGATGGGGAAGGCACAGCCGCCTGGGGGGCTGCACTGTGAGGGCTGAGGGATGGGGAAGGCACAGCCGCCTGGGGGGCTACACTGTGAGGGCTGAGGGATGGAGAAGGCACAGCCGCCTGGGGGGCTGCACTGTGAGGGCTGAGGGATGGAGAAGGCACAGGCGCCTGGGGGGCTGCATTGTGAGGGCTGAGGGATGGAGAAGGCACAGCCGCCTGGGGGGCTGTGTGGGAAGGTGAGGCAAAGGACGGACTCAGCACCGGCACAAAGCTCCATGAACTGGCAGAGGGAGCAGGGCTAGTTTCATAGAGGCTGAATTAGTTGAAAAGGGGAAGAAAGAAGAGAAAAATCAAAGGAAAAACTTGAGATAATTAAAAATGAATAATGTTAGCTTTTAAAGGATAGTAAAATTATATTACAAACACTAGGAACTTTCTCCCACCCACAGTGCCCATGACACAGATCAACTGTGAACCGGCAACTCCTCAGCATCCTTCACAGCTGTTTTACCACCAGGGCAATGAGTGAAGAGGACAGCACTGACCTAGACAACGAGCCTGCGCCGAAGGAGCCCAAGCTGCAGACCATGGGGCTTGCCCCTGAACTGGAGCCAGCGTTCAGCGTGAGACCCCTGTCTGGTGACCGTGGTGACCGAGCTGCCGTGGCAATAGGCTGCGATGTGGCTGTCAGACTGGCAAATGGATTTTCATCTCGTGTCTGAGTGGACATCATCAGCACTTCCATTAAAATCTGGCCAATCAGATCCTTAAAATCAGAGAACACTGTTGGGAAGGCAGAGTAAAATGCAGGTTATTCATGGGTCCTCATTTGCATGGTCCTCTAATAAGTCAAAAGAGCTAGAGTCATTCTGTGTGCTGTGATCCTGCACTGGATTCCCCAGAGTGGGTGGAGATTAGTTGAAAACCCCCAAAAATCTCTGGTGTTCTTCCCAGTAACTTCCTTCTCTTTTGAAAATTATTTTACATATATTTTTGTCTGTGTGTATATGCAAATACGCGTGCCCATGCAGGGGTCGGAGGACAACTCTCAGGAGACCTTTCCTCTGCTTGTGGTTCTGGGGATAGCGCTCCAGCCCTCAAGCCCAAGAGCAAGCGCCTCTATCCACCAAGCCATCTCACCGGCTCAGTCCACAGTAATTTCCAAGTTTAGGTAAACATACCACAATTGTATATGACATTACATTAGAGGGAACTGAGTGAGGCTGAAGCGTACGCTCCTTGGGCTGTCTTTTTTTTTTTTTTTTTTTTTTTTTTTCCCTGTAAATACAAAACTATCCCAAACTTATAAATTTTATTTAAACCATGTTAGAGTGCAGTTAAGGAGCCAGTCCTTGCTAGAGTTGCCCTTACTAGGCTGTCACAAATGGAGTAAGGTTAGTGTCTGTTAGCCAGCACACACCTTAGAGAAAATCCAAGGCTCAAGAGTTCTATAAGGGGCTCTATCTACCCTGACTCACCATCTGGTTTCTGAAGTAGATTCTATAGTCTAGTTTCATTCTTATTCTTTGCAGCTTCTAGTTGATTTGCTGTTGGCCTTTTGATATGTTTTAGATATCAGTAAACCTGGTTAGATCATTAAAGATCACCACTAATGTGTACAAAAAGTCACAAGACCCTCAGAGCCAAGGGCTCAGCTACTCCCAGCTAGAGGTGCTAAGAGGCTATCACATAAGAAACCTACCAACCCCCAGGAACACAGAACTTTCACACCCTTGCAGGAAGACAGGATGGATGGAATGCAAAAGAAAGAGGAACCACATTTACAGTGGTTGCCTCACTGAAAACACATCTTACACAAAATACTTCCTAAAGACCGGGGATATATTTCAATGATCAAAAAGGCAAAAAATAAAAATCTCATAGTTGTATTTTTTTTCCCCAGTGATGTGTAAAACAAAACAAATACCCTGAAGCACACTGTCTGCTTATATTGCAAATAACTAAAGTAAATAGAAAACCACAGGTTCAATAATACTGTGTCTTAAAAACGTTTTACTATTTAAGCATAGTTTAGCACAGTTAACCTCTTAAAAAAGAATCCTAGGATGACAATAAAATACAATCGTATTCCATTTTGCTAAGTAATTTAATAAAAAGATTTTCCTCAACTGTCATTTAGTAAACACTTACAGCCTAAACAACAAATAACCTGTAAAAAAAAAAAATACGCTCTCTCCAGTGCAGACTACTCGTCTGTCTGAGTAGCGGAGCTCCCCCAGCAAGCTTCCACTTACATAGGAGCCGATGCCCACTCAAAGAGTCTTGTACCCAGCCGGGTGGTGGTGGCACACGCCTTTAATCTCAGCACTAGGGAGACAGAGGCAGGTAGATCGCTGTGAGTTCGAGGCCAGCCTGGTCTACAAAGCGAGTCCAGGACAGCCAGGACTACAAAGATAAACCCTGTCTTGAAAAACCAAAGAGTCTTGTACCATAAAGGAAACTAAACCACCGAGACAGTGAAAACTACTCATTCGTTTAGTTTCCTTCCTTCAAAATCACACATTGGGGCTGGAGAGATGGCTCAACAGTCACAAGAGAGCTTGCTGCTCTTCCAGAGTTCCCAAGCTCGCTTCCCAGCACCAGCACTGGGTGTCTCACAACCATCTTAAACTTCCACCCCAGGATGGCCCTGATGCTCTCTTCTGGCCTCCAGAAGCACTTGAGCATACATGCATGCACAATACACACACGCACATATACATATACATAAATGAAAACAAATTTTAAAATATCATTTAGCAATCAGATCAGTGAGAAGGGAAGAAAGCACACAGCTGCAGTTCGACAGCAGGAAGGCAGAGACAGGCGCAGCCTCGCGCCTGACATGTAGGTGCTGACAGAGCCCCACCTTCTTGTGGGTTCTGTTTAAACTGCGCGGAAAGAGAAGAAAGGAAGATGACGTCTCTGTCCCGGTCCTTCCACGAGACGCGGAAGATCTTACAGACCAGCTGTAAGGCCTGCTCCTCAGACACTTCAGGACCTGAAGAAGGCTCCTACAGAAAGATGGAAGAGGCATGCGTTAAGGCATTTTATTCCAATTTAATTCATTAATTAACAAGGATATTTTTCAATGTATAAAACCATTCACCCAGGCAGGTGGCATTATGAACACAAGGTCATCCTGGTCTACACAAAACAAGTTTCAAGCCATCCAGAATTACATGTGAGATTCTGTGGACAGGGAAGTAAGTTACAAAGTCAGTGTCTCATGAAGCTGCTGTCATCACTCATGGGAGAGCATAAAAGAGCAAAGGCATCTCCAGGAACTGCCAGCAAAAGCAGGCCAAGAATGTGCACACAGCCCATCTACTCGCTACTATGAACGCTAAAGATCCGGGCTCATGTTCTTCAAGGACCTTTACACACTTTAACACTTCTCACTAGGTTTCATGACAGACACATTATCTGTACATACAAGAAACATGAATAGAGATACATGAACTACATGAGTAGAGAGCGCACGACAAGGAGGCTACGTCCCAACTTCTAACAACACCAGCACACCAACAAAGTATTTCTGTGAACTTCCTGTAGAGAACATGGTGTGCTAACCTATGCCACGCATGACAAGCCAACAAACTCAGGCCACCAGCACACAGGGAACAAAGCTTGGAGGAAAACAAATAGAAAGGCCTTGCCAAGTTTTTACTTGCTGGTAGACTTTACATATCCTTGCTTTAAATATTTCAGAATATAGCCAAAGATAAAATGATTTACTGTCTTAGCAGAAGACACATAAAAATTAAATTTTACTGATGAAAACCATGGACCTAGCCAGTCATGGTGGCACGTGTCTTTAATCCCCACTCTGAACAAACAGCCGGACAGAATAGCGAGCAGCCTGATCTACAGAGGGAACGCTAGGCCAGTCAGGGCTGTACAGCAAGATTCTGTCTTTTAAAAAAAAACCCAAAGCAATCAACCAATCGACCAAAATAACACAGACCTAAGCCAAATAAAATGGAGGGACTGAATGTAAGCAAGGGTTGAGTCGCCCTGCTGCAAAGACTAAAGCTGGAATGGTGGTGTGGGTCCTTGACTCCAGCACTTGGGAGGCTGACACAGGTGGATTGCCAGTTCCATGCTAGCTTGGACTATGTAGTGGGAACTTTCAGGAGGAAGGGGACAGGGGAAACTGAGTCTAAGCATTCAAAAGGAAAACGCTACCCACATGACAGACCCACAGGCACCAGCAAGGCAGTGCGGTCATCAGCACTGAGAAGCAAAGCTACTCAGTCCTGCTACTAACCTTGTCGCTCAGGCTCCTCTTTTCTCTTCGGTCATTCTCATCCACTTCCATATTTTCGATCCCCGAATCCACATCCACCTGGGACATGCTTTAAGAACAAAAGACAAACAAGTCCTTCATCTCTTCTAAAACTCCCAGCATCAAAGCTGTGTCAAAGTTTAAAGTATCAATTAACATAGGTCAGGAAAGGAAAATGCCGCTAGTTCCCCTTGTCTCCTGTAAATCTAAGAGCTCCTCACAGACTGGCAGGTAAGCATCCTGGCCGTCCTATGTGCTGGAATCACTTTTCCCAAGGCATCATTTCCTTGGGCTCACTTTCAAAAACTAAGAATCAGCAGAACAAATTTTCAGGACATGCTATTTTTACAGAATGCATAACGCAAGCAGAGCTTGTCTACATCAATTGCCCAGCACTTGCCACTTTGATACTGACAAGAACGTTATTATGCTGTATGTCTCATTTTCACAAATACGTGGTATTATTTGAGGTGCCCGTTTCTGCCCCACAGGCAGTCGCTCTGCCTCACCAGGTCTTGCTCTGGCCAACATGCTTTGCTCTAACTATATCTGTACAAGCTCCCACTTGGACTTCTCCTTGACAGGCACTTAGACGTTTCAAATGCATGAGGGTATTTGTTAGCTTCTGTGCTAGTTTCTGGCTTAGCATGCAGGCCAAGCACATGGGCCTCATGCTTCCGACTCCAGGAACTGTCCGCAGGCTGAGTGTGCAGAGCTCTGTGTTTTCTTTCTTTCTTTTCCTTTTTTTTTAAAAAGATGGTTATAAGCCATCATGTGGTTACTGGGAACTGAACTCAGGACCTTAGGAAGAGCAGACAGTGCTCTTAACCTCTGAGCCATCTCTCCAGCTCCTCCTTCTTCTTCTTCTTTTTTTAAAATTAATTAATTAAATTTATTTTTTAAAATATATTTTATTAATTTATTCATATTACATCTCAATTGTTATCCCATCCCTTGTATCCTCCCATTCCTCCCTCCCTCCCATTTGCCCCTTACTCCCCTCCCCTATGACTGTGACTGAGGGGGACCTCTTCCCCCTGTATATGCTCATAGCGAATCAAGTCTCTTCTTGGTAGCCTGTTATCCATCCTCTGAGTACCACCAGGCCTCCCTATTCAGGGGACGTGATCAAATAGGGGGCACCAGAGTTTGTGTGAAAATCAGACCCCACTACTGTGAAGAATGTCCTGTCCATTGGGTAGATCTGGGTAGGGGTTCGAAGTTTACCACATGTATCGTCCTTGGCTGGTGCCATAGTTTGAGCAGGACCCCTGGGCCTGCTTGTTGTTCTTGTAGGTTTTAGGGCCCTCTGGATCCTTCTATTTCCCCATTCTCCCATGCTTCTCTCACCTAGAGTCCCAATAGGATGTCCTCCCCTCTGTCCCACTTTCCTGATAAGTGAAGACATTCATGGGACATGCCCCTTGGGCTAGTGTCCAGATATAAGTGAGTATTTACCATTCGACTCTTTCTGCTTAAAAATATGGAACGCTTCATGAATTTGCGTGTCATCCTTGCACAGGGGCCATGTTAATCTTCTCTGTATGGTTCCAATTTTAATATATGTGCTGCGAAGCGAGCACAAGCTCTGTATTTTCATTAGACTAAGCTCACCGGCTGCATCGCTTACTCGTGACCACTGTCTCCTTGATCTATTCTGGCTGAAAGAGACATGTTTGAAGCCCTCTGGATGGGTTTGAGTGCGGCAACCACTTTTATGACATGCTGTGTCATACTACTGTCAACACATCTGGAACGGGCACAGCTACTGATACACTTGACGTCATCACAGAGCTCGTCCTTCTCATCACTGGAATTGGGTTACAAGATATACAGGAGGCGAAGGCTTTCCTTTATCTCATTTCAGTCAATACTACAAAACCAAAAGGCTCAGAAATAAGCAATTCACAAGGTTTTGTTTTTGGAGACAGGGTTTCTCTGTGTAGTTCTGGCTGTCCTGGACTCACTGTGTAGACGAGGCTGGCCTCGAACGACAGCACAAGACTCTACCTTAAAACAACAAATCTGAGGGTACTTGCTGTGAAGACACCGGTTCTGGCTTAGCTGCTACGGCTGGCCAACATCTAATAGCAGTCTGATCTTTCTGACTTCTGCTCTTTAACACACTGCAATCATTGTTCACACACTGAGATTTATTCACATGTACCACGTATTTATTACGAGGTCTTTTTTTTTTTTTTTTACCCATACCTTACATCTCATAAAAGACATTTGGAAACAGAGCTCAAGTTCCATGGAAAGGTGGTGCCTGCTCATAACTTCTGAGCCACCTCTCTAGCTTACAAAAGACAGTTGGCACTGACAAATATATAAGGAACATTTCATTCAGAAGAGAAAAACCTCAAGTTAAAATGAAACTTGGATTCAGTTTGATAGAGGCACGGCTCTCTGGCTTATCATTTCAGACTACTAGGCTAGAGATGAAAGAGCGAAGACAGCCCTTCCTGTAAACAGACAACGGTACCAGGTGGCATCTAGTTACCTTTTCTCACAAGAGACACCATCGATATCCATGCTCTGGGAACGTGAGAGGGACTGAGACTGTGTCTCAAGGCTGTTGGAAGGCGAGCTGCTGAGAGAACTGACTCCTTCGCTGCTCTGGCTCCGGTGGGCAACTCCTACAGGAAAGGCGAGGGAGAAAGGTCATGTGAGACGATGCAAGCCCAAGAGCGAAGGCAACAGTAACACACATGCCCTGGTAATGCGAGGCAATGGAGGCTCCCGTCACACAAACCTGCGAGTGTTAGAGAGGCCATGGTCTATCACTGTGCATCACTTGAGGCCGGTAACGGAACACACACGATGCCTAGAACAACCCATAGCCTCACTTTCAGCAGTTCTAACCATGGCCCTGAACACAAACTGGGTTTTGTGACAGCATAGCTAAGTTCTTGTTTTTTACACGGTCACCAGGCTTGGTGGCTGGTGTCTTTACCAGGTAGCCATCTCACCAATCCAACAATACAGAAAAATTTTTGAGATGGACTGAAAATAAGATACATTAATGGACTGACAGATATGCAGAAAAGCCAGTAGCAAATGTCAACGGCACAATCCAGGTGGTGTGAGTATATGTTTTTGTGGCCAGTCTTCTGATTTTGCTATCAAACTTTCGGACATGCTGGAAATACAGCCTGGCTTCACGGTTCCATCTCCTTCAGTACTGATCCATTCATCTGTTGATGGAATATGTTAGAGAAAGTAAAAAGATGATGACATCGCCCTTATCCCCACAGAGCTTATGGCGGCATGAAACAAGCATCAGGAAGGAGGAGTGGATTACCTCTCAGAGAACTTCGCTCAATGTATTTCTCTCCCTCCTTCCCCCTCTCTCTCTCTCTCTCTCTCTCTCTCTCTCTCTCTCTCTCTCTCTCCTCTCTCCTCTCTCCCCTCCCTCCCTCTTAAGGATTTTTGAAACAAAGTTTCTCTTTGTAACAGTTCTGGCTGTCCTGGACTCCCTTTTGTAGACCAGCCTGGCCTCGAACTCACAGCAATCCACCTGCCTCTGCCTCCCGAGTGCTGGGATTAAAGGCGTGCGCTACCACACCTGGCTAAAAAACACCTCAGCCAGGAGTGGGGTGGTGCAGGCCTTTATTCACAAAGGAAGCAGAGATCTATACACATCTGTGACTTTGAGGCCAGCCTAGTCTACAAAGAGAAAATCTGTTTCAAAACCAAAACAAAAGCAAAGGACTCCAAAAGGTTGCTAGCCAAGCATTTTGTTGTTGTTGTTTTGTTTTTTGAGACAGGGTTTCTCTGTGTAGCCTTGGCTATCTTAGACTGGCTCTGTAAATCAGGCTAGCCTGGAACTCACAGCAATCTGCCTGCCTCTGCCTTCCCGAGTGCGGGGACTAAAGGCCTGCGCCACCACGCCAGACTCTCTATTCAAGCATTTACAATATTTACATATATTGGTTCAGAAAAGGAAAATGAACTGAAATGCTTAAAAATAAGCAAATTACCACTTACTGTTGAAATCGTTAATGAGTGGGGTAAGTGACATTTTTAACTTTAACAGAACTAGAGGGGCTACAGAATTTTCTCCTTTAGTCCCATCATTGTACA
The DNA here is from genome assembly GCF_903995435.1 of Acomys russatus. Lineage (NCBI taxonomy): Eukaryota > Metazoa > Chordata > Mammalia > Rodentia > Muridae > Acomys > Acomys russatus. Next base: position 40,561,737 of record NC_067165.1, read on the forward strand.
GATAAATTGAGACACTAAACATAAATGACAAATTAGACTTCACAAAAACCACTTGCTTGATGCCACATCATAAACTTAGATCACGTGGGGAAGGCTATGAGCACAGAGGAGTTGGCAGGACTATATGGGACTAACTGGGTCAGAAATGCCTAGCAAGTCATGTCACTAGCAAGACACTGACACCTGCTCGGGATTCACAAGGGGGTTAATATGGCCCTAGGAACAAATGTGCATGCTCAAAAGAAAGGTTCAAACCAAGAGGAGGCGCCTCCAGGGTCGCTGGGGTTCCACTGCAGGCCTCGCGGTGGGGCTCTTGCCTAGGTCTCTGCCTCCAGCCACTATGTCCTTCGTTTGTTATTTCATTTTCTCAGACAGATTGATTGCACTATGTAGCCTCCACTGGCCACAATCTTGTGGAGATCCTCCTGCCTCTGCCTCCCAATCTCTGGATTTACAGGAATAAGACCATGCCCAACTGTTTGCTTTTATTTATTTGTTTTGTTTGTTTCTATTTTATCAGATGGAACCCCCAGCCTCCCACATGTTAACAAGCTCTTCCATTAGTTGCATGGCCAGCTGCAAGCCAGTTTCTAAACCACACACAAAACTTTCCCTCTCCAAAGCATGTGCCAAGTATAAGAGGAAAAAGGATTTCATATAAGCAATTGGTAATGGAACAAAAGACCACAATTCTGCTGTCACTCCTGGTACCATTCGCAGGCAAAGGCGGCATGCTGCCAAAAATAGCTGTCACTCAGCTGAAATTGACTCAGGCTGGACTTCCCCGCCCCTGGTGCCCACCCACCACTAGGCCCACCACTGCCCTAAAGGACTCTGCCTCTGACTTCCTGCTCCCAGATCAGCGAAGCTTGTCCACAGCTGTGCTGCCCACGGCACCCAGGCCTCCCTCTGCCAACCATGGCCGTCTCCCACTGAGGCCTAGAGCTGACTATCACGAGAACAGATGTGTTCTCTCCTGCTCTCCCCACAGCACTTTACCTCAACACTTGGTCTCTCAATGAGCTCTAAGCACTGAGCTTAGAAGTGGCCCTAAGATGTGACATGATTTCCATAAACACTAAGTGGGGCTGCATGACTTTACAGCATCTAACCCAGCCCTAGTAACAACCTAGACATGAAACGATAGGACGAAGCATTACGAGCAAATTTAGGCGCGTGAGAACAACACTCGGCACAAAGTCTTCCAAGTTATAAAAAGATTTATCCCATTTTCAAAAGTAATATTGCTGGGGTTTTGGTTTTTTTGTTGTTGTGTTTTGTTGAGACAGGGTTTCTCTCTGTAGCCTTGACTGTCCTGGACTCGCTTTGTAGACCAGGATGACCTCGAACTCACAGCAACCCGCCTGCCTCTGCCTCCCGAGTGCTGGGATTAAAGGCGTGCGCCACCACCGCCCGGCTTGTTTGTTTTAAAAGTAGCTTTGCGACTGGGCATGGTGCCTTTATTCCAGCATCAGGAAGGCAGAGACAGAGGAATATCTGTGAATTTGAGGCCATCCTGGTCTACACAGAAAGTTCCAGGCCAACCAAGGCTGTACACTGAGAGCCTGTCTTTAAAAAAAAAAAAAAAAAGAGCCAGGCGTGGTAGCCCACGCCTTTAATTCTAGTAGTTAGGAGGTAGAGGTAGGCTGATCACTGTGAGTTCCAGGCCAGCATGGTCTACAAAGTGAGTTCAGGACAGCCAAGGCTACAAAGAAAAACCCTGTCTTGGAAAACAAAACAAAAACAAACAATGTAGCTGGACACAGGAGTGTGTATGAGAGAGGAAAACAGAAACAGAGAGAGACAGAGACCCTATACATTAAACCTACCTAGAGAGACAGAGACCCTATACACTAAGCCCAGAGAGAGAGAGAGTGAGAGAGACACCTTATAATTTTAAACCAGGAAAGAGAGAGAGGGAGGGAGACAGACAGACAGACAGACACACCCTATAAATTAAACTCAGGGTCCTGCACAGGCAAGTGCTCTTTCACTAACTACATCCCTGGCCTCAGGGCAGACTTAAAGAATTAGACACAAGGCGGAGGGCACCTGAGGATGACAACAAGACTGATCTTCAGCTGCCACACATGTGCACACACAGTCATCCCCTGCAGTACAAGCACAGCAAACACCTATCACATTTTAAGACAATCAAAGCAGTGTCAAGTAACTGTGAGTCTTTTGTGTCAAACTCAACTCAACATGAAACCAGAAGGCCATGAGGGAGGCACTCCTACACACTCACACCTTAACAAAACCCAGGGAAAGACTGAAAACCATGTCCTTGCTGGAAGGCCACGGCAACCTTTCCAAGACGACAGCTGCCTGGCAACCACTCGGTCAACCTTGCATCAAGGCCTCCCTTGTTACTGATTTTTGTGGCCAATGATAATTCAACAGCTTATGTAGCTTCCTGGCCTCACCTGAGACAGCCCTCCTCTGCCTCCAGGCACGAGCACACCACACATATGACCTACAGCATACATACCCCATCCACCCTCTGCTCATTTCCAAACTGAACTCACTGCTTCCTTAGAGGGCCTTTCTCCAGGTTAAAAGAGCAGTTCAGTGAGCATAAGCAGCCTCTGGGAATGGTGTACAAGGTCAGGCTTTCCGGCCCTTGCTGGTGGGGGAGGCGGAGCACAGGGCCGCCAGGGCTCAAAGGCATCAGCTATCCTTCATGGCCATCTCAACTATTCTGCCCTTTTTTTAATTGTAGAAGGAAATGAAGCTGGGCATGGTGGCATACACCTTTAATACCAGCACTTGGGAAGCGAGGCAGTGGGACTGCTGTGAATTCAAGTCTACAACAAAAGGAAATTAATAGTACAGCGATTATAAAGCTCTCTTCAGGAGAAACAGTGAGGCCGACTCAGGGTTTCAGGGAAAGGAGGACCTTCATGAATCTCACCTCTTACCACAAAAACCACTACTCTCCTTCTGTCCAGCATGTGAACAGGGCCTTTCTAGAGTGCTCATGAGGAATCTGCTAGCACAGATGGGAATAAACAGCATGACAACGGAGCAAGAGAGACTGCTCGGTGACTGAGAACACTTGCAGCTCTTACGGAGGTCTGGGATCTAGTTCCCAGTGCCCACGTCAGGTAGGACTTAACCATCTGTATCTACGCTCCAAGGGACCCAGTGCCAACATAGGGCAGGACCTAACCATCTGTATCTACAGCTCCAAGGGACCCAGTGCCAACATAGGGCAGGACCTAACCATCTGTATCTACAGCTCCAAGGGACCCAGTGCCAACATAGGGCAAGACCTAACCAACTGTATCTACGCTCCAAGGGACCCAGTGCCCACATAGGGCAGGACCTAACCAACTGTATCTACAGCTCCAAGGGACACAGTACCCACATAGGGCAAGACCTAACCATCTGTATCTACAGCTCCAAGGGACCCAGTGCCAACATAGGGCAGGACCTAACCAACTGTATCTACAGCTCCAAGGGACACAGTACCCACATAGGGCAAGACCTAACCAACTGTATCTACAGCTCCAAGGGACCCAGTGCCAACATAGGGCAGGACCTAACCATCTGTATCTACAGCTCCAAGGGACCCAGTGCCAACATAGGGCAGGACCTAACCAACTGTATCTACAGCTCCAAGGGACACAGTACCCACATAGGGCAGGACCTAACCAACTGTATCTACGCTCCAAGGGACCCAGTGCCCACATAGGGCAGGACCTAACCATCTGTATCTACAGCTCCAAGGGACCCAGTGCCAACATAGGGCAAGACCTAACCAACTGTATCTACGCTCCAAGGGACCCAGTGCCCACATAGGGCAGGACTTAACCAACTGTATCTACGCTCCATGGAACCCAGTACCCACATAGGGCAGGACCTAACCATTTGTATCTATGCTCCAAGGGACCCAGTGCCAACATAGGGCAGGACCTAACCAACTGTATCTACGCTCCATGGGACCCAGTGCCCACATAGGGCAGGACCTAACCATCTGTATCTACGCTCCATGGGACCCAGTGCCCTCTCTGGGAATCTGCACACATGTGCACATATTCAAACAAAGACACACATATATACGTGACTTAAAATAAAATAAATCTAGTCATGTGTGGTAGTGACACCACCACCTTTACTCCAGGAAGCAGAGGCAGGAGAATCTCTGTACATTCAAGGCCAGCCTGGGCTACACTGTACGTTCCAGGCTAGCCAGAGTACATAACAAAACCCTATCTCCATCAACAAAATCTTAATCTTAAATAAATAAACAGCAGAGAAAGAGAGAAGAAGAGAGAGGGTGTGTGTTGCTCTTTTTTTTTTTGTTTGTTTGTTTTAAACTCTACTTTATTTGGGGTGTTTAGGCCTCAACCTCCCTTCCAACTTCCCAACTCTATGTAGGAGATACAAGGTTAGTGGGGAGAGGGGGTCCCTTTACTTCTCCTGACTGTTTATGGTCAATTGGGTTTTTGGTTTTTTGGGGTTTTTTTTTGGGGGGGGGTGTTTTGTTTTGTTTTCCAGACAGGGTTTTTCTGTGTAGGTCAATTGGGTTCTTTTGGGCTGTACCCATCTCTGTCAACAGCAGACGCAGCCAGCAGTTTCCTCAAAGCCGCTGTGCCCTGAAATGTTCCTCTCCGACTATGTGCTCCAAACCGCCACACCATCCTCTCTGGCCTCTTCAAACTGCTACATGCTACATGCCACAAGCCAACACCACACACCCCACCACTTGCTCTCTGAGCTCTTATTTTTATCCTCAGAACCCTAGACCACGCCCCTTTCCTGCTGCCCAAGGAAGGCTGGCAAAAGCCACGACCCTCAGGAAACAATTAACAGGTGTGGACAAGCTTAAAAACTCAAACTAAAATCCCATATTTGGGATTAGAGCAAAAACATTATTTATATAGCACAACTGAGTTTACAAAAAAATAAACCCCAAACTTCCATTGTAAGAGTATGTGCACACTTCTTGTTCGCAGCTACGGCAAGCAAACTGACCACTTCTGGGGCTTCTGTTTACATATGTTGTGTTTGAGGGGATGGGATCTGAAACATGGGGTCTAGTTCACACTAGGCACCCACTCAACACCAAAGACACATCTCTCCTTCACAGGTAATGGGCAATAAACCTACCCTCTGGCTTTGCACCCAACTTTTAGGTTGGCAGAAAATAAACACAAGCAATCACCTTCCATATGGCAGCTTTCCTTCCTTTTTTTCTTTCTCAGATGGTCTCACAACATAGTCCAGGTTGGTTTTGAACTCACAATCCTCCTGCCTCCACCTCTTAAAACATCTTATTTTTATTTTTAGTATTTAATATATCTATTTATTCATCTGTGTGAGAAGTTGTGTGTGTGTGTGTGTGTGTGTGTGTGTGTGTGTGTGTGTGTGTGTAAGAGAGAAAGAGTGTGTGGGCTGTGCGTGTGCACATGTGAGAAGGGAGCATGCGTATGAGGATGAGGTGATTTTCTTTCTAGGGTGAATTCCAGGGACTGAGCTCAGGTTGTCAGGCTTGTAGACAAGTGCTTTTATCAACCGAGCCATCTTGCTAGCCCACAGCTTTTCTTTTTTATTTTGTACTTATTTATTTGAGACAGGGTCTTACTATGTAGCCCAGGTTGGCCTGGAACTCACTATGTGGACCAGGCTGGCCTTGAATTCATAGCCCCTATCTGCCCCTGCCTGTCAAATGCTGGGATTAGAAAGCCTGTGCCATGATACCTGGCAACTCTTCATTTTAAAAATTACAATTGTTGGGGCTGGAGAGATGGCTCAGTGGTTAAGAGCACTGTCTGCTCTCCCAGAGGTCCTGAGTTCAATTCCCAGCAACCACATGGTGCTTCACAAACATCTATAATGAGATCTGGTGCCCTCTTCTGGAGTGCAGGGATATATGCAGGTGGAACACTATATGGTGGTGTACCTTAAACACAAATAAATAAATGCAATTTAAATAAACAAACAAACAAAAGTAGGCTGGTCATGTAGTTCAGTAGTAGAATACTTGCCAAGCCTGAATAAGACACTGGATCAAATCTCCAGCAGAATAAAAATTAAGACTTTCTTTAGAAGCCAAGTGCAGTGGCACACACATCTCTGTAAATGTGAGGCCAGCCTGGTCTACAGAACAAGTCCAGGACAGTCAGGGCTACACAGACAAGCCCTGTTTTTAAAAAACCAACTCCCAACCCCCCACCCCCCCCACCCCCCCACAGACAACTGTTACAATTTCTTGAACCATCTTTAGGCTACACAATCACATGTTGTTCTGGTCCTTTTTGTTTGTTTGTTTGTTTGTGATTCATTCACTAATTTTCCCCATCTTAGTCTATGCCCGGTACTGGTGATAGCCTGGGGACACAGGAGTGACTGAAAAAAGCACAAGCTCTGGACTCAGATCTGGAGTCTCCACTCCATCAGGAAAGGCAGACAGAACAGGGCACACAAACAGGCATGGTCCGTAGTGGGTAAAGCCAGCACCAAGGAGGTAAAAGCAGGCAAACCCCAAAATTTAGGCCAGCCTGGGTTACACAGCAAGACTCTGTCTCAAAATCAAAACAAGCTCAGAATGTACAAGTAAGAGCGAAGAGAAATGGTACCTCCACTGCATTTTAGCCGGTAGCCAAAGACAGCTTTTCTGAGAAAGGGGCACTAAAAATACTGCTTAGTTTGGGTTTTATTTCTCCTTTTGAAAAATCACCTTCATTGATTTTTAGGTGGGGACAGTCTACGTGTGTGTGTGTGTGTGTGTGTGTGTGTGTGTGTGTGTGTGTGTGTGTTCATGCAAGTGTACACATGCATGTGGCAGGTCAATGGACAATTTGTGGAGGCTGCTCCTCTCCCACCATGCTGTAGGTCCAGGGCGTCAAGCTCGGCAGTAAGCCCCACTGTCTGCTGAGCCGTCCTGCCAGCCCTGATCGTGGCTCTCTAAGACAGGGTTTGGGAGTGACGTGCAACGAATGGAGTAAGTGTAGGCCTGGGTAAGATATGAGGAAATATCAAATATTCATCAATACTATATCAATAATAATTCAGTATTATTGTGGGGGAGGGACTGATACACTCACACACCACAGCACGTCTATGGAGGTTATGGAGACAGTTGGAGACTGTTCTTTCCTTTCAATCTTACATGGGTTCTGGCGTTTGATCTCAGATCATCAAGTTTGCTTAAGAGGCACATTTACTTGCTGAGTCATCTCACCAGCCCCCAAACCCGCCCGAGGTTAAAGTGCTGGGAAAATGGCTAAGTAAAGCACTTGCTGTGCACAAAGGAGAACCTGAGTTCAGATCCCCAGCACCCCATGAAAGGTACAAGCAGTGGGCACACCGTAATCCCACTGCGAGGGAGACAGAGCCAGGAGGATCTCAGGTTCTGGCTGGCTTTGACCAAATCAGCAAGCTCTGGGTTTAGTAAGAGATTGTCTCACAAAAGAAAAATGAGGCAGAGCACAATCACCTGACATCCATTTCTGGCCCCCATATACAGAAACAGGTATGTGCACACATACCAGCACACACTGTGTGTGCATGCAAGTGTACACACAAACTAATTTTTAAGATTTTAATTTTGAGATGCTGATAAGACACAAAAGTAAAGTCAAATGGGTCATAAGATTATGATTCTAAAGTTCAGGATGCAGGTCTGAGAAGGAAATGTAAACTAAGGAGTTATCAAATTGGAAGGAATAATTAGAGCCAGAAAGTTAGATGAAATCAGTAAGCGAATAAACACAGATAAAGAGACCAAGAGTTGAAACATTGAACCCTGGCATACTGCCATGCGGACTTTTAGGGAATTGTGCACAGAAGTGAAAGGGGACAGAGAGGATGGGAACCAGGACAAGACTGTTCTGGAAGCTACAAGGTGTTTCAATGGGGAGGGCGAAAGCCACCAAGTACAGTCGACAGGTCAAAGGAGACAGACTCATCAGGCAGTGATGGCGTACACCTTTAACTCCAGCACTCAGGAGGCAGAGGCAGGTTGTCAGTTCGAGGCCAGCCTGGTCTACAAAGTGAATCCAGGACAGTCAAGGCTACACAGAGAAACCCTGTCTCCAAAAAAAAAAAAAAAAAAGAGAGAGAGAGACAGCCTCAGGGTGGAGTTCCTACCCATTCGGCTCAGCACAGGATGCAAGGACAAGGCAGGAGAGGGACGTGCCCCAGAAGGCTTGCTGGGGAGAAGAGATGCTGTGAGCTGCAGGGAAACAGGATAAGGAGTTCCTTTTCAGCAGGCTCACCAAGGGAGGCGTGCCAGTGCTAGACCACACTGCATAATGCAATGCCTCAGCGTGGCTGACAGACGTTCACCTGGTGCAGAGACTCACGAGGCAAGACTGGAAAGGGGAGCTGTGGGAGGCGAGGCTTTGTACGCTGAGGCACTGACAGGGGAGGACAGTGAGTCCGAACAAGAACTGGGCACATACGTGGAGAGCCAGATGGAAGCGATGACAAACCTATCCAGCTTCCCTCCGCACGTGTTTTCTCCACACACTGAGAATATCCCTGGAGAAGGAAGTGTTGTCACAGGCTTGGTAGCACAGTAGGGAAATGGTCTGGAGGGTAAAGGGGGGAACGAGACACAACGACACACGACACAGCACAGCTGCCTGGTTATTGGGGTCTGCTTGAATTTGTGATCGTGGACTTGAAATGACTTACAGACACGGCTGTGTGAGCTCGTCTCCAGCCTGGGTCCAGGGCACAAGACAGACAGCAGGTGGGGAATGGATATTTATAACCAGAACTGTGACGCAACCAAGTAAGAAAAACAAAATGAGAGAGGCGTTGCCCTGGACAAAATCCAAAGCTGCAGGGAAGGCCAGACTAGAGCAAGGAAACAGCATAGCTGTGAGCATGTTTCCCACAGAGAAGGCAGACTCACTCCAGATCCCTGAACACGGCCTCTAACAGCAAACTGCAGGAGCTACTCAAGCCATGCCTCCCGAGGGTGCTGCTTCCCACCAGCTGATGCTTTGGACAGAATCTCTGCTATCACACTGAGGTTGAATGACTTAAGGCAACAGAAACTGCAAATGCTTTTAGCTGACAAGAGAAAGGAGGACTGTCTGGACGGCTACAGCAGAGCACATAGAACTGGAATTAACAGTCATCACATTGTTACGAACGACACACCTGGCTCTCATAGCACCTTCTCCATAAGTTAACTATTAAATAGTAATTATGGGATTGTTTGATAGGAATCGTGTAGGAAAAGAATTTTCAGGTCCATGTGTGAGTGGTCATCATCATTTCTTAAGGAAGATAACCCTGAACACCATCCAGGGGTCGTTTATGTTAAAGACAGGAACGTCTACTAAGCTAAGCAGCTCTCAGTGAGACAGCTACAGTTATCATCTAGGTAGAGTGGGTTCCTGCAGTGCCAGGGGTTGAACCCAGGGCCTTACACATGCTGGTAAGTGCTCTGCCACCCACAGCACTCTTGGTATCCAGTGTAATTCAGAGAAAAAAAGTCTGTGCCAATGGAGCCCAAAGACAAGAAATTAGTAACCAGGGGCTTGCCAGTTGACCACTATTTCAGTCTTCCATTTTCAGTTAGCAGTGGGTGTCTTCCTCTATAAGCACTGCGCTTCCTCGACTGAACCTGGAACTTACCTACTGGCTAGACTGACTGGCCAGTGAGTCCTAGAAAGTCACTGTCTCTACCTACTGAGTGTTAGGGTAGCAGGCACGGGCTCCTAAACCCAGGTCTTACAGGGGTGGGGAGACCAGAAGTTGGGTCCTCACACTTTACCCAGCAGAATCTCTCCCTAGCCTCTGGGTTACTCTAAGGGAAGGCAGAGCGCTTGGGGGGAGAAGAGAGAAAGAATGAGGGTGGGAGAGAGAAGCACCAACCAAATTCACTAAGTTAGCAGGACCAATTGATTCTTAGGCACCCTGCAAAGGGCAGCCTGAGCCTGGCCGGAGGAAGGAGAGCTGGAGCTGAGGAGGGGGAGGAGACAGGTTTGCACTATCAAAATGAACAGACAAGAGTGACACACACTGCAGTAACCTTTAGGCCGCTGGTTGCTTTAATCTGTGTGGCAACATGGAGACGATGAGATCAGAGTACAACAGCTTCCAGGCTGGAGGCTGAGGCTCACCTGCTGCACCTATGGGGGAGGTAGCTGGGGTCATGTTGTGGACATTGAGACCAAGGCTCTGGGAGGGGCCTGGGGCTGATGCAGCTATTGGAGGTCCCGGAGGGTTCTCCCTCTGGGGAGACGTAAGCGGGGTGGTCGGCTGGGAGGTCTGTCCACCAGCAAGTCGTGCCAGGCGCCTCCGTCGAATCTACAGAAAGGGGAGACAAAGGACATTCAGTAACTGACAACAGAAACACAGCTACCTATGAGAACAATAGGGAGGTGTGTGTGTGTGTGTGTGTGTGTGTGTGTGTGTGTGTGTGTGTGTGTGTACACACGTATGTACGTGTACTTGAGGAAGTCAGAGGACAATCTCAGGGTTTAGTCCTCACCTTTTACCTAATACAGGCTGGGTCTCTGTTGCTCCCACTGCACAGGACATGCTAGTGGCCCTTCCATCCTCCAGGATAGCTGTTAGGTCTCAGTTCCCCATCTCCCTCTCCCCATGTATCTAGAAAGTGCTGGACTACAGCATCTCTGGAGGTTAGACAAAAGCTAGCATTCCTCAGGAACTTGTGAAACAAGTTTTCTATTCCCCAAAAGGAGTCCCTCCCCTCAGCTACTCAGCCTCCTAATAATCTGCCTCACACACTCTCTCACTGTTCTCCCTCCCCCCAACTCTCCTGCCTCCCCAGCCCTGACCATGTCTAGTCTGTTTCTTTTCGCTCTGCTCTGGACTCTTCCAGATGCCCCTGAATATTTTCTTGCTCTTACCCTAAGAGACAGGTCCTACCAGCAGTTTCTTCCTCACTGCACATCCCCACAACATTTTCTTCTGTCTGTCTCTGTCTCACCACAGAAGCACTGGGAATGAAAGCACATACTACTGTGTCTACTTATGTGGGTTCTGGAGGCCTGAAATTGGGTCCCCAAGCTTGGACAGCAAATGCTTTACCCACTGAGCCATGTCCACAGCACCAGACTAGGATTCTCAGAAGCCATGTTCTTTCTTTAAGAACTACCTTGGTTGCCTTACCAAGGGTACTCTACCTTCTTGGCTGACTGTAAATTTCCATAAGCTACTGCCTAATACTCTAAACCCTGTATTGTTTGTTGGGGGAGGGGGTAGTTTTTGTTTGTTGGTTTTTTTCAAGACAGGGCCTCTCTATGTAGCCCTGGCTGTCCTGGAACTCACTTAGTAGACCAGGCTGGCCTCAAACTCATAGCAATCGAACTCACAGCAATTGGCCTGCTTCTGCCTCCCAAGTGCTGGCATTAAAGGTGTGTGCCACCACCCATCAAAACCTGTTATTTTAACAAAATGGAATTGTGTAGTCATTTTAGATAGAGGCTAGAGACACAGCTCAGCGGTTAAAGGTAGTTTGTTCTTACAAAAGACCGAAGTTTGGTTCTCTGAAACCATTTATAACTCGAGTTCCAGGGGACCGAGTACAAGTAATTTCTAAAGAAATTAAAAGTCTATTTTATCCAACAGGAGAAAGAAACAAAAGGTACATCAACACACAAAGCTTCAAAGGGGCAAAATGTTTAGGCTGGGTTTTCAGCTTTTAAGTTATCAAAATGAAAATATAATCTGTCATTCTTTTCTGAATATTCCAGGCACCAAGTAATTGAGAATACACATGTAGTGGATAAAATGCGCGCGCGCGCGCGCGCGCGCGCGCGCGCACACACACACACACACACACACACCAATCTCCAAGTGCTCGATGTAAGCAGAAATCACAGAAAGAAGCCAGCCCCTGGATTTATACCAGGGATACGGCAGATAAAGCTTCAACTACAGCAAGGGGTAACCTGGAGGCTCGCCTGACCCAAGCTTCTGTGTGTCACCCTCACACTACATGACACTTGCTCCTTTTACCATTCTTAGGCGAAGGAAACAAGGAAACATCCTGAATCCCAGCCCCAGGATTTAGAGGCTCCTCCCGAACACCTGCGCTGCAGACATGCCAACCAACCACCTCACCTGAAACCCTGACCAGGTGCAGGTGAGGCACAGCCACCAGGCTTTGTGTGGGCGCTGGTCCTCAAGCTTAAGCGTTTCATCCACTGAGCAGCCACCCCAATTCCAATTTCCTTTTTGCTTTGTTTTGTTTTGATTGCAGCGATAGAGGGCCTGAACCTGGGGCCTTGAACAGTCTCAGTCAATGCTCTGCTCCCAGGCTAACAGCCCCCTGCTCAAGATATTATTTTCCTTGAGCTAAACACTATGAGATAAAATCTGCCTCTTGAAATTTAAGTATGCCAAGTTTTGATGTACTTGCCTTAGATATCGATCAAGGGCTGGAGAGATGGCTCAGCAGTTAGGAATGCACGCTGCTCTTAGGAAGGACTTGAATTCAGTTCCCTGCACCCACGATGGTTGACTCACAACTATCTGCAAGTCCAGGCCCAAGGGATTCCCCTCATCTGGCCTCCTCCACTACTGTACACTTGCTCAAAAACATGCAGGCAAACACACATAATAAAATAAAAGTAAAAAAAGTGTATTGTTTTGTGTATATGGGTGTTGTGCCCACGTATGTCCATGTACTATGTAACCCAATGAGAGCTTTGGAGGCCAGAAGAGGGAGATCTGCTGAGACTACAGTAACAGATCAGCTACTATGTGGGTGCTGGGGCTGAACCCAGATTCGTTAAGAGAGAGTCAGTGATCTTAACCACTGAGCTGTAGCTCCAGCCTGAAAAATAAATGTATAATGTTGTTGTTGTTTAAAGATACACAGCCAGGTGTGGTGACACATGCCTTTAACCTCAGATCTCAGACATAGAAGCAGGCAGTTCACTGTGAGTTCGAGGCCAGCCTAGTCTACGAAATGAGTCCAGGACAGCCAAGGCTACACAGAGAAACCCTGTCTTGAAAAACAAAAACAAAAAATATTTACAGGTATTACTGAAAACACTAACATAAACACTAATATGAACTGTCTCCACTCTCAAAGATTCGAACTTAGTCATATGTTTATTGGTTCATCTCTTGGTGACTCTTGCACACTCTAATTTTCAAACACGGCTATCTTTGTGACTTTTGCATTTGGCTTTCCAGCAACCAGTATTTCCACTGCTTAGCACTATGTTTCATCAGCACACATTGAAACTACAGCTGCTCGCCAGCTCTGGCCACCACTTTATAGCTGCGGGGGCTGGCACTGCCCTATGCTTGTTATGGCGTACCTACAGGGCTGGGCAGACTCAGAAGCAGTGTTTGCTTTGGTTTGGTTTTGGTGTCTGGAGACAGGCATGTGTTTTAAGTCTAGAGATAGGTCTCAGTGGTTAAGAGGACTTTCTGATCTTGCAGAAGACTAAAATTTACTTCCCAGCACCAACACTGGGTAATTCATAACTGCCTGTAACTCCAGCTCCAGGGGACCTGCTACCCTCTTCTGGCCTCCACGGGTACCTATGCACAGTGCACATACACAAATACACACATAAAAATCTTTTTTTTTTTTTTTTTTTTTTTAAGAACACCGTCCAAAAAAAAAAGAACACCATCCATTGTCAAACCCACCCTCCTTAGCAGATTCTAATCAAACTGGGGAGATAAATAGGGAAGATGTGCCAGAAGGTGGAAAGTAAATAGTAGCTAAAGCTTCTTGGAAGAAACCTAGGAGAAAAGTGGAGTAAAACCACAGAGTAAAGTCTTACTCTCCACTGTCAAAAAAGAAGAGCCAGCCGGGCGTGGTGGCGCGCGCCTTTAATCCCGGCACTTGGGAGGCAGAGGCAGGCGGATCGCTGTGAGTTTGAGGCCAGCCTGGTCTACAAAGTGAGTCCAGGATGGCCAAGGCTACACAGAGAAACCCTGTCTCGAAAAACCAAAAAAAAGAAGAGCCGGCAGTGGTGGCACACGCCTGCAATCCCAGCACTAGGGAGGCAGAGGCAGGCGGGTTGCTGTGAGTTCAAGGCCAGCCTGGTCTACAAAGTGAGTCCAGGATAGTCAAGGTTACACAGAGAAACTCTGTCTCAAAAAACCAAAAATGTTTTTAGAAGTCTGTGTTCATGAACTGGGAATGGTGACACAGACCTGTAACCTCAGCCACTAGGGAGGCTAAAGTGGAAAGGCTGCAAGTTCATGCCAGCCTAGGCTACAGAGCAGGACCAAGACCAGGGTGAGAAACTTAGACCCATCTCAAAATAAAATCTAAGAACGCGAGGGATGGGGCTGGAGAGATGGCTCAGAGGTTAAGAGCACTGGCAGCTCTTTCAAAGGTCCTGAGTTCAATTCCCAACAACCATATAGAATAGGCTAACCATATAGACTGTAGACTAGGCTGGCCTCGTGGTGGCACACCCTGGTAATCCCAGCACTCAAAGCGGCAGAGGCAGGCAGATCACTGTGAGTTCGAGGCCAGCCTGCTCTACAAAGCGAGTCCAGAACAGCCAGGGCTACACAGAGAAACCCTGTCTTGAAATTCCAATATATATATTTCTTAATTAATATTATTACAGCTTGAGTAAGGAGGGTCTCAGTAAACTATGCTGCCCTTGGATTTGTGGACTCATGCAATTCTCCTTAGGTCTAAAGGCAAACCCCACTGCACCCACCTAACATTATTTCTTAATGGTTTTTTTTTTTTTTCTAATTCAAATTTCAAGTTGGACACCAAGTTTAGCTGAGATGTAAATCAAGACATTGCACTCGCTCAGTGACTGTAGACAGAATGAGCGCCCTAAGTCACTGAGGGAGCTTCCTGAGACAGGGCTCCGCTGGGCAAAGTCCCTTCCCTGTGGACTAGTCACTGCCCACAGTGTGTGTCCCAGAGTCTTCACTCCTCCTTGCCTCCTCCCTTGTCTGAGGGGCTAGTGTGTGCGTGTGCGTGTGCGCGTGTGTGTGTGCGTTTTACATCTGAGTGCAGACACCTTTGGAGGCCAAATAAAGTGTGAGGCCCCTAGAACTAGAGTTATGGTCAGCTGTGAGCCACACAGAGTGGTGCCAGGACCTGAACCCAGGTCCTCTGGAAGAGCAACAAGACTCTAACCCACTGAGTCATCCTTCCAACCCCATTAACTTGCTTCTCGTCCCTTTCATATCACACAGGGAGACAGAAAAAAAAAAAAATGCAGGGGACTAAATCGAGACTGTACGAAAGGAAAGATGGCACGCCCACCCCGACAAGGCAGCGCGGGAGGCGACACAGCTCCAGGCTGGCCACACAGCTCTCCCAGTTAACCATCCATGCACTTCTACAGCGCCAGCAGTTTGGAAGAGGCTTAGCAGCTGGAGACCCTGAGACTCAGCTAGCTCTCTAGATAAGAGAGTCCCCAGAGGATGGCTCTGTACCAGTGAAGGCCGGGGACTTATCTAACTAATGGAGACATGGGCTGGAGACATAGGTAAGGGTGGAGCGCCTGCCTGGGGAGACCTGGGTCTGATTCCCAGAACTATGAGAGGGAGAGGCAACGATAGCTCACCTTCACCACACAGTCTGGAGATGGCTCAGCAGGTAAGAGCACTTGCTGCAGCCAGAGTGGTGGCATTTGGGAGGCAGAGGCAGGCAGATCTCTGTGAGTTCGAGGCCAGCCTGGTCTACAGAGTGAGCTCCAGGACAGCCAAGGCTACACAGAGAAACCCTGTCTCGGAAAACAAAATAAAACAAAGAGTCCTTGCTGCTCCTAGAAGACCTGAGTTTGGCTCATACCAGCCACTTACAGAAGATCACAGCCATTTGTAACTCCAGCTCCAGGGATCCAACAATGCCATAGGCATCTGCGTACTCCCCTATCCACTCCCACCCCCCCCCCCGCCTCTAACACACTCATTCTTCCTCCCTCCCTCCCCCCTTCTCCCCCCCCCCCCGCCAAAATCTCTCTCTCTCTCTCTCTCTCTCTCACACACACACACACACACACACACACACACACCACATACAGCCTGAGATACCAAGATACACACAATACATAGCGCCAGCATTCCAAAGTATTATTAAATTCCTTTTCTTTACTCAACCTATGTTTTTACATTAAGTACAAAGAGCTGGTTATCTCCTTTAAGTTAAACTAAAGTCCTTTTTTAAAGATTTCTTTTTCCATATGTCATAGAGGGACAGCCCAAAGGCACAAAAGGAAAACAGTTGTGGCAGGCAGCTTTACAGCCATGCTGAGCCCCAAACACTGAGCAGGAGCTGCATTCCTAGAGTGTCTCTGTTCTGTGTCACTTCGAATTTCTAAGTGACACTACAACAGGGCTTTCCCCTAAAGGCTCCTCCTGAGGCTGCACTTCCCACCCCTCCTCCAGAGTTACTAGCGCCAGACTCAAAGCAGGGAAGGCCACGGTGGCAGGTCAGATAGGAGAAAGCAAACTGCTCCTCTTATTTTTAGCAGTTAGTGGAGGATAGGAGGATCCACAAAATTCTGCTTTAAATTTAATAAAATATTCTATAAAATTTTTCAACTAAAATTTCAAAAAGTAAATAAATTCCAACACCATTTACAATTCCTACTCTTCGGGGTGGTTTCCTTCTAAAAATATCCTTCAGGTATTTCAGTCACACACACAGTGACCTTTCTAGTTACACTGTCACTCACAACCACTCTGGAGGCTCCTGGAGATCCTCACACAAAAGAGTAATGGAATAATTAACTAAAGCGGCCCTCTACTTCCTGGAGGCCAGATTCCGCTCCAAAGCCCAATGTTTAAACTCAAGTTAACAACCCGGAGACCAGCACATTCCGTTACCATTTCACAGGTGAGGAACCCACGCCCATTACGTGACTTGCTCAGGGACACAACTGGAGGTCTGGAATGGGTATGAAGCTAGACCGTGGCCTCCCACCTCTCACTCCTCCCACATACCACAGGTCTCCACTGCACGACCCTCCTATGATGACAAGGTGGCACCGCTGCTGTTGGTTCAGTAAGTCAGCTCTTGAACCCTGATCAAGCACTGGCCTCACATTCTCTCAGCAGCACAGAACAGACTGGACTCTGGTGAGGCGTACACAGTGGAAGACAGAGCATCCACCCAAGTAAGAGCTACTGTAGGGCAGGAGATAAAACATTCTCCCATCAAGAACACAAAGTCAGCCAGGCACAGTTGGCACATGCCTGTAATCCCAGCACTCAGGAGGCAGAGGCAGGTGGATCGCTGTGAGTTCTAGGCCAGCCTAGTCTACAAAGTGAGTCCAGGACAGCCAGGGTTACACAGAGAAACCCTATCGCAAAAACAAAAACAAAAAAACCCACACAAATTATTTGTTAGCACTTTTGGTAAATGCCTCCTGTGCACTGCACAGCTGCAAAAGATGCCCCACCCAATGCCCACCCTCAAAGACTTCCAGATATCCTTGGGGAAAAGCCAAGTGACAATTATGACACACTGTCAGGAGTGCACAGGATGAGAGTAGAGGCAGCAGAGGAAAGGGACACAGCCATCTGTGCCTGTCACAGCCCCACAGGGAGACTAATCCACAGAGAGCTGTATCTTTACCAGAAATAATATGAAAGCAAACTATGCTGTATTCACTTTGCTGCCTTCTTTTCTTTCTGTAGATATATTGTGTGTGTGTGTGTGTGTGTGTGTGTGTGTGAACTCTTGCACAAGCATGTGTATATGGTACCCAAGAAGCAGGTCCCCTGAAGAAGGAGTTACAGTTTTGAACTACCCAATATGGGAACTGGGGACTGAACCCAGGTCCTCTGGAAGAGCTCTTACAGACTGAGTCATCTCTCTAGCCCAATATCCACTGCTTTTTAAATGGGGTATATTTTTATTCTTTTCAGGGTTCACCATAGATTTATTTGTAGAAGCAGGTGGCTACTGACATGCATTGATTCCCTCTGTATTTACACTACATTTAGTGCAGATCTCACGTAACGCAAGCAACAAAAACAAGTCTTCAGGTTTTTCATTTCTTCTTTCACAGTTTCTAATGACAGGAACAAAAGCCATTATTATTTCCCACTAATCTCTAAACCTGAAAACACTTGGAAATCGCTCTGCTCCATCCTGCCTTCCCTCCAAGACCAGGTGACAAGGCATCTATCTCCCACTGGAAACACAATAAACTGAAAGAAAAATTCAGGCAAAGGAAACAAATCATGGAGAATGCTACCCAAGCCAGAACCAATTCCTTGAACTGCCACAAAGTGCCAGCAGTGCATGGGGAGGCGCAGCTCCCTCGAGGAAGGCGGTGGACCACGCAGAGAACTGGTCTTGTTCCTTCAGCACACCTGCTGCCAGGGCCACATCCTGGGAGCTGCCTCTTCTCCCGACATGCTCCGTCCACGTAACTGCACTGTCTTTTTTGCATTCTGTCTTCTTTGTTAGCCTCTCAATGAGGCCCTCGAGCACCACCGCCCATCTCCCACATCGCTAAGGCTCACCAAACCTACAAACAGTTCAGCACAAGCCAACTCTGTCTGTATACACAAATTTAATACAGTGAGAGAAAATGTGAAAAAAAAATTAACAACTGATGATTCCAAGCAATTTATTCAACCTTTCTGCAGACATGAAAAGTTTCAGATTAAAAAGTTGAGAGCTGGGGGCTGGAGAGACGGCTCAGTGGCTAAGAACACTGACTGCTCTTTCAGAGGACCTGGATCAGCTCCCAGCACCCACGTGATGGCTCACAACCAACTCTAACTGCAGTTCCAGGGGACCTGATACTTTCTTCTGATTCTGCAGGCATGTGCATGGTGTATATACATGCACTCTGGCAAAACGCTCATATACATAAAGTAAAAATAAATAACCCTCTTTCGTTTTTTAGTCGAGAACTGAGTACAATGGCATGTTCTGCAATCCCAGCACTTGGGAGTGAGAGCATGAGAGTAAATCCAAGGCTAGCCTGTGCTACATGACACCCTGTCTCAAAGGAGTGGGGGGTAGGGAGAAAACCGTACCTGCGTCCGCTCTAGCCATGCTCAGCTGCACATAAATGGGCATGAAGTGGGACTAGCCAGGTTGGAAAGCAGGCTGGAGCGATAAAGCGGGATGAGGCAGTGAGTGGGCAACAGTGGCTACGAGGAGGAGATGAAAGGCGCCTCAGAGCCTGACTCAGCCATCGCTCTCTCCCTACTTTCAGAAGGCAGCTCCTGGATCCCTGAAACAAATCCTGGTTTTGTTCGGCTTAGTAAGCTGTGCTATGACTTACAGTGGTCTTCTTATGAACACCTCCCCTCCCCAGAGACAGCCAGCCGTGTGCGCAGCAGCATTGTGCTTTCTTCAGTACTGGATTTTCAGGATGCAAATTCTATTACACCAGGCATTAATTACTGCCACATTCAAATCACTCCCAGGACCAACTGTGAAGACCCAGCACACTGAAGTGCCTCAACTGTGCTCAGTTCTGACTCGGGTTTCTGTTTCAGAACAGGTAGAAGCCAGCCAGGGTGAGGGAGAGGGGTGCACTGTCAGAAGCAGGCGGACCTGCAGGAACCCTCACTGCTTCCCTGACAAAGGTAAGTGTATCCAGATGAGGCAGGACAAGTCAGGACAGGCAGGCTGAGACAAGCCCGCTGGCAACAGCACCCTGAGGCAGCGGACTTGCTCATGGAGGCAAGGAAAAGACTAATGCATTTAAGCAGGGAGTAACTCGGACAGACCACCACTCCAGACACTATGAAGAACACAGCACTAAGGTGGGACAAAGACCAGCCAGGCAATGAGGACATTGAAGAAAAATGGACAAGTTCAGAAACATTTAATGGGTGCAGCAAAGAACTCTTTGGAAGTGAGGTATGAAGTAGTGGAAAGTGTAGACTTCAGGCCTGGCTATCTACATCAGATAAAATTCTATGAAACAGGAATATAAAAGATTTCATGAAAACAAAGCAGCCATGCATGAGGCCTGCATCTGCAGTACCAGCTCCTTGGGAAGCTGGGATAGAACTGTTTGAGCCCAAAAGTTCATGGCAGCCTGAGCCTGTATCCCAGCACTGGCAAGCTGGAAAAAGATGACTTCCAGAGGCTCTCTGGCCAACAACAACAACAAAAAGGATACAGAGCCACAGAAGGTGGTGACTGATTTCAACCTTTGGCTTCTATAGGCGCACGCACTGGAGGAGAGCTTTGGTCAAACTAGGTGCATGAAGTAGCTGCCGTGGAGCATGCCCATAATGCCAGCTCTTGGGAGGCTGAGGCAGGAGCATCTCTGAGGTCACCCTGAGATATATGGCGAGATTGCAATAAAAACACTAAATACAGACAGAAGGAGGAGGAGAACATGGCAGAGGAGCTAACCGCCAGCCCAGCACAGGGCTGTGGCATGGCTACTGCTGGCTGTTTCTTCATAAATTTATAATGAGAATTGGAAACTTTAAAAAACAAAGTAGAAAGATGAAAATTTTTGCATTTTGCGTAGAAGGGAGCATGTTTAAAACTGAGTTAAGGAAGGCATAATTTCTCAAGAAAGATTAAAGCCATTAAAAAAGGAGGCAAGTGGAGCTGGAGAGGTGCTCAGCAAATTAGAGCATTTGTTGTTTTAGCAGAGGATGCAAGTTTGAGTGCCAGCACACCTAAAGTACCTGTACCCACTGAACTAGCACAGTAGCCCAAAGGCCACAGTTTAAATTTGCATATCTTCTCACATCTTTAAATGTTATTCCTTGGCATTTTTAAATGCTTTCTTACATGTGTTATTTGAATCATTTTCTTAAATATAGGAACATAAAGTCAGTTGCACTAGAATAGACTGCAGAAAACTTGAATGCCTGACAAGAGGAATTTGGAGCCTCCAGTCCCACAAGATTTTACACCCTCTTCTGGCCTCAGCAGGCACCAGGCATGCCAAGTGACACACAGACATGCATGCAGGCAAACTACCCATACACAGAAAATAAATTTTAAATTAAAAACAAAACCTAATGCAGATAAAACAAAATAAATTACCAGGCAAGGTGGTGCACGCTTTTAATCCCAGCACTCAGGAGGCAGAAGCAGGTGGATCTCTGTGAGTTCAAGGCAAGCCTGGTCTACAAAGCGAGTCCAGGACAGGCAAGGGTACAGAGAGAACCTGTCTCAAAAAGCAAACAAACAAACAAAAAACCTACAAAGAAAAAACATTTTTTAAAGGCAGCAGCAGCAGCTGCCACAAAGTACTTTTCGTTGGAACAAGAAAGCTGTCACTATAACCATTGAGATGTAACAAGAATAAATTAATAATAAAAAATTAAAAAAAAAAAAGAAAGAAAGAAAGAAAGCTGTCACCTACACTCAAGAACAGCTTAGACTGGGATGCTTATTCCAGGTTCAAGGATATAAAGGTTTTGACTCATTTGGAAGACTTTTGCTTTGAGGCTGGAAAATGACCCAGGAGATAAAATAAAGCAGAGCAAGCATAGACACAAGAGTTCAGATCCCAAAGCCCACATAAAAGCTGGGCGGGTGTGGTGGTCACCTACAAACCCAGCACCCAGAAGACGAAGCTAGCAACCCCAGCAAAGCCAGCGCAAGACCAGCTAGAACTGATGAGCTCCAGGGTCAATGAGGACCCTGTCTCAATAGAGTGATCAAGGAAGACTAATGTCAACTTCAGGCCTCCAGAAGAACATGCTACACACACACACACACACACACACACACACACACACACACACAAACACACACACACGGGCTTTGTGACTTTGCTTTGAGAACACCAGGAGGACACCCTGCTCCCAAGTGCTTCCCTGTATGCAGCTATTGAGGCACTTAGGATCCACTGAAGCTGTGGTTAGCGGCATCATACCTAGGCATCATGGGAAGCTCTGGGCTCATCCCCAGTACAGCATAAAGAAATGCACAATAAGGGCTTAATACTTAGCACAGTGTACATTCTTGAAGCTCCAACAACTGGAAGATCAGTAGTTCAAGGTCATCACTGGCACACTGGGAGCTAAACCAGCCGGAGTTTCATCCTCCAAAAGACCCAAAGGGAGGGGCTTTTCCAAGCTATTCATCAACATTTGACTTGAGGGGAGGGGCTACTCAGACATCCATGTAAGGCCCAAGGTTCAAACTCAGATCATGAGGCCTGGTGGGCTGCTCCTTCACCACTGTTGTCACAGGTTCAAGACAGACCCTTCAAAAAGACCACACTTGGTGTGGTGGCACAGGCCTGTACTCAGAGCACTCCGGAGGCTGAGGGAGGAGGACCCTAAGTGCCAGGACAGTCTCACCAAGACAATAAGACCCTGTGTTGAGCAGGTGGGGAAGGAGGGAAAAGGCGAAGAGAGGAGAAGAGGGGAGAAATGGAGAAGCAGCAGCACTTCATCTCTCCACCTGAAAAGCAAGCAGAAACCACAAGCAGAGGCTGAGCACACACTGCTCCACCTTCAGTCTGTCACAACAGAACCAGAGACCCGCACACTAGCTGGCTCCAGCCACGGCCTCAGCTGCACCCACACCTACCTGGACTCCTCCCCGAGACCTGCGTTCCTGATTCAGGGGAAGGAATAAAGAACCGCTTGCCTTGCAAGTGTCAGAATAAGGTGGCGTAGAGCTCATCTGAGCCAGCACCTCTGTACTCATCTGCACAAGCCAGGCCCTGAGAGAGCAGCTTGCTCTATTCTATCTACAGCCACACCCTCAGCAACCCTGACAGTAGTGTCTCAGCCACAGGGTCCGCGGTACGCATTTGCTGAACAAACGAGTGCCCCCTAGACTGGGGGCAAGAGTCTTCTCAGAGACACACACATCACACACCAGTAATTTTGACCCAGAGCTCTCTCCCATCTTTAATCTCCATCTTCCTTTGGCTTTGGTTCTGCTTCACCTTAACAATACAAGTGTGTATGCAAGCTGGGTGGTGGTGGCACAGGCCTTTAATCCCAGCACTTGGGAGGCAGAGGCAGGCGGATCACTGTGAGTTCGAGGCCAACCTGGTCTACAAAGTGAGTCCAGGACAGCCAAGGCTACACAGAGAAACCTTGTCTCAAAAAAAAAAAAACCCAAGTGTGTATGCAGCAAAGCCGCTGCAGCGCGCATCACCTTCATAGCTGACTGAGAAATTAGCAGTGTGGACACCAGAAGGATCCAGAGCTGCTAGCTGGAAGGACTGTGTGGCAGGAATAACCTCAAGAATGGCTGTTTCAGCTGCACTGCATCGGGCTTGTTCATTCGGTTGGTCTGGGTTTTCTGTTTGATGTTTGGTTTTTGTTTTCTGAGACAGGACCTCACTGTGTAGTCCTGCTGGCCTGCACTGCTACGTAGACCAGGCAGCCTGCTACCAGCAAGCAGCCTCTGCCTCACTAGCGCTGGGATTAAAGGTTAGGCCACCATCCTCGGCTCCCAGTCTCTTTGTTTGGTGCTGGGGATTGAACCTAGGGTTTCATGCATTCACAAAGACGCTCTCCCACTGAAGTTAGACCCTCAGCTCCTTCCCTTTGTTTTGCTTTTTGGAAACAAGGTCTCACTGTGTAGCTTAGGCTGGCCTTGAGCTTTCAGTGATTCTCCTGCCTCAGCTTCCCAAACATGGGAATTACAAGAATGTGTCACATAATCAAATAAATAATAATTCGTACAGCTTTAATTTTATGACTACACCAAAAACACCAGAAGGATAGCAGCTGCCAAAGATCTGCATCTTTGATCCCACTTAGAGATGATGAGCCAACACCAAGAAGCTTCTAACACTGGTCTATAAAACTGACTCTTGTTAGCTGGGCATGGTGGCGCACACCTTTAATCCCAGTACTTGGGAGGCAGAGGCAGGCGGATTGATGCGAGTTCTGCCCAGTCTACAAAGCATCCAGGACAGCCAAGGCTACACAGAGAAACCTTGTTCAAAAAAAAAAAACAGCCGGGCGTGGTGGCGCACGCCTTTAATCCCAGCACTCGGGAGGCAGAGGCAGGCGGATCGCTGTGAGTTCGAGGCCAGCCTGGTCTACAAAGTGAGTTCAGGATGGCCAAGGCTACACAGAGAGACCCTGTCTCGAAAAACAAAAAACAAAAACAAACAATCAAAAAAAAAAAACAAAAACACTAAAAAACCACAACTGACTCTTGTTAAAGTTATTTTGATATAACTGTGTTTGTTTCTCGGTTTCTCTCTTAACCCAGCTATCACACAAATAATTGGGACACTATTATATTATTTTAACAAGCTTCACAGCACAAGAAATGAGCACTTATTAATCTATTCTTAGCCCTCTAAATTGATTTGCTTTCCTCCCATCGTATATCCCAGAGATACTTGCACTTTGTAGCTTTCCTGCTCTGGCACCTCTCTCCTGATGTCTCCTGGGCCTCTGCTCCTGGCCAAATCCCCTGCTTCTTTCCAGGCTGGCAGGAAGTCCAGCCCTATTCTCATCCTTGCTCAGCAGTTGGCTGTAAGCTGCTTTATTGGCATATCAGGGGACAACTGAGGAGCAGTGTTTACACAACATTGAGACAGGAGATTCTCAGAACAAGGATTACAAGTAGATACGTGGGTACAGAAATCAGCATTTGAATTACACAGCAAACTAATAAGCCCCAGGAGAATGTAACAGCACCAAAAAGCTTTTTAAGTGTGCTAGGGGGACGATGGTTTGCCACACAAACATAGGACCTGAGCTTGGCTCCCTAGCACCACATAAACACTGGGCACATGGCCTGCATCTGTAACTGGGAGGAGGAGGGGCCACAGGCAGATTCCTGGAGCTTACCAACCAGCCAGTCAGGCCAAGGGGCGAGCACCAGAATCAGTGAGATCGTGTTCATGAAAATAAAGTGGACAGCAACTGAGAAATACATTAACAGTGACGTCTGGTCTCCAGAAACACAAGCTACCACATGAGCATAACACACACACACCAGCCACACATACACTCAAAAATAACTAACCCTTGCCAGGCGTGGTGGCACAGGCCTTTAATCCCAGCACTCGAGAGGCAGAGGCAGGCGGATCGCTGTGAGTTCGAGGCCAGCCTGGTCTACAAAGTGAGTCCAGGACAGCCAAGG
Source organism: Acomys russatus (assembly GCF_903995435.1). Classification (NCBI taxonomy): domain Eukaryota; kingdom Metazoa; phylum Chordata; class Mammalia; order Rodentia; family Muridae; genus Acomys; species Acomys russatus. Next base: position 40,586,692 of record NC_067165.1, read on the forward strand.
ACACACAGAGAAACCCTGTCTTAAAATTAAAAAAAAAAAAACAAAAACAAAAACAAAAACCCTAACCCAACATGGTGAGAAAGAAAGAAAAATAAGCTAGTTTAAAGAATTTAGCTGGGCAAGAGAGCACATCTCTCGAGTGCTGAAGTTGAGGCCAACCTGAAGCACATATTAAGGCCTTGCCTTCTACCAAGAAGAGACTTGATACCCTATGAGTGTATACAGGGGGAGGAGGGCCCCCTCTGTCACAGTCATAGGGGAGGAGAGTAAGGGGAAATGGGAGGGAGGGAGGAATGGGTGGATACAAGGGATGGGATAACAATTGAGATGTAATATGAATAAATTAATAAAATATATTAAAAAAAAAAAAGACCTTGCCTTGAAAATTTAAATCCAAAGGGATTTTTTTTTTTGTTTGGTTGGTTGAGGGTTTTTTGTTTTGCTTTGTTTTGTTTTTCAAGACAGGGTTTCTCTGTGTAGCCTTGGCCTCCGCCTCCCAAGTGCTCGGATTAAAAGCGTGTGCAACCACGCACAGCTTCTTCTTTAAATTTTTAACAACTTCACATATCTCTCATCTCACTCAAAACTTTCAATCACTAATTTTTTCTGAATGCCCATACTCCCTCCCAATATTACAAAGCATCACAGCCAGTACTGCCAATGGCTCTACTTCATACCGAGGGTTTTCTCAAGGTTGGATGAGCACCAACTACACTCTCAACTGTATACAATTCAATCCTTAAGACAAACAGTATGTCCCATGAACCTGCTCTGCCAATGCACTGCACAGACCACAGCAATTCCAGGGTGATGCCAGGAGACAGCACTTTAGTCACACCACACACGGAGAAGCCAGACTCACCCAGTTAGTTGGTCCAAAGGAAGCACAGGTGTGTCTGGTTCTGAACCACAGCTCTGACAAAGCCTCCCCCAGGCACCCCCATCACATACCTAATGGGTCTCATGTAACAGCAAACCAAAGAAACAAAACTGTACTAACACAAGGAAGACAAGAACTGAGAGTCACAAAGAGACACATTGTCTCTTTCTGTCCACCCATGCTCTCAAACAAACACTGTCCCGGGCCATTCTGTGCCCAGCCCTGTGCTAAAAATTGGACAAAGAGGCTAAACCGAGCATGAGCTGGGAGCCCATGTTCCTGTTGGGGACCCGACAATGAATAGACCATTCAAGGCAGAGTCACTGGAATCCAGACAGGAAACCCAACTTTACTGAAAAGCCTTTCCTTTGCCCAAGCCCTCCCCTCAGCTGAAGCCGCCCTGCTGCTTGGTGATGGGGAACGGTGAGCGGGGGCCACACGCTCACCTGAGCCTCATAACCACATTTTGAAACCTTTCAGAAGCAGGCACGATATAATCTGCCTGTAAACTCAACACTTGAAGATGGAGGCACCCGACCGGGCATGGTGGCGCTTGCCTTTAATCCCAGCACTCAGGGATTAAACAAACAAACAAAAAGACTGAGGCATCCACCTGAGGGCAGCCTGGGTTATGAGAACTAAGGCAGCCCTGCCCCCAAAATCAAAAACAAACAAACAAACCAATAAATACCATCCCAGAGATCTACTCCTATAAGCAATTTCAAAGAATGAACAGTCTTCCCAGAGGACATATATGTATGAATGAGATCCAGTGTTCCCCAGACTCCACAACTTACACATAGACTCAGGCCCAAAGCAGCACACTAGAATAACAAGCAAGTCTGCTTCACATTCACTCCCAGCCTTGAGGGAAAGGAAACAGTAAACACTGAATAAATAAAGAAATTACCTTGTTTATTTTTCTTTTTAATTTTATGTGTTTTGTTTGTGTACCATGTGTGTGCAGTGCTTGCAGAGGCCAGAAGGGGGCCCTGGAATTGGTATTACCCGTGGTTGTGAGCCACTATGTAGGTCTTAGGAGTTAAACGCCCATCCTCTGGAGCCAGTGCTCTTAGCCTATTAGCCATCTCTCCATCCCCTAACCCTCTCCCATTTTAATACTCTTTGAAAAAGATAAAAGTAGTGATTAGAATATGTAAAAATAAAATGTAAAGGGACTTTCCCTCCAAACTGATAACTTGAGTTCAAGCCTAGAAGCCACGTAAAAGTCAAAGAGAACCACTACACAGATGGTGTCCTATGACCTACATGTTTGTGCTGACACACACACATAATAATAATAATAATAATAATAATAATAATAATAATAATAATAATAATAATAATAATAATAATAAATTTTAAGAAATAAAATAAGCTTGGCAGATGGCTCAGTTGGTTAAGTACTAGCCTACTACAAGCATAAGGACCTGAGTTCTGGGCCCCAGGACCCATGTGAACACTGGGCTCCCAAAGCATGCATTTGTAGGCCAGTATTCAGGGAGGGATCAAAGACAGGTAGATGCCTAGAGCTCACTGTCAATCACTGAGCTCCAGAATCAGAGACACTATCTCAAAAACATCACTCAAAACAGAAAATGACAAATACACCTGACTTTGACCTCTGGTCTCCTGAGGCACTTATCTATGTGCATCTGCACACACCTACAAAACACACACACACACACACACACACACAATCAACAGCTAAGCTTCCATCTTGCATAAGCCATTATTCTTCTGGACTGTCTGCTCTCTCAGCTAAATCACCGTCATAATTAGTACACAGATTTTAAAGCCTGGAAGTTACTTACACTAGTAACAGATATACATGACCCTGACTTGGGTCAACATGGCACAGATGCTGCAGAGTGGAAATCCGGTGGCTCTCATTAGGCTTCAATAAAACATCTGGTAAAACTCATGACCCCTAGGCCATTGGCACTAGCCCCCAAGCCGAGCAGCCTGAGTTTGAGCTTGATCCCTAGCTTCCAGAAGGTAGCAGGAAAGAACCAACCCTGCAAGCGCTCTCTGACCTCCACATATACACCATGCCCTCCCCAACACATGAAATAAATAACAAAAACAAAAATAAACTAAAACCTCAGAAGACAGCTAACATACCAACAAAGCCTGTAATTGTAGGGCAGTCGGTTAAACGATTCTGATACGTTTATTTCCTGGCTTCATGCCACTTTAAGGAAGTACTTCCAAGCATGAGGCCAATCAGCATGCAGGGATAAAAGGAAGTGTATGTGGATCTGCCTAAGGAACGCCCATGCGTACAGTGTAGGTTTACTCAGAAGGGGAAAGCCAATGTTGTCAGCACTCGGGGATGAAAGCTGGGCAGACTCCCATCTCAGGAAGAGGAGATGTCTGGGCAAGCTTCAGACTTTGCCCTAGAAAAGAGACAGTAACAAGTGTGCTGCTAGTTTTATGTCAACTTGCCACAGGCTAGAGTCATCTGACAGGAGGGAATCCCAATTGAGAAAATGCCTTCCTAAGACTCCCGATGTAGGCAAGCCTGTAATGCACTTTCTTTCTTAACTAGTGACTGATGAGGGAGGACCCAGCCCATTGTGAGTAAGTCATCCCTCCACTGGTGGTCCTGGGTTCTATAAACAAGCAGGCTGAGCAAGCTATGAGAGGAAACCATAAAGCAGCACCCTCCATGGCCCCTGCCTCCAGGTTCCAGGGCTGTCTGCGCTCCTGACCTGACCTCCCTTCATGATGATTCACTGCCTGGACGTGTAAACTGAAATAAACCCTTTCCTACCCACGCTGCTTACTGTCCCTACCCAACCAAGGTCATGGTGTTTCATCACAGCACTAGCCAACCTAACTAGGACAACCAGGGACAAGGAGGTGCCACCAAGGGACCAGAAGCAGGAACCCACATAGTGCAAAGCAGAAAGCCCTCACAGGTGGGCCCGGCAGAAGGTGACAATAGCCACAGATCAGGAAGGGGTATGCCCCACACACTACATTCTCTCCCTTTCCAATAGAAGTCTTTATTTCCAACACACTATCGCTCCCACAGCGCATGAGGGAAGGGTCCAGAAAGAACTGGTGTTTTTGTTCATTGAGGGTTCCTGGACACTACAATTAGTGGGCTTTCTACCTCAGACAGGGGTGCTGTCTTCCCTCTCTAACATAAAGACTCTGGCGGGGCATGCAGCTGCTCAACGAGAACCACTTCTCAGCCTTCCCAACAAGCAGCCATGGCTGTAGCCATGAGAGGGAAACCAAAAGACTGCGCAAACTTAGGCTGTCCAGGAAGAGTCTGACCTCCCTTTTCCTCCCCTCTCCCTCTGACCAAATGTAGACACTCACAGCCAAGAGAAGAAGCCCTGTGTTAGGGAACAGAGTATGAGGCAGTGCCTGGGCCCTAAGGAGTACAGAGTTGCCACACCAACCGTAGCCACCTACCCAGCCTTCTACTAGAGAGAAACCAACAGCTTAAGCATCTCTCTTATGACCATCAACCCAGTAGCAAACTGACTCCTCCAGCACCCTCAACTCCTCTCAACCCCACAGCCATCCCATTACCCCACAACTCCCATGTCATCCCGTCATCATGCTTGTGCAGTGGGCACTTTTGCTGGGCCATGTTCCCAAATCATGTTCGTTTTTAAAAGGCACTTAAAAAGGCAACTGAAGGGCTGGAGAGATGGCTCAGAGGTTAAGAGCACTGACCTCTCTTCCAAAGGTCTGAGTTCAATTCCCAGCAACCACATCTATAATGAGATATGGTCCCCTCTCCTGGTGGTATGTGTACATGCAGGCACAACACTGTATACATAATAAATAAATCTTTAAAAAAAAAAAAAAAAAGAGTGGTTTGTTTCTGCAGTGAGATTGCCTTAGAAAAAACTAATTAAAAAAAAAAAAGGCAACTGAACTTAACAGGTAGAATGCTCAAAGGGACATCATCATCAACAAGTATAACCAGATTAGCACATGGACAGGAAATGACCATGTCACACAACAATTGTTCAACAGTAATTACAGCAGCCACAGTGAGAGGTATCCAACTCCAGATATTACCATGTGGCGAGTACAGGGGAGGCCTCAGTAAGGCTCCCTAGGATAGCAAGGCCCACGTACACTCTGCCCTCGCTGTTCCTCAACAGGGCAAGAATGCATCCACCCCAAGGCCCCTGGCACCAGCTCCGCCCTTCACTGGAAACAATCTGCCCCCAAATAGTTCCTGCTGTCCCTCAAACTACTCTAAAATGTTCTGGGCTGGGGAGATGGCTCTATGGTTAAAGTACTTGCTGTAAAAGCAGAAGCCCCTAAGTTCAAGTCCCAGCACCCACAGAAGAGCCACATGTAATGGCTGTTCTTACTTGTCAACTTGACTACATCTGAAATTAAAGAAAACCCAAATGCCTAGGCACACCAGTGAGGGACTTTTTCTTTACTAAATCATTTGAAGTGGGAAGACCCACTTCTAATCTGCATTATTTTTGACTTATTGTTCGGGGTTTTGGTTTTTTGAGACAGGGTTTCTCTGTGTAGCCTTGGCTGTTCAGGACTCCCTTTGTAGACCTGCCTGGCCTCGAACTCACAGAGATTCGCCTCTGCCTCCCCAACGCACCACCTCACCTGGCAGGGTAGATTCACCTTTAGCCCAGATCTTCTGAGGTGGGAAGATCACCTTTCATCTGCATCATACTGTCTGTTGGCATCCTGTATAAAGGACCTGGAAGAAGGAAGCTGCCCTTCCAATTTAATTCCCAGCACCCACATGGCAGCTCATAACTCTCTATAACTCAAGTTCCAGGGGATCCAACATCCTCACACAGACACACATGCAGATGAAACAGCAGTCACAAAAAAAAAAAAAAAAAAAGGCTGCCACTCTCAGCAAGGATGGTGGTGAGGCACACCTTTCTTTAATCATAGCACTCAGGAGGCAAAGGCATCCTGGTCTACATGGGGGGGGGGTTAAAACCCCCTCCATGGCCTCAAGTATTTAAAAGCTTAGTTATCAAGGGGTGGCACTCTTTGAGAAGGATGAAGAGGTCTGGGCTTCTTGGAGGAAGTGTGTCACTGGAGGTGGGTTTGAGGTTTCAAAAGCCCACACCAGGCCCAGCATCTTACTTCTCTCTCCCTCAGCTCAGGGTGCAGCTCTCAGCTTCTTCTCCATGCCTGCCTCCGTGCTCCCCGCCATGACGATGGTGAACTAAACCTCTGAAACTTCAAGTCTCCAAGTAAATGCTTTTCTTTTCTAAGTGTAGCTTGGGTCACGGTGTTTCTCCACAGCAACAGAACAACGACTAAGACAAATGAGAAGTCTTATCTCAAAAGATAAGGTGGCAAGCAAGCAAAAAGGCATCTGACATCTACCTGTGGTACAGATGTATACACACACACACACACATTCTTCTAAGGCAAGTATAGTGTCACATGCCTACCGTCTCAGCTATGCAGAAGGCTGAGGCAAGATGACCTCTGAGCTTCAAGCCAGCCCGGGTTACGAGCAAGACCTCTCTCCCCTCAAAAATGCCAGTGATGAGTGACTTTAACCCCAACACTCAGAGCAGAGATGGGTGAGTCTCTGTGAGTTTGAGACCAGTCTATTCCTGGCCTGTCAGAGCTACATATTGAGATCCTATCTAAAAAAATTGTTTTTTAATTTCCCCAATGTGTTAAGGCTACAGAGATGGCTCAGTGGTTAAAAGCACTCACTTATAAAGCCGGGCGGTAGTGGCGCACGCCTTTAATCCCAGCACTCAGGAGGCAGAGGCAGGTGGATTTCTGTGAGTTCGAGGCCAGCCTGGTCTACAAAGCAAGTCCAGGACAGTCAAGGCTACAAAGAGAAACCCTGTCTTGAAAACAGAAAACAAAAAAACAAAACACCTACAAGATGGCTCACAACCACCTATTCATATCTACACTCAGGCATACACATAAATAAAAACAAAAACCACAAAAGCCACCCCTGAAACTGACCCCAGTCCTCTCTATCCCTTCAGGCTACTTTCTTTTCCTTTTAGGGTGTATCATCAAAGACATGATGTGTCTATGTTCGATCTGCCTCTTTAAGGAAAATGATGCTCCCTAGAAGCAGGTCTCCGTGGCATTAAACATGCAGCAAGCAGATGCCTTCCTCCTCCATCCCACACCACATCCAGGGCTACCTAAAGCCTGTAATCTCAGCCATAACAATGGAGAATAAAAGTCTGCTGTTTCCACTGTCCCTCCTCCCTACTCAGAAAGGCGAGTTTCTAATGGTGCTTTAGTAAACAAACTGAGAACTCCACAATTAGCCTCTAGATTGGGACCCAGATCCCACACTTAATTGGCTTAAGCTGCGGAGCTGGGATGTAGTTCAGTTGGTAGCATGCTTGCCTATTTACATGCCTTTCGGCAAGCTAATTAATTTCTGTTAACCTCGATTTTCCTATCTGTAAAACAGAGACAATAATAGCAAAGGTGTTAGGAGAGTTCAGAGGCTGGCACCAAGTACTCCTAGAGCTAACCTCACCTTTATCATTCTGTGTCTTCTTTAGGAGGAGGCAAAGGGCTGAGGGTATGACTCAACAACTAAAAGCAAACACTGCCGCTGAGCAAGGTGGCGCCCACCTGTAATCCCAGCACTCTGAGAGGCTGAGGCAGGTGGATCTCTGTGAGTTCGAGGCCAGTCTGGTCTCGAGTGAGTTCCAGGACAGCAAGGACTAAAACAGAGAAACCTTAAGCCGGGCGTGGTGGCGCACGCCTTTAATCCCAGCACTCGGGAGGCAGAGGCAGGCGGATCACTGTGAGTTCGAGGCCAGCCTGGTCTACAAAGTGAGTCCAGGATGGCCAAGGCTACACAGAGAAACCCTGTCTCGAAAAACCAAAAAAAAAAAAAAAAAAAAAAAAAAAAAACAGAGAAACCTTGTCTTGAAAAACCAAAACAGGAAAGAACCAGACTCATTTGGAGCCTCAGTATTTATTCCCAGTGTGCCTGCTCGCCACCTTCTCACTGTCAGGGCCTCAATCCCTCCTCCTCTGTCTCCCAGTGTGTACCACCTTCCTTCCCGCAGCTTGTTTTATACCCCTGCCAGTCATCTTAAGCCTCTGTAGACAGACACCCTGCAGGGGACAGCTCTGATGACTCCCAGTGCCACAGGCAAACAAACTCACAAGATCAAGCCCCATGACTTGGTGCTATTTTCTGAGACCCCTGTCTCACACCCAGCTCCCAGGACCCTTCTAGGGCAACACAGAACTTTTTTCTAAAGTCTTAAGCCCTCATGCCGTGAGGCAGTCATTCTTATGCTCCTGAATGCTTCATACACAACTCCCCAACTGCACTCGGCACAATAACTGTACTGTACCTTAAGACAGCTCTTGTCTTAGTTTCTGTGTGTGAGTGTTTTGCCTGCATCAGTGTATGTGTGCCACAGGTGTGCCTCGTGCCTGGAGAAGTCAGAAGAGGACACCACATGTCCTGGAACTGGAGATACAGCAAAAACTGAACCTGGGTCCTTGGCAAGAATACGTGCTTTGGGGCTGGAGAGATGGCTTAGCACTTAAGAGCACTGGCTGCTCTTCCAGAAGTCCTGAGTTCAATCCCCAGGAACCACCTGGTGGCTCACAACCATCTGTAATGAAATCTGATTCCCTCTTCTGGTGTCTACAAAAACAAAGCATTCATATACATAAAATAAATAAATAAATCTTAAAAAAAAAAAAGAATACATGCTTTTAACTGCTAAGCCAAATCTCCAGCCCCTATATTATACATTGTAGATTTCTAACTCTAACCCCCAATCCAATCCCCAAACTTATGGAGTGAACCACTTGAGGCTGGGGTCAGGGGAGTTGGTGAGAGAACACTAGTGCACACGAGTCAGTCAGCCCCACATCATGAACGCACTGGTACGGACACCACTTTATAGAAAATTAGGCATTTATTATTATGTATACAGTGCTCTGTTTGCATGTACTCCTGCAAGCCAGAAGAGGGCGCCATATCATATTACAGATGGTTGTGAGCCACCATGTGGTTGCTGGGAATTGAACTCGGGACCTTTGGAAGAGCAGGCGGTGCTCTTAACCACTGAGCCATCTCTCCAGCCCCTAGCAAGATACTTACATCAATGCTATGATCAATCTATGCTCAATTGTTAAACAGTGAAATGTAATACAGGGGCCTTTGGAATCAGGAGTCCTGAGTTTGAATTCTAACCATGTGACTTCTAAACAAGTCACTTTTGCCAACCTAAACGTTTCCTCACCTATAAAATACGGAAAAAAAAAATTTTTTTTTTTTACTTGTTCTTACTTCATCACACTGACTTACCAAAAGAGACAAGGGCTGCACCACATGGGCCTGGCCAAGTGCAGGCTTCTAAGACTGTTGAGAACTGTCAGCTTTCCCATTAGAATACTGCTGATCGGGGTTGGAGAGATGGCTCAGAGGTTAAGAGCACTGACTGCTTTTCCGGAGGTCCTGAGTTCAATTCCCAGAAACCACATGGTGGCTCACAACCATCTATAATGTGATCTGATGCCCTCCTCTGGCCTGCAGGTGTACACGCAGGCAGAGCACTGTATACATAATAAATAAATAAATAAATCTTAAAAAAAAAAAAAAAGAATACCGCTGATCTGTAATCCCCACACTTGGGAAGCTGAGACAAGAGGATCACAAGTCTAAGGCCAGCCTGGAATATATAGCCACACCCTGCCTCAAAAAAACAAGAGAGGAAAGCACTATTAAAAATAACAAAATAGCCGGGTGTGGTGGCGCACACCTTTAATCCCAGCACTCGGGAGGCAGAGGCAGGCGGATCGCTGTTGAGTTCGAGGCCAGCCTGGTCTACAAAGTGAGTCCAGGATGGCCAAGGCTACACAGAGAAACCCTGTCTCGAAAAACCAAAAAAAATAAAAATAACAAAATAAAACCTATAATCCCAGCACTCACAGAGGCAGAGGCAAGCAGATCGCTGAGTTTAAGACCAGCCTGGTCTACAAACCAAGACAGCCAAGGCTACACAGAGAAACCCTGTCCTGAAAGATACCATAAATAGACAGAATCCAAGGTCATATATGCTGCATTTGCGAAGAATACTCAACACTCTTCTAAAACTCTGGCCACACCCCAAGTCCCAGCCAGCCATCTCTCAGAAGTAGGTCATATAAAGATTTAGAAGAAAAAGAGAAAAGGAGAGAGGAAAGGTACAAATCATTTCAAAGCAATTTCATCACCACTGCTGAAAAGCAGTTTAAAGCGCCTGCCCTACTTCCAGCATTGCCTTGGTACAGGAAAACAACACGTGAGTAGCTAGCTGGAGCACAAGTATACTGTAAACAGTGATGCCGTGGAATGCTCGTTCTTCAAGAGGCTCAACTCAGTCACAACTCTGCTCTGTGGAGCTCCGGAAAGCACTACACAAATACCACACAGCAACGCAGTTAAACAACCCTCTCAAACACAAAACAAAGAAGGAAAAGAACTCAAGGTGGCCTATGAGAGACCCAGTCTGGTTAAACCAGCTTTTATTCTCTTCCAACTTGTAGTCACAAATATTTTCATTTTGCTAAAATACCAAACCCCGATTTAAGTCAATTTCCTAACTTACAGTGATCACTGAAAGGACTTTTAATTCTGAAATGTACCCTTGAACTGTCAGTAAGACACATGTTATCAACATAACCCACAACATCTGTGATACAGGTTTCTGCTAACACGGTAACAAACAAAAAGGCCTTTGGAAACATCCAATGCGCAGCTAACCCTGATTAAGGAAACTGGATTAAAGCTGGGCAAATTGGTACACAACTTAATTCCCAGCACTCATGGCAGAGGCAGGCAGAGCTCTGTGAGCTGGAGGCCAGCCAGAGCTACATTGTGAGACTCAAAAAAGAGGGAAAAAATGTTTTAAAAGAGTTTGTTCTAGCTTTTTTTTTTTTTTTTTGGTTTTTCAAGACAGGGTTTCTCTGTGTAGCCTCGGCCATCCTGGACTCACTTTGTAGACCAGGCTGGCCTCGAACTCACAGCAATCCGCCTGCCTCTGCCTCCCAAGTGCTGGGATTAAAGACGTGCGCCACCACACCCGGCTTGTTCTAGCTTTTAATGAGAAAAAATGACCAGTAATTGTAATGTCTTTGTAGTCAAGCCAACTAATTGGTTGACAATACCTTTATACTAATCCTGTGTTAGTGAATTTAATTTTTCTTCCTACCCCACCCCCCAGACAGGGCTTCTCTGTATAGCCGTCGCTGTTCTAGACTGGCTTTGTAAATCAGGCTGGCCTCCAACTCAGAGATCCGCCTGCCTTGCCTCTCTGAGTGTTGGGATTAAATTTTTCATATATGCTTTAGTGCTCGGTTGACCTTGAAAAAAACTTTCCTCTGTTTCTTCCACAAAGGTTATATATATGTGTTCCTTTCATGATCACTAAAAGAGTTACACCATGTCAAGAATTGAGCAAAATTGAAAACTACCTTCCAGATTATACAGTATCTTTGACCAGTCTAGACACTTTATTGGTTTGGAAAAAAAAATTAGTAAACACTCAAATCTGTAAAGGCCTCTAAACCAGAACTATTTACAAATCACAAGGAAAAAGGTGCTTTTTGGAAGTAAAGGACTACTTAAAAACACAGACTGTGTCTCTTTAGAATTAAAGAAAAATAGAAGGGTACTTTTTTGTTTGTTTGTTTGTTTTGTGTTTGTTTTTCAAGACAGAGTTTCTCTGTGTAGCCTTGGCTGTCCTGGACTAGCTTTGTAGATCAGGTTGGCCTCGAACTCTCAGAGATCCGCCTGCCTCTGCCTCCCGAGTGCTGGGATTAAAGGTGTGCGCCACCACGCCCGGCAGAAAGGTACTTTTTAAAAACTACATAAAACCAAATGTTTCTTAGTTAATCTCCTGACGTTTCCTAAAACTGCTCAGGACTTTTTCTGATATAAAATACACTCCTGCTGTAGCTGAGGAAAACCAAGTTAGTTGACATAAAATGAACAGTCCTGACTTACCAACAAAAGTATCCCAAGCCACAAACTTTTCCTACCTGACCCTTCACCCACCCATGTGCACGCTCCATCTCTGGAGGATGTTAATGACTAAACAGACCATCGCCAAAAGTGGAGCAGGGGCCTCTTCCAACGACCTGACGACAGATGCCTACTTTCGTAATACTGCAGGAGAAGCAGTGGAAGAAACTAAGCCAGAGGGGTCTTGACAAGAATGCTTTCAGTTGGTAAAAAGACAGGGTAAAGTCCATTGAGCCACGGGAAATTCCTTGTTCTCTAACTGCCATTGCTTTTCTGACAGTCCCACACAGGCCAACCCAAGTTTAAGGGGGAGGGGATCATAAATAAAGTAAAATACAATACAATACCAGAAGTCATTAGTAGTCTGTTAAATTCCTACAGTTTTACACTGTTAAGAATATAGAGTTTAATTATCAAGGAATCTGTAACTACCTCTCAATCACAAAGGTACTTTTGGTTAATTTATACAATGCGATGGCTACATGATGGCTACATGTATCTGGGATTTCAAACACTTCCTTTTCAATGATTTTATGTAAAACTGTTCTTTAAAACACCTGGACACGGGCGCCCACAATATGCCATGATCTAAATCTTGCCCCTCTTTCTTGAACACGCTTTTTAAAAGACTGAACATCTTCAAGATGCTCTCCTCATCTTCAGACCTTAAAAAGAGAAAAAAAACCAAGCAGAGATCCGAATGAAGAAACAAGGCAAGAGAATAAAGGAGAATAAAAGAAGAAACCCTCTCCGGGGTCTTGCACTCTCTATCCCTGGGGAATTTTAGTGATTGACTAAACACACCCGGGAGGCCATAGCCCAAAGTGGAGCAAAGGCTTCTTACAATATAACCAACCTGGTGATAATGACTACTTTCATAATATTTCATTAATTTTGAAAATGCCAATCCCCAAAGCCGACACCACTAGCGCAAAATCGTCCCCGTCCAAAGCGCCAAAGAGTTGCCAAGTAATCCTTTCAAGGTGCCCCCCCCTCCTCCCCACGCCCCAGCCTCCTCACCTCATCAGCGCTCAGCTCCTCCATCGTTTTCCTCTTAATGGTGAAAGGCGTTAGAGAGATCCTTCAGTTCTTGAGACCAGGGCGGAAGCAAAGGAGAGTGGAAGGTATCTATCGGGCTGTCTGGCCCCCCAGTGGGGGAGGTTTCAGAATTGCATAGTCAGAGGTTAAAAACTAAGAACACGAGGCACTGAATCGCCTTGGCTTCGGTCGCTCGGATCGCCCCAGCCTCCTCCAGCTGCAAGCGCCCTGAGCTGCCTCCTCTGGCCACCGCCGCTGCTACGGGGTCCTCTCCGGGCGCCACTGACTCCCCTCAGCTTTCCCAGGTTACCCAGAGCGGGCTGCGCGGTCTCCAGCTCGGCTCGTGCCCGCTGCGCGCCGTGTCTTCGTGGCGGTGACGCGGCAAGCTGCGTTTTTCTCCCGCAGACGGTGCTCCGGGTCCCACCCCTGGCCCCTGGCGGGAACGGCTCTGCTGCACACTGGATGCCCCCGAGGCGCGGCGACCCTACAGCAGCTCGGAGAGAGCCCAGCACCGTACCGGGAAGCCCCTCCCCTCTAAAAGCAGGCCAGGCTCGCCCCGCCTCCACGCAAGAACCCTGGTAGCGGGGGAGGGGAGGGATGGGACAGGCGAAGCTCTCGCTGTACGCGTAAAACCCTCCTACCCCTCCGAGCCTACTCTTACCCCCTCGCCCCACCAAGTATTATTCATCAAAACAACAGGGCGGCCATCTTTGAAAGGGATCACGTGACCCTCGCTGGGGAGGCGGGGCTTCTGGCTCCCGGACGCGGCAGCCAATTAGCAGCGGGCGTCGCGCCGCCGATTTCCTCTTCGCCAGCATCCTGTCCCCGCCCCCCTGCCCCACCCCCCTCTCCCCTCAGTGGCGCCAGGCGCGGGGGGAGGGGAGAGAGGGGCTGCTAAGCTAAGAAGAGAAGGAGGCGGGGCGGGCCGTCACCATGGAGACCGCGCGGAGGCGAGGGGCGCGGTGGGCGGGGCCCAGGTAGGATAGCTGAGAGTAGGATGAGCCGGATGGGAGATCTCCCTGCCAGGGCGCTCATGAGCGCCTAAGGTTTCTGCAATGCTGGTTTGTTCCCAGGTGGCTTCTGCTATCTAGTGACGTGGATATCCTCCAGGATGCTGCAATCCAGCCACCGACACTAGGAGAAGAGAGAAATCTGGGAAACGTGTGCTTTCTTTCTTTCTTTTTTTTTTTTTTTGGTTTTTTTTTTTTTGGTTTTTCGAGACAGGGTTTCTCTGTGTAGCCTTGGCTGTCCTAGACTCGCTTTGTAGACCAGACTGGCCTCGAACTCAGAGCGATCCGCCTGCCTCTGCCTCCCGAGTGCAGGGATAAAAGATGTGCGCCACTACGCCCGGCCTAATATATAAATCTTAATTGAGCAAAGTAACAGCACAATGAGAGTCCAGATTTTGCCACAAGTATATATTGAATGGCTTAGAAAAGCCATAATCTTCTTGTTCTTAATTGTACTTGAGACAGAATCTGGCTAGGTTTGTCAGACAGCCCCAAATGGGAAATCTTCCTGCCTGAATGCTGGGGTGTAACATCACCACAGACTATGGAACTGTAACATTCATGTATGTATGTATGTATGTATTTGAAACAGGGTCTCACTAGCCTAGAACTAGCTATGTAAATGCAGCTGGCCTTGAACTCAGACTTGCCTACCTCTGCCTCCCAAGAATACCCCATAATCTTAAATGGTCCACTCTAGTTTTAAAAGAGTTACATTTGGTCCTAGCCAAAAGGCCGAGAAGTGACTAAAATAGTTACAGTTTGTTTGCTACATGCTAAAAATGGGAACATGACTACTAGATATGCAAAGAATTTGTGAGTAAGATTAAATTGCCGCAGGCTTTTCAGGAGGGCATTCTACTTTCCAGGAAAGGAATTCTGTGTAAGTTATGTTGGACCCCTAGTCACACTGATGTTAATTACATTGTCTTTTTCAAAACATCATAATTGCTGTGTAACCTCAGATTAAATCACACATTTAAAGTGTACAGTGGCTTTAGGATAGTTAAGAGTTACTTAACATCATTGCTGTCTAATTTCAGAACATTTTAGTCACCCAAGAAAGGAACCCTCAAACACATTCACTGTCCCTCCTCACCTACCATCACCTCCTATAGCTAAGCTGCCTTCTGTCTCCAAACATGTACCTATTCTGCACATTTCACATCAGATGAATCCAATATCCTGTAACTTCTCTTGCAGTTCTCTAATTCCACTGCCTTCCATACTTCAGATAGTGTTCCCTCCTTGAGGCCTTGCAGTTGGTGTCTCCTTTGGAAGACTCTCCCTTTGGACTTTTTTTTTTTTTTTTTTTTTTTTTTTTTTTTAATGCATACAGTGTTCTACCTGCATGTACCCCTATAGGGCAGAAGAGGGCATCAGATCACATTACAGATAGTTGTGAGCCACCATGTGGTTGCTAGGAATTGAACTCAGGACCTCTGGAAGAGCAGTCACTGCTCTTAACCGCTGAGCCACCTCTCCAGCCCCCTCCCTTTGGACTTTACATGGTTTATCCCTTCTTAGTATGTAGGTTTTACACTAAATGCCTTTTCCTCTTTAGTGCATTAACTCACTTATCATACATGTGTATGTATGTATGTTCCTGTATGTATGTGTGTGTACAGGTCTGTGGAGGCCAGAGGAGACTCTTTAATCCAAGAACTTTGTTGTAAACAGGTGACCATGGTGTGGCTCAGCCCTAGCACACACCTTTAATCCAAGAGCTTTCTATACATAGGACTTAATGAAGTTAACCCTAGGTCAAGAGCCAGAGCAAGAAACCAGCTGACAGGGGTTAAATAGAATGGAGGGACTTTGAGCCGGGAGGGGTGGCACACACCTTTATTCCCAGCACTTGGGAGGAAGAGGCAGGTGGTTTGCTGTGAATTAGAGGCCAGCCTGGTCTACAGTGTCTACGACAGCCAAGGCTACACAGAGAAACCCTGTCTTAAGAAGACCAAAATATAAAAATAAAAAAATAATAATAATAAATAATAAAAAAGAAAGAAAGGAGTGTAGGCTCAATTTCCTTAACAAGTATACTTTATTATGAACTTATTAAATGAATATACCTCCCTTACAACCCAACTACCCTAAACAAGAAGGAAGGGAGATTAAGGAATGAAACCTTATGGATATCAGTCCTAGGAATGATTCTCCCAGGGTATTCAGCAGGATTTCAGCTGCTGGAACCTGGAGCAACCAGAAGCCGGAGCGGCAAGTGATGAACAGCTAAACAATACTAAGTCCCCCAAAAAGCGCAGGCCCCTGCTTTGGGCTCATACATACATGTCCTCTTAGAGTCTGTACTAGGATGTTTTTCAGCTGGCAACAACCAAGCCCCCCAACTAAGTGGTTTGACTTCTAATTGAATAAACATCACCTGCTCTCTGACAAATCTGTTCCCCTTCCTAAACTTGGGATCAAAACAACAACATCTTTATCTCTCCTACAAAGGAGGGACTTTGAGATTTGGCTTTTTCTTCTTGAGCTCTCCTGTGAATTAGCAGGCCTTTTCCTCCTAGACCATAAGCTGAGTTAGCAAGCTTTTGGCCTTAGGCTTTTGGTTTTGGGGGCTTTTAGCTTTGAGCTTTTAGGTTTTAGTTTGGTTGATTTGGTTGTTGGGTTTGTTGGTGGTGGTGGTTTGGTTTTTTTGTTTTTGTTTGTTTGTTTTTTAGAATAATTTAATACATTAATTTCAGATACAACTATATTCTAAGACCTTTTTTTTTTTTTTTTTTTTTTTTGGTTTTTCGAGACAGGGTCTCTCTGTATAGCCTTGGCCATCCTGGACTCACTTTGTAGACCAGGCTGGCCTTGAACTCACAGCGATTCGCCTGCCTCTGCCTCCCGAGTGCTGGGATTAAAGGCGTGCGCCACCACGCCCGGCTTAAGACCATTATTTTAAAGGAACGGATCCTTACAAGACCAAAAGAACCCATATACCATGAGGTCGTTTTAGCCTTTTCTTCTTCTTTTAACAAATGTGCACCACGGTGTGTCAATACCAAGGCTGACATCATGAATCTGAAAGCTGCGATTTGTAAGGTACCAACCACATCTAGAGGCCCAAGAGGCCAATCAGACAGAGTGGGTGCCATTCTACTTAAACAATCAGGTGACATCACAACACGCTGGGGTGCAGCAAGGCAACTGTCCATGAAGTTTCTTTTTTCTTGATGATCAGAGGCCCCACGTTGTCTCCAGTCTCTTCGTTGTGCTTTACTTGGGCCCGGTCACAGAATGGGAACTTTTTGGACCTCCCGCAGCGACAGTACACAGCCTTATCTCCTAGGTCCTCCCTGTCAAAAGCATGCATCACCTTTGGGTGGTCTTTCTGGATCTGGAGGTTCACCATAGCTTTGGTGCGATTCTCTTTAACGTAGAACTTTTTGTAAGCCAGGTAACGGAGAGCAGCTGTACCAGCAGCAAATGCGACGGCTGCAATCCACTCAACTCACACAGCGGAGTCTGAGCTGAAGCCCATGGCTCTGGCAGCGGGAAGGCCTTAGCAGGACCGCCCGGGCGAGCGCTATGGACCGCGGAGACCCCAGCAAGACGCGACCTCCAGCCCCACACACTGCCAGGTTGGTTGGTTTTTTGAAACAGGGTTTCTCTGTGTAGCCTTGGCTGTCCTGGGCCACACCCAGCTGAGCTTTTTGGATTTTGACTGTTTCCTTTGAGACATGAGCTGAGGAGGAAGGTCAGCTGGGTATTTTCTCTGCCTCTCTGAGGTAGTAGGCTTTCTTTTCACTCCAGCACCTGGCTCCTGAGTCTTCACTGGTAAAATCAAATGATTTGGGATTTTCATTTTTTAAACAACAACAGTAATAAAATCTTCTTTTGGATATTGCTTATGATTTCTCTCAAGTCCTTTCTGACATGTAACCATGTGTAGCAAGTATTCTGTCTCTCTGTTTTTTCCCTTTGTCTGTCTGTATGTCACAAGCAAGGTCATGACCAGTGTGCCTTAACTGACCGGCTCACCTGTGTATTTGCCCATAATGTTATACAAGTGGTTCCCAAATACAAGAATGAATCAGGAGCCAGGCGTTGGTGGCACACGCCTTTAATCCCAGCACTCAGGAGGCAGAGGAAGGTGGATCTCCGTGAATTCCAGGTCAGCCTAGTCTACAGAGTGAGTCCAGGACAGCCAAGGCTACACAGAGAAACCCTGTCTCAAAAACAACAAACAAAAGAGTGGCTCAGGGCTTGAGTCAACAGCACTGGCTTATTTCCTAGGTTTGGCAACCACACGCACCTATCATTAGGCATTACCTCACAGTCCTGTGCCAATCAAGCTACAGCCAAGCAAGAGGAATTCAGTAGTTGACACTCCAAGCCTTGAACTCCATCACCAGCATTACCTATGGTGACGGCCAGAAATGATGTGGCATTGCCAAAATACCACAGCATTTTTCCCTTCTTTGCCACGCATGCTGCCCCATTTTTCTGCAAGAAGATTAAAAATCTATATTTTTCTTTCTTTCTTTCTTTCTTTTTTCTTTTTTTTTTTTTTTTTTTTTTTTTTTTTTTTTTTTTTTTGGTTTTTTTTTTTTTTTTTGAGACAGGGTTTCTCTGTGTAGCCTTGGCTGTCCTGGACTCACTTTGTAGACCAGGCTGGCCTCGAACTTACAGCGATCCACCTGCCTCTGCCTCCTGAGTGCTGGGATTTAGGGCGAGGGCACCACCACGCCCGGCTAAGATTAAAAATCTAGAAAGAGGAGCTGGAGAGATGGCTCAGTGCTTTGGAGCATTTTTTTACGCTTGAAAAGGACCTGGGTTCAATTCCCACACGTGGTGACTCCCAACTGTCCTTCGCTCCAGCTCCAGAGGATCTAGTGTCATCTTCCACCCTCCACAGGCAGCCAACATGCATGTGATACACACACCTAATTCAGGCATTCCCATTAACATACAAGATATGATAGGACTCTTCCTGGTCGCACTTTGTGACCAGATAGAAAGCTCAGTGGACAAAAGCACTGGTATTGCAAGCCATCGAACTAAGCCCGATGCTCGGAACCCATGGGAAAAGATGCAGTGTCACTCCTCTGCCATCCCAGGCCTCCTGTCGTGAGGTGGGATACAGGGACAGGACAATGGGCCAGAGTCTCAAGGGCCTGCCAGCCCAGAGTATGCAGCATAGCAGCAAGAGAAACAAGAAAGACCCTGCCCTGCAACAAGGTCAAAGGTGAGCACTTCTTTTTTTTTTTTTTCGAGACAGGGTTTCTCTGTGTAGCCTTGGCTGTCCTGGATTCACTTTGTAGACCAGGCTGGCCTCGAACTCACAGCGATCCGCCTGCCTCTGCCTTCCGAGTGCTGGGATTAAAGGGGTGCGCCACCACGCCCCGCAGGTGAGCACTTCTTACTCCTGAAAGTTGTCCTCTGAGCCACACATACAAAGTGTACGTGTATAAACACAACGCCCATACGTAGCAAATCAATTTTACCTTATTTCTTCTTCCAACCTTGAGCCTGTGTCTGTGTTCTCTTTCTCTTCATTTCTTTCTTTCTTAAAAAAAAATGTATTTATTTATTGTATATGAGTGCTTTTTTTTTTTTTTTTTTTTTTATGAGTGCTTTATCTGCAGAAGAGGACCTCGGATCCCATTATAGATGGTTGTGAGCCACCATGCAGTTGCTGGGAATTGAACTCAGGACCTTTGGAAGAGCAGGCGGTGCTCTTAACCACTGAGCCATCTCTCCAGCCCCTCTCTTCATTTCTTTAACCCCTCTCATTTTTTGAGACAGGGACACATGTAGCCCAAGAGGGCCTCAAATTCTCTATGTGTCTGAGACCAGCCTTGAACTCCTCACTCACCTGCTTCAGTCTTTCAGATGCGGACATTACAGGCACGCAACATTCTGCCTGGCTCTCTTGCTCTCATTCATCACAAACCTTCTTAGAAGACTGTCTGTACTTGACAGGTTAAGCCCAGACCTTAACTCCACTCCGTATCTCTCTTCCAAGTCTGTTCAATGCTTGGTCTCTTTACCTCCACCAGTGAACAGTGAACTAGCCTGTCGGCTAAGTTTCAGCAAAGACAGGCCAACCAGAACTTCCACTTTTTTCTGACAAGTGGACCTGTGTGACAGAGTAGCAGGGCATCAGTGTCAGAGAAGAAAGTCAAGAGGCATCTAGTCTGTCGTTCTCAGTTCCTAGTTCCAAAGTCAATACACACAGGAGGCTGAGGCACATGCACAACACACACACACACACACACACACACACACACACACACACACACACACACACACACACCCCACAGAGTTAAAAAAGAAAATCGCTTACTTCTGGTTTGGGAGACATAGTTTTTAACAGACGAACACAGGTAAATACTCTATAGGAAATCTACCCAGCAATTTTTCTTACAGCCATATTTTCCAATTTTTCAAAACAGATTTTTTTTTCTGTTTATTCAAGACAGGATTTCTCTGCATAGCCTCTGCCTCCCCAGTACTGGGATTAAAAGCATGCACCATGGCCGGGCGTGGTGGCGCACGCCTTTAATCCCAGCACTCGGGAGGCAGAAGCAGGCAGATCGCTGTGAGTTCGAGGCCAACCTTGTCTACAAAGTGAGTCCAGGATGGCCAAGGCTACACAGAGAAACCCTGTCTCGAAAAACCAAAAAAATAAAAAATATATAAATAAATAAATAAATAAATAAAAGCATGCACCACCACCACTCAGCTGGGAATTACTTTTTTAAAGATTTATTTATTATGTATACAGTACTTTGCCTGCATGCCAGAAGAGGGCACCAGATCTCATTATAGATGGTTATGAGCCACCACGTGGTTGCTGAGAATTGAACTCAGGACCTCTGGAAGAGCACTCAGTGCTCTTAACCTCTTAAGTCATCTCTCCAGGCCCCAGGAACTAATTTTTATAATCCCTTGAAAATAGGAACATGTCAGCCAGGCCAGTTGGCAAACACCTTTAGTGCCAGTACTTAAGAGGCAGGGGGATCTCTGTGAGTTTGAGGTCAGCCTGGTCTGCAAAGACCAGGACAGCCAGGACTTGTTACACAGAGAAACCCTGTCTCAAAAAAGAAAGAAGAAAAAATAAGAAAAAAAAAAGAAAATGGGAACTTTAAATTTTTTATTTTATTGCTTTTTTGAGACAGGGTTTCTCTGTGTAGCCTTGGCTGTCCTAGACTTGCTTTATAGACCAGGCTGGCCTCGAACTGACAGTGATCCGCCTGCCTCTGCCTCCTGAGTGCTGGGATTAAAGGTGTGTGCCACCACACCCCGCATGAAAATGGGAACATTTTGACCCTGTTTTCTTTTATAGCTAAATGTGCTAATTCTGTCTCTTGCTCCAAAATTGTTGCACTCAGATTATACTTAAAATTTAACACTAGGAGCTGGGTATGCTGGCACAGTCCTATAATCCCAGCACTTGAAAGGCAGATGGATCTCTATAAGTTCCAGACCAGCCCGGTCTACAAAGCAAGTCCAGAATAGCCAGGGCTACACAGAGAAACTTTGTCTCGAAAAACCAAAATAAACAAATAAATAAAGTTTAATACTGAGGCTGGAGAGAGATGGCGCAGCAGTTAGGAGCACTGACTGCTCTTCCAAAGGACCAAGGTTCAATTCCCAACACCCACATGGTAGCCCACAACTGTCTGTAACTTCAAGATCTGACACCTTCACACAGACCAGACACACATGCAGGCAAAACACCAAATGCACATAAAATAAAAAATGATTAAATTGTGTTCTGCCTGTGGGATCAGTACAGCTTCAGTTATATGAGTAGAAGAAAATAAAGAGAGGTGAAAACATACTGGAGCGCAGCATGGTGTCCCCTCTGCCGCGCACGAGAGCGCAGGGCTCCACATAGCAACCGACAACGCCCAGTGCCCACTGTCTTCAGGGTCACAATCCCCATCTCTGTCATATCCATACTAAAATAGGAACTTGTCAATGATGAGAGAAATCTCTACCTCATTTCAGAAAAGAAAAAACGTTTCTGGTAACTTAAGAATTTCTTTACGCTTATTTATTTTGTGTATGTGTGAGTATGTGTAGGCGTGTGCATGCCACAGCATGTGGGTGGAGCTCAGATGAACTGCTTTGGGAGTTGGGGAGCTCTCCTTGCCACGCTGTGGGTTCTAAGAATTGGCAAGCACATTTACCCAGGAGCCATCCCATTGCCCTTTTCCTATAACTTTGTAAGTAATCATTCTTGGGTTTTTTTTTTTTTTTAATTTATTTATTTATTGTATATGAGTGCTTTATCTGCAGAAGAGGGCATCAGATCACATTATAGATGGTTGTGAGCCACCGTGTGGTTGCTGGGAATTGAACTCAGGACCTCTGGAAGAGCAGGCGGCGCTCTTAACCACTGAGCCATCTCTCCAGCCCCTCTTGGGTTTTTTTGTTTGTTTGTTTGTTCTTATTTTGCAGTGCTGAGACTCTGAACCAAGGCCTCCCATATGGTTGGCAACCGCTTGCTTTACTGTCTAGTCACATCCCCGGCTCAAGGAATTTTTATCAATATTTATTTAGTTTGGGTCACACATTGCCCAGACCATTTGTAAACTCCCTACTTAGTCTAGGATGACCTTGAACTTCTAACCTTCCAGTCTCCACCGCTAGGACCACAGATGTGTACCGCTCACTACGTTCATTAGTGAGGGTGTCTACTTCTTAACACAGTCTCACTTTGTAGCCATGGCTGGTCTGGAACTCACTATATAGCTGAGGATGACCTTAAATTCCTGATCCTCTTCCTCCTCTTCTTCCCAAATCCTGCATTATATTCTGATTAATGGTAATATTCTGAATCAATGATGCATCAGCCAATTTGGCTTTGCTCTCACCATGGTGTGCTATGACTGTCGATATCAAATGTAAGTTAAACATAAATTTAAATATTGTATTTCACTCTCTTTTATTACTTAGATTATGAAGCGTTTTCAGAAATTACTCACTGATCCTTCTCATAACAAATTATTGATTTCGGTGTGACCTAAAACATTTTCCTCTTTGGTGTCAGAATAAAATATGTTGAATTCATCATTCTTTTTATGGTTCTTCTTTCATATTCTAGGGACCTAATAATGATTCATGGTGCACCCCTACAAATAAATGCAGAATTTAATTCAACCTAAGCAATTGTGATAAAATAGCTTCCTGAGGCTGGTGATGTAGCTGACTCAGCAGAGTCCTTGCCTTGCTCACGATCCCCAGGCCAAAGACGCTTGGTAGTGTGTTGGACTCTGGAGTCCAATTCAGGAAGGGGGTCGCCGCGAGATACCACTCAAGTCACACAGGCTGGAGGTATATGTAAAATTTATTACTGACACATCAGAAGTCCCAATTGTCGATCTGTCAGGGCCCCTCGGCACTCGGGAGGTGAAGGACCCCGAGTAGCTGTTACAGGCTAGTTTTAAAGGCTAAAACCACAAAGCAGGTGGGGTTGCTTATCAGGTTAGACCATATGGACATTAGGACATCTGGCATTGGGAAGCTCTTTGTGGGGGCTTGGGTGTGGGTCTCCAGAGCGGTTACTGAAAGCCGTTGGGGACATCTGATATCCGGAAACTTACATGTAACTATTCTGGGAACTAGGGTGGAACTTTTGAAGTTAGCATTAACGAGAACTGGGAGAGGCGAGCAAGGCTGGACAAGCGAACAAGCATCTTGCATTTTACAATTTTACAGTTTCTCAGTGCAGGTCTGTAATTCTAAAACTCAAGAGGCAGAGGCAGGAGGATCAGAAGATCAAGGTCATCTCTGACTACAGCCAGTTCAAGAGCAGCCTGTGCTATGTGAGGCCTTGTCCCAGAAATGAACAAAATAGATAAATAAAAAGCAATGGCTGGAGAGATGGCTCAGTAGTTAAGAGCATGGGCTGCTCTTGCAGAGGATCAAAATTCCAGTACCCAACTCTGCTGGCTTGTAACTGCCTGTAACTATCGCTCCAGGGGACCTGACACCCTCTTCTGACCTCCATGAGCACTCACATGCACTTACACATGAGTAGGCTTGAGCTCATGTACACACACACACACACAGAGAGAGAGCTCATGTACACACACACACAGAGAGAGAGATGAAAATGAAAATTTTAAAAAGATTTATTTATTTATTTATTTCGTATAGCGTGCTCTGCCTGCATGTACACCTGCACGCCAGACGAGTGAAGGAGAGATAAACATGTCTTTTGTTTAGATCACAA
The DNA here is from genome assembly GCF_903995435.1 of Acomys russatus. Classification (NCBI taxonomy): domain Eukaryota; kingdom Metazoa; phylum Chordata; class Mammalia; order Rodentia; family Muridae; genus Acomys; species Acomys russatus. Next base: position 40,610,811 of record NC_067165.1, read on the forward strand.
GTAGGGGATGAGAAAAGGGCTTGTGAGAGAGCAGGTGATGTTTATCCCCTTAGAAGTTGAGCCACTGTGTGGGGGAGATTGGTTATTAACCAGCTGAAAAACATCCTTGAACAAATTCTGAGAGGAGGTATAAATGTAAGCCAAAAACAAGAAGCAGGGCCTTTAGAGACTTGGCATAGTTTTGGCTGCTCATCGCTACACTTTGAGACGCTCCTAGAGAGAACCGCTCAAGGGAAGACTTTGGGGCGCCAGGCTCTGGCTGAGGTTCTGGGTTCTGGTTGCTCCAGGTTCCAGCAGAAGAAATCCTGCTGATTATGCCTCGGAACTGATATCCTTATGGTTTCATTATTGTATTTAATCTCCTTTTCCTATTGTTTAGATTAGTCGGGTTATAAGTGAGGTACTCTTGGTTAATAAGTTCGTAATAAAATATATTTGATAAGAAAATTGAGCCAAAGCCGGGCGTGGTGGCGCACGCCTTTAATCCCAGCACTCGGGAGGCAGAGGCAGGCGGATCGCTGTGAGTTCGAGGCCAGCCTGGTCTACAAAGTGAGTCCGGGATGGCCAAGGCTACACAGAGAAACCCTGTCTCGAAAAAACCAAAAAAAAAAAAAAAAAGAAAGAAAAGAAAATTGAGCCTACAGAAGAGGGCATCAGATCACATTATAGATGGTCGTGAGCCACCATGTGGTTGCTGGGAATTGAACCCAGGTGTTGGTTCTGTTTTTTAACAGTTAAACTTTATTATACAACCCAACTACCTTACACAAGAAGGAAAAAAGGTTAAAGGGACAAAAGAGTGAACCTTCCGGTAGCCGTTCCGCGGGACGGGTCCTTAGGTGTCTCTCTGGCCTGCATGCTGGTCCGGCCTGTTCGCTGCTCCACATGTGCTCAAGCCCGGGCTGAACCTGTTGTTCTCGCCTCCTCACCTGCCTGAGTCACATGAGAAGGGCGGTCTCCTTCTCCCGTTGAGAGTCAATTAGAAAAACAGTAGCCCATTTGGGGTTCCCAGGTCTGCTTCCTGAATTCCAGGCCCAGGATGGCTCCACTCAGTCTGTCATGGGGTGCCCCAAGGGTAAAGCCCACCAAGTGACAAAGCTTAATCTTTCCCACACTCAGGACGTCTGGAAAAGCAGATGGTGCTCTTAACCTCTGAGCCATCTCTCCAGCCTCCACCTCTCTGCTTTTATCTGCAGACTCCCTTTTCCCTTTTGCAATCTGAAGTGTAGACGCTGAATGGTGAACATTTGTCTAGTTTACATGAGGTTTTGGATTTGATTTTCTATATATGCAGACTGTATAAACATACAGACACACACACACAAAGGAACTGTGAAGCCCACAGCATGGCTCACTGGGTAAAGGCACTTGACATGTAAGCTTGGCAACCTAAGTTCAGTTTCCAGAACGCACATAAAGGTGGAAGGAGAAAGACTTGACCTTGACCTCAACACACATACACACATACACACCTTACACATATACACCACATACACACACCAATAATGATGATGATGATGATGATAAATGCAAAAATTTTTTTGAGATAGGGTTTCTCTGTGTAGCCCTAGATGTCCTGGACTCGATTTGTAGACCAGGCTGGACTTGAACTCACAGCGATCCACCTTCCTCTGCCTCCCGAGTGCTGGGATTAAAGGCGTGTGCCACCACTCCTGGTGATAAAGGAAATGTATAAACTGCTTTGGGGGATGTAAATTGTGGGAAACAGGCTAGCAACCCCTCAACAAGTTAGACACAGTTACTATGTTACTCAGATTGAACTCCTTGGCAGAGATCCCACGTAACTGAAATCAGATAATGCGAGCAGAGCTTAATACGTGAATGCCCATTGCAGCAGCACTATTCACAATGGCTGAAATGTGGAAGTCATTAAAAGACTATCAACAGATGGCGGACCAGCCGTTTGTGACCTAGCTGTAAAATGGAGTATCACTCAGACGCGGAGGGGAACGAAGGTCTGATGCATGCTGCAGTGCAGACAAAGCCTGACGATGTTATCCTCGGAGGAAGAAAGCACACGTCTGTTATATGCTATAACTTATGTGAGGAAGCAGAACAGGCAGCAGGTTGAGGTTGGCAGGAGCTCCGTGGAGTCCTGTTGGGTATGCAGTTCCAGTTCCCACCTGTGGGAATGGAAAGTTCTTGAAGCCTCTCATGCTTATTCTCTCATGCTTATTCTCTCATGCTTACAGGAAGAGACGAGAAAGTTCTAGATCACCTTGGGTGACATAGGCAGATCCAGGCTGGCCTTAGCTACAGATGGAGACCCTTGCTCAAGAATAATAATTACAGTAGCTGTTGTTGCACTGGAGAAATGGCTTAGCGCTCAAGAGCAACAGAGTATTTGCTTTTTTGCAGAGAACCCGAGCTCGGTTTCCAGCACCACACTGGGTAGCTAGCTCATAGCTGCCTGTAATTTCAGCTCCAGGGGATCTGACATCCTCTTCCAGCCTTCACAGGTACACACACACATAGCAACACTCACGCAGACTCGTATACGTAAATATAAATAAATCTTTAAGTAACACACACACACACACACACACACACACACACACACACGGGGCAGGCGGGAGGGGCAGAGTGTAGGTGAGAAAAAAGATAGACGGCTTCACTGTGTAGCTCTGGCTGTCCTGGACTCACTTTGTAGACCAGGCTGGCCTCGAACTCACAGAGATCTGCCTGCCTCTGCCTCCAGAGTGCTGGGATTAAAGGCGTGCACCACCACCCACCGCCCAGCTGTTTAAATCTTCTTGAAGAAATAAAAAGGTTAATTTGTTTTTCAGTTCTGGACAAAAACTCAGAACTTCACACATGCTAGGCAAGTCTCCTACTGCCAGGCTGCTTCTCCGGCCCTTAAATGGTCAATTTTATGCTATGTAATTTTATCATCTCTCTTTTAAAGTTCACTTCTGGGGATGGGTACCGTCAAGAGCCAGAGAGTGACAGCTGTTGGCCAAAAGGGGAAGAAAGCTTCACCGTTTGTAAGGATGTTAACTCGTAAAGTCAGTGTGGAACATTTTGGCTGTTTTTCCACAGAATTACCACATGACCCTGGAATTCCACTTCCCAGCCAAAAAAAAAAAATTGGAGGAAGAATTCAAAAGAGGTTCAGAGCCCCTGCTCCCAGACAGGGTTTATCTGTGTAATAGCCCTGGCTGTCCTGGACTCACTTTGTAGACCACAGATATCTGCCTGCCTCTTTGCCCTAGTGCTGGGATTAAAGTTGTGAGCCAGCACGCCCAGCTTCAAATGAGATTTTTTTTTTTTATATACTGTTATATTTGTTTTTGAGTTGTATAGCACTCCACCAGGCTGGCCTGAAACTTACTTAGGTAGCCCAGGCTAGCCTTGATTATGGCATCTTTCTACCTCAGCCAATGGAGGACTGGATTGTAGGTGTGACAGTTTAAGACCTGTGCTCATAGCAGCGTTATTGACACTATGAGCCAGAGAGCAATGGAAGAAAGGACAGGCAAAGCGTGGCTCAGCAACACATGAAATGATAATAACTCAGCCTCAGGAGCTGGAGAGATGTCTCAGCAGCTAAGAGCACACACTAGGTCACGCACAGGACCCATGCCAGGCAGCTGACAGCAGCCTGTAACTCCAGGGGGATCCTGAGCCTCTAGCCTCCACCAGCAGCTGTACTTGATGCAAATACCCTTCCCCAAGCACACAGCATTTACAATAATAAAAACGAAATCATTTTAAAAAATAAAACAGAGCATATACTATTTTTCCAGAGGAGTAGAGTTCAGTGTTTGTTTTTATTTTCTATTGTTTGGGTTTTTCAAGACAGAGTTTATCAGCCAGGTGGTGGTGGCACATGCCTTTAGTCCCAGCACTTGGGAGACAGAGGCAGGCTGATCGCTGTGAGTTTGAGGCCAACCTGGTCTACAAAGCGAGTCCAGGATGGCCAAGGCTACCCACAGAAACCCTGTTTGAAAAACCAAAATACATAAATAAATAAATAAATAAAAACAGAGTTCCTCTTGTAGCTCTGACTGTCCTGGACTCACTTTGTGGATCAGGCTTGTCCTCAGGGTAGGGCCCACTCTCCCACTCCCCTGTCATCATGGCAGGGCCAGCTGTTATCATGGCAGGGCAGGCTCTCCTGCTCCGTCTTCTCAGGGCAGGAGTGGTGATATTCTTAAAGATGGATAACAAATGGTGGCTCAGTGGTCTGAGGAGTAAGTGTTTAATGGGGACAAAGCATCCTTGTGGGCTGAGGGAAGTGTTCTTCAGGCAGTGGTGGTGGCACATCAGTGGGAATAGCCTTTGTTTTGTTTGGTTATTATTTGCATGCTTGTGACAGGGTCAGCCTGGACTGACCTTGAATTCTGTACATTGACCTTGAGTCCTGCACTTCCTGCCTCCCAGTGCTGGGGATTACCTATGTCTCTCCGTACCTGACAGTTTGAGTGTTCTTTTATTTATTTTAAGACAAGGTCTCACTATGTAGCCCTGGCTGTCCTGGAATTCACTATGAAGACCAATCTGACCTCAAACTCACCAAGATCCACTCACCTCTGCCTCCTAAGTGCTGGGATTAAAGGTCTGCACCACTACACTCAGCAATATGAATGAGTTTTTGTTTGTTTGTTTTGGTTTTTCGAACCAGGGTTTCTCCGTGTAGCCTTGGCCATCCTGGACTCACTTTGTAGACCAGGCTGGCCTCGAACTCACAGCGATCCGACTGCCTCTGCCTCCCGAGTGCTAGGATTAAAGGTGTGCACCACCACGCCCGGCCTGTTTGTTTGTTTTTACTGAGACAGGGTTTCTCTATATAGCCTTGGCTGTCTGGACTCACGCTGTAGATCAGGCTGGTCTCGAACTCATAGCGATCTGCCCGCTGTTGCCTCCCTGAGTGCTGGGATTACAAGGGTGTACCACCACATCCAGCTAGTATGAATGTTCTTAATGCTGCCCATTTGTATTGTTTAAAATGACCAACATGAGCTAGGCATGTTAACACACACCTTTAATCCCAGCACTCAGGAGGCAGAGACAGGCCTATCATATGAGTTGGAGGCCAGCCTGGTCTACCAAGCAAGCAGGACAGCCAAGGCTATGCAGAGAAACCCTGTCTCGAAAAAAACCAAATTAAAAAAAAAAAAAAAAAAAGAGGACCAATATGTTCAATCATTTGTTGTTTTTGCTGTCTACAATGCTGGCCTGAACGCAGGGCCTCTGCATGTTAGTCTATGTGCTGCCATGGCGACAGTACTCTGTCTTTTTTTGTTTTTGCTTTCAAGACAAGGTTTCTCTGTGTAATCTTGGCTGTCCTAGACTCCCTTTGTAAACCAGGCTGGCCTCGAACTCACAGCAACCCACCTGCCTCTGCCTCCCGAGTGCTGGGATTACAGGCCTGTGCCCCTGCGCCTGACCGGCCAGTACTCCATCTTTACTCCACCCTATGAGTAGATTTTTGCACTTACTTGTTTATTACTTCTGTGGATGTGTTAACACAGGTGTGGAGATCAGAGACAACCTTCAAGACTGTTCGCTCCTTCTACCCTGTGGATTCTAGAAATCACACTGACATTGTCAGCCTTTTGACAAATGCCTTTGTATGCTGAGCCATCTCTCTGACCCTGATGTATGTATTTTTTTACTACAATTTAACAAAAAAATCAAATTGGAGGGGGGAGGGGCAGCTGGAGAGATAGCTCAGGGGTTAAGGGTACTGACTGCTCTTTCAGAGGAGGACCCGGGTTCAAATCCCGGGACCCACATGGCCACTCACAACTCTCTGTGATCTCCAGGATCTAACATTTTCACATAGACATTCATACAGGCAAAACACCAGTGCACATAAAATAAAAGTAAATAAATTTTAAAAAAAGAAAGAAAGAAAGAGAAAAACTGGGCATTATGGTCCATGTCTTTAATACCAGCACAAGGGAGGCAGAGGCAGGTGAATGTCTTATCAGTTTGAGGCCAGCCTGGTCTACATAGTGAGTTCCAGGCTAGCCAGAGTTACAATGTGAGACCTTGTCTCCAAACTCCACGCCCAAAAACGTGTGTGTGTGTGTGTGTGTGTGTGTGTTTTAAACTGAAACTAATTTTTTTATTGTTTTTGTTTGCTTGTTTTTATTTATCGTTTTTATTAGACAAGGTCTCTCTGTTTCCCTACTGGGCTGGAATAAATAAACAAAAATTAGCTACAACCAAGTGTCCTATTTGCTTCCCCTCTGGTGTCCCTGTGGAGAATTGCAGGTCACCTCTCAGATTTCCCATTGTTCTCCGGCTCCACGGCTCTCCAGCCCCTTTGGAGTCCAGGCTGGAATTCTTGATCCTCCCTGGAAAGCATGGTCGATTCAGATAAACTTGCAGAAGCAACGCTGCGAGAGAAGCTTCCTCTTTTCTTCCCTAAAATCGGCCTTTGCCCCGACAGCCCAGCCATCGCTCTGGGGAGTGACCAAGCCTCCTCGCTGCCCCCCCCCCCCCCCCCGCAGCCCCTCACCCGGACACGTGGCAGCCTTTCTCAGCTCTGCACACCAAAGTCCAGCAGCCTCCCCCTGGTGGCCGCTTCGGGTTCAAACTCACTGTGGCCATTCGTTCCAGTCTGAGCTCTATCCGCTCCGACAGCTGGCGCCAGCCTGCAGAGAAGGAAGTCGCATTTGCTACTTGGTGCGGCTTTCTCAGAGGCTTTGCCTCCATGGAAGGCCTTCCTTGGCTCCTAAAAGTATTCGGATGTTTCCAGCACAAACTGTGGAGCTTTGACCTCAGACACTTGAGTCCTATGGTCCTAGTCTGCAGTTTCCCTAGGTCTTTACTGGGACCCACTGAGGCAGGATAGAGACTCGGGAAAAATCATCCTGATTCCTGATGTGGGAGATAAAAGAAGTCCCGAGTTGAAGCCACAGGTTTTAGAGTTTCAACAATTAGCATTTGCTGTGAAGGTGGTCAACATAATGTTTCTGTATGTATGTGTGTGTGTGTGTGTGTGTGTGTGTACACACGTGTACTTTTGTTTTGTTTTGTTTTGTTTTTTGAGACAGAGACAGGGTTTCTCTGTGTAGCCTTGGCTGTCCTGGACTCTCTTTTGTAGACCAGGCTAGCCTTGAACTCACAGAGATCTGCCTACCTCTGCCTCCCAAAGGCTGGGATTAGAGGTGTGCGCCACCACAACCGGCTCATCACACCTTTTTATTGTGACCTTCCTCTTAGGTTGGGGACCAGTCTGACTGATGCGCGCGTGCGTGCGTGCGTGCGTGCGTGTGCATGACATATGCCATAAAGCACACACGGACTGAATCCACATTGTCAGACTTGAGGGCAAAGGCCTTTGCCCACTGAGCGATCTTGCCAGCCCCAATTTTTATTCATGTGGATGAGAATTCTGCTTGCATGTACATCTATGTGCTCCATGCATGCCTGGTACCCACAGAGGTTAGAAAAGGGTGTAGGGTCCCCTAGAACTGGGGTTATAGATGGTTTTGGCTGCCATGTGTGTACTGGGAATTGAATCTGGGACCTTTGGAAGAGCAGCCGGTGCCCTTAGCCATCTCTCTGGCCACCCAAACTCTTGACTTTTAAGGTTTGTCATTCAAGGTTTTTGGCGACCCCCCTCCCCCCCGCCATTCCAGTTGCTTCTCTCGTTACCCATGTACTCCGTGTGCTCAGTTAGCTGTGCAGGCCTTCGAACATGACCCCGAGCTACATGGAGAAGTGCAAGCCAGATGCCAGGCATGGTGGCGCACACCTGTAATCCCAGCACTTGGGAGGCAGAGGCAGGCGGATCGCTGTGAGTTCGAGGCCAACCTGGTTTACAAAGTGAGTCTAGGAAACCAAGGCTACACAAAGAAACCCTGTCCTGGGGCGAGGGAGGGCAAGCCAGAGGCAAAGTGGCACGCAGCACACCAGTACTATCAGCACTTGGGAGGCTGAGGTAGAGAGACTACAAATTCGAGGCCAGCATCCACTGCCTGAGACCCTAAGTAAAAACAAACAAACAGACAAATCCCTGGCCTTTCAGCTCAAGTGCTTCCTGTTAGCCCAAGCCTAAAGCCCACCTCTGCTACCCCATATCCTGCCAGAAGCTTCTCACTAGCTCTGGAGGCAGCAATTAGGTCTTGTTTCCTGATGGGTGGTTTGCACACGGGAACAGGCTTTCAGACATTCCTTAAAACAATGGGTTTAGCACGTGCCTTAATCCCTGCACTGAGGAGGTAAAGGCAGAGGCAGGCCAATTTCTGTGAGTTCACAGCCAACCTGGTCTACATAGTGAGTTCCAAGGCAGCCAGGGCTACACAGCAAGACCCTGTCTCAAATAAGAAATAAGTCATGGGGGCTGGAGAGATGGCTCAGTGGTTAAGAGCACTACCTGCTCTTCCAAAAGACCCAGGTTCAACTCCCAGCACCCACATAGCAGCTCACAACTGTCTGTAACTCCAAGACCTGACACTTTCACACTAATGCACAGAGATTAAAATTAAATAAAATATTTTTTTTAAATAGAGTATACTTAGCACAATTTAAAAAAAAAAGAAAGAAGTCATGTTAAATTTAGAAAGAAAAAAAATCAATGTCACTTGGACAGTTTTATTGAGGCTGAAATTGTCTTGCAATCAAATAATTTCTAGTACAGGCTGTGTGACATCTTTCTAATTACAAGACCCTTCATCAAACCAAGACAAACACCTGCTCCTTCCACAGACTAATTCAGCATTGAGCGGTGGCCTCAGGTAGGCTCTGTTGCTAGGCGCGGATCAGGCCCTCTGGAACGTCTGTTTGCACACCTGGCCTTCACAGAACATTTCCTGGATAGAAAGGGAGGAAAGAAGAAAGAAAAAAAAAATGTTGATGCGCATTCCCAAGATGTCTGATGGCCTCCAAATGTGTGTGTGTGGATTTGGTCTCCTGACACCAAATGTAAGGTCTTCTCCACCCTGACTTCTCCCACTCTGAGACCAAGTGAGTGTCCAACAATTTAATCCTTATAGTGTAAACCCACAAAGATACACACACACACACACACACACACACACACACACACACATATATATATATATAAAATATAATGTATGTGTGTATGTAGAGAGACAGGGGTGGGAGGTGGGCAGGGGGCTGGGGGCGATTCTATTCCCCTGACTGTCCTGGAATTCACTATGAAAAACAAGGCTGGTCTCAAACTCACAAAGATCTGCCTGCTTCTGCCTCCCGGGTGCTAGGCTTGAAGGTGTGTGCCACCATACCCAGCCCTAGTTTTATACTTTCTTTTGTTTTATTTTATTTGAGACAGGGTTTCTCTATGCTATCTTGACTGTCCTGGACTCGCTTTGTAGACCAATCTGGCTTCGAGCTCACTGTGATCCGCCTGCCCCTGCCTCTGGAGTGCTGGGATTAAAGGTGTGTGCCACCACGCCCGGCTGTTTTATACTTCTTCTTCTTTTTTTTTTTTTTTCCTGTTTTATACTTCCTAAGAGCAGAATTTTATACCTTCTAGATTGTACGTTAGAACTATTGCCTAGTTTCGGCTGTAACGTGCAGTCATGAAGCTCTGGCTGTGAAACAAACCAGTGTCCCTCTGTGAAGAAATAAGGACCCGAAGGAGCAAGAGGCAGTGAGCAGCGCCTCTGGCCGCTTGAGGTAGCAAGACGCAGACGCACCATGGGCTTGATAGCAGAGACCGCCTGGTCTCACGTACTCAAAGCTCATCTCCACTTTGTTCTGTGGCTGAAGATGACCTTGAACTTCTACTCCTCCTGCTTCTACCTCCCAAGTGCTCCGTTTACAGATGTGGTCTCACATCTGTGAGGGCCCCGAGCCCCTGAAACAGCATTCTTAGACACTTAAACCAAGGGTAATGCTTCATTAGATGCCAGTCCATCAGCCAGATGGAAAAAATAAAATAAAAACAAAACACAAACCAGGCGTGGTGGCACATGCTTTTAATTCCAGCACCCGGGAGTCAGAGACAGGTGGATCGTTGTGAGTTTGAGGCCAGCCTGGTCTACAAAGAGAGTCCAGAACAGCCAAGGCTACACAGAGGAACCTTGTCTTGAAAAACCAAACCAAACCAAAAAACCCCAAAGTAATAAAGTAAAAAATAAATAAATAAATAAAAAATACATGGTGACTTCAGCAGAAAACCTATCTAGAAAGCTATACAGTATATATATATATATATACCAGGCTGGCCTCGAACTCACAGAGATCTGCCTGCCTCTGCCTCCCGAGTGCTGGGATTAAAGGCATGAGCCACCACACCCGGCCACAATGTTCTTTTTTTAAGGTTTATTTTTATTTTTTAGTTACGTATATTTGTGTGTCTGTGGGTGGGGGGAGGGTATGTGTATATGAGTGCTGTTACCTTCAGAGGCCAGAAGAGGGCGTTGGATCTCCTAGACCTGAAGTTAGAGGAATGTTGAGCCACCTAACAGTGCTAGAAATCAAACTCAGGTCTTCTGCAGAAGCAATACCTGATCATCTGCTCTTCCACTAAGCTATCTTTAGGCCCTAGGAAATGCTCTCTAAAAAATATTACATATTTTCTTATTTTTAATGTGTGTGGGTGTTTTTGTCTGCATTTATGTCTGTGCACATATGCTTGCAGAGCCACAGGAGGCCAGAAGAGGGCACTAGATCCTCTGAGGTTTGAGGTACAGACAATTGCGCACGTTGAGAATTGAACCTGCAAACTGTGGTCTTAACCATGGAGCTATGGCTCCAATCCCGGAAAATGTTCTTGGGTTGAATAAAAAGGCAGAATATCCTGAAGGCAATTTACAAAAGCAAATAAAATTGATTGAGAAGGGTAGGGTGACTGGCAATTGTTGCTGTTAGTTTAATGCTATGGCCTAATAAATGTTTATTATTAAGCTTGTTATTATTACAGTGGTAATATTTACCCGTTTTCACAATCAATAAAGACACAAATGTGTAATATATTTTAGAATAGTCCTAATTCACCTGGGGCACGGCAGACATTACCTCCTCCTCCCTTCTCCCTGTCTCCGCCCCCCCTGCCCTCCCCCAGGTCCTTCCTTCTCTCTCAAAACCCCATGAACCTCGGCCACACCTATCCCATTCTGCCCTGCCTAGGTTTAGGCCTTTTAATCAGCCAATCAGGAGTAATTTCTTAGGCAAGGTTAAACAGCAATACTTAGGTTAAGTGACTAAGAATCTGAGGATGGGAGAAGAAATTAAATACAAAGCACCAGACCATACTCCAACAGGCAATAGACATTTTTGTTTTGTTTTGTTGGTTATTTTGAGACAAGGTTTCTCTGTGTAGCCTTGGCTGTCCCGGACTCACTCTGTAGACCTAGGCTGGCCTGGAATTCACAGCGATCAGATCAGCCTGCCTCTGCCTCCCCAAGTGCTGGGATTAAAGGCTTTTGCGCCACCGCTGCCTGACTGGCAATGGGCTTGTTTTTTTTTTTTTTTTTTTTTTTTTTTTTTTTTTTTTTTTTAAAACATTGCTATTATCTCTTAAAAAAAAAAAAAAAAAAGAATAGAGGACACTTCTCTGGGACTCAGATCAGTGCATTGTTCAACCCTCAACAGAGAAGCTTCTTCCTCTTGCAGTAGATGGTAATTGACACAGAGGCCCCAGATCAGACAATGGGCGACAGTGAGCACTTGGAGCGCTCAGCACAGTCCTGAATGGGATGCCTGAAAACATCCTTCGGAGAACTATTCAGAAGGGCAGAAAGATTGAAAGAGCCAGCGGTGGGGAGTGACTCCAAGGAAACAGCATCTCCCAGACACAACAGGGCTGATGCACACATGCCCTCACAGAGACTGCAGTAGCGTGTGCGCGCACACACACACACACACACACACACACACACACGCACAAGACCTCCATGAATTCAAGGCAGACAAGTTCCAGCATGCCGAAAAGAATGGTGCGAGGTCCCACCCCTGCCCTTCTGGGAGAGAAGAAATCATTTTCCTCAGCACTGGGTAGGTCAGCTGCATTCCCAGACATACCTCATGTACAGGAGGAGTGGCCCAATGTGAAATGACTTCATGTTTTTATTGTTGCTATGGTCTGTTGCTTGCTTGTTTGCTTGCTCTTTATTTACTGGGGAGTGGGGGTGTCATTTTGATTTCAGAGAAGGAATATGAAGTCAGGTAGGTAGGGATATAGGGATAGTCTGGGAGGATTTGGGGTAGGGGAAAGAATGTGATCAAAATATACTATTTGGTTTTTCGAGACAGGGTTTCTCTGTGTCAGCCTAGAATTGCTCTTTACACAAGGCTGGCCTGGAACTCACAGAGATCTGCTTGCCTCTGCCTCCCCAGTGCTGGGATTACAGGTGTGCACCACTATGCCTGGCTTCTGACATTGTCTGTTTGTTTTGTTTTTTGAGACAGGGTTTCTCTGTGTAACAGCCCTGGCTGTCCTGGACTTGCTTTGTAGACCAAGCTGACCTCGAACTCACAGCGATCCACCTGCCTCTGCCTCCCAAGTGCTGGGATTAAAGGCGTGTGCCACCATGGCCTGGCCCTGATAATTTTTTATTTTAAAAGATTTATTTATTATTTATACAGTATTCTGCCCACACGTGTGCCTGCCCACCACAAGAAGGCACCAGATCTCATTACAGGTGGTTGTAAGCCACCATGTGGGAGCTGGGAATTGGACTGGGGACCTTTGGAAGAACAGCCAGTGCTCTTAACCTCTGAGTCATCTCTCCAGCCCCGCCCTGACTATTTTTTAAGTAGTGAAAAAATGTAATTAACAATAAGAGCAAGGGGCTAAAGATATGACTCAGCAGTTGAGAGCACTTGATGCTCTTGCAGAGGACCAGGGTGCAGTTCCCCACACCCATACTGGGCAACCCATAACCACCTGTAACTCCATTTCCAAGGGAATCCAATGTCCCCTTTTGATCTCTGCGAGCACTTCACCCATGTTGTGCACATACATACACGCATGTACACATGAATAAAAATAAATGAGCCCGGCGTGGTGGCGCACGCCTTTAATCCCAGCACTCGGGATTTGATGTCTCCTGCTACCCCAAACAATGTTTTTAGCGGAACAAAACGTGATGGGTACCAGGTGGAGCTGGTCCCCTTCAATCCAGTGGCTCCAACCTCTGTTCTTCTTCTCGCCTTTCTGTACACAAGTGAGCTTGTCATTCTCCCAGGTAACCAAGCTCTGCAGGAAGGAAGAAAGAAAGGATGCTTTTCCAGCCAGGGTCCTTAAATATTACCCGATAGATTGTATGCAGTGTTAACTTTGTGAAATGAACAGCCAATGTTACATTTTTAAAAATTTTTAAATTTTATGTGTGCGTGTTTTGCCTACATGTATGTTGTGCACGGTGTGCATGCCTGGTGCTCACACAAGTCATAAGAGTGTGTTCTGGAGCCGGGCGTGGTGGCGCACGCCTTTAATCCCAGCACTCGGGAGGCAGAGGCAGGTGGATCGCTGTGAGTTCGAGGCCAGCCTGGTCTACAAAGTGAGTCCAGGATGGCCAAGGCTACACAGAGAAACCCTGTCTCGAAAAACCAAAAAAAAAAAAATCCAAAAACAAACAAACAAAAAAAAGAGTGTGTTCTGGAACTGCAGGTGCTTGGGAGGAGCCATGTGAGTGCTGGGAATTGAGCCCCTCATCCTCTATGAGAGCAGTAAGTGCTCAGTGCTCGTAAGTGATGTGCCTCCTCTCCAGCCCCAAGCCTAGACTCTTCTCTTCTCTTCTACAGTGCTAGGAATCTTATCCAGGCCTTGTGGACCCTGAGCGAGAGCCCTACCACTCAGCCAGACCCTGACCCCTTACCGTGCACTTCCTGTTATCCAGGCCTTTGTTATCTTCCTCAAATTCTTCTCCAACACTGAATTTAACAAGATAGTTCCTTAGGCTGCTGTTGGTGTGGATGGTAAAGGAGTCCCCGTTTTGTTCTATCACTTTCTGTGGCTTCAGCAACTTGGCGATCTTACGAGTTGCAAAGTCAATACCTGAAAAGTTATTGTTCATATTATCTTTTTGGCTTTGGTTTTTTCGAGACAGGGTTTCTCTGTGTATCTTTTTTTTTTTTTTTTTTTTTTTTTTTTTAAAGAGATTTATATATTTATTATGTTTGCAGTGTTCTGCCTGCATGTCTGCTTGCAGACCAGAAGAGGGCGCCAGATCTCATTACAGGTGGTTGTGAGCCACCGCGTGGTTGCTGGGAATTGAACCCAGGACCTTTGGAAGAGCAGGCAGTGCTCTTAACCTCTGAGCCATCTCTCTGACCTTTCTCTGTGTGTCCTTGACTGTCCTAGACTCGAACTCACAGTGATCTGCCTGCCTCTGCCTCCCAAGTGCTGGGATTAAAGGCCAACACCACCATGCCCAGCTTCCATTTTATCTTTTTACTTTAATTTTTTACATTAACTTAATTTATGTGTGGGCACATATGTGTAAGTCAGAGGACAGCTTGTTTTAAAAACAGGATCTTATAGAAGCCATGCTGTCTTTGAACTTGTTCTATCAGTGAAGCTAACATTAAACTTCTGATGCTCTTGCTTCCACCTCCAAGTATTTGATTACAAGTGTGTTCCACCATGCTTGACTCGAGAATTTTGACAATTTTTATTTAATTATTTAATATGTATGTGTAAGTACCTGCATGCACGTCTATGTACCATGTGTCTTCAGTGCCCACAGAAGAGGGCATCAGATTCCCTGTAATAGGGCTTTCAAATGCTTGTGAGCTGCCATGCAGGAACCAGACGGGTTCTCAGGAAGAGCAGCTGGTGAGCACTCCAGCCCCTAGAGGACTTTTTCAAATTTGCTTTTACTGTTGTGTGTGTGCGTGTGTGTGTGTGTGTGTGTGTGTGTGTGTGTGTGTGTGTGTGTTGGAATTCATTCTATTTGCTTGAAGGTAAAAGGGAAGAGTTTGTTAAAAAAAAAAAAAAAAAAAAAAAAAGCAAGTGTATGGACGTATAGTAGTTTAGCCTGTAATCCCTACACGTGGGAGGCTGAGACAGTAGTATTTATTAGAGGCTGAGACCAGTGAGGTCCAGGCCAGCTTGACCTGTAAAACCTTATCTCAGCCAGGCGTGGTGGCGCATGCCTTTAATCCCAGCACTTGGGAGGCAGAGGCAAGTGGATCGCTGTGAGTTCGAGGCCAGCCTGGTCTACAAAGCGAGTCCAGGACAGCCAAGGATACACAGAGAGACTCTGTCTCTCGAAACCAAAAACAAACAAACAAACAAACGACAACAAAAAACTCTTATCTCAAAACATACACACAAATCCCAATAAACCAAATGAATCCCAGCAGAAGCCCTGGCAATCATTAAGAGGACTCTACAAGCAATAATAGGTGCTAAAATCGGCCAAATCGCTAGAATCAGAGCAGCGCCATGCGGTACAGAGGGACCTTTGGGAGGCAGGGACAGTGATTAGATCCCCTCTCGTCCACCCATGCACCTCATTGGTGGCCTCAGAACTCAGGGTCTAGAGCCCAACTCTCCCACCGCATGTAAGGGCAGACCCTGCTGACTCTGTCTGCCAGGCTGGGGAATTGAATTCCTGCGCAGATTTTAACAGCCTGGTTCAGAGTCCTGGCCCGACTCTGCCCAGGGGTTACAGCTGATCCCTATGGTCCCCATGCAGAGTTGGGTAGACAGGAATACAAGCACAGTGAGGGATGCAGAGGGATGCAGAGTGGTACAGAGGGAGGGACAGGGTCGGGGTGGGCAGAGACGACTTGGCGGCAGACAAGGGAGACAGAGGAAAGAGGATGGATAGAGGGGCCAAAGACAGACGGGTGCAGGGACTCAGGGACAAAGGCAGGGAGTGACCAGCCGAGTACATAACCCACAGGAGACAGAAGGACCTGAAACAAGCAGACAAGACAGGCTGCCTGCACTCAACCCCAAGACCCGAGGCTAGAACCTGGCTCTCTTTCGTGGTCCCCTTTGCTGCACAACCCGACCGGTCTTACCCAAGGCCAGCATGTAGCCCTCGAAGTTGTCGCTGCTGAGAAGGTTCCAGGTGCCGCTCAGGTCTGCTGGCATGGTCAGTGGGGGTCGGCAGCCAAAGCCTGAAAGTCACAGGCAGTGCAGGCCTATATTGTCAATGTGGCAGGGGCGGGGACAGGATGGGGCCCAAGGGGACAGCAGGTGGAGACAGCTAAGCTGGGGGTGGGGAGCCTTGGAAGCACCCTGCAGGAAGCATCCCTCCTAGCTTCCTTTCCCACGTGCTCCTGGCTCCATCCCTACTCCTGCCCTACCCTACTTTGGCAAGCCCTGTTTCCCTTGAGACTCTCTGTCCTGTCGTTTAACTCCAAAGGCCTCTGAGCCCAAAGTATGTCACAGGTCACCCTATATTTCCCTGCCCCAATGGTAGTGGTTAAAGGAATGTTTTTGTTTTTGTTTTGTTTTGTTTTTAGACTCATGGCATAAAATACTGTGTCAGCCACAAATAACAGTATGTGCATAAAGCCCAAGGCAACACACAGACATCCCAATAGGAACTCCTTTCTTTTACCCTGCTCAGGTTTAGATAAATATTCATTTTATGGGTTGGAGAGATGGCTCAGAGGTTATGAGCACTGGCTGTTCTTCCAGAGGTCCTGAGTTCAATTCCCAGCAACCACAGATTGGCTCACAACCATCTATAATGTGATCTGGTGCCCTGTTCTGGTGTGCAGGTATACATGCAGGAAGAACATTGTATACATAATAATAAATGAATAAATCTTTAAAAATAAAATTTAAAATAAATAAATAAAATTAAATAAAATAAATATTCATTTTTATTTTAATTAATATGCATGTGTCTGTGAGTGTAGTAGAGGGTACATCCTCTGGAGATGGAGTTACAGGCCGTTTGCAGCCTCACCCATCTTCACCCCACTCCATGGATGCTAGGCACCCA
Organism: Acomys russatus; assembly: GCF_903995435.1. Lineage (NCBI taxonomy): Eukaryota > Metazoa > Chordata > Mammalia > Rodentia > Muridae > Acomys > Acomys russatus. The sequence goes on from NC_067165.1 coordinate 40,627,667, forward strand.
ACTCAGGTCCCCTGAAAGAGCAGCTAGTGCTCTTAACAGCTAGCTGTGCCACCTGTCCAGTGCCTGCCTCGCTTCTGAGACAGGGTACCATGTAACATGCTCAGGCTTGGCTGCTAACTCACTATGTTGACCAAAGATAACTTTGTGAGTTTATGATTCTGCTACCTCTGCTGGATAACAGGTGTGTATCACACCTTTGCACCATTCCTATTTTATATGGTGCTCAGCTTTTTAAAAAAATGTATTTATTTATTATGTATACAGTGTTTTGCCCTGCATGTACACCTGAAAGCCAGAAGAGGGCACCAGATCTCACTATAGGTGGTTGTGAACTCAGGACCTATTGGAAGAGCAGGCAGTGCTCTTTAACCTCTGAGCCATCTCTTCAGCCCTGGTGCTCGACTTTAGTGCAGAACTTTATGGGTTAAAGCCAACTGAGCCATATCCCAGCCTCTTACACAGCATTTCTATAATGGCTAGACACCTCAGTGACACAGAATGGATGTCTGTGTGGTCTGGTGACCTTTTGCCTTGGTTTTTTTTTTTTTTTTTCCAGACAAGGTCTTTCTGTGTAGCCTTGACTGTCCTGGAGTCACTTTGTAGACCAGGCTGGCCTCGAACTCACAGCGATCCACCGGCCTCTGCCTCCTAAGTGCTAGGATTACAGGCGTACGCCACCACGCCCGGCTTTGCCTTGTTTTGTTTTGTTTTTGAGACAGGGTTTCTCTGTGTAACCCTGGCTGTCCTGAACTCCCTTTGTAGACCAGCCTGGCCTTGAACTCACAGAGATCTGCTTGCTCCTGTCTCCCTGAGTGGCCAACTGTTGCCTCTGGCTTTGATCTTAGCGTCATGAGTTGGTTTTCAGAGGTCATCCAGGTGGGAAGGAGTAAGAGGTGTCACATGGGCTGGAGAGATGGCTCAGAGGTTAAGAGCACTGACTGCATTTCCAGAGGTCCTGAGTTCAATTCCCAGCAACCACATAGTGACTCACAACCATCTATAATGTCATCTAATGTCCTCTTCTGATGTGCTGGCATCCATGCAGGTGGAGAACTGTATTCATAATAAATAAAATAAGTTAAAAAAAAAAAGAGGTGCCACATACCATTATCCCTGCAGCATTAACTTCCTCAGCACAACAGTTCCAGTTACTTCACATTGACCCAACATGTCAATTACCACTGCTACCTGCAAGGGAGCCTGGGAGATGTAGTCTCCAGGATTTAGCCGCTATAACAGAGAAAGGTAGAGAGGAGGAAAAGTGCACTAGTCTACAATATCAGGCACGGACATCATTCATATATACTGTCTCCCAGACGTCCTACCATGCCATTCCGTGGGAGGCAGAGGCAGGAGAGAGGTGGCTCAGTGATTAAGATCACTTGCTGCTGTGTCAGAGGACCTGAGTTCAGTCCCCAGCAACCACATGGAGGCTCACGACTGTTTGCAACTCCAGGCCATGCACAGCACCAGTTCCAGGGGATCTGTTGCTGTGCCTTCTGGCCCATGCACATGCACCCATGCTCACTCTACAATATGCATTTGAAGAATCAGAGGACAACTTGTGGGATGTAAGTCTCTTCTCCCACTGTGTGGATCCCAGGAATCGAACTCAAGTCAGCAGACTTGGCCAAAGGCATCTTTACTCTCCGAGCCATCTTGGGGTCGGGACCCCAAGTTATAGCTTTGAAGAAAGTCTTTATTATTACTGACGGTGCTGTTTTGTTTTCTCTGTTTATAGCTTTTGTTTGTTTTTCTTTTTTTTTTTAAAGATTTATTTTTTATTTATACAGTATTCTGCCTACACATGTGCCTGCCCACCACAAGAAGGCACCAGATCTCATTACAGGTGGTTGTAAGCCACCATGTGGTTGCTGGGAATTGAACTCAGGACCTTCAGAAAAGCAGAAGGTGCTCTTAACCTCTGAGCCATCTCTCCAGCCCCTGTTTGTTTGTTTTTTGAGACAGGGTTGCTCTGTGTAGCCTTGGTTGTCCTGGACTAACTTTGTAGACCGGGCTAGCCTTGAACTCACAGTGATCCACCTGCCTCTGCCTCCTGAGTGCTGAGATTACAAGTGTGGGCCACCATGCCTGGCCCATTTATAACTTTTTTTTTTTTTTTTGTTTTGTTTTGTTTTGTTTTGTTTTTCGAGACAGGGTTTCTTTGTGTAGCCTTGGCCATCCTGGACTCACTTTGTAGACCAGGCTGGCCTCGAACTCACATCAATCCGCCTGCCTCTGCCTCCCGGGTGCTGGCATTAAAGGCGTGCGCCACCACGCCCGGCTCCATTTATAACTTTTATGTTTTAAAGAACTTGAACAGAAAAGAAGTTGGCTTTTTTCAAAACCTCTGACAGTCATTTTTTCAGAAGAGTGTTCATGTATTTTTTTTTTTTTTTTCGAGACAGGGTTTCTCTCTGTAGCCTTGGCCATCCTGGACTCACTTTGTAGACCAGGCTGGCCTCGAACTCACAGCGATCCGCCTGCCTCTGCCTCCCGAGTGCTGGGATTAAAGGCATGCGCCACCACGCCCGGCTTTCATGTATATTTTTATCTTAAAATTTACAAATACATATATTTTTTTTTTTGAGACAGGGTTTCTCTGTGTAGCCTTGGCTGTTCTGGACTCAATTTGTTGAATTCAGAGAGATCCCAAATGCTGGGATTACAGACGTGCGCCACCACAGCCCCCCCTCCCCCCAGCTTTCTTCCCCCTAGCTTTTTTTTTTTTTTAATTAATTTATTTATTACTATGTATACAGTGGTTTTGGGAATTGAACTCAGGACCTCTGGAGGAGCAATCAGTGCCCTTAACCTCTGGGCCATCTCTCCAGCCCCAAGCTGGGCTTCTTTTTAAAATTATTTATTTATTTATTTATTTATTTGGTTTTTTGAGACAGGGTTTCTCTGTGTAGCTTTGGTTGGACTTTGTAGACCAGGCTGGCCTGAAACTCACATCGATCCACCTGCCTCTGCCTCTTGAATGCTGGGATTAAAGGTGTGTGCCACCACTGCCCGGCCATGATATTTCTTGAGTGTCAACTAGGTTGGACTGAGAAGTGCCTGGGAGATTGGAATAGCACCCTGGGAGCATCAGTGAGCTCTCCCATAGACCTGCCCTGGATGTGGGTGTCCTGACCCTATAGGTTAGGGGCTTATGGAGTAAAAAAGTTGAGTCAGGTGTCATGGGACACGCCTTTAATCCCATCACTCAGGAGACAGAGGCAGGCGGATCTTTGTGAGTTCCGGGCCAGCCTGGTCTACAAAGTGAGTCCAGGACAGCCAGGGATATACAGAGAAACCCTGTCTTGGAAAAAAAAAAGTTGGAGCAAGGGCTACATGTACAGGAAGTCGATCTCTTCTCTCTCTCTTTCTCTCTTCTCTCTCTCTCTCTCTCTCTCTCTCTCTCTCTCTCTCTCTCTCTCTCTCTCCCTCTCCTTCCTGGCAGTCAAGATGTAGGCAACTCTGCTCTGCCTACTCAAATCCGATGGACTAAAACACCTACTACTGTGAGCCAAAAAGAATCCCTTATTCCTTTACGTTGTTTCTCGAAGGCATTTGGCCTTAGAAATGAAAAGCTTACTAGTATATGCCTTTGTTTCCCTGCAAAACAGAGACTTTATCCATGTCAGTTAGCACTACCATGTTCCCAGGTTTTGCACTATGCCTGGCATGTGCTCAATACATGCTTGACTGACTAACTGAATGAATGCATGAGACTTTTTCCAAAGGAGAAATGCCCTTTTTATTGAGAAGCCAGTGGGGGGATCCACTTGCCCAGAAAGGGCTGTTGACTATCTTATGTCAATTGGCCTAGGCATACCTTGACATTTGAAGGATACGTAACTGTGAACTCTGCCCAGATTTCTGGAGTATGAAACAGGACATGGCAAGAACAGTGCCGACTTCCTAGCCTTAACAAACGCATTGTTCTCAAGCCTGTACTAAAAAGGAATGCCGCAGGAGGAACTAATAATCCATGTAGCCTTTGTGCCGGTTGCTCGGGCTCTGGGCCAGCTTGAGGCAAGGCCACCTATTCCGGACAGGGTTGAGCCAGCTGAAGGGGATGGAGACTTGACTGGCACACAGGCTCCTGAATCACTTTTCTCTTGTTCAGTTCCAAGACTTTCGTTCTAGAAATTATCACTGGAAAGGAAACGAAAGGCAAGAAAGAAGGTATTTGCCTCTATACCCTGGGTTTAACCCTGGTAACTCAATTATAAAATTAAAGACAGGACGGGGCTCTGGATGGGGCTCCTCCTGAAGAGAAACTGCATGGGAAATGAGGACGTGTGGAGTGGGATCTCTTCCTTTGATGGAGTTTGGTGCTGATCCAAGGAAGACCTGTGAGCGTGCTGGTGACCTTCCCACATCCCTGGCTCCACCCTCTGCAGTCTGGAAACAAGACCATCAAGGGAGCTTTGTTCAATTCCATAGACGACCCAAACTAGCTCAAGGCTAACCCAATCACTGGAATCTTTTTTTTTTTTCTTTTCGAGACAGTTTCTCTGTGTAGCCTTGGCTGTCCTGAACTTGCTTGTAGACCAAGCTGACCTTGAACTCACAGCGATCCTCCTGCCTCTGCCTCCTGAGTGCTAAGATTAAAGGCGTGCACCATCACAGCCAGCTGCCAAGGGTTGGTTTTAAGGACATGAAGCCTTGGATTATGATGGCTTCTGGGAAAGACACCTGATTTGAAAAGCAGCCTTTCTCCACCTTTGAACCCAGGCAAGCATTTGACTTGCTTTCTGTGCCCGGAGCACCGGTGGTGTTAGGCCTAGGAACAGTCACACACTGACCACTCAAACACCAGACTCAGGTTGAAAAATATTTATTGAACACTTAACTAGGAAATGACCTATCAGGAGGGTCAATCTGAACTCGGGAGTCAGACTGTGTCATTTCAAAGTGAGTTTTTAAAAGGGGAGAGACCAAAAACCAAAACCAAAACCAGGCAGGAGAAATCCCCCTCCCACTCCCACCCCTCACTCCCACCCCCAGGTTCCCACACCTGAGATGAATTGTTCTCCAGTGTGTCTAGGTAGCTAGACAAAGCACTTTAAGTTGATTGCTGGGAATTAAGGTAGGGGAGCAGCTGGCTTTCTAGCCCTCTGGGAGTAAACAACATAGCAGGATGTTTAGGTCTTAATTCTAATAGAACATACATTTATTTTTAGCCCAAGCAAAAAATACATTTATCACCTATTGTTTTTTGTTTTTTTATCACCTATTGTTTTATTCTAAGCAGCAAGCATCGATCTTTCCTGGTTTCAGGCACTTAGGGCCTGAGAACTTGAATTTAATTTCACTTAATGATCAAAATGGACTTGGAGTCAAAATGGCCTCTGATATGCTAAGAGCTGGTGTTGACAGAGGAGCTTAGGGACTTGCTGGGGACAAAACCAGGTGTTAATGAGGGGCAGTTGTTATGTGAAGCTGATTATCACAGTGGCTACCTTGCAGCTAGCTCTCCAGGCCTAGGATTAGGACACTGTGGCTGGCAACTCTGGTGATTCATTCACACTGGCTCTGAATCCTGCCCTACATCTGTGCTCCTGACTACAAAGGTCTTTACTGTTTAGGCCACCCCAGGGTGGAGCTTCCTAGAGTTGGAAAATCTGACACTCAAGGCACATAAAATCCATAAAAATCGACGTATTCTCTCTTCGAGCAACTGTCTTGCCTTTGGTTACTACCTACTTAAGGGTGAAATTCTGATTCAGCTCTTACCTAACTCGCTGCGGACACACAAAGGGGAAGTTAAACAAAACGCTACTCCACAAACAGCAACACGGTGGCTGGAAACACACGGACTCTGTTTTGGGGACTCAGTCACTTTGAGCAACTCCCCTGTAAATCTTGTGGGTTGTGACAAAGTTTGGACCCTAACATAGGACAGCTCGGGACCAACACAGAGAGCCGAGAGCCTCTAATCTTGCTGGGTCACACTATGTAGGAAAGGCATCAGTGGGGTGGACCATAGCTACCAGGGGAGTCTGCTGATTTCCCATAAAGTTGGCTCTTCTGCACAGCTGAGGAAGCCTGAATTGAGACAGATGGTCTCTTTTGTATGTTGTCTGTGTTATTTTATGGTGGCAAGAACAAATTGTGCAAGGTCTATCCTCTAGTGAATTATTTTATCTTTGAGACAAGGTGTCAAGCAGACCAGGCTGGTCTTCAACTCCTAACTACTGGGATTGTAGGAATGTGCCACCACATTAACTAAATTATTTATTTATTTATTTTTGGTTTTTTGAGACAGGGTAGCCTTGGCTGTCCTGGACTTGCTTTGTAGACCAGGCTGGCCTCAAACTCACAGCGATCCGATCTGCCTGCCTCTGCCTCCCAAGTGCTGACATTGACTAAATTTTAAGTGCTCAACATAGTATTGCTGACTACAGGAACCCTCTGAGCAGCAGTTCTCAACCTGTGGATCATGACTCATTTAGGGGTTAACAACCCTTTCACAGCGGTCACCTAAGACCATTGGAAAATGCAGATATTTACCCTATGATTCATAACAGGAACAACATTTCAGTAATGATGTATCAATAAAAATAATTTTATTGCCGGGTGTGGTGGCTCACACCTTTAATCCTAGCACTTGGGAGGCAGAGCCAGGTGCATCTTTGTGAGTTCGAGGCCAGCCTGGTCTACAAAGCAAGTCCAGGAAAGCCAGGGCTACACAGAGAAACCCTGTCTAAACAAAACCAAGGAAAAAAAAATAAATTTATGGTTGGAGGGTCAGCACAACATGAGAAACTATATTAAAGGGTCATAGTAGTAGGAAGGTTAAGAATCATTGGTCTGGGCTGGAGAGATGGCTCAGAGGTTAAGAGTACTGCCTGTTCTTCCAGAGGTCCTGAGTTCGATTCCCAGCAACCACATCGTGGCTCGCAGCCATCTATAATGAGATCTAGTGCCCTCTTCTGGTCTGCTGGCTCACATGCGGGCAGAGCACTGATTAATAAATAGTAAATAAATGATTTAAAAAAAAAAAAAAAAAGAATCATTGGTCTAGATTTTTTGTTTGTTTGTTTTGTTTTTCGAGACATTTCTTTGTGTAGCCCTGGCTGTCCTGGACTGGCTTTGTAGACCAGGCTGGCCTGGAACTCACAGAGATCCACCTACCTCTGCCTCCCAAGTGCTAGGATTAAAGGCGTGCGCCACCATGCCCGGCCATTGGTCTAGATCTTATTCATGCCATGGGATGCACATATATATATCTAAGTGAGGTGATGCATACCTGAAGGAGAGAAACCTGTTCTTTAGGATCCCAAGTGCGGGATCGGAACGGTCTTGTGAGAGAACAGGTGAGGTTAATCCACTAGAAGAGCAACCACCTCGTGCAGGAGCTTGATTGTTGCCAGCTGAAAAGATCCCGTGAACAGACTCTGGGAGGAGATATATAAATGAGCCCAGAACTGGCGGCGAGGCGGATTGGAGACTTGGGATAGATTTGGCTGTTCATTGCTGCCCTTCAAGATGCTCCTAGAGAGAAGCACTTGAGGGAAGGCTTCAGAGCTCCGGCTCCTGCTGAGGCTCTGGGGTCTGGTTACCCCAGGTTCCAGTGGAAGAAATCCTGCGGCTCCCGACCGGAGAATCATTCCTCGGAACTGATATCCTTAAGGTTTTGTTATTGTGTCCATTAATCCTCATTTCCTACTGTTTTGATTAGTAGGGTTATAATTGATGTAGGCTCGGTCACTAAGTTGTTAATAAAATATTTTGGTTAAGAAAATTGAGTCTACACATACCTGTAATTCCAGGGCTTGGGGAGGCAGAGGCAGGCAGATCTCTGTGAGTTCGAGAACAGCCTGGTCCACAGACAGCCAAGGCTACAAAGAAAAACCCTGTCTGAAAAAAAAAAGGGGGAGGGGACTGGAGAGATGGTTCAGCGGTTAAGAGCACTGTCTGCTCTTCCAGAGGTCATGAGTTCAATTCCCAGCAACCACATGGTGGCTCACAACCATCTATAATGTGATCTGATACCTTCCTCTGGCCTGTAGGTGTACATGCAGGCAAAACTCTGTATACATAATAAATAAATAAATCTTTAAAAAAACAAAAACAAAAAACCACAAACAAACAAACAAACAAACAAAACCCCTTAATTATGTGTATATGTGTGCTAGAAGGATTTGTGTACATGTGACATGTACAGAAGACTTTGTTAGATGCCCTGGAACTGCAGTTAGAAGTACCCAAGGGCGGGGCTGCCTCTCTCCCTCCCAGAGACTCTTTGTATAAACCAGACATTTTGGCTCCACTCCCCCTTTTCCCCCCTTTGCCTTTGTCCTCTTCCCACCTCCCTGCCCTCTCTCCTTGCCTTCCCCTCACCCCAGTGCACGATCTCCCTTCTCTTCCCCCACCATGCTACTTCCAATAAACCTGCATTTCTATATTACAGCTTCAGGCTGGAGAGATGGTTCAGGGCCATCATTTGTTTAGATCAGCTATACTTTATAGATGATGATCCTGAAATCTGTTAGAGAATCTGTATATTAAGTACATTTAAGTGCTTAATTACAAAGCTTAATGTGGGGGCTGGAGAGATGGCTCAGAGGTTAAGATCACTGTCTGTTCTTCCAGAGGTCGTGGGTTCAATTCCCAGTAACCACATGGTGGTCACAGCCATCTATAATGGGATCTGATGCCCTCTTCTGGCATGGACCATATATGCACATAAAACACTTGTACATAAATAAATTTTTTAAAAAAGCTTAATGTAACAGAGACCCCAGCTTCTAGCGGTGACCCCAGGAAGCCTTGGGCACAATGACAGATGATACCGCCTGAACTGTGATACTGGGCAAGCCTGGCCCAACTGGCTCACTGCAAAGGCCCTGCCTGAACTGTGGAAACCTGGAGTTGACTGCTCCATTTTGCCTAGACAAACTAAAGTCAGTCATTCTCCCAAATTCCTCTTCAAAGGAAAGGCCTCTCGGATTTGCTGGGGCAGGACTATTGCTGTGATGCTACCTAAGGTCTGTGGCCAGAATGAATCCGCTGACTGACAGGAGCCTCCCGGGAGGTCTGTCTGGATGATAGGTAAGCCTCTGTCATTTTTTTGTTTGTTTTGTTTTTTATTTTGAGACAAGGTCTCTCTGTGTTAGCCTTAGTTGTCCTGGACACACTTTGTAGACCAGGCTAGCCTCGAACTCACAGCGATCCACCTGCCTCTGCCTCTAGAGTGCTGGGATTAAAGGCGTGCACCACCATGCCCAGCCCCAAACCTCTGTCATCTTAATCAACTCACAGGCTGCTTGGATTATGCTCCATGCGGGAATTTATCTTTTACAGGTATCTGATTTTTGATTTTTGTTTTCTGGGTTGTTGTTGTTGTTGTTGTTTTTTTCTGAGATAAGATATCTCTGTTACACAGAGCCCTGACTGTCCTGAACTCTCTCTGTAGACCAGGCTAGCCTCCAACCTCACAGGATCCGCCTTCCTCTGTGACCTCCCTTACTCCCACCCCAAGTTCTGGGACTAAATGTGTGCACCACCACCCCCAGCTTTGATGGGTTTAAAGATCAGTTTAACGACAAAAACCAAGGCTTCAACTCTGCCTTCTCAGAAAAGTGTTCTTTTCTTTTCTTTTTTTTCTGTTTTTGGTTTTTCGAGACAGGGTTTCTCTGTGTAGCCTTGGCTGTCCTGGACTCACTTTGTAGACCAGGCTGGCCTTGAACTCACAATGATCTGCCTGCCTCTGCCTCCCAAGTGCTAGGATTAAAGAGGCGAGACACCACCGCAAAGCGGAAAAGTGTAAATTTTATGTAAGGTCTGAGGATCTAAGAAAGTGTTTGAGAGTCTGAGAAGGTTTTTTTTTTTTAATATATAAATGTTTTTAATTCAAATATGTGTCAGTTGATAAAGCAGTAGCATCCGAGAACACTGATTGCAACTTTTAAAAAAATATTTATTAGATTTACAGCGTTTTGCCTGCATGTACACCTGCATGCCAGAAGAGGGCACCAGATCTCACTATAGATGGTTGTGAGCCACCAGGTGGTTGCTGGGAATTGAACTCAGGACCTTTTTGGAAAAGCAAGCAGTGCTCTTAACCTCTGAGCCATCTCTCCAGCCCCCTGAGAAGGTGTTTTAAGGTTGGTCAAATGAGAGTGATTTAAGGTACATAACAACTCTCCCCCCCACTAAACTACTGTTGTATTTAGACTGTTCAGAGATTTTTTGTTTTGTTTTGTTTTTATTTTTTCGAGACTCGCTTTGTAGACCAGTCTGGCCTCGAACTCACAGTGATCTGCCTGCCTCTGCCTCCCAAGACTGTTCAGAGCTTTAACATTAATCAGATTTCGAATTGTCTTCCAAGCCAATTTGTCTCTTTTTATAAACGTAAAAAAAATTCTTGTACGCTTCAGGAGAGCTACTCGAATGCACGGGGCACATTCTAGATAAGGTATTTCCTATTTCAAAGGGTGGGATCTCCCCTCATTCCCTGGTTTTGGGACTCCCCTCACTCAACTTACCAAGACCATGGACCTAAAAGTTTTAAATGCACATCTATGAAAATATTTTCTCTCCCTAGTCTCCTTAACATTATCTTCTGCCCATAGCATGTATGACAGATATATGTTCCAGCATACTGCCAGGAACTGCATCCAAAACACAGGTGCGCAGGCCTAAGCCTCACAGACTGCACCAGCTGGAGGACCTACAGTTTTTTAGCCACACAGATCCTGAACAGCAAATACAACAACCTGCTCTTCCTGGACTTGGCCAACATTCCAGTCTTCTCCATCCTCCCCCACCCCCAAATCAATGCCCCTATGTCAGCCGAAAGCAGTCAAAGACCAGATTTCTTCACCAGTTATCCATTTATTATCCACAAAAGGCTGAGTGAGATGTTAGGTCCTGCTGCAGGGCGTGGCAGGCATGCCCTGCCCTTTCCTAGGGGCGGGGCCTCCCCTCTCCCAGAGACTCACTATGTAAACCAGAAGTTTTGGTTCCACTCCTGTGGAAGGAACATGACTGGCCCCTTGCCCTTGTCCCACCTCCCTGCCCCCTCTCCTTCCCTTCCCTCAACCCGCAGCACACAAGACTTTGTCTTACACCACTACCAAAATATATATTAAAAAAAGAAACAGTGTAGGTTGGGGGCACATGTAAGCACTTTTGTCAAGATGTCACTGAAACTGGGTGATGGTTTTATATCATGTATTAGTTAGTCTGCTATTGGCTTTGTGTGAGTTTGAAATTTTCCCTGTGCGCATCTGTTATGGTTACCACTGGTTTTTGAAAAACTCACTGGCCAGCTCACCTTGCTTTGGGAAACACTGTCCACTGTGAGTCACTTAGGCTCAGGGAGGCCCCAGGCAGAAATGTGAGAACTGGAGGCGATGCCAGGCAGCGGGCAGACATATGAAAGTATGTGCAGGGAGGGAGGTGTCCCCAGAGTTGTTAAAACAGAACCAGGAGCCTCCACCCCCCCACCCCATGCTCTGCCAGGTTTCCCTGTGCTCACACACAGGTGAAGTGCCAGCCCTTCTGCATGGCTCCCCCAGGTGAGACTCCACCTACCTGCAGATGCCAGAGTTAGCAAGAGAGCCAAGCCAAGCCCCGCTGTGGTTTTGGGGGATAAAAACTTCTTCCTCCCTCCCAGAGTGCTGTTTATCCTGTTTCCTATCTTCCTGGGCCCAGGCCTATTTTTAAATTCTCTGTCTCAAACAATAAATAAATAAATAAATAAATAAATAAATAAATAAATAAATACATGAATGAATAAATTCTCTGTCTCTGTCCTGTCTGTCTGTCTGTGTCTCTGTCTGTTTCTGTGTCTGTCTGTCTGTCTCTCTCAGTGTTTAAAATAGTTCTGGAAGGTCCTGACTGATGCCCTAAATCTAATTATCTTCTCCTCATACCACTGTGGGAAACTTGGTGGCAGAGGTCAGGTCTTGCACTTCTGGGGCTTCTGGAAGAACAGCGGTCAAGCAGGAAGAGGCAGTAGGTAGCATCTCAGAGAGGAGCTAAGCCTTTGTTAGTAACAGCCCCCTTCAGTGTGGTGGCTATTGGGATAATCTTTCTGTGCACTGTGTAAAGGTTTCATTATTTTGTATTATTCACATGATTTTTGTACCAGTGAGAGCTGAGCTCTGGCTGGATTTTAGAATTGTGTTGTGTGTGTGGTTTTTTTTGTTTGTTTGTTTGTTTGTGTGTGTTCTGTTTTTTGAGACAGGGTTTCTCTGTGTAGCCTTGGCTGTCCTGGACTCTGTAGACTAGGCTGCCCTTGAGCTCACAGTGATCCACCTGCCTCTGCCTCCCGAGTGCTGGGATTATAGACGTGTGCCACCACGCCCTGCCAGAATTGCTATATATTTTTTTTTTTGCTATTATTTTTTTTAAGATTATTTATTTATTATGTATATAGTGTTTCACCTGCATGTCAGAAGAGGGCATCAGATCTCGTTGTAGATGGTTGTGAGCCAACATGTGGTTGCTGGGAATTGAACTCAGGACCTTTAGAAGAACAGCCAGTGCTCTTAACCTCTGAGCCATCTCTCCAGCCCTAGACTTGTTATTCTTTTTATTTATTTATTTGAATTTTTTTTTTTTTTTTTTTTTTTTTTTTTTTTGGTTTTTCGAGACAGGGTCTCTCTGTGTTAGCCTTGGCTGTCCTGGACTCACTTTGTAGACCAGGCTGGCCTCGAACTCAGCGATCCGCCCGCCTCTGCCTCCCAAGTGCTGGGATTAAAGGCGTGTGCCACCACGCCCGGCACTTGAATTGTTATTCTTAAGGCTCCTCACATGCCTCAGTATTTTGTGACCATACATCTTCCTTATACTCTAATTGGCTTAATAAAGATTTGATGGCCAGTATCTGGGCAGGAGGGGAAAGAGGGGACTTCTGGGCAGAAGGGGAAAGGGGAAACTTCTGGGCAGGAGGGGAAAGGGGAGACTTCTGGGCAGGAGGGGAAAGGGGGGACTTCTGGGCAGGAGGGGAAAGTGGGGACTTCTGGACACAGAGAGGAGCTCTGTGGGAAGAATCAAGCCAGAAGGAGGTGTAAGGAGCAGGTGCCAGGGTTGAGTGAGAGGTAACGGCCACGTGGCAGGACACAGGCCAGGAACAGTCAGGTTAACGTGTATGAGCTGGCTGAGAGTCTGCCCAGCTATACCGCCTAAGCTTTCATACGTATTATTAAGTCTATGTGTCATGACTTGGAGCTAGCGGGTCCAAGATAGTCTGGCAATCTTTGGTGTCCAACGTTTAGAAGCTGGTCTTGGTGGTGTACGTCTTTAATTCCAGCACTCAGGAAGGAGGGCCAGGCAGATCTCTGTGAGTTCAAGGCTAGCATGGTATACAAAGTGAGTCCAGGACACTCAGCCTACGTAGAGAAATCCTGTCTCGAAAAACCAAAAAATAACATTAAAATTTAAAATAAATGAAAGAAAGGCACATGCCTTTAATCCCAGCACTCGGGAGGCAGAGGCAGGTGGATCGCTGTGAGTTCGAGGACAGCCTGGTCTACAAAGTGAGGATTCTAGGATAGCCAAAGCTAACAGAGACCCTGTCTTGAAAAACCACAAATAAATAAATAAATAATTTAAAAAAGGAAAAAGAAGAAAGAAAGAAACCCAAGTTTAGAATACTAGATATAGGCAAAGATGCTGAAAAAGGTCCTGGACACAGGAGCCAGACCCTGTTTCCTAGCAACCAACAAAGCCAGCAAGCAGGTGTGGGGAAACAGAAGTCTCTCAGGGCTGGCTAGCTCAGCAGGTGGGTGCTGGAGCTATATCTTGGGCTCTCTCAGGCAGGCTAAAGGTGACACCTCCTTCAGGACTATCCTGTCTGGGAGCTGGCAGACTACTGCAGACGCAGAGTGAGCAGAAGCCAGAGGCGGCAGCAGCCCAGTGTGGCAGCACGTGTGGGCCTGAAACAGTCCCCAGCACACTGTGGCCCATAGGAAACATTTCCTAGAACTGAATGCGCTACCATCTCTTGGGCAGGTCCAGATGCTCTGGTGGGCAGAACCCGCACCCTAGTCTGACCCTGCTGTGTGCCTCCCGCTTGGTGCTGAGCGCCGCTGTGGGCCAACCACCTTTCCATTGCTGTGGTAGGTGGGGGCAGCTGCTGGCCGGTTCGCATAGACGAAAGCCTGCAGCCATGCAGAGGGCAGTGGGTGGAGAGGCTTGGCATGGGCCAGCCAACAGTGGCTGCAGCCAGGCCTGGCAGAAGGCAGAACCAGTGGGGGTAGCATGATGGACTGATCCAAGGGGGCAGAGCCAGAAGCTGCAGCCATTTGGTGGTCAGAGAATCGCAGCGGCTTTACAGACTCAGAAAACCTCTGATCTGGTGATATATGCTTGAAAATGTACTTAGGTGGCAAAGAAAGAAAAGAAACTGGGCCAGGTGTCGTGGTGCACACTTTTTTTTTTTTTTTTTTTGTTTTTCGAGACAGGGTTTCTCTGTGTAGCCTTGGCCATCCTGGACTCACTTTGTAGACCAGGCTGGCCTCGAACTCACAGCGATCCGCCTGCCTCTGCCTCCCGAGTGCTGGGATTAAAGGCGTGCGCCACCACGCCCGGCTGTGGTGCACACTTTTAATCTGAGAACTCCGGAGGCAGAGAATACAGTGGCAGAGGGCACTTGGCATCCTGTAGAACTTTGCTTCAATTATCAGCATAGAAACAATTTTATTTTCGGTATCATTGTAATTTTATATATCCTCTTAAGAAGCAGCCAAAAATTATTATTTTTTTTGTTTTGTTTTTGTTTTTTTGAAACAGGGTTTCTCTGTGTAGCCTTGGCTGTCCTGGACTCCCTTTGTAGACCAGGCTGGCCTCGAACTCACAGCGATCCGCCTGCCTCTGCCTCCCGAGTGCTGGGATTAAAGGCGTGTACCACCATACCCGGCCTAAAATTATTTAAATAAAAAAATCTTTAGCCGGGCATGGTGGCGCATGCCTTTAATCCCAGCACTCGGGAAGCAGAAGCAGACAGATCGCTGTGAATTCGAGGCCAGCCTGGACTACAAAGTGAGTCCAGGTCAGCCAAGGCTACACAGAGGAAACCCTGTCTCAAGAAAACAACAAAAAACAAACAAATCTTTAGATGAATCCAATCTAAAACTCACAGTGCCACCTTGTGATTGCAAAGTGGCAGCCCAAGTCTGTCAGGGCCACCTACAGTGATTGTCCCAGCTGCAGTGATTGTCCCAGCTGCAGTGATTGTCCCAGCTGCAGTGATTGTCCCAGCTGCAGTGATTGTCCCACCTACAGTGATTGTCCCACCTACAGTGATTGTCCCAGCTACAATAAGATAATTAGATCCAGATGAGAGAAATGCACATGGGCTTGAGGAATTTGGGTGGCACTAGACTTAAAGAGCTTTAAAGAAGCAGTAATGACCCTATATAAGACAGATACTTGGTAACAGGGCCATACAAAATCATCTAATTCCAGGAGTGGAGAGAGCTGATGGCAGCCATCTTAGAGCCTGGCCCTCCGCTACAGTGACTAACATGGCAGAATGAGGAGGCTTCAGTTAGGGAGCAATGACACCGAACTAAAGGCAGGACAACTGCCAGGGACTAGTTACTAGAGGCAGGACAACTGCCAGGGACTAGTTACTAGAGGCAGGATAACTGCCAGGAACTAGTTACTAGAGGAAGGACAACTGCCAGGGACTAGTTACTAGAGGAAGGACAACTGCCAGGGACTAGTTACTAGAGGCAGGACAACTGCCAGGGACTAGTTACTAAAGGCAGGGCAACTGCCAGGGACTAGTTACTAAAGGCACAACTGTCAGGGACTAGTTACTAAAGGCAGGACAACTGCCAGGGACTAGTTACTAGAGGCAGGACAACTGCCAGGGACTAGTTACTAGAGGCAGGACAACTGCCAGGGACTAGTTACTAGAGGTATGACAACTGCCAAGGACTAGTTACTAAAGGCAGGACAACTGCCAGGGACTAGTTACTAAAGGCAAGGCAACTGCCAGGGACTAGTTACTAAAGGCAGGACAACTGCCAGGGACTAGTTACTAGAGGCAGGACAACTGCCAGGGACTAGTTACTAGAGGCAGGACAACTGCCAGGGACTAGTTAC
The DNA here is from genome assembly GCF_903995435.1 of Acomys russatus. NCBI lineage: Eukaryota > Metazoa > Chordata > Mammalia > Rodentia > Muridae > Acomys > Acomys russatus. Next base: position 40,643,729 of record NC_067165.1, read on the forward strand.
TAGAGGTATGACAACTGCCAAGGACTAGTTACTAAAGGCAGGACAACTGCCAGGGACTAGTTACTAAAGGCAGGGCAACTGCCAGGGACTAGTTACTAGAGGCAGGACAACTGCCAGGGACTAATTACTAAAGGCAGGACAACTGCCAGGCATTAGTTACTAAAGGCAGGACAACTGCCAGGGACTAGTTACTAGGGGCAGGACAACTGCCAGGGACTAGTTACTAGAGGCAGGACAACTGCCAGGGACTAGTTACTAGAGGCAGGACAACTGCCAGGGACTAGTTACTAGAGGTATGACAACTGCCAAGGACTAGTTACTAAAGGCAGGACAACTGCCAGGGACTAGTTACTAAAGGCAGGGCAACTGCCAGGGACTAGTTACTAGAGCCAGGACAACTGCCAGGGACTAGTTACTAAAGGCAGGACAACTGCCAGGCATTAGTTACTAAAGGCAGGACAACTGCCAGGGACTAGTTACTAGGGGCAGGTCAACATTCTGAATTAAGAGCACAGATGATGTTTCTTGATACCCTCTCAGAACAGTGTCATACTGTAGCTTTCAATGCTTGGGACAAGGCTGAGCAACAGGGATGGTCTGAGTCATTTACGAAGATAACCCAGGGTTCACATGAATCTGACAAGTCTTAAAAGGAAACACTCAGATCTCCCAGAGATAGATTAAGTGATGCTTTATTGACATTAAATTAAAAAAAAAAAAAAGATTTATTATGCATATAGTGCTGTGCCTACATGTACACCTGCAGGCCAGAAGAGGGCATTAGATCACCTTATAGATGGTTGTGAGCCACCATCTGGTTGCTGGGAATTGAACTCAGGACCTCTGGAAAAGCAGCCAGTGCTCTTAACCTCTGAGCCATCTCTCCAGCCATGTAAAGCGAGGCTTTTGAGTGGGCTGGCTTCTCCCATTTGCTTCTCTTATGTGGTACAGCCGTGGTGTCCTTTCTTGGAGAGCGTATCTAGACTTGGCATCATTGAAATCCCTTCTCATTCTAGTGAATGAGCTGTTGAGATGGACCGCATTCTTAGCAACTGATCTTGAATCCCATTTTTTTTTTTAATCAAACCTTTAAGCTTCAGTCTATAAAACAGGATGGCAATTACTTCCCTGAGATACTCACACCAGATCGGTTTGAATCTCCAGAAGAGCGTGTGACGTCACGCACAGTCTCATAGTGTGGAATGGCTGTGCTTAGCTTCTGCAATGTTCCTCTGCAGGGGAGCCAGGATGAGCCCGGCATTCCTGTCCTCACTCTCGGAGCTGTACAAACCGTGCTTTTCAATGTACTCTTGGACAAGGTCTGGTACCAAGTAGCGGATGCTCTGGCCCCTCCTGAGAGCTCTCCGGATCTTGGTGGATGAGATGTCATTGGGGATCCACTCGTTCACCAGGTGGATGTTGCTCTGATGTCTCCACAGCACGTCGGACTCGTAGATGAATTTCTGGGCATCACTGCCAGCCCGGGTGATACATATGAGCCCATAGTTGGCCACGATTTGCACGATGTCCTCCATCTTCCACAAGTTGGGCACACTGAAGGACTCCAGTAAATCTGCCCCACACAGCAATTTCACCCTGGGCACACCTCGGAGGAAAAATCAAACAGAGCTTCAGGGCTTATTTTCTTAATAACTGCCCGTATTAAAGTGCTTGCGAGTGGGCATGCATGCAGGAGAAGTACATCTGCTGTCTCTTACCCCAGAGCCCTTCCTTCCGGAAATTGTCAGGGACCCCGCAGGTATGGAGTAAGGGATAAACGCACCAGCCAGGTCTCCATTGTGGACTCTGAGCAAACTTTGCAGTCTGGGTAGAACATCACCAACCTGTTGCTTTGGGCTCTTGCGGCTTCTTTGGGCTGGAATCTTGCTTTTGTTCTGTCCATTTCCTCTTCCGCCCAGGCCTTTCCACAGCAGGTGAGCTTTGTGGGTGATCACAGTTGCCAGCTGCCAGCTTTTCCTGATGGTGTCTATAAAACGACAACCCAAAAGAATGTTCCTTGACATCAGGGTGCTCTCTGAAGTATTGTGTGTATGCATGTGTGTGTGAGCATTTATTTGTATGTGTGTGCTGCAACAGCAAGAGTTAAAAGTAAGTTTATATATATATGCACAAGAAATAAATATAACTGTCTGAACAAATCTTCTCAACTTCTCATGTTGTGAGGAGTATTAGCCTTGAAATGGAGGGGAAAGCCAGGCGTGGTGGAGCACGCCTTTAATCCCAGCACTCGAGAGCTCGAGAGGCAGAGGCAGGTGGATCGCTGTGAGTTCGAGGCCAGCCTGGTCTCCAAAGAGTCCAGACCAACCAAAGCTACACAGAGAAACCCTCTCTTGAAAAACAAAAACAAAAGATTAAAAAATGTAGCCAGGCTTGGTGGCACATACCTGTAATTCCAGAATTTGGGGAGGCAGAGGCAGGCATATTGCTGTAAGTTTGAGGCCAGCCTGGTCTACCAAGCAATTCCACGACAGGGGAAAAAAAAAAAAAAAAAAAAAAAAAAAAAAAAAAAAAAAAAAAAAAGGCAGGTCCAGCAGAGTGGCCCAGCACTTGGGAGGCAGAGGCAGGAGGATCTTTGTGAGTTAGAGGCCAGCCTGGTCTATGAAGCAAGTCCAGGACAGCCAAGCCTACACTGTCTCAAAAATAGAAAAAGAGTTGTGGGTCCACCTCTAGCAGAGTCCCTGGCATTCCACGCCCACTGAGTGAACAGGCGCTACTGTCTGCTTCTGTCCGAAGTGTTTGTCGGCTCACTGACAGGGGAGCTGATTAAATATCCACAGTCTCTTACCTTATGTACAACAGAACCAGGATTTGAATCCAACAATCTGGTCCCGAGCCTACACCCTTGACCACTAAAGACCACGGCCTGATCTTGCAACGAAGATGTGCACGGCAAGGACAGGACTGGAAGGGGCAAGTGCCTGAAGCCTTCAAGGAAAGCAGCGGTGCAGGAATGGGGCGGGGAGCAAGGGCTGACTGCCTGACGTCAGTGCAAAGTGACCCGAGCCACATGGACCTCTAGACCCAATGGTTGGCCCTGAGTGCCCTCCATCCCCCACTGAGCAGCCCGACTGAGTGTGCTGGGGATAATCAGGTTACCATGGGGCCCGAGGGAGAAGAGTGAGGCTTAAACAAGAGCACTGCCTCCCGGGGCTGGAGAGATGGCTCAGTGGTTAAGAGCACTGCCTGCTCTTCCAAAGGACCGGGGTTCAATTCCCAGCACCCACATGACAGCTCACAACTCTCTGTAACTCCAAGATCTGACACCCTCACACCAATGCACATAAATTAAAAAAAAAAAAAAAAAAAAAGAGTGAGAAGCAGGCCAGGTGGTGGTGGCGCATGCCTTTAATCCCAGCACTCGGGAGGTGGAGGCAGGTGGATTGCTGTGAGTTCGAGGCCAGCCTGGTCTACATAGTGAGGCAAGTCTACACAGAGAGACCCTGTCTTGAAGAGCAGCTTCTTCAGAACATTCAGTTCACTCCCCTAAGCAAGTCCCCAGAACAAAGAAAAGTTCAAACATTTGTTTTTTTGTGGGGGGTGGGGGTTGGCTGGAGGGAATTTTCACATCATCTGATTTAATTTAACACAGTCTAAGAGTGACAAAGGGCATGGAAGAGCCAGGTATCATAACTGGAGAATTGTCAAGTCACAGCTCAGACTGATTCTGAGCCCTGTCCAGGGACAGCTGCATGGAGTCCTGCCCTCATTTCTTTGGGCTGTGGGACCTGGCCCTTTTTAAGTGACTGCTGCCTTTTAGGGGTATCGCCCCCCTTTAAGCCATATCTTCCTTTCTTCCACACCTAAGAGGACTGATGGCTGCAATATCCTCGAGCAACTCTGTCTTGCTCCCTTCAGGCAGAAAGGCCAAGTCAGCTCCCTTTATTCTCTGACAGAGATATCTCTGAGGAACAGACATGCTGAAAGATACAGGACTGAGGGGCTCTGCAACCTTGGTGTGGCATTTTGAATAGGAATGGCCCCCATAGGGTCATATATTTAAATGTTTCGTTACCAGGGAGTGGCACTATTTGAAAGGATTAGAAGGGTTGGGAGGTGTGGCCTTGTTGGAGGAGGCGGGTCACTGGGGGTGGGCTTTAAGCCTTGAGTCACTCTGCTGACCTGCTAATCAGGATGCAGCTCTCAGCAGCTGTTCCTGTGCAGTGTGCCACCATGCTCCCTGCCAGGATGATAACGTAAGCTCCAATTAAATGCTTGCCTTGGTCATGGTGTCTCTTCACAGTAATAGAACAGTGACTAAGACACTTGGTGACAACCTCACAGTCCTGCACAGTCAGATGCAGAACTGAAACCACAGCGATGGGAACTTTGGGTCGCCCCCCCCCCCTTTCCCCAGGAGCAACGGTGTGGACGTGCCATAATTACCTGAGCACCTTCACGGTCTCCACCCACTCCTTCTGAAGACTTTCCCATGTGTCTACGTCCACCCAGTGTGAATTTTTGGTGGCAAGTTCTGCCATGATAACTCGGTGGTGGGCCGGGATGAGTCCTCTCTTCTTGTATGCATCACCAACAGGTGAGATTATGCCTTTGATAACTCTGTATTTTCCTGGATAAAGAGTTAGGTTTGACATTAGGTATAACAAATCAGAGTTTTGGGATAGGAAATATGACCAATATTATTTTATAGTTCCAATTTCTCCCTTCCCTTTCTTTAAACAAAGAGTCAAGTTTGGCCTATTGAAACTGTGGTGAAAGGCTGGCCATGTGGCTTAGTGGGTAGAGCGGGCTATGAAGCCTGGTGATTGGGTTCAGTCCCCAGGACACACATGGTGATCTGAGTTCAGTCCCCAGGACACACATGGTGATCTGAGTTCAGTCCCCACACATGCTGAAAGGACAGAACAGATTTCTCCAAGTTGTCCTCTGACTTCTTCACGGATGCCTATCTCATATAACACCCGTACATGTCAATAATGTTTTGTTTTGTTTTTTCAAGACTGGATTTCTCTGTGTAGCACTGACTGTCCTGGACTCTCTTTGTAGACCAGTGGCTTAGGACTCACAGTGATCCACCTGCCTCTGCCTCCCGAGTGCTGGGATTAAATGCGTGTGCCACCACCATCCGGTGTCAATAATGTTTTTAATTAGTGAAAAAACATAACATATGACAGAAGTTATCACTTGAACCCTTGTAAGCGTTCAGTTCTGCAGCGCTGAGCTCATGCATGTGGGTACACAACCTTCGCACTTTCCATCTGCAGAATCTTCATCGTCAGCTAAAGCCCCACGCCTCATACAGTAACTCCGGGGCCCCTACGCGGCTTACACTTAAACTCTGGTGGGCCTTGCTGAGTTCCCTTGTTAAAAGCCTCAATCAATTTTCATTGTTCACCTAGAGCAGCTGCAGGAATCAGTCTCAGCTCACCTGGGGGCTTGACCACATCAAGCAAGTAGTTTACTGAGTGTCTGCCCAGCCCTGTTCCTCCTCCTTATGCTATTCAGACCTCCTCCTCTTCTTCCTCCTGCTATTCACACCTCCTCCTCCTGCTATTCACACCTCCTCCTCCTCATACTATTCACACCTCCTCCTCATGCTATTCACACCTCCTCCTCCTCCTATTCACACCTCCTCCTCATGCTATTCACATCTCCTCCTCCTGGTATTCCCACCTCCTCTTCCTCCTCATGCTATTCACACCTCCTCCTCATGCTATCCACACCTCTCCTCTTTCTCGTGCTATTCACACTTCCTCTTCCTTATGCTATTCATACTTCCTTCTCTTCTTCTTCCACTCCCCGTTGATACGAGGTCTCACTGTACAGTCATAGCTGTCCTGAAACTTGCTATATAGACTAGGCTGGTCTAGAACTCGTAGAGATCCACCTGCCTTAGACTTCCAAGTGCTGGGAGTTAGGATTAAGCACATGCACCACCACACCTGGCCTTATTCATGCCTTCCTGCTACATACTTTCAACAAGCACTTTTACCTGCCAGCAAACAGGGCAACATGCTGTGTCCAGGATCAGGCGTTCACACCGAAATGGTCACACATGTCTCTCAGTCTAAGTTACCTGGGTTACTGCTCCTACCTGTTGCATTCATGTAGTCCTTGGCCAGCTCAAACAGCCTGAGGTGCATGTTGGTGATTGGATTAAAAGAACCACAGGCCAGGAGAACCACTTCCGTCTTCTCAGATGTGTCCATGGTGAGAAGTTGGAGCTGCTGATCTAAATGGAAATCTCTGACACTAATGTTGTCTACAAAGGAAAAGGGAAATAAACTCATTTATAGATCTCTTGACAAGCCATGTTCTCCCTGCAGGCAGGTGGGCAAGTGCTTGGCTTCGCTGGCTTAGATGAACTGAACAGATTTCATGTTCTGCATGAGCCACCATGACTGGCGACTGGGGACATTTTATTTGTTTATTTGTTTTTTGAGACAGAGTCTCTCTGTGTTAGCCTTGGCTGTCCTGGACTTGCTTGGTAGATCAAGCTGGCCTCGAACTCACAGCAATCCACCTGCCTCTGCCTCCTGAGTGCTGGGATTAAAGGTGTGTGTCACCATGCCCAGCACTGTGGACATTTTAAAGAGATCCCATAGGCCTAAAAAACATGGCACTAGAGTCAGGTGTGGTGTCACACACCTTTAATCCCAGTAGTCAGGGAGGCAGAGGCAGGCAGATCGCTGTGACCAGGCCTGGCCAGCCTGGTCTACAAAGGGAGTCCAGGAGAGCCAAGGCTACACAGAGAAACCCTGCCAGGGTGGAAAAGGACACCAGACATTAATCTCTGGCTTTTACATGCATGCCCAGCCCCACCCACCACACACCTGCAATCACTGGGTTGGCAGCACACACATATAATCCCAGCCCTGGAGAAGCAGAGCGAGCCAGTCTAGCTCAATCAGCAAGCTCCAAGTTTTGTGTGAGAAGCCTTTTCAAAAGCAAGGTGGACAGCCACAGCCACTGAGGATAACACCAGATATAGACCTCTGGCTTCCACATGCAGACATACACGAATGTGCACGCGCGCGCGCGCACACACACAATCAATCAATCAATAACAACAACAACAAAAGCCACAGGAAACCTGCTAAAGGCGGACAGAAAATTGAGACTAGTCATTGCTGAACAGTATCTTGTTAAGTGAGTGAAGGGCTGGGCCTGTGGCTCAGCGGCAGAGTCCTTGCCTCATAGGCAGCCACAGGATACCCTACATTCAATCCCCAGTACTGTTCCCCTCCACCCCCCCCCCAAAAGAAAAGGATGAGTTAAGCGGTAAGGATTTCAATGTTCCTCTTCTCACTTTTCATCACAAAACCAGGCTTTACTAACCCTGTCCCTTCTAGTCTTACCCCTATCCAGTTCCCGTACAAAGTGCCTGTTGGAGAGCTGGGGGAAACAGGAGGATCTGAAGTCCATGGGCAGCCTGGCCATAAGAGACCCTGTCTCTCTCTTTCTCTCTCTCTCAAAAAAATAAAAATAAAAAATAAAAAAGCAGTCCTTCCACAGAACTGTAGCATATAGGAAACTGGGGTACCTGCCAGCCTCTGAGAACGCTCTCCAGGACTTGTTGAAAGGCGCCTCATGCCAATCTTGGGCACACCCAAGTCAGGTTCTAGATGCTGTGTCCCAAGGGAGAGCAGTGGAAGAAAGGTAAGGCGTGGAGGATGGAGGGAGGTAAGGGAGCCGCCTGGGATCTGGAAACAGAGAGAACAAAGTGCTCCCAGCCCCACCCTATGTTCTGGGGAGCTCAGGTCTCCTTCCATCCCTGGGGAAATGAGGAGGCTGGTGGAAGCTGATCTCCACAGGAGGCAGCCTTTGTCCTTTGTCACACCGGTGACGGGTGACGTCTCAGCTATCCAGCCCAGCTTTACTATTCAGCCATCTCAGCTAGAATCCCGATCCTCCAAGTTACGGTGAACTCCTACTTCGTGGCCTGTCCGAACATGGAGGTGACAGATGGGTGTGAAACTGTTCTGAACGCCACTGCTACTGGACCAGCGTCGCCATGATTCACTTTTGTTTGGTCCACACAGCCTATCACCTGCACTGCTGGCTGCCGAGACCGCATCGGCTCAGGCTGTAAGTGTCCCTCCCCAGCGCACTGTGTAAAAAAGCTCATTCCCTCAAGTTTAACTAAAGTTTACTTCTAAGCCATCCATCTTTTGAGTTTTAAAGACACCATGATGTAAACATTAACGCACACTACAACTGTTTTGAAGAGCACTGTGACTCTGCTGCGTTCTCCTTCTCCTGGTTCCAGATGCTCAGTCTAAAAGCCACGTTGGCCCACTATTAAATGACACGCCTGGCCCAACCTCCTCTCACAACCACGCTCTAAAAGGATGCTATTTCTTTTGAACTAGTAGCTTTAAGCATGTTCCCTTCCTTGCTCTGGTGATGCTTCCGTGTTTTCAATAGTGCAGATCTTGAGGTATCTGTTCTTTTGAGTGCCTGCATCTGGACGTACAATAACTGCTTTCTTTTTTTTTTTTTTTTTCTTCTTTCATTTTTTGGTCTTTCTTTTTTTTTTTTTTTTTTTGGTTTTTCGAGACAAGGTTTCTCTGTGTGGCCTTGGCTGTCCTGGGCTCGCTTTGTAGACCAGGCTGGCTTTGAACTCACAATGATTCCCCCTGCCTCTGCCTCCCGAGTGCTGGGATTAAAGACGTGAGTCACCATGCCAGGCTGCAATAACTGTTTTCTATGACTGTCCTGAAGTCATTCAGCACTAAATTCCACTAATAACGACTATCTGAAGCGAGTACAGATTGTGGAGGGGAGATGGACTATTGCTTAGTGATGAGGCTTTACTTATAGGTCACTGGAACTACAGAAGAAGACTCTAGAAAAACGTTTGCGACAGTCAGCAGTGGTTCCCACTTGGTCTACCGGCTGTGCTAGGCAGGCTAACTGGGCTAATTGGGGCTTATCCTGACTGGAGGCAGGGCTGACAGGGTGTGTCATTTATTACCACTGTTTGTCCTTGAACAACTCAAAAATTTTTGAGCCTTGGTTTCCCGATTTTTAAAATGGGGACCCCAGGCTTGGTGACATGAGCCTCTAGTCCCAGTGTATGGCAAGCTGAGGCAGGAGGATTGCTTTACCACAGGAGTTCAAGGGCAACCTGGAGAACATAGCAAGACTTATGCTTTTACAATCAGGGTTTCTCTGTGTAGCCCTGGCTGTCCTGGACTCTCTTTGTAGACCAGGCTGGCCCCAAACTCACAGCGATCCGCCTGCCTCTGCCTCCTGAATGCTGGGATTAAAGGCGCGTGCGCGCACGTGTGGTGGCGGCAGCAACACGTCTTTAATACTAGCACTCAGAAGGCAGAGGCAGACAGATCTCTGTTAGTTTGACGCCAGTCTGGTCTATATAGGGAGTTTTGGGCCATCCAAGGATCTATAGTGAGATTCTATTGCAAAAAAAAAGAAAAAAAAAGAAAGAAAAGAAAGCCAGGTGCAGTGGTGTACACTTTTAACCCCAGCACTCCGGAGGCAGAGGCAGGTGGATCTCTAAGTTCAAGGCCAGCCTGGCCTACAAAGCGAGTCCAGGACAGCCAGGGCTGTTACAAAGAGAAACTCTGTCTCAAAAAACCAAAAAAGAAAGAAAGAGAGAAAAAAAAGAAAGAAAGAAAGAAAGAAAAGTGTGTGTGTGGGAACCCATGGTCCTTACCTTACAGAACTTTGTGACTATTAAATAAGATAATGCAGGGAAGATATGCAATACATTTATCCAATTGCAAACGTTGTAGTTTTGTTCTTTCTATTTATGCTTACTTGGAATTAATACTTCTTACTATAATTTACGTGCTGTTGCATAACATTAACCAAGTCATAGTAAGGGAGTCACGGTCACGGTCCTACAGAGTTTCTAGCGACTGCTGGCAGCAGTGCCTGGTACAGGGCCGGGCTGGCTAATGGCAGCTATAAACGTCACATGTAGGTATGAACAGGAACCATTTCACTGCAAAGTGGAGCGAGTAGCAACTCACCTTTGCTTGGTTTAACCTGTGTGATTTAATTAGCATGAAACAGAATTTGAATGTGGTTCCTTGAAGTCATAAGGTATACTTCCCTGTGCCCGTCAGACAGGTGACGGTGTTCCTGTTTGGGATCAGCATCCTGTCCCTCCAGCTGTACGTGCTGCTAAGGTAAGTCTTAGCCCAGGCAGGCCTTACCTGTGGGAGTGGTGCGGGGGAGCCCTGAGATTCCTGTTACCCGCTTAACTGCTGCCTGCCCCATTGTGTCTGCTCCTGTTAGTGATGGCAGTTGTGCCCACCTATCTGCACACGTGAAACTCTCAGCACAGTGAAGGTTGCAGAGATTTGGGCAGATTAAGTTTAAATCTTAACAAATATTTACTTCCAGTATAAGAGGCCATTAAATGGGCGGCGGTGAGGGCGCCAGAGACTCAGTTGATGGATTCCCCAGAGGCCAGTCCCGAGGGCCTAGCACCACTAAAGTCTGCAGGGCCCAGGGCAAGGCAGGCACACTCAATCAATCACCTGGATTCTGAACTGATGAGCAACTTCAGATTCAGGGCTGGGGACAGTCCAGTACTAACTGCCACCGAGGAAGCGAAGCAAGTGTAATCTGCTTACTTAAAGAGTCACGTTCTTAAAAATGTGGAGATTCTACAAAAATCTGAAAACTGAGAATCCACTGCCATGATGGGGATTAAAAAAAAAGAAAGAAAGAAAGAAAAGAAAAAAAAGAAAGTGTGAACTGTTGCTAAATCTGTAATGCAAATCTAACCACAGGTTTGCATGCAGTACAGCGCAGTTCTTTACCCGGAAGGTCAGAATTTCTACAAAGTATGGTTTTGTTGTTGTTGTTTTTTTTATCAAATCATCAAACTAAGATCACAAAACCAGTAAGTTTCCCCAGTTTCCACTAACGAGGCTCATTATCAAGTTACCAGGAGCCAAGATGAAGCTACTGTCAGAATTGGGGTTAGAGCATGGGGGAGCTCCTAGTGTGCCTGTAACAGAGAATTCTGTGGTGAGTGTTGGGTGAAGTCATCAGCCCGTGCACTGCTTTTCAGGCCCAGATCCTCCAGGTACTGCAGTCAGCCTCTCCTGGCCAATTTGGTTGGTAACATCGTCTTCACCTTCCTCACACTCGGTAGGTAACATCGTCTTCATCCTCCTCACACTTGGTGTGAAGGGATTTAGATTCCATTGCAGATGGTTGTGAGCCACCATGTGGGTGCTGGGAATTGAACTCAGGACCTCTGGAACAGCAGCCAGTGCTCTTAACTGCTGAGCCATCTCTTCAGCCCTGGGTGTTAGTTTCCATGGATGGTCTTGAACTCATTGTATGTCCTAGCTATCTATCCTCAAGCTCATGGTAATCGTCCTGCCTCAATGCCAGGATTACATGCATGGACCACTATGCCTGACTCGTAACACTCTATACATATAGTTATGATAAAATTCCAGATTTCATTATTTGTTCAATAAACAGTGTTGGGCCAACAAACTGGCTCAGCAGGTAACGGTCCTTGCTGGGCAAGCCTGGCAACCTGAGTTCCACTCCAGGAAGCCAAGTGAAGGTACGAGGGCATAGACTCCACGCAGGCAATGGTCCTTGTGCACACAGAGATGTTTTGACCTCCCTCTCTCTCTCTCTCTCTCCCTCCAAGATAGGGTTTTTCTGTGTAGTCCTGGCCAGCCTGGAACTGGAACTTGCTCTATGGAACAGGCTGTCCTCGAACTCAGAGATCTGCCTGCCTCTACCTCCTGAGAGACATCTCTCTCTTCTTAATAAATATAAAAATAATCATGTTGAACAAGAGATGATGTTTCTGAGGCTGGGCACGGTGGTGCACACCCTATAGTCCCAGCACTCATGAGATGGAGGCAAGTAGACTGTGAGCTTGAGGCTAGCCTGGGCTATATAATAGAGCCTGTTCCGGGGCTGGAGAGTTGGCTCAGTGGTTAAGAGCACCGTCTGCTCTTCCAAAGGTCCCGGGTTCAATTCCCAGCACCCACATGGCAGCTCACAACTGTCTGTAACTCCACGATCTGACACCCTCACACCAATGCACATAAATTTAAAAATTAAATAAAAATATTTAAAAAACAATAATAGAGCCTGTTCCAAGATACAAAAACAAACCAACAACAACAGAGTCTATCTTTAGCCAATGAAAGCTGATGAGCAATGCTGTTCCTGTCCTTCCAGGTCTCATCGTATTGCTCACTCGGATGGAGCCGGGCCCGCAGGCTCTCAGGGTGGTGCTGTCTGCTTTCGGTGTGGGGTCCTTTGGTGAGGGAGCCTGCTCTGTGCTGCTAACACTTTTGGCATCAGATTGTGTATGTTTCTTTTTCTTTCTTACTTTCTTTTTTAAACATTATCTATGTGTGTGATTGCATGCAGGCCACAACAGTTGAATGGAGGCCAGAGGAAAACTTGTGGGGCTGGGTCTTTTCTCCGACCTTTTGTGTGGGCTCTGGTGATCAACTTCAGGTGTTGATCAGGCTCAGCAGCAAACACTTCTACCCAGTGAACCATCTTACCAGTCCCAGTTTGGGTTTTTTGTTTTTTTCTTTTCTTTTCTTTTTGGTGTTTCGAGACAGGGTTTCTCTATGTTATCTTGGCTCTCAGGGACTTGCTTTATAGACCAGGCTGGCCTCGAACTCACAGCAATCCACCTGCCTCTGCCTCCTGAGAGCTGGGATTAAACGTGTGTACCACCACTGCTGCTTAGTAAAAGCTCATCTTACTCTGAAAGCTTGGTTACAAACAGATAACCATTACTTTTCAATATTTACTGTCAACTTGTGTGGAAAATAGAGATACACAGATGTGGAACCCTAATCAGACGCATGGCAGTTACTCTAGGAAAGTCATAAACTGTCTAGAGGCCGGAGAGAGAGCTCAGTTGGTGAAGTGTTGGCCTCACATGTGGGGACCTGAATCTGATCCTCAGAGCACACAGGAAAAAGCTGGGTGTGGCAGATCCTGGCGCCCAAGGGCCAGCCTAGCCTAATAGATTCAGACTCTGCCTCAAAAGAGGCGAGTAGCATTCCTGAGGACAATACCTTAGGTTATCCTCCTGTCTCAGCATGCAAGTGTACACTTTCACAAAATGTACACACACACACACACACACACACACACACACACACACACGAATATGCACACAAAAAGAAACTATGCTGGGCAGTGGTGGCACATGCCTTTATCCTAGCAGTAGGCAGGCAGATCTCTGTGAATTCAAGGCCAGCCTGGTCTACAGAGTGATTTCAGGACAGCTAGGGCTATACACAGAGAAACCCTGTCTCGAAAAACTAATAAAAGAAAGAAAGAAAAAAAAAAGAGCATGAGTGTAGCTCATTGGTGGAGAACAAGCTCGGCATGTGTGAGACCCTGGGTTATACCAGCCCATTCCTAAAAAAAAAAAAAAATTCCCATGTGAGATTTTGTTTGTTCATAGTGGTGATAGTGGTCTTGCTGATGTTGTTGCTTGTTTTTTGAGACAGGGTCTCTCTATGTAGGCCTGGCTGGCTTTGAACTCAAAGACCTACCTGCCTCTGCCTCTGCCTCCAGAGTCCTGGGCTGAAAGGCGTGCACTACCACACTAGGCCTGAGATTTTGTGTGTGTGTGTGTGTGTGTGTGTGTGTGTGTGTGTGTGTGTGTGTGTATGGGTGAATTCTACTTTAGTAGATTTTTTTAAAAAAGATTTATTATGCATATAGTGTACGCCTGTAGGCCAGAAGAGGGCATCAGATCTCATTATAGATGGTTGTGAGCCACCATGTGGTTGCTAGGAATTGAACTCAGGTCCTCTGGAAGAGCAGACAGTGTTCTTAACCTCTGAGCCATCTCTCCAGTCCCTACATTAGTAGAATTTTATCTTTTAAAAAATTTAAAACATTGTAGCACTATTGTGTGTGCATGACATGAACTTAGACACATATGCTGTGGCAAACATGTAGAGGTCGAGGGACAACTCTGTGGAGCAGACAGTCTCCTTTCACCATGCAGTATTGAATTCAGGTCACCAGGCTTGGTGACAAGCATCTTTACCCACTAAACCATCTCACTAGCCCTAAGAACATTTTTAATAAATATTAAAAGACAATAAATGTTACAAGACTCTTGCAGCACATATGCCCATGACTGTAGAACTTGGAAACCAGAGGCAGCAGGATTGCAACGTGTGGGTCAGTCTAAGCTATACAGAAACACCATATAAAAACCCCAGCAAAGATGGGCGTAGTGGTGCAGGCCTTTAATCCCAGGCTGGGAGTTAGTGAGTTTGAGTCCAGCATGGTCTACATAGTGAGTTCAAAGACAGACAGGGCTGCATAGTGAGACCGTCTCGAAACAACAGTAATGGAAACGAAGCGAACCCAGTCAAACTCCACTGACTAAATGGCAAAGGTATTCCTGATGCTGCTTTTTGCTTCTTGTACAGGAGAAAACCACCCCTGAACTTTACTACCTATCTGTGCTTCTGTCGGTGGGCAGCCTGGTATCCGCGGGTGAGTAAAACGCTTCCCAAGTTCCCACCCGGGTCAGACGATTGCAGACCCCTCACAGGAAGACACCATGTGACTGAGAAGGCTCAGCATGCCTAAGATGTCCCAGCTACTTTCACTGCAGAGCTCTCAGAAAGGACAGTGCTAAACAGAGGCAGGGGAAGCTTGGGATGGGATATAAAGGAGTTTCCTGGGGATGCAGCTCAGTGAGGAGAGTGCTGGCCAAGCACAGCAGAGGTCCCGGGCTCGGTCCCTAGCACTGCCTGTGCCCAGGTGGTGGCACACAGGGTGGTAATCCTAGACACTCCAGAGATGGCAGCAGGAGGAGGATCAGAAGTTCAACTAGTTCCTGGCCCACCTGAGATACACAAGACACTGTCCTCAGGAGGCAGAGGCAAGTGGAGTTCTGTGAGTCCGAGGGGGATAGCCTGGTCTACATAGTGAGTTCTAGTAACTCTATAATAGAGAGACTCTGTGTGAAAATTAGATCTTTTTCACAGCAGCAGTGGTTCCCTGCAGAGGACCTGCACAGGACAGGGCCTCTCAACAGTCCATCATCATGGGTAGAGGAGGGGCTCATGAGGCCCTTCTCCTCCCTGAGGCCCTCACTACCGGCAGCTAACGGTTGCTGGAGAGGGAGTCAGATTTCTCAGTGGCGTAGCCACTGGTAAGGTGCTCTTGTCACTCCCCATCCCCCACATAGGCAACCTTAATTAAAGCCTCTGCCACAAAGAAAACAAACAAACAAACAAAAGACATGGGGGTAGGAGAACTTTTTGGGAAGAGGGTTTTGATGGGAGAGTGAGGGGATAAGAGGGTACTGGGTGGGGGATGATATGGCCAGCAAGTGTTTATACGTGCGGCCCCCATATCTATGAATTTTTGAAGGAAAAAAAATTTTTTTTTTTTTTTTGGTTTTTCAAGACAGGGTTTCTCTATGTAGCCTTGGCCATCCTGGACTCACTTTGTAGACCAGGCTGGCCTCGAACTCACAGCGATCCGCCTGCCTCTGCCTCCCGAGTGCTGGGATTAAAGGCATGCGCCACCACACCTGGCTGGGAAGGAAAAAAAATTTAAAGCATCTTTCTCTCCGGAGTTCTGCTCCACTTTAATTAGATCTTGTGCTCTGTCCTGCAGTGCTTTTCTCTGGCATGGCGTTCATCCGGCTGTCCAAAGTGACCTGTCCAAGGCCAGATGCTAAGCCAACAGTCTGAGGGAGTCTCTGGTCCTGCTGGTCTCCTGCCTCGGTTATATGCCTGGGCTGACTGAGCCCTACCCCCAGCAGCACTGGCACTGTCAAGCATCTTACAAGTCAATGCCCTAGCTGCCATTTCTACGTGAAAAGCCACCTACACACCGTGGCCACACAGGAAGCATGCCAAAACCAGCCACTGTAGAAGGAAGTTGCTCTTCAACACAAAAGAGGACGAACAACTGATGGCACGGGATTGCTATCACAAACGAATTCATCCAAGTGAGGAGGGAGAGTCTACCCAACTCTCTCAAGATTGTTACTCTGACTTCCCATAAACCGCAGCTTCTTGTCTGTTACTGTAACAGTCTCAGAAGTGAGCACAGACAAAAGCATCACTTAGCTCAGCTCGGCGCGGTGGCGCACGCCTTTAATCCCAGCCCTGGGGAGGCAGAGGCAGGCGGCACCGAGAAAGCCTGTCTTGGGGAGGAGAGAAGAATCACTTATCTCAGAAACCAGCGAAGCTTCACACGGACACAGCTATTCAGACCATATATTTCAACAACACCAATTTATTGACCTTTGGATAAAGAGAATCACTTTATTACAACAATCGTTCATATCATTACAGCCAATTATTTGGTAGAGCACATAGCCAGTGTCTGAGCCTTACTTTGCTGCCAGTTGAAAACACTCTGACAAAAAGCAACTCAGAGAGGAAAGACTCCTTTGCTGTACACTTCCAGGTCAGTCCATCACTGAGGAAGTGAGGGCATGGCCTCTAGTAGGAACCTGAAGCAGACATAACTGAGGAATGCTCCTCCTGGCTTGAACTCACTCTGTAGACCAGCCTGCCTCTGCTTACTGCTCAAAGCTTAGCACCAAAGGCATGTGCTAATGCCCAGCACCCAGCAAGCTGCCTTTCTTATACAGCCCAAGACTACTTGCTGGGGAATGGTATTACCCAGTGGGCTGGGCCCTCCTCCATCAATTTACTGGATCGTCTCCCACAGCCATGCCCTCAGGCCAATCCAATGTAGACAATTCTTCAAGTGATGCTTTCCTTTCAGATGACTCTAGGTTATGGCAGGTAAGAGTTAAAGCCAGCACACCGGAGGCAGGGGCAGGTGGATCTCTGTGAGTTTGAGGCCAGCCCAGTCTACAGAGTGAGTTCCAGGACAGCCAGGGTTAAAACAGAGAAACCCTGACTCAAAAAACCCAACAAAACAGGCCAGTTGTGGCGGCACACACCTTTAATCTCACCTCTCAGGAGGCAGAGGCAGGTGGATCTCAGTCAGTTTGAAGCCAGCCTGGTCTACAAAGTGAGTCCAGGACAGCCAGGGCTACACAGAGAAACCCTGACTTAAAAACAAAACAAAACGGAGTCAAAGCTAACTATGAACCCTTTCAACTGGACACACAAACACATCACTGTAAACTACAACCTTACAATTTCTTGTCCCCAAAGTCTCTTGTTAACATCATAATACAAAACATTGTCCAACTTTAAAAATCCTCAGTCTTTAAAGACGTCAATACTTTTAAAGTTCTAAGTCACTTTAAAAGTCCAAGTCTTTTATAAAATCATGAACTCCTGTAATATAAAACATAAGTCTCATATTTTCTTATCCCAAAAGGGAAGAACCAGAGAATAGGAACAGTCACATTTAAGCAAAACCAGAATCCAACAGTGGAGTTCAATGTCCAACACTTGGGACTCACTCATGATCTGGGTCCCAAAGGCCTGGCATAGTCCCTTCTCCACTCAGTACCCTGGTAACATTTAAAGTCCACTCAGCAGCTATTTTCCTACTTTCAGGAAAGTGGATCTGCTCTTTCCCAGTCGTGAACACGATTTTGGAGGCAAAGTCCATTTCCCTCTGAGCTCATGGGCACCTGCTCTCGACAGCTCTTGAGAAGAAGACCCCATGCCACCCCAAAAGGGTGAACTGATCTACACTAAGGTCACAGGAAATTTTACCAACTTTTTGGTTAAAGGGCAAGAGTTGACTATGAAGACCTGGCCCCAGGGACCGTTACAAAGGACTCCAAAGGCCCAGCCATTGTGCATTCCCCCTTACTTGGGAAAATAAGGGGCGCCGGGCTAACGTGCAAAGGCGCGTTTCCTAGACACGGGTGGGGTACTCACCAGGCCCCGAAGGCCAAACGGCCCAAGTCCTCCAGGAGACAGCCTCGGCCCGGATGCCAGCGAGGGAAACACCGCGGCCGAGTTC
Organism: Acomys russatus; assembly: GCF_903995435.1. NCBI lineage: Eukaryota > Metazoa > Chordata > Mammalia > Rodentia > Muridae > Acomys > Acomys russatus. The sequence continues at coordinate 40,661,630 of NC_067165.1, forward strand.
TCATTGGTCCCACGCAGCCGGAAGCGCGCGCGTCCAGCGGAAGTGCTCATTCCAGTTGGTCCGCCCGGCCGGGCCTGTCAGGTAGGCGGGGCCCTGCTTCGAAACCCTGGGTTTTTTCTGGCGGGCGGCAGGCGGGAGCGCGAGAGCAGAAAGAAGTTGTCCTGTTTCTGACCCGGGAGGACCGAGAGGCGTTTCGCGGGCGTCGGATTCCCCGTCAGCTCAGGGGACCCCCCCCGGCCGCCGTGGTGCCTGCAGATCGGAGCTTCATTTCGTCCGCGGGAAGGAGCGTGGCGTCCGAGCGTTCCTTAATTCTGTTCCTGGTGGTCCTGGGCCGAGCGCCGCTCACTTCCGGCCCCGAGAAGGTGTGCTTTCTGCCCTTGCCTATTCGAGCGTCAGGGGTTGACGGTTTTCAAGGCGTGTCCTGGGTGCTGTGGCCTCACCAGAGGAAGCCTCAGAAAAAAATAAAAAAAAGACACAGGAGACACAGTCCAGGGATTAAATGCCTTCTCCTGCATCTTCCTAGGAATGCGTTTCAATTACAGGCTGCGTAACGGGAAGTCATCTGGACGGCTGGTGGCCAAAGTTCGTAAATAGCAAATAAAACTACTTAATAGTTTCCCTTGTTCTAGTTAACGCCCCCGTAGGACGTTTGAGCTTTGAGCCTCCTGTATGAACAGTTTCGCTCTCCTCCAATTGATGACATTCAGAGGCTCCCGCAATTGGCGAGTCGGGCAGTTTCGGACCCATCGGCACCGTGCACAGTACGGAATACTGGACGAATAGCTTCCACTCCAGATGACAGTGTTTGAGAGCCATTTCAGCAGTCTCAAGGAAAATGCATGACTTTTATTCAATGCTAGGTGGTGCAAGTGAGTTAAATCGTGCCTAAATCTGTAGCGTGTGGTTAAAGCTTTTAAACAGCCTCTCTATTCCCTGAAATGTATTCAAAATAACTGTGCTTCTTTGAGACTGTATTGAGGCTTGGGGGGTGTGGCCTGGTGATAGAGCACACACCTAGCATGCTGGTTCTTCCCGCTTCCTCCGAAAAGAGATAGATTTTTCTATTAAACAGTAATAACTTCTGTTAATGGTAGAGTGCTTGCATAGGCAGGAAGGAGGTCCTGGATTCAATTCCTTGTATTTTCTTAATTTTTTTCCTTTTTGGGTTTTCTTTCTTTTCTTTTTTCTTCTTTTTTTTGTTTTTTTGTTTTTCGAGACAGGGTTTCCCTGTGTAGCCTTGGCTGTCCTGGACTCGCTTTGTAGACCAGGCTGGCCTCGAACTCACAGCGATCCGCCTGCCTCTGCCTCCCGAATGCTGGGATTAAAGGCGTGCGCCACCATGCCCGGCTCCTTTTTGGGTTTTCAAGACAAGGTTTCTCTTGCGTAGCTCTGGCTGTCCTGGAACTTGCTCTGTAGACCAAGCTGGCCTTGAACTCAGAGATCCACCTGCTTCTCCTGGGATTAAAGGCGTCCATTCCTCACCCCTACCCTGCATTTTAGATTTTGTTAACTTTGATTTGCACTGATGGGAGCTAGAGAGGTGGCTCAGTGGTTAAGATCACTGTCTGCTCTTCCAGAGGTTCTGAGTTCAATTCCCAGCAACCACATGGTGGCTCACACCCATCTTTATACTGGGATTTGATAACCTTCTTCAGTCATGCAGGTGTACATGTAGCTAGAGCAGTCATATACATTAAATAAGTAAATAAATCTGAAAAAAAAAATTGGCTGGGCATGGTGGCACACACCTTTAATCCCAGCAGTTGGGAGGCAGAGGCAGAGGCAGGTGGATCACTGTGAGTTCGAGGCCAGCCTGGTCTACAAAGCGAGTCCAGGACAGCCAAGGCTAACACACAGAGAGACCCTGTCTGGAAAAGCAAAAAAAAAAAAAAAAAAAAAAGAATTGCACTGATATGTTGAAGCTCCTCAAGTAACCAAATAAAATACAACCTACTACGTTGTGGATTTATTGTCCTTACAGGTAAAATGGCTTCCAGAGGAAAGACGGAGACAAGCAAATTAAAGCAGAATTTAGAAGAACAGTTGGATAGACTGATGCAGCAATTACAGGATCTGGAGGAATGCAGGTAAAAATGTAATTATATGTTGTTACTCTGTAAATGCCTGTATCTGAGGAGAGAGCTCAAGCTCCATGGATGCAAGCCCGTGTGTGACTGTGGTCTCCATTGGAGTGTTTTATAGCACTTCGCCTGTTGAAGAAGTAAACCTCTCAAGCTTTGGAGTCATAACTTCCAGGATGTGGAAGACCTAAAATACTTAGCCTCCTGGAAATAACAAAGCTTACTTTGTCTTTAGTATTGAAAGCAGCTCTGCCGGGCTGGAGAGATGGCTCAGTGTTTAAGAGCACTGTCTGCTCTTCCAAAAGACCCGGGTTCAATTCCCAGCACCCACATGGCAGCTCACAACTGTCTGTAACTCCAAGATCTGACACCCTCACACCAATTAAAATTAAATAAAAATGTTTAAAAGAAAATTAAATAAAAATGTAAAAAAAAAAAAAAAGAAAGAAAGAAAAAAGAAAGCAGCTCTGCCTAGTATGAATTCCTAGCTAATTGCAAAAATACTGATTGTGCTGAGGATGTGGCTCTGGATGAGTGGGCGCCTAACATGCTAGAGGCCCTGGACCCAATCTCTAGCGTCGAAGAAGGAGGGATGGATGGGTGGTGAGGAAGGGAGGTGGTACACTCCTGTAATCCCAGAACAGGGAGGTGGGCGCAGGAAGCTCAGGAGCTCAAGGCCCTTCTTGGCTACACGGTGAGCTCTAGGCCAACCTGACTGTATGAGACCCTGTCTCAAAAGGTGGAGGAAAACAAGCGGATTAGTCATTATAGCTTTTAGTAGCCTTACACGGATGTTGTAAGTATTGAAGGGAAGGAGACAAGACAGTGCTTGGCCCACAGGAAGTGTTTCATAAGTGGTAGTTCACTGAGCGGAGCTGTTGCTACTTGTAGTAAATATTTAATGAGCAGCTTGCCTGGAGAATAAAAATCAGATGACAGGTGGTTGCTGTTGCTTGCAGTGTACACAGGGTGCTCCCTACCGTTGATGAGTCTGACGCTAATTGCAACTATTTAGCTGTTAGTAGATGCCTATAAAAATCTAGGTAGGGCCAGGCGGTGGCGGCGCACGCCTTTAATCCCAGCACTCGGTAGGCATAGGCAGGTGGATCCTTGTGAGTTGTGAGTTCAAGGCCAGCTTGGTCTGCAAAGTGAGTCCAGGACACCAGGGCTACACAGAGAAACCCTGTCTCGAAAAACCAAAAACAAAAAAAACAAAAAACAAAATCTTGTTAGGTACAGCACTGTCATCTCTGTAGGCAAATTGAGGTTTGGCTCTGCGCACTGCCCTCCCCATGGTTATCCCATTGATTGCTTAAAGAGAAGTCAGTGTGCGTGAGGTGTGCCTCATATTGGCAAAAGTTGTTTGGGGACAAGGGGAGATAACATGCCCTCATCCCTGAGCTGAGCCACACTGAGAGACAGTGAAAATGCCAGCAGTGTACCTCAATAAACACGTGCGCCGCCACGGTTGGAGTTTCCCGTCACCCTTGCTCTCGCATTTTCAAACTTAGATTTCTGTATTTCTCTGCTGTGAACTGTGACTTAGGGAGGAGCTCGATGGAGATGAGTATGAGGAAACTAAAAAGGAGACTTTGGAGCAGCTGAGAGAATTCAACGATTCACTGAAGAAAATCATGTCAGGAAATATGACTTTGGTAGATGAACTCAGTGGCATGCAACTGGTAAGAGGAATTTACCAATTTTTTTTTTTTTTTAATGTGTGGATTGTTCTTGTTTCATGGGTGTATTTCAGATGGAAAATATATACTTTGGAGGCCGGGGATGTAGTTTTGTGGTAGTGTACTCGCCTACTATGTACAAGACCCTAGATTCTATCCCCAACAGCTCAAAATGAAAAGAAAGAAGGAAGGAAGGAAAGAAAGAAAGAAAAACTGATTTCAAGTACCAAAACCTGTCAAAGAACACTCAAATACGACAGTCAAATACTGCGGATGTAATTGTGTGGAATATTTTGGTTAGGTTTTGCATTCCTGTATTTCTAGGCTATTCAGGCAGCCATCAGCCAGGCTTTTAAAACACCGGAAGTCATCAGATTGTTTGCAAAGAAGCAACCAGGTCAGCTGCGGACACGGCTAGCTGAGGTAAAGCTCTTCACATTGACCCAGTTGCTGTGCATGGCTTTCTTCCCAGCTCATGACCCCACTGTACCAACCTGCTGTTTAAAAATTGGTCAGTTGGTGTTAGAGCCACCTTCAATTTTCTGACAGTTTTTACCTTGGACAATTACAATTAGTTATAAATGAATGTTTAAACACCGTGTGGATATTTAAATCATCTCCAACCACTGCTACTCAGGCTCCACCTTTAATATTTTGTCCTTAACCATCTGGGCCCCTAACTTGAGACTCTACTGGGACCTCAGCATTGCTTCTGTGTGTGCACTGCCGGTCTTCTTTTCCTTCTCAGATTAATTTGTATTATTTTAAATGATGTGTGTGTTTTCTTAAGTACGTGTGTGCAGGGGCCCTTGGAAGCCAAAGGCAACAAATGCCCTGGAGCTGGAATCAGAGATGGCTGTTACCTACCATTGTGGGGGCTGGAGATGTAACCTGGGTCCTCTGAAAGAGCAGTGCGCAGTTCTTAACTGAGCCATGCCGCCTGCCTGTCAAGTACCTTTTTGTTGTTGTTCTGTTTTTTGAGACAAGGTTTCTCTACGTAATCCTGGCTGTCCTGGAACTCACTTTATAGGCCAGGCTGGCCTTGAATTTATAGCAGTCTGCCTGCCTCTGCCTCCCAAGTGCCGGGATTAAAGGTGTGCGCCGCCCCTGCCCAGTGGTTTTGTTTGTTTGTTTGTTTGTTTGTTTGTCTTTTTTGAGTAGTGGTGGTTTCCTGTCAAGCATCTTTATAAGCCTGTTACTTTCAGAAATCTGTTCATAGATTTGGATATAATTATGAACAAGCTGGTAACTTCCCTCTACAAGTAATTCAGCAGACTAGTAAGAGAACAGCCTCAGGGCGCGGAGAGATGCCTCCATTCGTAAAGGGCCAGGGAGGCAGCATATACCTGTGGTCCTAGCACTGGGAGAGAGACCAGAGGATCCTTGGGGCTCTTGCCAGTGAGCAACCCTGTCTTTAAAAAGTAAGATGGAGAGCAATTTAGGAAGACATTTAACATTGATCCCTGGCCTCATACCCAAACATGCACGTATACACATGGGAGTGCACAGGTGCACGCGCATACACACACACACACACACACACGCACGCACGCACGCACGCACACAGAAAAAGAGCATAGATTTAAATGAGATTGGTTGGACTTGAGTTCCTGCTGCACATACTGGGTGAGGTATATGACTTTTGGCAAGTTGTTTTATTCAACTTTGTACCTTCGTTTTCTTATCTGTAAAAAGGTGATTATGATCGTTTCTACATGTGGTTGTCATGTGGGTTTCATGACACTTAGAAGCTGGCTGCAGTCCCAGCTCCTTGGGAGGCAGGCACCATGAGGCCAGGCTGGACAATATGAGACCCTGTCTCAAAAATAAATAAATAGGAGCCTGGCGTGGTGGCACACACTTTTAATCCCAGCACTCGGGAGGCAGAGGCAGGTGGATCTCTGTGAGTTCAAGGCCAGCCTGGTCTATAAAAGCAAGTACAGGACAGCCAGGGCTACACAGGGAAACCCTGTCTTCAAAAACCAAAAATAAATAAGTAAATAAATAGGGCCAATGAGGTAGTGCATTGGGTGAAGGCACTTGCCACCAAGCCTGACCACCTGAGTTACATGCCTGAGCCCACATGGTGGAGGGGAGAACTGACTCCTGAAAATTGTCCTCTGAGCTCCACACATGCATTATAAACACAAATAAATAAGTAAATGTAATTAAAATAAATAAATAAATAAATAAATAAAAGTAAAGCAGGCTGGTCATGTAGCTCAGTGGTAGGGTGCTTGCCAAGTCTGAACAACACACTGGATCAAATCTCCAGCAGAAGAAAAATTAAATACATCTTAAGATTTTTTTAGCGCAAAGGTGGCTCACATCTGAAATCTCAACACTTGAGAGGTTGAGACAGGGAGATTGCTGAGAGTTCAAGGCCAGCCTGGTCTGCATAGTGACTTTAAGCCAAATTGAGCTGCAGAGTGAAACAGTTTCTAAAAGAAAACAAACAGTATAAATCATTTAGAATAGTGGTAGTGTGTAGTGCCTGCCTATGCTTCTGCCAACAGGAGTAGTGCTGAGCATAGCTCCCAGGAGAGTGGTATTAGTTAATAACCCCTTTCAAACCTAGAGAAGTGGAGACAGCTCATTGGCTAAGGGCACTGACTGCTCCTGGGGAAGACTTGCTTCAGGTGCCAGCACCTATATGGCAGATCACAAGGGTCTGTAACTGTAGTGGGAGAGGTCTGATGCCCTCTTCTGGCCTCCAAGAGTACTGCATGCACATGATGCAGGTAGAGGCAAGCAGGCAAAATACTCAGGCTCGTAAAATAATAAACCTTTTAAAAAGTCCTTGGGCTGGTGATACAGGCATTTGCCATGCAAACCTGGAGACCTGAGTTTAACCCCTGAAACCCATGTAAATAGGGAAGGAGAAAATGCATTCCATGAAGTTGTGCTCATGCTGTGGCATGCCTGCTCACTTGTGCATGTCACACACACACACACACACACACACACACACACACACAATAACAAATAAAAATGTAAAAGAAAAGGCAAAGAAAAACATCCTGTCTCCAAAAAGATAAAAATTCAGGCTGGTGAGATCGCTCAGCGGTTAAGAGCACTGGCTGTTCTTCCTGAGCAGTTCCCAGCAACCAGATGGTGGCTCATGGCCATTTATGAAGGGATCTGATGCCCTCTTCTAGCATGCAGGTGTACATGTGGACAGAGTACTCATACATTAAAAAAACACGCAAATAAGTTTTTTTAAATGTTTAAAAAAAATAAAAGTTATCAGAAAACAGCTACTTTCTGGTGGACGCTTTGGGCTGCAGTGGAGTTTACAGCTAAACAGTGTTTGTGCTACAGGGTCGGATTTAGGAGCCAGCCAGACGGCTCAGTGCAGGATGGATCCCTGAGACGCATGTAAAGGTGGCACGAGAGACAGTAATGACAATAGTCATTAGAGATGCACTAAAACTGCTATGGTGGCTCACACCTGTATTCTTAGCACTCAGGAGGCTGAAACAGGAGGGGCCCTAACACATCGTGAAGTCAGCCTGACACTTTGTCTTGAAAAACAAAAATGGAGTGTAAAACTGTTATAGGTCAGTAAGGTGTCTCAGTGGGTAAGGGCACTTGTCACCAAGCCTGATGGCCTGACCTGAGTTTGATTTTCATCTCTAGGCTCAGATGGTAGGGGAGAACCAACTCCCAAAAGTTGTCCTCTGACTCACATGAAGGCCCAGGCACAGCATGCACAAACATGCACACACATGCAGACAGAAATAGAAATAAATGAAGGGAATATTTTTTAATTCCAAAAACTTAGCAAGGTGGTGGTGTTGGTGCACAGCTTTAATCCTAGTACATGGGAGGCAGGACAGGTGGATTTCTGAGTTTGAGGCCAGCCTGGTCTACAGAGTGCGTTCGAGGACAGCCAGGACTACAAAGAGAGACCATGTTTATGTAAGAAAAATGTCAAAAAAAAAAAAAGAAAAAGAAAGAAAGAAAGAAAAATATCAAAAGCTTATTGATTCACTATGACCATGATGTTTCAGATTGTTTCAGTAGTTTTTATATTACCCAAGTAGTTTTTTTGTCATAAGAAGTAGGCCTGGAGAGCTGGATGTTCCACAGAGAGTGGCATTTTGCTCGTTTTCTTTTTCCATTTGTCTGTTTTAGATGGATAGAGATCTGATGGTGGGAAAGCTGGAAAGAGCCCTATACACCCAGCAGAAGGTGGAGATACTAACTGCTCTCAGGAAACTTGGAGAGAAGGTACTGGCATTTCATTGACTATGCTGGGTAGGACATTTGTGTTATACTTGTCACAGAACTCCTCTGTCAAGTGATCTGTAGAGGTAAGACTTTGTAGACCAAGAGGCCTCCAACTCAGATCCACCTGCCTCTGCCTTCCAAGTTCTGGGATTAAAGGTGTGCGCTACCGTGCCTGTGACCTAAGAAAACATTTTTAGTGATTTTAGGTTTATGTTATGTGTGTGAGTGTTTTGTCTGTGTGTGTGTGTGCAGTATGTACATGTGTACATGCTCAAAGCTGTCAGAAGACAGTATTGGATGCCCTGGAACTAGAGGGATGGGTGCTGGAACTGAACCTGGCTCCTCAGTAAAAGCGCTAAGTGCTTTTAACTGCTGAGCCATCTCTCCAGCTCAGTGGTCCCTGTGGCTCTTCATCCTGGCGGCTCCTAGGATGTACTCTACTGTTTTCATTCACTCACTGTTCTTTGTCTCATCTGTGTAGCTGACAGAGGATGACGAGGCCTTCCTGTCAGCCAATGCAGGTGCCTTGCTCAGCCAGTTTGAAAAAGTCTCCACAGACCTGGGTGAGTTCCCTCATTGTTCCTCTCTCCCGTTCCCTCCCGTCCACTGTACCACTCTCCTCCTCTTCCTTGACTTTACTCCTCTTCTTCCTTTTTTTTTTTTTTTTTGGTGGTTTATTTGAGACAAGGTTTCTCTGTGCAGCCCTGGCCTCGAACTCAGAAATCCACCTGCCTCTGCCTCCCACGTACTGGGATTAAAGGTGTGCATCACCGCCACCTGGTTGAGTTTTTGGAATTTAAAAAAGCTACCTTCATTTATTTCTATCCTGGAACTCACTCTGTAGAGCAGCCTGGCCTTGAACTTACCTGCCTCTGTCTTCGGAGTGCTGGGATTGAAGGTGTTCGCTACCCAGCTGCTACTTCTCTTCTGTCTGTCTTTTTTTCTGACTAAACATAGATTAAGAACAACTGAAAGAAGACCACGCAGGGAGGGTCGCTAAGGGAGACCACGCAGGGAGGGTCTCTAAGGGAGAGTGCTTTTTTTGGCTGATGTGGGTGATTGAGGCCAGGGCCTTGTGCATATTTCCGAAAGCTGGGTGTGTCCTGCAGCTCTAGACTGACAGAGAACATGCTTGAGACAACATAATGGCCTTTTCTTGAGTTGAGTTTAATTTGCTTTCGTCTGTGTAGGGGTGTTTGTGCATATGAGTGCAGGTGCTTACAGAGGCCAAATGAAAGCACTGGATCCCCAGATTTTAACTTACAGGGGGCTGTGAGCTACCCACGTGGGTACTGGGAGAACAGTTAGTACTCTTAACCACTGAGCCATCTCTCTAGTACAGAAGTATTTTCTTTTTTTGTTTTTTGTTTTGTTTTTGTGTTTCGAGACAGGGTTTCTCTGTGTAATAGCTCTAGCTGTCCTAGAACTGGGCTACCACTGCCCAGCCCAGAACTATTTTATTTTACTTCCCTCCCCCAGACAGGTTTTCCCTAGCCCCACTGTTCTAAAATAAAATAAAGTAAGACAGACATATTTTCAAAAATTTACATGCCATGGGCTGGAGAGATGGCTCAGTGGTTAAGAGCACTTCTAGAGGTTCTGAGTTCAATTCCTGGCAACCACATGGTGGCTCACCACCATCTATAATGTGATCTGATGCCCTCTTCTGGCCTGCAGGTGTACATGCAAATAAAGCACTCATATATAAAATAAATAAATAAAATCTTTTTTAAAAAGTTACATGCCAAGAAGCCAGAGAGATGGTTCATCGCTAAGAACACTGGGCTGCTCTTCCAGAGGGCCTGGCTTCAGTTCCCAGTACACGCTTGCTAGCTAGCTACATCTGTAATCCCAGTTCCAGGGCGTCTGATGCCCTCGTCTGGCCTGTGGACACCAGGCATGCACACAGTGCACATCCACATGTGCAGCCAAAACACCCAGACACAGAAATAATTTTTATAAATCACTTACCTTTTAATTGTTTAGTGTGTGTGTGTGTGTGTGTGTTTGTGTGCGTGCGTGCGTGTGTGTGTGTGTGTGCTCATCCACGCTCTCATGCACTACTGTGTTGTGTAGGCTGGCCTTCATTTTCCTGCCTCAGCTCCTAAGCAGCTGAGATTATAGGCACACAGAAGGAGGGGATCCAGATGGCAGTGGCAGTGTGGGCTTAGCACATCTGGTTTTCTGTTCTGTACCCATGTGGTACACCCCTCACGACCCAGGCTGTAAGTGCATTTGAAGTGACCTTTTTACTTTGTGTTTTTTCCTTAGGCTCTGGGGACAAGGTCCTTGCTCTGGCAGGGTTTGAGGTTGAAAAAGCCAAGAAATGACGGTGTGGTGGGTTTGGTGCTGCCAGCCCTGCTCTTACCGCACATGGTGCTTTCATCCTGAGGACTCAGCAGCATTGCCAAGCAATAGAGATTCAAAATGCAGTGACAGCCCAAGAACAGGTGACATGGAGACAATTGGCTTCTGCTTAGGGTCCACGTCCTTTCTTTTTGTGGGCTCCCTTCTTAAATGACCCTGGGCTTGTTGGGACAGAGGGACTTTGTTCACGACAGTTTGTTGTGTTAAGATGTCTTGTATTTAGCGCTGATGGGAGTGAAAGCTGTAAGCCAGTGACCCTGCCCTGATTCTTGTCCACACGCCTTGGGATGAGCAGCACAGTAGTGTCACTAGCCCTCCCATGTCTGTAGAATCTTAGAAACCTTTTCATTTTTACCCAGAAGGAGCATGTGATCTGCCTAAAGTCACATTAGACAGAGCTGGGGCTATGGCTCAGGTGTCCTGACTCCTACTTCTGTTTCTTTATCCTGTACCAATTTTTTTTAAATAGTTAACTTGTATTTGTGCAAGTAGGCGTCTATGAAAATTCAGTGTCCTAACGAGAGCTGAGTGGGCACTGAGGGACTGTTCCCAGCCTCTGAGCAGGCGGCATGAATGGCCCCATTGTATCTCTAGATTTCTAACAGGCAACAATGGGAGCCCTGTTGAGGGCCTCCTAAAGTAACTTAACCTCCTGCCTCGTCTCAGTGGGGCGGCAATAGGAAATGGCAGCCCAGGCCCTCTTGGTGCAACCTCTCGCCAACTCTGAGGGTGGTAACAGTAAGTTACTAGCAAGTGTGCAGTTTGGGGAGAAACAGAAAATAAGTTCTGAGGAAAGCAAGGTTTTCCCTGAGAGCCATGGCTCTGCATGGGCAGACGCACAGCCACGTCCCTGGTACACACATGCGTTCCCAGGCACTGCCTGGATTGTAGTCCTTTCTGTGGTTCTCAATGATTTTGTTCTTTTCACTTTATACAAATTAAAAACATTTTTACTGCTTCTTATAAACTTAAATTCTACTAGGTGCTTTGCCAACTGGACAAATTAGGGGACCTCAGCTATGTAAATGCCTTATTTGGAACTTGTATTTTGTATTTTTTGAGAGGGGTGGGTCTCTGGGCCAGCAAGATGGCCCAGAGGGTAAAGGTGCTTGCTGACAAGCCTGATGACCCGAGTTTAATCCCCAGATCCACCTGGTGAAGGAAGAGAATTGACTTTTACAAGTTGTCTTCTGACTTCCACATATGTGCCATGGCCCATGTGTGTACACACGTACACAGGCATATATACACACAATAAATGAAAAAACAATTGAAAAGGGGTCTTCCTGTGTTGCAGTCTTAGGTGCAAACCCTTTGGCCTCCTCCTCCCAAGAAGCCATGCTGTAGCTGAGTGGGCTGCTCCTTCCTGTCTCCTGACTGTCACTCACTGAAATGTAGCACGCCGCGAAAGGCTCCTCATCCACTATAACAACGGTGCTGTGTGTATGCCACCACTGCGTCAGAGCGATGAAGGTCATATTAACACAAAAGTCATGGTTTCGCAGTGTAGATGCAGGACTGCTGTACAGCTACCAACAGCACCAAGTCATTCCTGTCACCCTTGCAGGAGAGCCTGCATGTAGTAAGCAATCATTCCTCAATGCTTTCCTCTCAGCACTGTGGTACCCACTGTCTGCTCTCTGACTGCTATGGACGTACCTCTCTGGATAGCTTAGATGAGCACGTGATTATACACTCTGTGGCCTTCTTATAGATCTGGCTTCTTTATGCAATATTTTTAGGGATAACCCACATTGTAACACATTTCAATACTTCATTCCTTTATTTTTTTTGTTTGTTTGTTTGTTTTGTTTTTTTGAGAAAAGATTTCTCTGTGATAGCCTTGACTGTCTTGGACTCGCTTTCTAGACCAGGCTGGCCTTGAACTCACAGCGATCCGCCTGCCTCTGTCTCCCGAGTGCTGGGATTAAAGACGTGCGCCACCATGCCTGGCTACTTCATTCCTTTTTATGGCTGAATAACACTCCACAATGTAACTACTACATTTGTTTAGCCATGTATTTGATGAACATCTGACTTGTTTTCACCTTTCAGTCTTTATGAACAGTACCACTATGAAAATTTCTACACAAGTATTTGTTGAATTCCTATTTTCAGTTTCTGTTGGGTCAGTACCTAGTAATAGAATTGTTATGTTGAATTTTAAACTGCAGTAAGATTATCCTTTGCCTCGTGGTCCCCCACTAAACAAAGGAAGGAATCTAGAGCTATTTTTCATTTGAAAGAAACTGGTGTCAGCTGGAGCCCTTAACTTTGGACTTCCTTAAATATTATTTTTTTGGAGGGGAGGACAAGGGGGCGACAGGGTTTCTCTGTGTAGCTATGGCTGTTCTGGAACTCACTCTGTAGACCAGGCTGGCCTCCAACTCAGAGAGATCCACCTGCCTCTGCCTCCTGAGTGCTGGGATTACAGGTGTGCACTACCGGGCCCTGCTCCTTGAACACCCTTGAAGAACAGCACCAGGAGGCTAGGGATGGTGGCAGACTCCTGTAACCAGCCGCAGTACTGGGAGGCGAGACTGGGATGAAGAACTTGAGGCCAGCCAGGGCTTCTTAGTACAATCTCTTCTCAAGCAGAAAGCAAACAACCAGGTCAGTAAAGTGAGGTACTTACTGTTGCTCACATCTGTCTATTCTGCCCACAGCTATCCTCCATTAAAAGATACTGACATTCGTGGCCGCAGTTCCTTCACCTTACGGAGCTTCACTTCTCCAGTGACCTGCCTTGTACAATTACTTTGCATTTCCCCCCCCTAATACACTAACCCACCACATAGCTGCTCACTTTAGCACTGTTTAACATCTTCCCCAGCCATGCTCACCAGTAAGTTCTGTGCAAGTACAGTTATTAAATGGAACTTGGAAGGTCCTGTCACACACAGCAGATAGCTGTTTAACATTCTGGTGCCAGGATGTATTGGTAAAAATGTCAGCATTTCAAGCCAGGTGTGGTGGCACACACCTTTGATCCTAGCACGGGAGGAGCAGCAGCAGTAGGTTTCTGAGTTCTGGGCTGGCCTGGCCTACACAGTGAGTACCAGGCCATCCAGGTTACATACCAAGACTGTCTCTAAATGAATAAGTAAATTTATTCATTTCTCAAAGAATTTGGGCTGAAGCAAAAAAATACGTTAAAGTGAGAGAGTATCTAAATGGGTTATTAGTGAAATTTAATAACTTAAAACAGATTTTGTGTTTCAGCATTTTGTTTGATCTTATGAATGGTAAATCAGGTATTCTAGGCAGATGGGTTTTCCATGAGAAACGAAGGCTTTTGGGGCATCTTGTTAACTTTGACTGTTGGGCCTTTCACTAAAGGCAGAGGCAAGGAGAGGCCTCCTTAGTGAATGAAAGACTGCAAGTCTGTCATTGACATGGTGTCTTATTGCAGTAAGTGATGGACAATTGGAGTTATTATAGAGTAAGTGAAACCATAGTGGTCACTTTCCTGTCTGCTGTTTGTTGTTTTTGTTTTTCTCTGTATTCTTTCTGTTACAAAGACTTTTCTATTACTTTGCCTCTCAAAATGTTTTTTCAACATTAGTATGTAAATTAAAACTGTCAGCATTCCTACAGACTCCCAGGAATAAATTGCACCACATAATTGCATCCATTCTGTCTGGCCCTACAAGTCAAAAAAGATACTAGAAACTGGAGAAATGTGTTGAATATTTCATCAAATTTCTAAAAGCCAGCTAAAAGTATGGCCATAGTAGATACCCGAGTGTGTGTCCCTTTGACACCCTAACACATCTATTTGAAGTGTTTCTCACTACTTAAATTGACCTGAAAGTATAGAGACTATGTTGCCGACAGGACCCTGAACACAAGGGTCATACTGTCCACAGAGACCACGTTGTCCACACAGAGATCATACTGTCCACCCAGAGGTCACGCTGTCTACAGAGGTCACGCTGTCCACACAGATAGCAGTTAAGAGGTTTGAGGCTGTCAGTTGGAAGTATCCTATTAGTTTTGTCATTTGTAAGAAATTTGTTGCTTACAACCTCTGTCAGCTAACTGGCTGAAATAACTGGCCTGGGGGTGTATCTCAGTGTGGAGCATTTGCTGTACATTCATAAAACCATTCATAGTAGAGAAGGGGGAGAGATCACTGTAAAGTTGCCATGTCAGAAGAGCACGAAACAGCACGAGCATCTAGTGTCATTCTCAGGAAAGCCACCCATCCCTTTTGACTCAGGGTCTCTCACTGGCGTCAAGCTCGACATTTAGGCTAGTCTGGAAGCCCCTGGCATCCACCTATGTAACTGCGGGTGTTCCTCTCATACCCTACTTCCCAAAATAACAGCTCTGAGTAAATGCCTAAGCCATAAGCTTTGGTGTGTTCCCCGACTAACTTTTAACTTAAATTACCCGTTTATTCTATGCTACATGTGTCATGTGGCTGGTTACCTTTTCTCAACTGCAACCTTTAAAAATGCTCCCTCCTCCCACTCTTATCTCAGGGTTTCTCTTCTGCCAGAACTCCCACCTCCTGTTGTCTGCCTCAGTTTACAGGCCATTAGCTTTTATTAACAGGTGATTCTTCCATATAGTACACAAGAAATTCTCTCTACATACCCCCTTTTAGTTCAACAAAAGGTTCTTTCTCTTTTGTTATAATAAACTATTAATAAGAACAATTATGAGAGCCGGGCGTGGTGGCACACGCCTTTAATCCCAGCACTCGGGAGGCAGAGGCAGGCGGATCGCTGTGAGTTCGAGGCCAGCCTGGTTTACAAAGTGAGTCCAGGATGGCCAAGGCTACACAGAGAAACCCTGTCTCGAAAAACCAAAAAAAAAAAAAAAAAAAAAGAACAATTATGAAAATCATTATGTAAGAATTACATTCACAATGTCTGATCCATTTGTATTTGGCAACTTTGGAGAAAGTACTCTCTCTCTCCTCTCTTGGTGACGTTAGAGTTCCATACCCAAATCACTTTTTATCATAGTTCGCATTTATCAAACTGAAAGCAACTTCTTAGACCTAAAAATATCTTAAGTCTTAAACAACTTAAACTTAACTTTGAGACTTGAGTGGGATAAATATCACCTGAGTATACAGGGAGTGCATAGCAAGAAGCTTCCAAAAGTGTAGAAATGGCAGAGGTAGCTGGCTACATGACAGTCACCCTGTTTCTCAGCAACTGTTGGAGAATCATCTTCAATCTTCTTGCCTCAAATATCTGACAGACCTTTTTGTGAAGCAGGAATTATGAAGGGCTGCTTAACTTGTCTTGAGAAAGCTCAGTAGTTGACTTCCTTGTATCCAATTTGTCCGTTTTGGACAGCATATATCAGCAGTTGAAGCAAGGGCAGTGTCTTTCCCAGTGGCTTGCTTGCCACTCCTGAAACAAACTGCATAAGGAGACTTTTCAGTATCCATCATCTTCTTTGAAGCAGAAGGAGGGTGCTGCGAGGAGCAGACTGTCTCATTGTCCAAAAGAACCCTTAAATTGATAAAATATCTTTAAATGCTATATTCTATAGGTCTCTGAGGTTTTTGAAGACAATCAATAGTATGTCTGAATAGGCACACGTTTGTTTCTAGTTACTTACTATCTGTTCAACCTAGGAAGCATATTTGACTAACATTAACTTGCATTTTTTTTTTTTTTTTTTTTTTTTTGGTTTTTTGAGACAGGGTTTCTCTGTGTAGCCTTGGCCATCCTGGACTCACTTTGTAGACCAGGCTGGCCTCGAACTCACAGCGATCCGCCTGCCTTTGCCTCCCGAGTGCTGGGATTAAAGGCGTGCGCCACCACCGCCCGGCTTAACTTGCATTTTTTTCTTTTTTCTTCTTCTTTTTTATTTTGAGACAAGGTTTCTCTGTGTAGCCTTGGCTGTCCTGGACTTGCTTTGTAGACCAGGCTGGCCTCAAACTCACAGAGATCTGCCTGCTTCTGCCTCCCCGAGTACTGGGTTAAAGGCATGTGTGTGCCTGGCTTAACTTGGATTTCTTTTTCTTTTTAAATTTTATTTAATTTTAATTTATGTGCATTGATGTGAGGGTGTCAGATCTTGGAGTTATAGACAGTTGTGAGCTGCCATGTGGGTGCTGAGAATTGAACTCATGACCTCTGGAAGAACAGTCAGTGCTCTTAACCACTGAGCCATCTCTCCAGCCCCAACTTGCATTTCTTAATATCCTAAACATTTCGTAATAGTAGCTTTTAAAAGAACTAGAACTTAACATTGCATCCTTAAGAATCACCTAGGTACAATGCTTCAAAAAGAATTAACATAGCTGGGCGTGGTGGCACGCGCCTTTAATCCCAGCACTCAAGAGGCAGAGGCAGGTGGATCGCTGTGAGTTCAAGGCCAGCTTGGTCTACAAAGTGAGTCCAGGGCAGCTAAGGCTACACAGAGAGACCCTGTCTCGAAAAAAAAAAAAAACCACCCAAGAGTTAGTACACAGTATGTTGTACCCAAAATATAATGTTAAATTTTCTATCAGTCTACAAAGATCTATACCAATGTAAGAAAATAATAACTATATATATATATACCGAAATTTTATATCAGTATACAAAGATCTATACCAATGTAAGAAAATAATAACTATATATACATACCGAAATTTTGTATCAGTCTACAAAGATCTATACCAATGTAAGAAAATAATAACTATATATATATACCGAAATTTTGTATCAGTCTACAAAGATCTATACCAATGTAAGAAAATAATAACTATATATATATATATACCGAAATTTTGTATCAGTATACAAAGATCTATACCAATGTAAGAAAATAATAACTATATATATATATATATACCGAAATTTTGTATCAGTATACAAAGATCTATACCAATGTAAGAAAATAATAACTATATATATATATATATACCGAAATTTTGTATCAGTATACAAAGATCTATACCAATGTAATAAAATATATCTTCAAGTCTGTATATACAAAGATTTATACCAGTGTAAGATTCTTGGCTTATTAATGAAATATAGTTTAAGAATAGATTCAATAATCTATCCTTTGCACCATTATTTTTATATTACTCCTGTATCCTCCCCTTTTCCCTTTAATCCTTCTCACCCTACATAAGAAAGAAGTCCTGATCGGAACAGTCTGAAAGGCTGGGCCAGTTGGGATCAGCAGCCTTCTTTGAAGCTGTCCTGGAAGCAAGTTGTGATGAAGCAGCAGTTGAGGCAATGTGGGGTTGGGTCAAGCAGGGCGCTGGAATGAGTATTCCAGCTTCTCAGCATCCTTGAGTGTAATCTTGTCAGGGCTGCTTTAACTTCACTGGTATCTGGTATATTTGTTCTATAAACATATAAACTTTCATAGGCAATATCCTTTTTTGCATAAACACAGGTATGGAATGTGTAGTGTGCACAAATCAGTTAGATACTGCTCTGTTTGAGCACGTAAAAAACATTTATCCTTCCTTTTTTCTCTCCTCCTTTTGTTTTTTTGTTTTGTTTTGGTTTTTTGTTTGTTTTTGATAGATAGTTTCTCTGTGTAGCCCTGGCTGTCCTGGACTAGCTTTGTAGAATAGGCTGACCTGGAACACACAGAGATCCACCTGCCTCTGCCTCCCGAGTGTTGAGATTACAGGTGTGCACACCACACTTGCCTTGGCATCTATCTTTCTTTATAGCTAGTTTGGACTGTATAGCCAATTGTAAAATGAATCTTCATCCATGCCATGTAAAAGGATGGCATGTACTAAAAAATCATGAGGACTCTGGCCAACAAGATGCATTGGCTGCATAGACACTCTTGTCACAGCCAGTCTCAGAGATGTGCCCATGTAAAGGGATCAGCACTGGCTCGGTCTGTCTTGCTCTTTCTCTTGATTTTCCAACTCATCTGTAGCCAGTATCTTCAGGAGGTCCCCCTCTCTCACATCTGAGTTTTAT